>NC_091282.1:104979334-105643084 GCF_032444005.1 Ranitomeya imitator | reverse complement strand
AAAGGAAACAGAGAAGCACATTGCTAAGGAGAGTAAAACTAATCCCAAACTGTTCTTCAACTATATCAATAGTAAAAGAATAAAAACTGAAAATGTAGGCCCCTTAAAAAATAGTGAGGAAAGAATGGTTGTAGATGACGAGGAAAAAGCTAACATATTAAACACCTTCTTCTCCACGGTATTCACGGTGGAAAATGAAATGCTAGGTGAAATCCCAAGAAACAATGAAAACCCTATATTAAGGGTCACCAATCTAACCCAAGAAGAGGTGCGAAACCGGCTAAATAAGATTAAAATAGATAAATCTCCGGGTCCGGATGGCATACACCCACGAGTACTAAGAGAACTAAGTAATGTAATAGATAAACCATTATTTCTTATTTTTAGTGACTCTATAGCGACAGGGTCTGTTCCGCAGGACTGGCGCATAGCAAATGTGGTGCCAATATTCAAAAAGGGCTCTAAAAGTGAACCTGGAAATTATAGGCCAGTAAGTCTAACCTCTATTGTTGGTAAAATATTTGAAGGGTTTCTGAGGGATGTTATTCTGGATTATCTCAATGAGAATAACTGTTTAACTCCATATCAGCATGGGTTTATGAGAAATCGCTCCTGTCAAACCAATCTAATCAGTTTTTATGAAGAGGTAAGCTATAGACTGGACCACGGTGAGTCATTGGACGTGGTATATCTCGATTTTTCCAAAGCGTTTGATACCGTGCCGCACAAGAGGTTGGTACACAAAATGAGAATGCTTGGTCTGGGGGAAAATGTGTGTAAATGGGTTAGTAACTGGCTTAGTGATAGAAAGCAGAGGGTGGTTATAAATGGTATAGTCTCTAACTGGGTCGCTGTGACCAGTGGGGTACCGCAGGGGTCAGTATTGGGACCTGTTCTCTTCAACATATTCATTAATGATCTGGTAGAAGGTTTACACAGTAAAATATCGATATTTGCAGATGATACAAAACTATGTAAAGCAGTTAATACAAGAGAAGATAGTATTCTGCTACAGATGGATCTGGATAAGTTGGAAACTTGGGCTGAAAGGTGGCAGATGAGGTTTAACAATGATAAATGTAAGGTTATACACATGGGAAGAAGGAATCAATATCACCATTACACACTGAACGGGAAACCACTGGGTAAATCTGACAGGGAGAAGGACTTGGGGATCCTAGTTAATGATAAACTTACCTGGAGCAGCCAGTGCAAGGCAGCAGCTGCCAAGGCAAACAGGATCATGGGGTGCATTAAAAGAGGTCTGGATACACATGATGAGAGCATTATACTGCCTCTGTACAAATCCCTAGTTAGACCGCACATGGAGTACTGTGTCCAGTTTTGGGCACCGGTGCTCAGGAAGGATATAATGGAACTAGAGAGAGTACAAAGGAGGGCAACAAAATTAATAAAGGGGATGGGAGAACTACAATACCCAGATAGATTAGCGAAATTAGGATTATTTAGTCTAGAAAAAAGACGACTGAGGGGCGATCTAATAACCATGTATAAGTATATAAGGGGACAATACAAATATCTCGCTGAGGATCTGTTTATACCAAGGAAGGTGACGGGCACAAGGGGGCATTCTTTGCGTCTGGAGGAGAGAAGGTTTTTCCACCAACATAGAAGAGGATTCTTTACTGTTAGGGCAGTGAGAATCTGGAATTGCTTGCCTGAGGAGGTGGTGATGGCGAACTCAGTCGAGGGGTTCAAGAGAGGCCTGGATGTCTTCCTGGAGCAGAACAATATTGTATCATACAATTATTAGGTTCTGTAAAAGGATGTAGATCTGGGGATTTATTATGATGGAATATAGGCTGAACTGGATGGACAAATGTCTTTTTTCGGCCTTACTAACTATGTTACTATGTTACTATGTTACTATGGTAAGAGGAGCCTTTCTTTGTCCTTCAGCCAGCACAGTGATCCTATGTAATGGGAGACTATACAACATCCAAGTGAAAATGGGAATTGTATATTAAGTGGTCATGTTTTTGCCTAGCCACTCTGGGTGTGACTATTACATAGCACAGGTGTTAGCCAATACTGGACTCCTGACTGAACAGAAAGGACTCTACATAGTGGCATTGTCTGCTGAATCAGAGAGGCACAGCCAGCACTGCTAAAATGTGTCCAACACCTTGGCCAAAGTGCTACCAGTTCCTTTGATGCATGTTGTAGATCTGATTGTGTGACCTCTGTTCAAGGTTTAAACCTGTGAGAAGCCACACGATCTGAGAAAAGTGACAATTTTGTGCCTGAGTCTGTCCACAATCCTCAACCCAAAATAAGTAAAAAAAAATTATCACTAAACTGCTCTTAAAATGCTTCTAATAATCATAGATGGAGTGGTAAATAACTAGACTGGTTAGTAAGTAAATTTACAGAAAAAAACAATGAATGATTATGAACAGTTTAATATGCAAATTGCCTCTTCTGAGAAAAAGAGGACTTAAACTCTATAGCTATGAACAGTTTGTGTCATCAAAAGTAAACCCATTGGGTTCCAAGTCTGCAGAAAGATGGGTCATAATACAGCAATATTTGTCAGCAATAGGAAACACGAATTAGGATTGCAAAATGTTTAGGAATTTGTAGATTATTGCCTAGCCCAAGGACATCAATTAGATTCAACCTAGCAAATAAATTGTCAGAAGAGAGGAGACACACTAAGCCAAGGTCACAAGATACAATATATATCAGGTCTAATATTTTTGCATTTGACTTCTGATGTTCACTTCAAAGTGTTGCAGAAGATTAAAAAAACATGGCTCCTTTCTTTCAGAAACTGCACCACAGTTTCCCACCGTCAAGAATGTAAGCTGCCTCTGCACATGAGATAAAAGTAGTTTGATGGTTGAACAACCAATTAATGAACGATTGTCTGGTTGCATCTGGAAAGGAGTGGTAGATAAAACAACACCCTCCGGAGATTGTTTAAGATATTTTAAAACTTACATAGTATTTATCAGATTGTATGACATCTAATGTGAAAATGAGTTTTATAAGGTTGCATCAAATGCTTTGCTTATTGCACTGGATTTGATGTCGGAATCATTTGATATTTATATGGTATTTTGTATATTTAGAACTTTAAGACAGATGCTAGGTAGGAGAGATTTAAACGTTAGTTATAAGGCAATGAAACAGGAGAATTTAGTTAATAAAAGGGAGGCGCTACTGGGCGTTCCATAGTAGACCATAGAATGTTTGCTGGAAGACACTGCAAAAGCAGATATAAGAAGCATCAACCATTGGATTTATAGTGGCAGAATGGATATGAAACTGGAGTTAAACAAGAGATAATGCACAAAGAAAGAAGAAGATCCTGCAACCCCCAGAATTGTAGAAGAAAGAATGGAGCACGGGTCAGTTGAGTAAAGAGGTGAAGAGTCTTGGTACCGGTGTAGGTCAGAAGTAGCACCCTGAGACAGTGAGGTGGGATTGGGGCCAGTATAGACCACGTCTAGGAAGCCAAATGAAGAAATACTAGGATAGATAGATGGGAGCACTGAGAGTACGGCATTGAAGCTATGCTAAGAAGCTAAGGCGAGAGGAAGGTAGATGCAGGGATCAAGCATGCTGTGCCGTGAAACCCTCAAGTCCTCAAGTGTTGAGCTGCCACCGATAGCCCCTAAACTGAAACCTCTGTTAAATGCAGAAGCTGTAACCTTAAGAACTGTGTCTCTCTATAGAATGTTAGCCAAGCTCTGCAGTAAAGTTTGTTTTTGCTATCTGGAGTCTTTCTTGTCCTGCTGTCCCTAAGATCAGTGTCTTCTGAAGATATAGGGAAACAGTTTACTACAGAAAACATTACACACAATCGTAAGAGATTAGTTTTCATTGATGTGTAGGGGTGCTGGTGTGTATCTCGGCCAGGGCTCCCCTCACACACTGACACATCCAAATATTTGAGTATTTTAATCCATTTTGTCTGTTACAGTTGTTCACTTTGACCATACAAAATGACACTGGGTGAACTATTCTTTCAACAAAAGACAGAAGTTTTTCAACATTTCAACAGACAATTTTCAGACAATGAGTGTCAGGGATCAGTTGATTGAAATGTTTATTCAGTTGACAGTATATCCAGCTGTAAGAGCAATTGTATATCTGACAGTTATCTCTCCATAGGGAGGCGCAATAGGGAATTAACAGAGCCAAAGCAACACAATAGGGCCAGCTTTGGACTGCCCTTGTAGGAGCAGGAGTTTTGGGGCTTTAGGGTCAGGTAGACTTCAACAAATTCCCTGCCTGACTTCAGATGCAACTACTCTTGACATACTTGTCTAAGAGGGTGCCATCTTTGAGGTCAGATCATTCTATTTTATACATTTCACCACTGTGACATGATATTAGTTAATGTCATATGATCTAGCAGAAAGGCTAGTATAGATATTTGTGTGTGATGATAATTATCACTTGATGGACAAACGCACAGTATAGGATATGTCAGATCCCACTCCAACGAGCACTTCATCGCATTCAAACAGTCCCTCACTACTTTCAAGACCACACTCGCCACAGCTAAACAAACCTACTTCTCATCTCTCATATCCTCCCTGTCTAACAACCCTAAACAGTTATTCAACACCTTCAATTCTCTCCTCTGTCCCCCAGCACCTCCTCCCTCCCCACTTATCTCAGCTGAAGACTTTGCCTCATTGTTCAAGCAGAAGAGTGATAGCATCAGAGACAGTTTTGATCAACAACCCCCAGAGCCCTTCCTCCCGAATTCCCAGCCCTCCACCTCCAAAACCAACTTCTCCACCATTACAGAAAATCAACTCTCCACTCTACTCTTAAGATCGCATCTCACCACCTGTGCACTTGACTGTTATGGACCTGGTGGTTAGGAGCACCCGGAACGACCTGATGGTTAAACTCACACAGGACAAGCTCTGGGAAGTGGGAGCTCTGCTGACCGCAACCCCTAATCCTATCACACAACTAGAAATAGCCGTGGAGCGTACCTAACATGACCTAGATGCCTCTTCACAGCCTAAGAGCTAACTAGCCCTAAAGATAGAAAATAAAGCCTACCTTGCCTCAGAGAAATTCCCCAAAGGAAAAGGCAGCCCCCCACATATATTGACTGTGAGTAAGATGAAAGTCACAAACACAGAAATGAAACAGGTTTCAGCAAAGGGAGGCCCGACTTACTAAACAGACTGAGGATAAGAAAGGTATCTTTGCGGTCAGCACAAAAAACTACAAAAGACCACGCAGAGTGTGCAAAAAGACCTCCGCACCGACTCACGGTGCGGAGGTGCCACTCTGCATCCCAGAGCTTCCAGCTAGCAAGGCAAAATCATGATAGCCAACTGGACAAGGAAACAATGAACAAATAATTAACTAGCAGGGACTTAGCTTCTGCTGGAGTAGACAGATCACCAGAAAGATCCAAGAGCGAACTGAACCAGTACAAGAACATTGACAGCTGGCATGGAGTAACAATCTGAGTGGAGTTAAATAGAACAGCCAGCCAAAGAATAAACTACGTCACCTGTGGAAGGAACCTCAGAAGTAGCAGCTCCACTCACAGCCACCAGAGGGAGTCCATGGACAGAACTTGCCGAAGTACCATTCATGACCACAGGAGGGAGTTCGAAAACAGAATTCACAACACTTGACCCGATCCCATCCTACTTCATCCCAAACCTCACCACAGTCTTCATCCCAACCCTGACCCATCTCTTCAACCTATCACTAACAACTGGTGTTTTCCCCTCAAGCTTTAAACATGCCTCCATCACACCTATCCTCAAAAAGCCCTCTCTTGACCCATCCTCTGTATCTAGCTATCGCCCTATATCACTTCTCCCTTATGCGTCCAAACTACTGTAACAACACATCTACCTTGAACTGTCCTTTCATCTCTCTTCTTGCTCCCTCTTTGACCGCTTACAATCTGGCTTCCGGTCACACCACTCCACTGAAACTGCCCTAACAAAGGTCACCAATGACCTCTTAACCGCCAAGAGCAAGCGACACTACTCTGTCCTCCTCCTCCTTGACCTGTCGGCTGCCTTTGACACAGTGGACCATTCCCTATTATTACAGACCCTCTCATCCCTTGGCATCACAGACTTGGCCCTATCCTGGATCTCATCATACCTAACAGACCGGACATTCAGTGTCTCCCACTCACACACCACCTCCTCACCTCGCCCCCTATCTGTCGGAGTCCCACAAGGTTCAGTCCTTGGGCCCCTGCTATTCTCCATTTACACCTTTGGCCTGGGACAGCTCATAGAATCTCATGGCTTTCAGTATCACCTCTGTTGTGAATTCTGTGGCAGAGCTCCCTCCTGTGGTCACAAGTGGTACTTCGGCTGATTCTCTCTGGGAGCTTCCGTTTGTGGAGGAAACTGGTACTGCTGCTTCTGAGTTTCCTTCCTCAGGTGTTCTGGTGAGGTCGTTAGGTGCTTCTCTACTTAACCCCACCTAATGCTTTGATTCATGCTTCCTGTCAATGTTCCAGTGTTGGACTTGTGTTTCTCTGGATCATTCCTGTGGCCTGCTGCTCTGCATAGCTAAGTGCTTCTTTGCTATTTGTTGCTATTTTTTCTGTCCAGCTTGTCTATTTGTTTTGCTGGAAGCTCTGGGATGCAAAGGGTGTACCTCCGTGCCGTTAGTTCGGTACGGAGGGTCTTTTTGCCCCTTTGCGTGGTTTTCTTTAGGGTTTTGTGTAGACCGCAAAGTTATCTTTCCTATCCTCGTTCTGTCTAGAATATCGGGCCTCACTTTGCTGAATCTATTTCATCCCTACGTTTGTCTTTTCATCTTACTCACAGTCATTATATGTGGGGGGCTGCCTTTTCCTTTGGGGTATTTCTCTGAGGCAAGGTAGGCTTATTTTTTCTATCTTCAGGCTAGTTAGTTTCTCAGGCTGTGCCGAGTTGCGTAGGGAGCGTTAGGCGCAATCCACGGCTGCCTCTAGTTGTGTTTGGAGAGGATCAGGGATTGCGGTCTGCAGAGTTCCCACGTCTCAGAGCTCGTTCTATTATTTTGGGCTATTGTCAGATCACTGTATGTGCTCTGACCTCCATGTCCATTGTGATACTGAATTGCCTTTCATAACACACCTCTGTGCTGATGACACACAGATCTACATCTCTGGACCAGATATCACCTCCCTACTAACCAGAATCCCTCAATGTCTGTTGTTGTGAATTCTGCTTTTGGGCTCCCTCCGGTGGTTGTAGGTGGTAATGCAGTTGTCCCTGGGCTGCAGTCCTGGACAGGTGTATCTGCTGATTGCAATTCTGACTGGGGTATTTAGGATTGCAGGACTCATTAGTCCTTGCCAGTTGTCAATGTTTATTGGGAAGTGTTGGACCTCTGTCTGGCTTCTCCTGCTTAGCTGCCAATTCAGCAAAGATAAGTGTCTGTTTCTTTTTCTATGGCACACAAGCTGTGTGCTTGTTTTTTGATTGTATTCCTGCTCTTTGTGTAGGAGTCTCTGGAGTGGTAGATATACGTTCCACGTCTTTAGTTAGATGGAGGAATTTTTTTGTATAATCTGCTGTGGATATTTTTGGAAGGGTTTTAATACTGACCGCACAGTACTCTGTCCTATCCTTTCCTATTTTAGCTAGAGTGGCCTCTTGTGCTAAATCCTGTTTTCTGCCTGTGTGTGTCTTTCCTCTCCTACTCACAGTCAATATTTGTTGGGGGCTGCCTATCCTTTGGGGTTCTGCTCTGAGGCAAGGTAGAATTTCTATTTCCATCTATAGGGGTATTTAGTCCTCCGGCTGTGACGAGGTGTCTAGGGTTTGTTAGGTGCACCCCACGGCTACTTCTAGTTGCGGTGTTAAAGATCAGGATTTGCGGTCAGTATAAAGTTTTCATGCTGCTCCAAGGTCACCGGATCATAACAGTCTGTCCACTATTTCATCCTTCTTCTCCTCTGAAACTTAACATGGACAAAACAGAATTCATCATCTTTCCCCCATCTCAAGCGACCCCCCCAACGAACCTATCCATTACAGTGCATGGCTGCCCACTCTCCCCAGTCCCACAAGCACGCTGCCTTGGGGTAATCCTTGACGCTGATCTCTCCTTCAAACCACATATCCAAGCCCTTTCCACTTCCTGCCGACTTCAACTCAAAAATATTTCACGAATGCGTACATTCCTCAACCAAGAATCTGCAAAAACCCTAGTCCATGCCCTCATCATCTCTCGCCTTGACTACTGCAACATCCTTCTCTGTGGCCTCCCCTCTAACACTCTTGCACCCCTCCAATCTATTCTAAACTCTGCTGCCCGACTAATCCACCTGTCCCCCCGCTATTCCCCGGCCTCTCCCCTCTGTCAATCCCTTCACTGGCTCCCTATTGCCCAGAGACTCCACTACAAAGCCCTAACCATGACGTACAAAGCCATCCACAACCTGTCTCCTCCATACATCTGTGACCTCGTCTCCCGGTAATTACCTACACGCAACCTCCCATCCTCACAAGATCTCCTTCTCTACTCCCCTCTTATCTTCTCTTCCCACAATCGTATACAAGACTTCTCTCGCGTATCACCCCTACTCTGGAACCCTCTACCACAACACATCAGACTCTCGCGTACCATCAAAACCTTCAAAAAGAACCTGAAGACCCACCTCTTCCGACAAGCCTACAACCTGCAGTAACCACCGATCGACCAAACCGCTGCATGACCAGCTCTATCCTCACCTACTGTATTCTCACCCATCCCTTGTAAATTGTGAGCCCTCGCGGGCAGGGTCCTCTCTCCTCCTGTACCAGTTATTACTTGTATTGTTTAAGATTATTGTACTTGTTTTTATTATGTATACCCCTCCTCACATGTAAAGCGCCATGGAATAAATGGCGCTAAAACAATAAATAATAATAATGTCAGCTCAATTTGTATTCATTTGAGTTCATTAGCCTTATTATTTTGTTTGCCGGCCACTGTCGGTGTAAGTACATAAAGAGAAAGAAAGAGGTGGTTCCAGAACTTAAAATAAAATCCCAAATTTTACTTCCAACGATTAAAACATGATTCCAGGGAAAAATTCACATTCCACAATGGATGGATATAACATCCAAGGGAAAGTCTCAAGAGAAATTTAATGTCCTGATAGACGTGTTTCGAAGCTATACAATTAGACACAAATTGAACCCTCCGTATTTTATCTGATTGGCTTTTAACTTTCAAAAGATCTTTGCATTTCAAATTTAACACCTTGGTTTTAAACCTAGTCACCTCCAGAGTTGGATAACATCTTGACACAAATTTATTGCACATTCCCTCGAACCTTTTGTCCACCTTAAGGTACCGTCACACTAAGAGATGCTGCAGCGATACCGACAACGATCCGGATCGCTGCAGTGTCGCTGTTTGGTCGCTGGAGAGCTGTCACACAGACAGCTCTCCAGCGACCAACAATCCCGAGGTCCCCGGTAACCAGGGTAAACATCGGGTTACTAAGCGCAGGGCCGCGCTTAGTAACCCGATGTTTACCCTGGTTACCATCGTTAAAGTAAAAAAAAACAACCACTACATACTTACCTACCGCTGTCTGTCCCCGGCACTGTGCTTCTCTGCTCTGGCTGTGAGCGCCGGGCAGCCGGAAAGCACAGCGGTGACGTCACCGCTCTGCTTTCCGGCCGCTGTGCTCACAGTCAGTGCAGGAGGAGTGCAGAGAAGCACAGCGCCGGGGACAGACAGCGGTAGGTAAGTATGTAGTGGTTGTTTTTTTTACTTTAACGATGGTAACCAGGGTAAACATAAGGTTACTAAGCGCGGCCCAGCGCTTAGTAACCCGATGTTTACCCTGGTTACCAGCGAAGACATCGCTGAATCAGCGTCACACACGCCGATTCAGCGATGTCAGCGGGAGATCCAGCGACGAAACAAAGTTCTGGACTTTCTTCCCCGACCAGCGACATCACAGCAGGGGCCTGATCGCTGCTGCCTGTCACACTGGACGATATCGCTAGCCAGGACGCTGCAACGTCACGGATCGCTAGCGATATCGTCTAGTGTGACGGTACCTTTAGACTCATGAGACACTATCCTCCTCTGATATGATTCCAGGATAGTGATTCAATCATTCGCCATGGATGATTGCTATCACAGTGAAAGATGTTATTCTTATCAGTTGATTTCACAAACAAATCAGTACACAGGCAGTCCCATTCCTTGTAAACAAATGTGTCCAACAACTGCAAGTTCACATCAGAGCAGGTTAACATGAACTGCAATTCAGTATAGACAGGGCCAACTCCAGGTTTTTGAGGTCCCTGGGCGAAAGAGTCTCAGTGGGCCCTCCTTTAACACATACCACGAGTCATGATGCACAGATACTGCAGAGAAATATAGTAGGTATAGTACAATGCCAGATTTCACTTCTTACATGAGTGATAGCTATTGTAAATTCTACAATACCATACAGCAGAGGGGCTTTATATAAGTCAACCCCTTATATGCCAATTTTTGTGACCTACTCCCTCTTCCTCAGTTACGAGTAGGCATTTTATTGTTAGCTAAACTTGCTGCAAAGAAAAAACTGCATATATTGAATATGATAATTTTTTAATGGAAAACTTTTTAAAGTAAACATTAGAAAGTATTAACTTAGAACATTTGTAAAAGTGCAAAATGGGTAGCATATAGCACAGCCACGTAGTATATAACACAGCCCACGTAGTATATAACACAGCCATGTAGTATATAGCAGAGCCACGTAGCATATAACACAGCCCACATAGTATATAACACATTCCACGTAGCATATAGCACAGCCCACGTAGCATATAACACAGCCCATGTAGTATATAGCACAGCCACCTAGTATATAATACAGCCCACGTAGTATATAACAGCCCGCATAGTATATAGCACCACCACATAGTATATAACAGCCCACGTAGTATATAACACAGCCACATAGTATATAGCACAGCCATGTAGCATATAACACAGCCATGTAGTATATAGCACAGCCATGTAGTATATAGCACAGCCACATATATATAGCACAGCCCACATAGTATATAACACAGCCCACGTAGCATATAAGACAGCCCACGTAGTATATATGAAAGCCCACGTAGCATATAGCACAGCCCACGTAGCATATAACACAGCCCACGTAGTATATAGCACAGCCAGGTAGCATATAGCAGCCCACGTTGTATATAGCAAAGATTATAAGAAAAGGGAAAGTAGAAAGAATTATATCAGCAGGAACTGTAAAGCAAAGTATATGTTTCCTGAGGGGAATAGATTGGAGGAGACACCAGGTCATGTGATAGCTGTGTCGCAGCTGATCAGCTGACAGTAAGAACTTGGCTAGTGACTGGAGATAACCCCAGTGGTCACGTGCATGTCAGTTCTCGCGGACAGCGGATTCTCATCGGGAGTACTGCAGTGGATGCAAAGTTCCATCTGTGGCAGAAGGTAAGACATTAATTAAATTAGTTCACATGCATAGTAAGCAGCAATTTTGCACATAATACGCATGTAACTATAAAGATAATGCCATTTAACAACATCTAATGATAGTCTATGCGAAATTTATGTTGCGATAACTGAGCGTCTCCGCAACATAAATAGCCATGCTGCAGTCTGGAAAGATGTGCCACATGTCCGTTTATGCAGGGAGCCGCTGGCGTCTTTAAGGCATAGTGGAGATGAGATTTCTTGAAATCCCATCCACTATGCTGTAACATCTGGCCGCTGTGGGTTTGACGTTGCGGATGAACGCAGCGTCAAACCCGCAGCAATTACTGACTGTGGAAACATACCCTAATGCATCGCTGAAATGACTCATCAGCAAGAGACCTATGGCCTACCAAAGTGGCATTACTTTTTTCCATTAGGCCTGCGCGGTGCGTATTATTGAAGACTTAGTGACGATGGTAATGACGACGAGGCTGACCCTGGTGTACCATAGTCCAGGGTATTAGACCAAGACATCAATAATTACAGTAATCGCACATTTATTTGCACCTCAGAGTTGAATTGTTACGACATTCTCTTTACTCAGAATTGATCAATTCATATTGTAAAATACTTTACCATATTCCAGTCTTATGCTAACCCATTAACATAGTACTCTAGTTACCCAACCTTTTTGTGTTACGTAACTAATCTTTGGTTCCAATTACCATTGTGTCTTCATCAACTGCGCCATTGCATCCACGCACTTGTTTACAAGAGCGCCAATAATAAAGAGTGGCTCTTGCTCTGACAAATATGTTGCATGTACCGTATGTATTAGGTGGTTGGTCATTCAATAGAATGGTTGACGTGGTATACAAGGAAATATGTAGTGTTTATGGCCGTCATACAGACACTTGTATTACGCTTGTGTCAAATCGGACTGTTTCGGCCTATTGTACATACAGTTACATTAGTATAGTAAGAAAATAGTAGAAAAATAAAAAATAATGCACAATGTATTTTAATATTCACTTTTGATAACAAATTCAGATTTATCTAACTGAAAGGTGATTCCTTCTATGGTGATATCAGTTTCAGGGGGCTCTTATTAATGCATATAACATATTGCAGACATAAGTAGTATGGATTGATATAAATCTGGAAAAAAATCTGAACCTTCTGTTCATTTTTATAACATGCAGGAAAAAATGCTCCTGCACGTGGCTAACATTTCAGCTCTCTTCAAGCTGGTCCCGGGAATCAAACTTCTGTTTTGTCTGGGATTGTCAAGCTGAGAGTGTTCTGCATTAAGCAAAGCGTAACTGTTGCAGTCTTCAAGTCACCTAATCGAGACCAGACTTTGGCCTACATCTTACATTTTGCAAGTCAGTGGTTAGCTGTCAAATCTACTTGAATACAATCAGCATTCCAGCCTAATTGTTCTGCAGCTGGACACCAAGACGAGGTCCTGTGTTCTTTATTCCATGCATATTTGAAGTCTCATGATGCTCAAGGTGGAAAAAAAACACAATAAAACCTTTGGGGTTTCCTTTCCAGGGACAGGATTTCCACATGTTGCTTCTCATTGTGTCGTTCTTACAACACCAGGTTTTGTTTTAGTTCTTGGAGACAAAACAGCTTTCACATTTTTTTCACATTTCATTACTCCAGACGGTTTTAGGAGATCTTTCATCTTTAAACTTAGTCCAAAACTGTTGTGCTAGTCGCATTGCCGCAGCTGGCTGTTGTCCACCTCCACTTGAGGATGCAGATCCATGTAATACATTAGTGGGGTTGTCAATTTTCTGCAGAATAAATGTTTTTTCAATACTTATAGACATCCGTTATCACGGGGAAAATTCTTACCTCCTTTTGTATTAGAAGTTCTTGTAGTATCCACTTGTAAAGAATGACAACAGAAAGATCACGCAAAATCCCACCGCTGCCACCACTTGTGAAGGATGACACCAGAGAGATCACACAGAATCCCTCCACTGCCACCATATGTGACAAACCCCTACCTCGCCTGACGTCACTATTACGTCAGCGAGATCACGTGGTATGGTCTCCTCACTTGCACCAATGTGACAGTTTTGGGGCAGTTTTACACATACACCCCCTGTCCTCATGGGTCCAGGGAGGCATGGGGAGTTAGAGGATGTGGGCCATGCAATCACTGATGTGGCACCACACCCGCTCACAACCCTGGCAGGCTGAGAGGCCCTTATCACTAGCACAAGTGAAACAGCACTGCCAGCCTGG
Organism: Ranitomeya imitator; assembly: GCF_032444005.1. Taxonomy (NCBI): domain Eukaryota; kingdom Metazoa; phylum Chordata; class Amphibia; order Anura; family Dendrobatidae; genus Ranitomeya; species Ranitomeya imitator. The sequence goes on along the minus strand of NC_091282.1, from coordinate 105,629,407 downwards.
TAGGTCTGCCACACAAACCCTTGTGCTACCAAAGCAGGATAACTTCTTTGATAAGGGTGTCTCATTCCTAAACTTGCTTATATACAGTCCCTATTAAGACCATTTGAAGTTCTAATCTTCAAAAATCCTGTTTTGCTCCCTGTCAGTGATCACAGTGATTTGATTAACTGCCCCCTCCAAAAATGCCTCCATGCCTCAAAAGCTAATTTAATAGCAAGTAACTCACGTTTCCCGACATTATAGTCTCTTTCAGCAGAAGAAAATTGCGGCGCCCCAGGGTCCCGGTCGTCGCAGTGGTATTGCTTTCCTCCAGGGGAGAGTGATACTGCGTTTGGAGGCAAAGAAGGATAGCTGCATCGAGGTATCACAAACATGCAACACATTCACACTCCAGGCCACCAGGGGGAGCTTCACCTCTTATTTATTAGGTCACTCTATATATATATATATATACATATATATATATATACATATATATATATGTATATATATATATAAATAACGGGTAGTCTGTAGGGAAAGTCATTCAGTTCCAGACAGAAGTTAGTTGCTGGCTAAGCTGAGGAGGACAGAGGGACAACAGAACTGTGCATGCCCTCAGAGCTGCAGCTCACAGAAAGAGACATTTTGAAGGCAGAACTGTATTGCAGCGAGCATGAAGGAAGTCAAAGCAAAGGAGAGTATACCAGAAGGGGACCAGCCCTGAACAGGCTGCCTCCTTCTGAGGCACAGAATCCCGGTAGCCGGAACACCGAAGGAGTAAGGACCTCTACGCCTTATTCCAGAGACCGGCAGGACAGCTAATTGCAGGTTACCTGTCCGCACCTACACCCAGGAGGCACGGTGACACCCACAGAGCCAGGTTATCTAAGAGACCCTATAAACAGGCTCAAGTCACCAGTCATACGGGTTTTGTCCTATCCTATACGGGGGACAGAGAGATCGAAAGATCGCATCTGTGAGACCTTTATGTGAAGCCATAGGCAGTAAGGGACTACACCACTGCAGCGCAAGGGAAGGCTACTGATTTCCACCTGGACAAGGGGATTCTGGACTTGCCTCCAAACCGACTGGACTCTGCCTACCCTGTGGTCTGGTGCCCTGGACTGTGGATGCTGAAGTCTTCAGTAAAGGTAAAGAGACTGCAACCTTGTATCCTCGTTGCCATTCACCACTCACCATCTACACACTGGGAAGCCCTGGGGATATACTTCACCTGTGGGAAGGTATACTATCTACCTGCCATAGCATCACCCCAGCGGACCCCTTAAAGAAGCGTCGGTCACCCTGACCGAATACCACAGGTGGAGTCATGAACATAAACTTTATCCCTTTAAAGACCTTTCCCTTCTACATGGGTGCCCAGGGCCACGGACCAGTCGCAGCCACCATGACATCCCCCTGTGAACACCGGACCCGGTACCGAGTACCCCTTGCCCGCGGGGTGACTCAAAATATCTTGGAGAAAAATGCACATTAGTCAGAGTTTTGGGCCCCTGAGATAAAACGGCCATCCTCTGAAGCATTCACCTCCACAATGAATGGTTCCTGAAGATTGGGTAGGATTAAAACAGAAGCCAACATAAAATACTTTTTCAATTTTTTTAAATCCCCAATAGCATCTGGTGACCAAACCTTGAGGTCTGCCTCCTTACTTGTCAGGTCAGTAAGAGGTTTAACAATCTGAGAAAACGCTTTAATAAATTTCCTATAAAACGTTGCAATGCTTTTTGGTCACTAAGTTGAACCCAATCTATTAAAGCTTGCACCTTCCCAGGATCCATTTTAAAGCTATCAGCCAATAAAATATATCCTAGAAATGAAACCTCAACAGAAAAAATACATTTCTCAATTTTCGCAAACAAATAATTTTCCCTCAATCTTAGCAATACTACACGTACATGTTCCTAATGAGAATCCAAATCAGGAGAACAAAATTAAATATCATCAAGGTAAATCGCCACAAATCACCCAATGCAATCAGAAAAGACATCATTCATAAAGTTTTGAAATACTGCTGGTGCATTGGTTAACCCAAAAGGCATGACAAGATTATCAAATAAACCCTTCGTTAAAAAGTCGTTTTCCACTCGGCACCCTTCCAGATGCATATCAAATTGTAAACCTCTCTAAGGTCAAGTTTAGAAAACCATTAAGCCAACGTAAGCTGATTATAAAGGTTGGTTGATGAGTGGAAGGCGATATATCCTGTATTTTTAACTGTGATTTTGTTCAGTTCTCGGAAACTGAGGACGGAGACCGCCATCTTTCTATTTGGAAATAAAAATCCAGCAGCCACGGAGGAGAAGAAATGATGGATATGACCCTTACGTAAACTTTTGTTCACATAATTTTTAATGGCGTATGCTCAGGCCCAGATAAATTATACAGGCAAACTTTACATACCGTATTTTTTGGACTATAAGACGCACCGGACCTTAAGACGCACCTAGGTTTTAGAGGGTGAAATTAGAAAAAAAATTGAAGAAAAAAATGTGGTAAATTCTGTACTAATATCCCCTATCCTGGTATATGGTCCCCTCATCCACATCCTTTTATGCATGGCCCCCCTCATCCCTACCCTAGTATGCATGGCCCCCTCATCCCTACCCTGGTATGGATGGCCCCCTCATCCCTACCCTGGTATGCATGGCCCCCTCATCCCTATCCGGGTATGCATGGCCCCCTCATCCTTATTCTGGTATGCATGGCCCACTCATTCCTATCCTGGTCTGCATAGCCCCCTCATCCCTATCCTGATATGCATAGCCCCTTCATCCCTATCCTGGTATGCATGTTCCCTCATCCCTACCCTGGTATGCATGGCCTCCTAATCCCCAGCCCGGTACGCATGGTCCCCTCATCACCATCCTGGTAGGCATGGCCTCCTCATCCCCATCCTGTTATGCATGGCCTCCTCATCCCTATCCTGGTATGCATAGCCTTCTCATCCCTATCCTGGTATGCATGGCCCCCATCCCCATCCTGATATGAATGCCTCCCTCATTCCTATCCTGGTATGTGTGGCCTCCTCATCCCTATCTTGATATGCCTAGTCTTCATCCCTCATATTTTTTTCGTGGAGAGCATTGAATATTCATTGCTCTTTAAAAGCTGGCACAGTGTTAGCCGCAGCCGCTAGCTACCTGCAGCTGCTGGGCGTTTGCATGTGCCTGCTACTACAAGGAATGAATTTTCACTGTATTCCACTCCTATAGGTGTGGAATGCAGTGAATATTCATTCCCTTAAGTACTGGGCACACGCGAACACCCGGCAGCTGCAGAAAGCCGGCTGCTGGGGCTAACAGCGTGTTCGCTATTAATGAGAAATTAATATTCACTGCTCTCTACTCCCATGGGCATGGAATCTAGTAAATATTAATTTCTCTTTAGCAGTGGTCACAGGAGTAAGCCGCAGCTGCCGGCTCCTGCCTCCTGTGATCCACTGCTCCGCCACTTTTGCTCCCACCTCCCCATCCACAGCCAGAGCAGGTACATCCAGACTATAAGACGCACCCCCTATTTTCCTCCACATTTTTGTCAACATCAATAGTACAGTCATAAGGACAATAGGGAGGTAATGTCTCCTTCTCTTTTTCCTAAAACACATCCCCAAAGTCTTTCAGGTATCCCGGCAGACCATCCAGACTTGCAGAGCATACTTGTACAGAACTTAGACATTTCTTATGACATTTGTGACCCCACTTAACAATTTCCTTCTGACTCCAATCAATAACAGGATTATGAATGAGCGACCTGTGGTACAGCGGTGCAAAGGCGTGGTCTGGTAACAGTCCATGATCAAATGCCAGGAGGGTATGTCAAGACAAGGAAGTATGATAAATATTCAGAGGCCAAGTCCGAGGTCAGGTACCTAAAGTGAGAAATCATCAAGAGCAGAAAGGATAATCCATACAAATGATCACGACAAATCCTAGGTCTGGCAACAAGATCAGAGAATTATAAACACAATCAGACACAGAGCTAAGCACACTCCAGACTAACCTATGCTACAGCTGACACTGGACTGCTCACAACTATCTAGTTAAATAGCTTGCAAATCACAATGGATGGGAGGCAACTGGTGAAACCCCCGTAGTCTAGGCCAGATTGAGCAGAGGGCTGTTGTCACAGATCCACCCCTCAGTGTGTCTGGAATGCAGTTACTGACAACTCAGCCATCAAAACTGGCACCGGGGCGTGCTCATGCTGTCAGTACTTTGATTGATAGCTCAGCCATCCAATCTGGTACAGGGGCATACTGAGTTGTCAGTGTATTAGTTGACAGCCCGACTATCCAGTCTGGAAGGCATCAGCTGTCTCCTAGTGTTCATTATTTCAGATGATTGGCATGCTACTTGACTGAGCTGTTTCTTCCAGACCTCTGCCAGATGTACATTCAGTTTGTGTGGTTTGTTCTGTGACCCAAGTTCTGTATGTTGATATTTTATTGCCTGACCTTGGAACTTGTTCTGACCATCTGTCTGTTTAACCCCCTTCTGCTCTGATCAGCTATCCTCCTAGTATTCTAACCTCAGAATGTTACCTGACTATGCTTTTGTGTCTTCCTTCTGTTTATGACGTACCCTTCTGGCTTCTGACCTTGGACTTCTTGACTATCCTGACTCATGACTTGACAGTGAGTAGTGACTTGCGTTATATTACGTCTGGCCCATATCTTTTTCTTTTTCGCCAGAATGGAGCCTGTTCATATGCTTTGTTACAAGGTGGCGATTTTGACGCTGATGACTCAGGATCCTGCTAAGGAATGCCAGAATCTGGAGTCATCGTAATTTTAGTTGCAGGATCAGATACATGATTTGGTAAAGATCCCCTATAACCCTTGACTGTCAGCAGTGGCTGTGACTTCAGTACCCTCTGATGTACAGTTGGTCTCTCCCGAACCTGTGATATCCCTCCCTGATAAATTTTCAGGAGAGAAGGACCAGATTAGGGTATTCAGGGAGTACTGTAGGTTATTTTTTACTCTGTGCCCTTGGTTGTTAGGGGAGGAGTTCCAGTGGGTGAGAATAATCTTGTCCCTACTGCGAGGGGGTCCTCATACCTGGGCATTTTTTTTGTCCCCGCAAGCCCCATAACAGTTTTCTGTTGACATCTTTTTGACAATTTAGGTCTGATATATGATGAACCCGACTGAATCCTGGTCGTTGAGGCTAAGATCATGAACCTGGCACAGGGGGGTCGCACAGCTGAGGAATACTGTACTGAATTCTGGCAGTGGTACACTGAAGTACTATGGAACGATGCTGCTCTCAGGTGCCAGTTCCAAAAAGGCCTTTCCGAAAGCCTCAAGGATGCTCTGGTCCTTCATGACGCCCCTTGTTGTCTGCTGGAGGCCATGACTTAGGCCATATGAATGGACCACTGAATCCGTGAAAGACATGGTGAACAGCAGGCAGTGGTTTATACTTCCCCGGAGCATGTTCATTTATCCGAGGTGGAGCCATTGGAGGTTAGAGTTATCAGTTTTCGTGTTGCAGAGAGAAGACGTAGACAAGATCTCGGATTCTGTCTATACTGTGGTCTCTGTGGACATTTTCTTAAGAATTGCCCAACTAGTCCTCAAACTATCAAACCATCTGGAGAGCATCTGAGACTGGGTGACGACCGAGAAGGTCACCCAGACTCCCAGGTACCTTTTTTTTCCTCTAATAAAGTACTAATAAATACGATGTTATCCTTTGAGAACCAGGTGATATCAACATAGACGTTCATTGACTGTGGGTCTGCTGCTAACTTTATTGATTTGGGACTGCTTCTGAAGTTAGGGACAGTCACCCTTGACAAAACACAAGCCCACAATTTGGTCATTTCAGCAAGGATGGATTTCACTCTCCAAGTGGGAGCACTCCATTCTGAATCCATCTACTGCTTTGTTCTGGGGTTTCCATGGTTGCAGATTCACAATCCGGTTATTGATTGGTGTCAGAAGGACATTGTGAATTGGAGCCCCAATTGTTACAAGAAATGTCTAAAAACGTACAAATATGCTCTGCTAGTCTGAAGGGTTTTCCGGCATACCTGAAGGACTTTGGAGATGTGTTCTCGGAAAAAGAAGCGGAGATTCTACCTCACCATCGTCCCTAAGATTGTCCTATTGATCTTATTCCTAGTACCAAATTGCCTAAAGCTCGCCTTTACAATTTGTCGGGGCCTGAATTGACAGCCATGAAAGAATATGTTAACAAAAGTTTACAGAAGGGTCATATCCATCCTTCCTCCTCTCCTATAGCTGCTGGATTTGTCTTTGTTAAAAAGATGGGGGTCTTCGTCCTTGCCTTGGTTTTTTGAGAACTAAACAAAATCATGGCTAAAAATACTTACCCACTTCCACTCATCCCTGACCTATATAATCAGCTTCGGGGGCCAGTGTGTTTTCTAAACTTGATCTTAGAGGGGCTTACAATTGGATATGCATCCAACTGATGGTCTTTTTGAAAACCTTGTCATGCCTTTTGAATTATGCAATGCACCTGCAGTGCTTAAAAATTTCATGAATGATATTTTCTCTGATTATATTGGAAGATATGTTGTGATTTACCTGGATGATATTCTAATAGTCTCTCCAGATTTGGACACTCAACTTTTTGTAGTAAACTCTAGAGTGACTTGTCATTTTCTTCTGCTTACTACCCTGAATCCATTGACCAGACTGAGAGGAAAAATCAATCTTTGGAACAAATTGTAAGGTGCTTTGTGGCAGCTCGTCAGGAGGACTGGTCTTCGTTTTTACCTTTCGCCGAGTTTGCTTTTAACAGTCGAGTAAATCAATCTACCGGAACTTCATCGTTTTTCTGTAATTATAGTTTTCATCCTCATTTTGGTGAATTTTCTAGGATTAGTTCTGAATGCCCTGGTGTAGAGGTTACCGAATAGAAACTTGGGTATGTCTGGAGGGAGGCTCAAAAGAATATTGGGACTGCTCAGATTCGCCAAAAACAGAAGGCCAATAGAAGACGTTCAGTGGGTTCTGTTTTTAAGATTGGGGAAAAGGTTTGGTTGTCAACTAGGAACATTAAACTTAAAGTGCCATGAGCAAAGTTGGGTGCAAAGTTTATTGGTCCATATGAGATCCTAGAACTAGTCAATCTTGTGGCATTTAGATTAAACTTCCTCCATCCCTTCACATCCTAACGTGTTCCATAAATCCCTATTAAAGGAGTTTTTCCCTTCTGCATTGTCTCCATCATCCCCGCCTTCTCCGCTTTCAGAAGACAGTGCCCTGGAGTATGAGGTTCAGAGGGTTGTGGATGCTCGGAGGGTCCGTAATTTACTCCAGTACCTTATCCACTGGATGGGATATGGACCAGAGGAGAGATGCTGGTTCCCTGCTTGAGATGTGAAGGCTGATCAGTTAGTCCGGGCCTAACATCTATAATTTCACAGGGAGCCTGTGGGTCCAGAGACCCCCTAGAAGAGGGGGTAATGTCACAGTTCCACCTCTCAGTGAATATGGAATGCAGTTATTGACTGCACAGCTGTCCAATCGTGTACAGGGGCGTGCTAAAGCTGTCAGTACTTAGATTGACAGCTCAGCCATCCAATCTGGTACAGGGGCGTGCTGAGCTTTCAGTGTGTTGATTGACAGCTCAACTATCCAATCTGAGACTGGGAGACGTTGGTTGTCTCAAAGTGTCTGTTATCCCAGGTGATTGCCATGCTACTTAACTGAGCTGTTTCTTCCAGACCTCTGCCAGACGTACATTCAACTTGTGTGGTTTGTTTCTCCCCAATGAACGAAGGAATGTCCAAGTATCCAAGCCAACAGATGAGTCCGACCTGCAAGATACAACAATTAATACCAAAATAACAAATGTCCACCCTCGATCAAGATACTCCCTTCAACGCCGAACGTAAGACAAATATCGACTAGACGTCCATCTTCCTATACGCCTTATGACATCCGCACCCAAACCCAAGCCATCCGCCTCCGACGCTGCCCCAATTCTAAATGAGTGTGAGCCGAAGAAAAAGGGGTCAAGACCTAACAACAGTAAGACTTTTTTTTAACACCGCCGTAAATTGAAACCGCGACAAAAACTCCCCTTGATGGTGCCTCAACAGTGGACCGGACCTACCATACCACAATCCCCAATAATCCTCCAAAGATGTGGACACATCAAACCACCCACCACCTTCCCTAACACCACCCGTTTTCCCTTCCCCAGCTGATCAGTCTTTGAACGTCTAATCCAGAAGGTAATACCCCCTGCCCAAAAATCTACATCCTCGGCTAACAAGCCCCCGGCCAAATCCTTTGTAGGGGACACCAGCTCCCCAAGTCTCAATGCCCCAAAAAAGGCCAAAGAAAAAGCCAAGCGAAACAGAATGGCCTCAAAATGAGAACTACAAATCTCCCCCAAAGCCCCCCCCAAACGTTCCAACATCCCAAAAGTTATGGGCCTGCGCTTGTCGCAAATCGAGGATCCTTTACGAAAACCTCTTAATGCCTGTCGTATCAAAAAGTCTTTTGTAACATCCATAGAACCCTGAAGCTTGATACCAAAAGCCACACCAGCTATAAATTTGTTCAACTTTGACACTGACCAACCCCATTCCTCTGCTGACCCTATCAATAACAAAAGCGCCATTATCTTATCACTGTCAGACACAACCATACCCAACTGATCTAACCACTGCTCCCATGTATGCCACGACGATTCGTAACCTGACCAAGTCCGTCCCGACACCGAAGCCTGTATCAAACGACCGCCTCGTCCACAACAATCTGCCACAAATGTGAAGGGCATCCTGTTCCTGCCTCCTCTGCGTATGGTGCCAACTCCCGGAAACGCTCCCACTGCAAACGAGACAAAGCATCCGCAATAGAATTTTGAACGCCGGGTACATGAACAGCTGAAATCCAGGCACCGCAACACCAACTCCCGCACCAATCTAATCACCGGGGAAGAGGAAGAAGAAAGGCTATTAATCACCGCCACCACACTCGCATTATCGCAATGGAAACGCACCCACCTATCTTTAAACATGTTGCCCCAGATAAACACAGATACAATAATTGGAAACAATTCCAGCAGCACCAAATTTTTTGTAAATCCATTTTTATACCACCAATCGGGCCAAACGCCAACACTCCATTTACCTCCACAATAGGCGCCGTAACCAACACTGCCCGCTGCATCTGTAAAAATCTCACAATCAAAATTATTAAGTTCCTCCTGTAGAATCAAAGACCTTCCATTATATTTTTCTAAAAAACGCCTCCACACAATTAAATCCTCTCTATGCTCTTTATTCAATCGAATGAAATGATGCGCCGACCGCACTCCAGAAGTCGCTCTGGATAATCTCCTGGAAAAAATTCTACCCATAGGCATAATGCGACATACAAAATTCAAACGACCTAACAGCGACTGTAAGGGTACCGTCACACAGTGACACTTTGATCGCTAGGACGGCACGATCCGTGACGTTCCAGCGATATCATTACGATCTCGCTGTGTCTGACACGCTACTGCGATCAGGGACCCCGCTGAGAATCGTACGTCGTAGCAGATCGTCTGAAACTTTATTTCGTCGCTGGATCTCCCGCTGATTCAGCGATGTCTTCACTGATACCCAGGGTAAACATCGGGTTACTAAGCGCAGGGCCGCACTTAGTAACCCGATGTTTACCCTGGTTACCAGCGTAAACGTTAAAAAAACAAACACTACATACTTACCTTCAGCTGTCTGTCCCCGGCGTTCTGCTTCTCTGCACTCCTCCTGCATCCTGTGTCAGCGCCGGCCAGCCAGAAAGCACAGCGGTGACGTCACTGCTCTGCTTTCCGGCTGACCGGCGCTGACAGTGCAGAGGAAAGCAGAGCGCCGGAGGACAGACACGGAATGTAAGTATGTAATGTTTGTTTTTTTTACGTTTACTGTTGTGAGTTCCGTTCTGGAGCTCCCTCCTGTGGTTGCTAATGGTGTGTTTGCGAGTTCTGCCCTTGGGCTCCCTCTGGTGGTTTCGAGTGGAACTGCTGCTCCGTTAGGTAGCGGTAGCAGCTGCCTTCACTAATCGCCTTGCCTGGGTTTGTTATTTAAACCTGCTCTGGGCTTTGGTCCATGCCTGCTGTCAATGTTCTTGGTTGGATTTGATTCTTCCCTTGGATTTCTCATATGGCCAGTCCTTGTCTGCAAAAGATAAGTTTTGCTAGTTTGTTTGTCCATTTGTTTGGACTCTATTGCTTTGCATTTTGTCTCTTTTGTCCAGCTTGTCACTATGTCTTATTTAGGCTAGCTGGAAGATCTGGGAAAGCAGATTTGCCCCTCCACACCGTGAGTCGGTGTGGAGTTCCTTTTTGTAAACTCTGCGTGGATTTTGTAGTTTTTAATACTGACCGCACAGTATCCTTTGCTCTCTGACTATCTAGTTTAGTTTTGGCCTCCTCTTTGCTGAATTCTAATTTCATTTCTGTGTTCGTCATTTCCCTCTCCTTTCACAGTCAATATTTGTGGGGGGCTATCTTTCCTTTTGGGGGTTTCTCTGAGGCAAGATAGCTTTCTATTTCCTTCTTTAGGGGTAGTTATATCTTAGGCTGTGACGAGGTGTCTAGAGAGTGTCAGGAACATCCCACGGCTATTTCTAGTTGTGTTGTTAGGATTAGGGACTGTGGTCAGTAGAGATACCACCTTCTCAGAGCTCGTTCCATGTTGCGTTTTAGCCACCAGGTCATTTCAGTGTGGCCTCTTAACCACCAGGTCATAACAGTACAGCAGGCCAAAAATGAATTGAATGCATCTCAAAAGAAGGGAAAAAAAAGAGTTCTGAACCATTTTTTTTTCTGTGCTCTGTTCTGTCTTTTTTTTCCTCTTGATATCTGGGTGGTGCTGGATATATGCTCTGGTATGGAGGTTCAGAGTTTGTTTTCTCGTGTGGATCAACTTGCTTCAAGAGTCCAGAGTATCCAAGATTATATTGTTCAGACTCCGGCTCTAGAGCCAAGAATTCCTACTCCTGATTTGTTTTTTGGGGACAGATCCAAGTTTTTGAACTTTGAAAATAGCTGCAAATTGTTTTTTGCTTTGAAACCCCGTTCTTCTGGTGATCCCATTCAGCAAGTGAAAATCATCATATCCTTACTGCGTGGTGATCCTCAAGACTGGGCATTTGCTCTTGAAACAGGGAATCCGGCATTATTGAATGTAGATGCATTTTTCAGGCGCTCGGATTGTTGTATGACGAACCTAACTCTGCAGAGCATGCTGAGAAAACACTGTTGGCCCTGTGTCAGGGTCAGGAAGCGGCAGAGTTATATTGCCAGAAATTTAGAAAATGGTCTGTGCTCACTAAATGGAATGAAGAGGCGCTGGCTGCTATTTTCAGAAAAGGTCTTTCTGAAACCATTAAAGATGTTATGGTGGGCTTTCCTGCGCTTGCCGGTTTGAGCGAGTCTATGTCTCTAGCCATTCAGATTGATCGGCGCTTGCGTGAGCGCAAGGCGGTGTACCATATGGCAGTGTCCTCTGAGCGAAGTCCTGAGCCTATGCAATGTGATAGGATTTTGACTAGAGCAGAAAGGCAGAAATTCAGACGTCAGAATGGCCTGTGTTTTTACTGTGGTGATTCAGCTCATGCTATTTCTGATTGCCCTAAGCGTACTAGGAGGGTCACTAGGTCTGTTACCATTAGTACTGTGCAGACTAAATTTCTCTTGTCTGTTACCCTGATTTGCTCATTGTCGTCCTTTTCTGTTATGGCATTTGTGGATTCTGGCGCTGCCCTGAACTTAATGGACTTAGAGTTTGCCAGGCGCTGTGGTTTTTCCTTGGATCCTTTGCAGAGTCCTATTCCCTTAAGGGGGATTGATTCTACGCCATTGGCCAAGAATAAACCTCAGTACTGGACACAGTTAACCATGTGCATGGCTCCAGCACATCAGGAAAATATTCGTTTTTTGGTGTTGCATAATTTGCATGATGTTGTTGTGCTGGGTTTTCCATGGTTACAGGAACATAATCCAGTGCTGGATTGGAGATCTATGTCTGTGACTGGTTGGGGTTGTCAGGGGATACATAGTGATATTCCTTTGATGTCCATTTCCTCGTCCCCTTCTTCTGAAGTTCCTGAGTTTCTGTCGGATTTCCAGGATGTATTTGATGAGCCCAAGTCCAGTTCCCTGCCTCCTCATAGGGACTGCGACTGTGCCATTAATTTGATTCCTGGCTATAAGTTCCCTAAGGGCCGACTTTTCAATCGGTCTGTGCCAGAGCATGCCGCTATGCGGAGTTATGTAAAGGAGTCCTTGGAGAAAGGGCATATTCGCCCGTCTTCGTCACCGTTAGGAGCGGGATTTTTTTTTGTTGCCAAGAAGGATGGCTCCTTGAGACCCTGTATAGATTATCGCCTTCTCAATAAGATCACTGTCAAATTCCAGTATCCGTTACCTTTGCTTTCTGATTTGTTTGCTCGGATTAAGGGTGCTAGTTGGTTTACTAAAATCGACCCCCGGGGGGCGTATAATCTTGTGCGTATTAAACAAGGTGATGAATGGAAAACAGCATTTAATACGCCTGAAGGTCATTTTGAATATCTTGTGATGCCATTCGGGCTCTCTAATGCTCCATCGGTATTTCAGTCCTTTATGCATGATATCTTCCGGAATTATCTGGATAAATTTATGATTGTGTATTTGGATGATATTTTGGTTTTCTCCGATGATTGGGAGTCTCATGTGAAGCAGGTTAGGATGGTGTTTCAGGTCCTTCGTACTAATGCGTTGTTTGTGAAGGGGTCTAAGTGCCTCTTTGGAGTTCAGAGGGTTTCTTTTTTGGGTTTCATTTTTACTCCCTCGGCTATTGAAATGGACCCTGTTAAAGTCCAGGCCATTCATGATTGGACTCAACCTACATCTGTAAAGAGCCTTCAGAAATTTTTGGGCTTTGCCAATTTTTATTGTCGCTTTATTGCTAATTTTTCTAGTGTGGTGAAGCCTCTGACCGATTTGACGAGGAAGGGCGCTGATGTGGTGAATTGGTCCTCTGCGGCTGTTGAGGCCTTTCAGGAGCTTAAACGTCGTTTTACTTCTGCCCCTGTGTTGCGTCAGCCAAATGTTTCTCTCCCTTTTCAGGTTGAGGTTGATGCTTCTGAGATTGGGGCAGGGGCCGTTTTGTCTCAGAGAAATTCTGATGGCTCTTTGATGAAACCATGTGCCTTCTTCTCCAGAAAATTTTCGTCTTCTGAGCGTAATTATGATGTCGGCAATCGGGAGTTGTTGGCTATGAAGTGGGCATTTGAGGAGTGGCGACATTGGCTTGAGGGAGCCAAGCATCGCGTGGTGGTCTTGACTGATCACAAGAATCTGATTTACCTCGAGTCTGCTAAGTGGTTGAATCCTAGACAGGCTCGGTGGTCTTTGTTTTTCTCACGTTTTGATTTTGTGGTCTCGTATATTCCTGGATCTAAGAATGTGAAGGCTGATGCCCTTTCTAGAAGTTTTTTGCCTGATTCTCCGGGAGTTCTTGAGCTGGCTGGGATCCTCAAGGAGGGGGTGATTCTTTCTGCCATCTCCCCTGATTTACGACGGGTACTTCAGGAGTTTCAGGCTGATAAACCTGACCACTGTCCTGTTGGGAAATTGTTTGTTCCTGATAGATGGACTAGTAGGGTAATTTCTGAGGTTCATTGTTCGGTGTTGGCTGGTCACCCTGGGATTTTCGGTACCAGAGATTTGGTGGCTAGGTCCTTTTGGTGGCCTTACTTGTCGCGCGATGTGCGTTCATTTGTGCAGTCCTGTGGGACCTGTGCTCGGGCTAAGCCTTGCTGTTCCCGTGCCAGCGGGTTGCTTTTGCCTTTACCTATTCCTGAGAGGCCCTGTACGCATATTTCCATGGATTTTATTTCTGATCTTCCTGTTTCTCAGAAGATGTCTGTTATCTGGGTGGTTTGTGACCGGTTTTCTAAGATGGTCCATTTGGTGCCGTTGCCTAAGTTGCCTTCCTCTTCTGATTTGGTTCCATTATTTTTTCAGCATGTGGTTCGTTTGCATGGTATTCCGGAGAATATTGTGTCTGACAGAGGTTCCCAGTTCGTTTCTAGGTTTTGGCGGTCCTTTTGTGCTAGAATGGGCATTGATTTGTCTTTTTCTTCTGCATTCCATCCTCAGACAAATGGCCAAACGGAGCGAACCAATCAGACCTTGGAAACCTATTTGAGATGCTTCGTGTCTGCGGATCAGGATGATTGGGTAACCTTTTTGCCGTTGGCCGAGTTTGCCCTTAATAATCGGGCTAGTTCTGCTATCTTGGTTTCGCCTTTTTTTTGTAACTTTGGTTTTCATCCTCGTTTTTCTTCAGGGCAGCTTGAGCCTTCTGACTGTCCTGGTGTGGATTCCGTGGTGCACAGGTTGCAGCAAATTTGGACTCATTTGGTGGACAATTTGACGTTGTCTCAGGAGAAGGCTCAGCGTTTTGCTAACCGTCGTCGGTGTGTTGGTCCCCGGCTTCGTGTTGGGGATTTGGTCTGGTTGTCTTCTCGTCATGTTCCTATGAAGGTTTCTTCCCCTAAGTTCAAGCCTCGCTTTATTGGGCCTTATAAGATTTCTGAAATTATCAATCCAGTGTCTTTTCGTTTGGCCCTTCCAGCTTCCTTTTCCATTCATAATGTGTTCCATAGATCCTTGTTGCGGAGATATGTGGTACCTATGGTTCCCTCCGTTGATCCTCCTGCTCCGGTGTTGGTTGAGGGGGAATTGGAATATGTGGTAGAGAAGATTTTGGATTCTTGTTTTTCGAGGCGGAAGCTTCAGTATCTGGTCAAGTGGAAGGGTTATGGCCAGGAGGATAATTCTTGGGTTGTTGCCTCCAATGTTCATGCTCCCGATTTGGTTCATGCTTTCCATTTGGCTCGTCCTGATCGGCCTGGGAGCTCTGGTGAGGGTTCGGTGACCCCTCCTCAAGGGGGGGTACTGTTGTGAGTTCCGTTCTGGAGTTCCCTCCTGTGGTTGCTAATGGTATTTTTGCGAGTTCTGCCCTTGGGCTCCCTCTGGTGGTTTCAAGTGGAACTGCTGCTCCGTTAGGTAGCTGTGGCAGCTGCCTTCACTAATCGCCTTGCCTGGGTTTGTTATTTAAACCTGCTCTGGGCTTTAGTCCTTGCCTGCTGTCAATGTTCTTGGTTGGATTTGATTCTTCCCTTGGATTTCTCATATGGCCAGTCCTTGTCTGCAAAAGATAAGTTTTGCTAGTTTTGTTTGTCCATTTGCTTGGACTCTATTGCTTTGCATTTTGTCTCTTTTGTCCAGCTTGTCACTATGTCTTATTTAGGCTAGCTGGAAGCTCTAAGAAAGCAGATTTGCCCCTCCACACCGTGAGTCGGTGTGGAGTTCATTTTTGTAAACTCTGCGTGGATTTTGTAGTTTTTAATACTGACCGCACAGTATCCTTTGCTCTCTGACTATCTAGTTTAGTTTTGGCCTCCCCTTTGCTGAATTCTAATTTCATTTCTGTGTTCGTCATTTCCCTCTCCTTTCACAGTCAATATTTGTGGGGGGCTATCTTTCCTTTTGGGGGTTTCTCTGAGGCAAGATAGCTTTCTATTTCCTTCTTTAGGGGTAGTTATATCTTAGGCTGTGACGAGGTGTCTAGGGAGTGTCAGGAACATCCCACGGCTATTTCTAGTTGTGTTGTTAGGATTAGGGACTGCGGTCAGTAGAGATACCACCTTCTCAGAGCTCGTTCCATGTTGCGTTTTAGCCACCAGGTCATTTCAGTGTGGCCTCTTAACCACCAGGTCATAGCAGTTTACGCTGGTAACCAGGGTAAACATCGGGTTACTAAGCGCGGCCCTGCGCTTAGTAACCCGATGTTTACCCTGGTTACCTGCAACTTTGGGATCGTTGGTCGCTGGAGAGCTGCCTGTGTGACAGCTCTCCAGCGACCAAACAGCGACACTGCAGCGATCGGCATCGTTGTCGTATCGCTGCAGCGTCGTTTCAGTGTGACGGTACCCTAACTCCTTCAATGTAACCTTGAGCAATTTTTCAACTCTCAGCACCTCCTGCTGGAGAGATAACAACTTATCTTCGGGCAACCTGCACTCCATTCTTTCAGAATCGATAAGAATTCCCAAAAAACTCAACACCGTGCATGGGCCCTCCGTCTTTTCCTGCGCTAATGGAACACCAAAGTGTCCCGACACCCATTCCATGGCAGCCAACAAATTCCTACACACTAATGAATCTGGCGGTCCAACAAACAAAAAATCATCCAGGTAGTGGATGACTGAAGGAACCTGCGAAACATCGCGCACAACCCACTCTAAAAAAGTACTAAAAGACTCAAATAGTGAGCAAGAAATCGAACAGCCCATGGGTAAACACCTATTCAAATAAAAAACCCCATTCCAAAAGCAACCCAAAAGAGGATTGCTATCGGGGTGAACCGGAAGCAATCGGAAAGCCGATTCAACATCTGTCTTAGCCATTAACGCACCAGCACCATACCTACGTACCCATTGCACAGCTGCATCGAAAGATGTTTATACCACGGAGCACAGCTCCTCAGCAATGCCATCATTAACAGATAGCCCTTTAGGGTATGACAAATGTTGAATCAAACGAAACTTGTTAGGTTCCTTCTTTGGAACAACCCCCAAGGGCGAAACAATCACTCCCTCCCCAGGTAAACAACTAAAAGGCCCTGCCATTCGCCCCAAATCCACCTCGTTTGCCAATTTTGCCGTAACTACGTCTGCATGTAAATCAGCCGACCTCAGATTCTTTTTTGAAAAAGGGACTTCATGAGTGTGATGAGGAATCCGAAAACCCTCAGAAAAACCTTCGAAAAGTAACTTCGCCTTTAACCGATCCGGATACCTATTTAGATAAGGGGCCATCTTTTGTACATTCACTGGTGTCACCCCTTTGACCAAAACCCACTGCAGGTCTACCCCTCGCTTTTCTAAAACATTTGGCCGCTCCATGTGAGGCCCCATTGCAGTGGGAACTGTTATGATACGGTGGTCTAGGAGCAACATGGAACGAGCTCTGAAGGACGTGGTAACTGTACTGACCGCAGTCCCTAAGCTCAACACAACACTAGAAGTAGCCGTGGAATGCTCCTAACTCTCTCTAGGCATCTCGTCACAACCTAAGAGCTAACTACCCCTAAAGATAGAAGCAGGAAAGCTATCTTGCCTCAGAGAAAATCCCCAAAGGATAGATTAGCCCCCCACAAATAATGACTGTGAGTGGAGAGGGAAAAGACATACACAGAATGTAACCAGGATGAGCACAGGAGGCCAGTCTAGCTAAATAGATAGGACAGGATGGAATACTATGCGGTCAGTATAAAACACTACAAAAATCCACGCAGAGTTTACGAAAAAAAACTCCACACCTGACTAAAGGTGTGGAGGGCAAATCTGCCTCCCAGAGCTTCCAGCAAGACAGAATAAATTCACACTGATAAGCTGGACAAACAAAGAAAGCACAGAATGGAAAGTCCACAATCTATGGACAGAAAAGAGCAAGCAAAAACTTAAGGTACCTTCACACTAAACGATATCGCTAGCGATCCGTGACGTTGCAGCGTCCTGGCTAGCGATATCGTTTAGTTTGACACGCAGCAGCGATCAGAATCCTGCTGTGATGTCGTTGGTCGGGGCTAGAAGGCCAGAACTTTCTTTGGTCGCTGGCTCTCTCGCTGACATCGCTGAATCGGCGTGTGTGACACCGATTCAGCGATGTCTTCGCTGGTAACCAGGGTAAACATCGGGTTACTAAGCGCAGGGCCGCGCTTAGTAACCCGATGTTTACCCTGGTTACCATCCTAAAAGTAAAAAAAACAAACGCTTCATACTTACCTTCCGCTGTCTGTCCCCGGCGCTGTGCTTTCCTGCACTCACTGTGAGCACAGCGGCCGGAAAGCACCCTGGTTACCGGCATAGTTGGTCGCTGGAGAGCTGTCTGTGTGACAGCTCTCCAGCGACCAAACAGCGACGCTGCAGCGATCCGGATCGTTGTCTGGATCGCTGCAGCATCGTTTAGTGTGAAGGTACCTTTAGCTTAGCTGAACTGGTCAGGATAACAGGGAACTCCAAAGAGATGTGAATCCAACCAGAAACCATATACAAGTGGCACTGGCTGAAGACAGAGCCAGACCTAAATAGCCGAACAGAAGAGAAGAGAAGATAAGTGGAGGCAGCTGATGACAGCTAACTCCAAGGAGCAGCCATACCACTAGAAACCACAAGAGGGAGCCCAAGAGCAGAACTCACAAAAGTGCCACTTACAACCACCGGAGGGAGCCCAAGAGCGGAATTCACAACAGTACCCCCCCCTTGAGGAGGGGTCACCGAACCCTCACCAGGGCCCCCAGGCCGATCAGGACGAGCCAAGTGAAACGCAGGAACCAAATCGGTGGCATGGACATCGGAGGCAACAACCCAAGAATTATCCTCCTGGCCATAACCCTTCCACTTGACAAGATACTGAAGCCTCCGCCTCGAAAAATGAGAATCCAAAATCTTCTCAACCTCATATTCCAACTCTCCCTCAACCAACACCGGGGCAGAAGGGTCAACCGAGGGAACAACGGACACCACATATCTCCACAACAAAGATCTATGGAAAACATTATGAATGGCAAAAGAGGCAGGAAGAGCCAAACGAAAAGACACTGGATTAATAATTTCAGAAATTTTATAAGGACCAATAAACCGAGGCTTAAACTTAGGAGAAGAAACCTTCATAGGAACATGACGAGAAGACAACCAAACCAAATCCCCCACACGAAGCCGAGGACCAACACACCGACGGCGGTTAGCAAAACGTTGAGCCCTTTCCTGAGACAACGTCAAATTGTCCACCACATGAGTCCAAATCTGCTGCAGCCTGTCCACCACAGAATTAACACCAGGACAATCAGAAGGCTTAACCTGCCCAGAAGAAAAACGAGGATGAAAACCAAAATTACAAAAGAAAGGTGAAACCAAAGTAGCCGAACTAGCCCGATTATTAAGGGCAAACTCGGCCAACGGCAAGAAAGACACCCAATCATCCTGATCAGCAGACACAAAGCATCTCAAATAGGTCTCCAAGGTCTGATTAGTTCGCTCAGTTTGGCCATTAGTCTGAGGATGAAACGCCGAAGAAAAAGACAAATCAATGCCCATCCTAGCACAAAAGGCCCGCCAAAATCTACAGACAAACTGAGAACCTCTGTCAGACACAATATTCTTCGGAATGCCATGCAAACGAACCACATGCTGAAAAAATAATGGAACCAGATCTGAGGAGGAAGGCAACTT
The DNA here is from genome assembly GCF_032444005.1 of Ranitomeya imitator. Lineage (NCBI taxonomy): Eukaryota > Metazoa > Chordata > Amphibia > Anura > Dendrobatidae > Ranitomeya > Ranitomeya imitator. The sequence continues at coordinate 105,610,140 of NC_091282.1, read as the reverse complement.
AGGCAAAGGTACCAGATGGACCATTTTAGAGAACCGGTCACAAACAACCCAGATAACAGACATCTTTTGGGAAACAGGAAGATCCGAAATAAAATCCATGGAAATATGCGTCCAGGGCCTCTCAGGGACCGGCAAAAGCAACCCACTAACGCGGGAACAGCAAGGCGTGGCCCGGGCGCAAGTCCCACATGGACTGTACAAAAGCACGCACATCGCTCGACAAGGAAGGCCACCAAAAGGACCTAGCAACCAAATCTCTGGTACCAAAAATCCCAGGATGACCAGCCAACACTGAACAATGAACCTCAGAAATTACCTTACTTGTCCATCTATCAGGAACAAACAGCTTCCCCACTGGACAGCGGTCAGGCCTATCAGCCTGAAATTCCTGAAGCACCCACCGCAAATCAGGGGAGATAGCAGAAAGAATCACCCCCTCCTTAAGAATGCCAACCGGCTCAATGACTCCAGGAGAATCAGGCGAAAAACTCCTAGAGAGGGCATCAGCCTTAACATTCTTAGATCCCGGAAGATACGAGACCACAAAATCAAAATGGGAGAAAAACAGGGACCATCGAGCCTGTCTAGGATTCAGCCGCTTGGCCGACTCGAGGTAAATCAGGTTCTTATGATCGGTCAGGACCACAGCACGGTGTTTAGCTCCCTCAAGCCAATGTCGCCACTCCTCAAACGCCCACTTAATAGCCAACAACACCCGATTGCCGACATCATAATTGCGTTCCGCAGGAGAAAACTTTCTGGAAAAAAAAGCACACGGTTTCATCAAAGAACCATCAGACTCCCTCTGAGACAAAACGGCCCCTGCCCCAATCTCAGAAGCGTCGACCTCAACCTGAAAGGGAAGAGAAACATCCGGTTGACGCAACACAGGGGCAGAAGTAAATCGGCGTTTAAGCTCCTGAAAGGCCTCAACAGCCTCAGAGGACCAATTATTCACATCAGTGTCTTTCTTCGTCAAATCAGTAACGGGCTTAACCACACTGGAAAAATTGGCAATGAAACGGCGATAGAAATTAGCAAAGCCCAAAAATTTTTGAAGACCCTTCACAGATGTGGGTTGGATTCAGTCATGAATAGCTTGGACCTTAACAGGATCCATTTCTATAGACGAGGGAGAAAAAATAAAACATAAAAAAAAGAGACCTTCTGAACTCCGAATAGGCACTTAGACCCCTTCACAAATAAAGCATTATCACGAAGGATCTGAAACACCATCCTGACCTGCTTCACATGAGACTCCCAATCATCGGAAAAAATCAAAATATCATCCAAATATACGACCATGAATTTATCAAGATTATTGCGGAAAATATCATGCATGAAAGACTGGAACACAGATGGAGCATTAGAGAGCCCAAATGGCATCACAAGGTATTCAAAATGGCCTTTGGGCGTATTAAATGCAGTTTTCCATTCGTCACCCTGTTTAATACGAATAACAGATAAGAGAAATTTAGGCTGTAATTTAGGCTGTATAGTACTAATGGTAACAGACCTAGCGACTCTCTTAGTACGCTTAGGGCAATCAGAGATAACATGAGCCGAATCACCACAGTAAAAACACAGCCTATTCTGACGTCTGAATTCCTGCCGTTCTATTCTAGTCAAAATCCTATCACATTGCATAGGTTCAGGACTTTGCTCAGAGGATACTACCATATGGTGCACAGTTTTGCGCTCGCGCAGACGCCGATCAATCTGAATGGCTAGAGACATAGATTCGCTCAAACCGGCAGGCGTAGGAAAGCCCACCATAACATCTTTAAGGGTTTCAGAAAGACCTTTTCTGAAAATAGCAGCCAGAGCCTCTTCATTCCATTTAGTGAGCACAGACCATTTTATAAATTTCTGGCAGTATAACTCTGCCGCTTCCTGACCTTGACACAAGGCCAACAGGGTTTTTTCTGCATGATCCACAGAATTAGGTTCGTCATACAACAATCCGAGCGCCTGAAAGAATGCATCTACATTCAATAATGCCGGATCCCCTGTTTCAAGAGCAAAAGCCCAGTCTTGAGGGTCACCACGCAGCAAGGATATGATGATTTTTACTTGCTGAATGGGATCACCAGAAGAACGGGGTTTCAAAGCAAAAAACAATTTGCATTGTTAAAGTTCAAAAACTTGGATCTGTCCCCAAAAAACAAATCAGGAGTAGGATTTCTGGGCTCTAAAGCCGGAGTCTGGACAACATAGTCCTGGATACTCTGTACTCTTGCAGCAAGTTGATCCACACGAGAAAACAAACCCTGAACATCCATGCCAAAGCATATATCCTGAACCACCCAGATATCAAGAGGAAAAGAAAAAAAAAAGACAAACCAAAGCACAGAAAAAAAATGGTTCAGAACTTTCTTTTCCTTCTTTTGAGATGCATTTAATTCATTTTTGGCCACTTGTACTGTTATGATACGGTGGTCTAGGAGCAACATGGAACGAGCTCTGAAGGACGTGGTAACTGTACTGACCGCAGTCCCTAAGCTCAACACAACACTACAAGTAGCCGTGGAATGCTCCTAACTCTCCCTAGGCATCTCGTCACAACCTAAGAGCTAACTACCCCTAAAGATAGAAGCAGGAAAGCTATCTTGTCTCAGAGAAAATCCCCAAAGGATAGATTAGCCCCCCACAAATAATGACTGTGAGTGGAGAGGGAAAAGACATACACAGAATGAAACCAGGATGAGCACAGGAGGCCAGTCTAGCTAAATAGATAGGACAGGATGGAATACTGTGCGGTCAGTATAAAACACTACAAAAATCCACGCAGAGTTTACGAAAAAAAACTCCACACCTGACTAAAGGTGTGGAGGGCATATCTGCCTCCCAGAGCTTCCAGCAAGACAGAATAAATTCACACTGATAAGCTGAACAAACAAAGTAAGCACAGAATGGAAAGTCCACAACCTATGGACAGAAAATTGCAAGCAAAAACTTAGCTTAGCTGAACTGGTCAGGATAACAGGGAACTCCAAAGAGATGTGAATCCAACCAGAAACCATATACAAGTGGCACTGGCTGAAGACAGAGCCAGACCTAAATAGCCGAGCAGAAGAGAAGATAAGTGGAGGCAGCTGATGACAGGTAACTCCAAGGAGCAGCAATACCACTAGAAATCACAAGAGGGAGCCCAAGAGCAGAACTCACAAAAGTGCCACTTACAACCACCGGAGGGAGCCCAAGAGCGGAATTCACAACAGGGAACATACATGCTTGAATTTACAAGTGCTACTGTACTTGCATTGGCCGTCATTAAGCTGCCAACACATCCCTGTTTTGTCTTTCGTCCCCTGAATCCCTTAACCCCCACCTCCCTGTCCCGGATGCTGCCCAACACTCCCTCCGCCCCCGTGAAAGGACTGCCCAAACCGTGTTGGTGCCATAACTTTCAACCACAACCCTATATCTTTCTGGTCCCATTTTATCTCAGGCCTAACCGCCTTCCTTTGCCTAAATTGCTCATCGTACCGCAGCCACGCCAGACCACCATACGCCCTATATGCTTCACCAATAACGTCCAAGTAACATAAAAGACCCGAACAATTATCCAGAAACTTTTCACCAATAACACTCGCCAGAATAGCAAACGCCTGCTGCCGATTAACTAATGTCTGCGGAATCAAACGCCATCTACGCTTTTCCTCCTCCTCTTTTCTGCTATCATCCTTATTCCCCTTTTCTAGATTAAATTTTTCCAAAGGAAGGAGGGAAAAAATCTCCACATATTCATCCTTCCAAATTTTTTCCTTTACCTCTTGTTTTAAATGAGCGCCTAAAGGCCCTTCAAAACAAACGTAAGCCTCCCCTCTTGCCCTCTCATCCAATTTAACCGTATCAGCCTTATCCTTTCCAGTTTGTATAGCCACTGACACCCCACCCGACGCTGACTGCTCCCCCCCCACTCAACATGTCCGAACCCAAGGGCCCTACTGAACCCTGACCCAAAGCAGGTAACCACGCTCCCACAGGGGATGCCCGTAAACTATCTGCGCCCCCCCCTTCATCCAGCCTCCTCAAAATCTGTGACATACTTGACAAAAGCTCTCTCACCCCGGGAATCCCAAGATTACCAGCCTCACCACAGTTCTCCCTAATTCCCCTGATCGAACCCCATTAATAGGCATACAAGGACTATACTCACACACATGATGCTGCGTAGGTGCTGTGTTCCCACCAGCCGTGCTTCCACTATCCAGCGGTTCGCGATGGCCGCGTAGGTCACTGCAGGAATCCTCCGTGCCGCTTTGTTGCTCCAGGCCCGCGCCCCCAGGCCTCCTCGTCACCGGGGGGTACCAAAGCAGGAGAAGATGATCTATTCCTTGATCTCCTCGCCGACCTCGACCTGCCCGCCGCCTGTATGTCCCCACGCCTGCCCTCCTGCTGAGCCTCCTGCTGACCTCGTCTGCGCACCGCTGCTGCCATCACAGTACACCCCGGCCGCACAGGGCCAGGCTGAGGGCCAGGAATCTGCCTGCCCGCCAATCTGCTTCTCAGTGCACCAGACCTGCCAGGTACCCCCGCAGCGTCTGTTCCAGGGTCACCTGCCGCAGTGCACACATCTCCGGGCCGCTGCTGACCCAACTGTTATGATCCGGTGACTTTGGAGCTGCATGAGAACTTTCACTGGAGATGGTGGCCACTGTACTGACCACAATCCTGACCTTAACACCGCAACTAGAAGTAGCCGTGGAGTGTACCTAACCCACCTAGACACCTCGTCACAGTCGGAGGACTAATTACCCCTAAAGATGGAAAGAGGAATACTATCTTGCCTCAAAGAAAATCCCCAAAGGATAGACAGCCCCCCACAAATATTGGTGGTGAGTCGGAGAGGAAAAAACACACACAGGCAGAAAACAGAATTTAGCACATGAGGCCACACTAGCTAAATAGGACAGAATAGGACAGAGTTCTGTGCGGTCAGTAAAAAACCCTTCAAAAACATCCACTGCAGAAATAACAAAAATTACCTACATCTAACTAATAGATGTAAGAGCGTAAATCTGCAACTCCAGTGAATCCTACAATCAGAGCAGGAATAAAACTGAAACCAGCACACAGCAGTGTGCCACAGATACAAAGAACCAACCACTTATCTTTGCAGAATTTGGCAGCAGGCAGGAGAAGCCAGAAAGTGATCGAACACTTCACAAGGAACATTGACAACTGGCAAGGGCTAATGAATCCTGCACACTTAAATATCCCAGTCCGAACAGCAATTAGCAGATACACCTGGCCAAGACTGTGACTCAGAGACAACTGCATTCCCACCTACAACCACTGGAGGGAACCCAAGAGCAGAATTCACAACACCCGACGCTCCATTCCTGCTCCTCCTCCTCATCGGCGCCGGAGCCACCGTCAGTGCCGCACCCCGCCTCTGATTGCCGCATCTCCTCACCACTGCCACGTGTCCCACCTCCATGGCCACACCATGTGCAGCCATCGCTTCAAGGTGTGCCTGCACCGCCGCAGCCCTAGGCCGCCTACCCACGCCAGCAGTGCCGGCCGATAGATTCCTGCCAGAGGGTGGGTCAGGCCGGATAACATCACCGTGGCCTGTACCCTCTGCAGGGTTCGCCGGAGGGGCTCTGAGGCCGGAGTCTACCGCGCGTACCTGCCTCAGGCGATAGACGTTCCGGTGGCCGGGTTCTCCTTGTCCTGGTGCCCTGGGTTCCTTGTACTCCAAGAAGCGTCGCCAGCTGGTCCTCCAGCCAGCCACCCCTTCTCGACCGGGCCATGTCCCGCAGCTGCGACAGCATGGAATCTACAGAGGCCATGGCAATCACGTGTGCTTTCTTTCTTCTTTCCCTGCTAATGCCACATGTACTGTCCCTAACCACACATTTTTCTTTATACCCACAGCCTCCTCAGCCTAAACACCCGCCCCCTCCTTTGTCCCCTTTCAACCAATCCCACTGCACTGCCTTTAAATGTTCCCACTCCCCTTGCCACCACAGTCATGGGGGGGCTTTCATTTAGCATTTAGCTGCCTATGCAGCATCAATAGTAAAAACATCTAATGTTAAAAATAATTAAAAAAATAAAAAATCATTATATACTCACCTTCCGCCGCCTTTCCCACTCCTCGCGACGCTCCGGTGACCGCTCCATGCAAACGGTAGGTTCCTGTGGCAATGATGGTATGCGACAAGGACCTGCCATGACGTCACAGTCATGTGACTGCAATGTCATCACAGGTCCTGCGCGCCTGCGCGAGAAGGACCTGCCATGACGTCACGGTCTTGTGACCGCGACGTCATCACACCCTGGGACTGGAAGCTGCCGCACGGTGACAGAACAACAAGGGGCCCTCGGATCAGAAGGTGAGTATGTTTATTTTTTAACCTGTGACATACGTGGCTGGGCAATATACTATGTGGCTGGGCAATATACTACGTAGCTGGGCAATATACTACGTGGTTGAGCAATATACTACGTGGCTCTTATCCTTTCCAGTTTGTATAGCCACTGACACCCCACCCGACGCTGACTGCTCCCCCCCACTCAACATGTCCGAACCCAAAGGCCCTACTGAACCCTGACCCAAAGCAGGTAACCACGCTCCCACAGGGGATGCCCTGTTATGACCTGGTGGTTAAGAGGCCACACTGAAATGACCTGGTGGCTAAAACGCAACATGGAGCGAGCTCTGAGAAGGTGGTATCTCTACTGACCGCAGTCCCTAATCCTAACAACACAACTAGAAATAGCCGTGGGATGTTCCTGACACTCCCTAGACACCTCGTCACAGCCTAAGATATAACTACCCCTAAAGAAGGAAATGGAAAGCTATCTTGCCTCAGAGAAACCCCCAAAAGGAAAGACAGCCCCCCACAAATATTGACTGTGAAAGGAGAGGGAAATGACGAACTCAGAAATGAAATTAGAATTCAGCAAAGGGAGGCCAATACTAAACTAGATAGACAGAGAGCAAAGGATACTGTGCGGTCAGTATTAAAAACTAGAAAATCCACGCAGAGTTTACAAAAATGAACTCCACACCGACTCACGGTGTGGAGGGGCAAATCTGCTTTCCCAGAGCTTCCAGCTAGCCTGAATAAGACATAGTGACAAGCTGGACAAAAGAGACAAAATGCAAAGCAATAGAGTCCAAACAAATGGACAAACAAAACTAGCAAAACTTATCTTTTCCATACAAGGACTGGCCATATGAGAAATCCAAGGGAAGAATCAAATCCAACCAAGAACATTGACAGCAGGCATGGACTAAAGCCCAGAGCAGGTTTAAATAACAAACCCAGGCAAGGCGATTAGTGAAGGCAGCTGCTATAGCTACCTAACGGAGCAGCAGTTCCACTCGAAACCACCAGAGGGAGCCCAAGGGCAGAACTCGCAAAAATAACATTAGCAACCACAGGAGGGAGGTCCAGAACGGAACTCACAACAGTACCCCCCCCTTGAGGAGGGGTCACCGAACCCTCACCAGAGCTCCCAGGCCGATCAGGACGAGCCAAATGGAAAGCATGAACCAAATCGGGAGCATGAACATCGGAGGCAACAACCCAAGAATTATCCTCCTGGCCATAACCCTTCCACTTGACCAGATACTGAAGCTTCCGCCTCGAAAAACGAGAATCCAAAATCTTCTCTACCACATATTCCAATTCCCCCTCAACCAACACCGGAGCAGGAGGATCCACAGAGGGAACCATAGGTACCACATATCTCCGCAACAAGGATCTATGGAACACATTGTGAATGGAAAAGGAAGCTGGAAGGGCCAAACGAAAAGACACTGGATTGATAATTTCAGAAATCTTATAAGGCCCAATAAAGCGAGGCTTGAACTTAGGGGAAGAAACCTTCATAGGAACATGACGAGAAGACAACCAGACCAAATCCCCAACACGAAGCCGGGGACCAACACACCGACGACGGTTAGCAAAACGCTGAGCCTTCTCCTGAGACAACGTCAAATTGTCCACCACATGAGTCCAAATTTGCTGCAACCTGTCCACCACGGAATCCACACCAGGACAGTCAGAAGGCTCAAGCTGCCCTGAAGAAAAACGAGGATGAAAACCAAAGTTACAAAAAAAAGGCGAAACCAAGGTAGCCGAACTAGCCCGATTATTAAGGGCAAACTCGGCCAACGGCAAAAAGGTCACCCAATCATCCTGATCAGCAGACACGAAGCATCTCAAATAGGTTTCCAAGGTCTGATTGGTTCGCTCCGTTTGGCCATTTGTCTGAGGATGTTATGCAGAAGAAAAAGACAAATCAATGCCCATTCTAGCACAAAAGGACCGCCAAAACCTAGAAATGAACTGGGAACCTCTGTCAGACACAATATTCTCCGGAATACCATGCAAACGAACCACATGCTGAAAAAATAATGGAACCAAATCAGAAGAGGAAGGCAACTTAGGCAACGGCACCAAATGGACCATCTTAGAAAACCGGTCACAAACCACCCAGATGACAGACATCTTCTGAGAAACAGGAAGATCAGAAATAAAATCCATGGAAATATGAGTCCAGGGCCTCTCAGGAATAGGCAAAGGCAAAAGCAACTCGCTGGCACGGGAACAGCAAGGCTTAGCCCGAGCACAGGTCCCACAGGACTGCACAAACGAACGCACATCCCGCGACAAGGAAGGCCACCAAAAGGACCTAGCCACCAAATCTCTGGTACCGAAAATCCCAGGGTGGCCAGCCAACACCGAACAATGAACCTCAGAAATTACCCTACTAGTCCATCTATCAGGAACAAGCAATTTCCCCACAGGACAGCGGTCAGGTTTATCAGCCTGAAACTCCTGAAGTACCCACCGTAAATCAGGGGAGATGGCAGAAAGAATCACCCCCTCCTTGAGGATCCCAGCCGGCTCAAGAACTCCCGGAGAATCAGGCAAAAAACTCCTAGAAAGGGTATCAGCCTTCACATTCTTAGATCCAGGAATATACGAGACCACAAAATCAAAACGTGAGAAAAACAAAGACCACCGAGCCTGTCTAGGATTCAACCGCTTAGCAGACTCGAGGTAAATCAGATTCTTGTGCTCAGTCAAGACCACCACGCGATGCTTGGCTCCCTCAAGCCAATGTCGCCACTCCTCAAATGCCCACTTCATAGCCAACAACTCCCGATTGCCGACATCATAATTACGCTCAGAAGACGAAAATTTTCTGGAGAAGAAGGCACAAGGTTTCATCAAAGAGCCATCAGAATTTCTCTGAGACAAAACGGCCCCTGCCCCAATCTCAGAAGCATCAACCTCAACCTGAAAAGGGAGAGAAACATCTGGCTGACGCAACACAGGGGCAGAAGTAAAACGACGTTTAAGCTCCTGAAAGGCCTCAACAGCCGCAGAGGACCAATTCACCACATCAGCGCCCTTCCTCGTCAAATCGGTCAGAGGCTTCACCACACTAAAAAAATTAGCAATAAAGCGACGATAAAAATTGGCAAAGCCCAAAAATTTCTGAAGGCTCTTTACAGATGTAGGTTGAGTCCAATCATGAATGGCCTGGACTTTAGCAGGGTCCATTTCAATAGCCGAGGGAGAAAAAATGAAACCCAAAAAAGAAACCCTCTGAACTCCAAAGAGGCACTTAGACCCCTTCACAAACAACGCATTAGTACGAAGGACCTGAAACACCATCCTAACCTGCTTCACATGAGACTCCCAATCATCGGAGAAAACCAAAATATCATCCAAATACACAATCATAAATTTATCCAGATAATTCCGGAAGATATCATGCATAAAGGACTAAAATACCGATGGAGCATTAGAGAGCCCGAATGGCATTACAAGATATTCAAAATGGCCTTCAGGCGTATTAAATGCTGTTTTCCATTCATCACCTTGTTTAATACGCACAAGATTATACGCCCCTCGGAGGTCGATTTTAGTAAACCAACTAGCACCCTTAATCTGAGCAAACAAATCAGAAAGCAAAGGTAACGGATACTGGAATTTGACAGTGATCTTATTGAGAAGGCGATAATCTATACAGGGTCTCAAGGAGCCATCCTTCTTGGCAACAAAAAAAAATCCCGCTCCCAACGGTGACGAAGACGGGCGAATATGCCCTTTCTCCAAGGAATCCTTTACATAACTCCGCATAGCGGCATGCTCTGGCACAGACAGATTGAAAAGTCGGCCCTTAGGGAACTTACAGCCAGGAATCAAATTAATGGCACAATCGCAGTCCCTATGAGGAGGCAGGGAACTGGACTTAGGCTCATCAAATACATCCTGGAAATCCGACAAAAACTCAAGAACTTCAGAAGAAGGGTACGAGGAAATGGACATCAAAGGAATATCACTATGTATCCCCTGACAACCCAAACCAGTCACAGACATAGATCTCCAATCCAGCACTGGATTATGTACCTGTAACCATGGAAAACCCAGCACAACAACATCATGCAAATTATGCAACACCAAAAAACGAATGTTTTCCTGATGTGCTGGAGCCATGCACATGGTTAACTGTGTCCAGTACTGAGGTTTATTCTTGGCCAATGGCGTAGCATCAATCCCCCTTAAGGGAATAGGACTCTGCAAAGGTTCCAAGGAAAAACCACAGCGCTTGGCAAATTCTAAGTCCATTAAGTTCAGGGCAGCGCCAGAATCCACAAATGCCATAACAGAAAAGGACGACAATGAGCAAATCAGGGTAACAGACAAGAGAAATTTAGGCTGCACAGTACTAATGGTAACAGACGTAGGGACCCTCCTAGTACGCTTAGGGCAATCAGAAATAGCATGAGCTGAATCACCACAGTAAAAACACAGGCCTTGCTATTGTAAGGTGACATTAAGCCAAATTAATAATGGAGAGGCGTCAATTCTGACACCTATCCATTATTAATCCAATACTAGTAAATAAAGGGTTAAAAAAAACACACACACACATTATTAAAAATTAATTTAATGAAAAAATCACAAAGGTTGTTGTATTAATTTATTCTACTCTCAATCCACTCACTGAAGACCCTCGATCTGTAAATAAAAAAAAAATAATAAACCAACAATATACATACCTTCCGAGGATCTGTCACGTCCAACGATGTAAATCCATCTGAAGGGGTTAAAATATTTTGCAGCCACGAGCTTTGCTAATGCAACGTTGCTCATGTCTGCAAAACCCCGGAGAATGTAGGTAAAGTAGGTAATTGACCTATATTTACCTGCATTTGCGGTGAGGCGCCCTCTGCTGGCTGTTCCTAGATCGTGGGAACTTTCCTAGAAAGCTCCCTGGCTCGAGTTCATATGAGGACAACCAGCAGAGGGCGCCCTCTTATGATCTCGAGCCTGGGAGCTTTCTAGGAAAGTTCCCACGATCTAGGAACAGCCAGCAGAGGGCGCCTCACAGCAAATGCAGGTAAATATAGGTCAATGACCTACTTTACCTACATTCTCCGGGGTTTTGCAGACATGAGCAACGTTGCATTAGCAAAGCTCGTGGCTGCAAAATATTTTAACCCCTTCAGATGGATTTACATCGTTGGATGTGACAGATCCTCGGAAGGTATGTATATTGTTCGTTTATTTTTTTTTTTATTATTTACAGATCGAGGGTCTTCAGTGAGTGGATTGAGAGTAGAATAAATTAATACAACAACCTTTGTGATTTTTTCATTAAATTAATTTTTAATAATGTGTGTGTGGTTTTTTTTTTAACCCTTTACTAGTATTGGATTAATAATGGATAGGTGTCAGAATTGACGCCTCTCCATTATTAATTTGGCTTAATGTCACCTTACAATAGCAAGGTGACATTAACCCTTCATTACCCCATATCCCACCGCTACACGGGAATGGGAAGAGAGTGGCCAAGTGCCAGAATAGGCGCATCTTCCAGATGTGCCTTTTCTGGGGTGGCTGGGGGAAGATGTTTTTAGCCGGGGGGGCCAATAACCATGGACCCTCTCCAGGCTATTAATATCTGCCCTCAGTCACTGGCTTTACTACTCTGGCGGAGAAAATTGTGCGGGAGCCCACGCCAATTTTTTTCCGCCATTTAACCCTTTAATTTACTAGCTAGAACGGCCAAATTTTGCATAGACACACTACTGACATTAGTAGTGTGGAATATGCAAAAAAATGGTGATATGAGATGGTTTACTGTATGTAAACCAGGTCTCATATCATGTCGGGTTTAGGAAGGAGAAAGCAAAAGCCGGTAATTGAATTACCGGCTTTCTGCTATAGCGCGCTGGATGAAGTAATAATATATATACATATATGTGTCTCAATGACATATATATATATACAGTGGGGCAAAAAAGTATTTAGTCAGTCAGCAATAGTGCAAGTTCCACCACTTAAAAAGATGAGAGGCGTCTGTAATTTACATCATAGGTAGACCTCAACTATGGGAGACAAACTGAGAAAAAAAAATCCAGAAAATCACATTGTCTGTTTTTTAACATTTTATTTGCATATTATGGTGGAAAATAAGTATTTGGTCAGAAACAAAATTTCATCTCAATACTTTGTAATATATCCTTTGTTGGCAATGACAGAGGTCAAACGTTCTCTGTAAGTCATCACAAGGTTGCCACACACTGTTGTTGGTATGTTGGCCCATTCCTCCATGCAGATCTCCTCTAGAGCAGTGATGTTTTTGGCTTTTCACTTGGCAACACGGACTTTCAACTCCCTCCAAAGGTTTTCTATAGGGTTGAGATCTGGAGACTGGCTAGGCCACTCCAGGACCTTGAAATGCTTCTTACGAAGCCACTCCTTCGTTGCCCTGGCGGTGTGCTTTGGATCATTGTCATGTTGAAAGACCCAGCCACGTTTCATCTTCAATGCCCTTGCTGATGGAAGGAGGTTTGCACTCAAAATCTCACGATACATGGCCCCATTCATTCTTTCATGTACCCGGATCAGTCGTCCTGGCCCCTTTGCAGAGAAACAGCCCCAAAGCATGATGTTTCCACCACCATGCTTTACAGTAGGTGTGGTGTTTGATGGATGCAACTCAGTATTCTTTTTCCTCCAAACACGACAAGTTGTGTTTCTACCAAACAGTTCCAGTTTGGTTTCATCAGACCATAGGACATTCTCCCAAAACTCCTCTGGATCATCCAAATGCTCTCTAGCAAACTTCAGACGGGCCCGGACATGTACTGGCTTAAGCAGTGGGACACGTCTGGCACTGCAGGATCTGAGTCCATGGTGGCGTAGTGTGTTACTTATGGTAGGCCTTGTTACATTGGTCCCAGCTCTCTGCAGTTCATTCACTAGGTCCCCCCGCGTGGTTCTGGGATTTTTGCTCACCGTTCTTGTGATCATTCTGACACCACGGGAAGGGGTCTTTTGCGTGGAGCCCCAGATCGAGGGAGATTATCAGTGGTCTTGTATGTCTTCCATTTTCTAATTATTGCTCCCACTGTTGATTTCTTCACTCCAAGCTGGTTGGCTATTGCAGATTCAGTCTTCCCAGCCTGGTGCAGGGCTACAATTTTGTTTCTGGTGTCCTTTGACAGCTCTTTGGACTTCACCATAGTGGAGTTTGGAGTCAGACTGTTTGAGGGTGTGCACAGGTGTCTTTTTATACTGATAACAAGTTTAAACAGGTGCCATTACTACAGGTAATGAGTGGAGGAAAGAGGAGACTCTTAAAGAAGAAGTTACAGGTCTGTGAGAGCCAGAAATCTTGATTGTTTGTTTCTGACCAAATACTTATTTTCCACCATAATATGCAAAAAAAATGATAAAAAAACAGACAATGTGATTTTCTGGATTTTTTTTTCTCAGTTTGTCTCCCATAGTTGAGGTCTACCTATGATGTAAATTACAGACGCCTCTCATCTTTTTAAGTGGTGGAACTTGCACTATTGCTGACTGACTAAATACTTTTTTGCCCCACTGTATATACCTATTCTATGTGTACACATTTATTCTACCTATTCTACTGTAAGCTGTCAGTGTGATTTTACTGTACACCGCACTGAATTACCGGCTTTTCTCTCTAACACCGCTGCGTATTCCTCGCAAGTCACACTGCTGGTCCGTGTGTAATCCGTATTTTTGGGGCTTCCATAGACTTTCATTGACGTTTTATTTGCGCAATACGGTGACAAACGCAGCATGCTGCGATTTTCTACGGCCGTAGAAAGCCGTATAATACTGATCAGGAAAATACGGCAGATAGGAGCAGGGGCATAGAGAATAATTGTGCCGTATTTTATGCGAGTTTTACGGACGTAGTTTCTGCGCTCTTACGTCCGTAAAACTCGCTAGCGTGAGGCCGGCCTAAGATTGTATGGTTAAATGGATATCCAGTAGATTATAAAATTGAGCTATCGGAGACTCTTGATGCAGAAAGAACCTGCGAAGATTTCAATACTGTCTGGACATGATATACTGAATGCAATATGAAAAGTTCATGAAAAGAATACCATGTTTCCTAGAATATAGCATATCTTGCCTCTTAATAAGTATCTCAGTGTCATGTTGGGAAAATATATAACCAGATGAAGCTTCATGGCACCAGACAACAATGTGCTATTGTGTCTTATCCCTCAGATGTGGATATGGTCAGTGTATCAGGAAACTCGGTGGTGCTCTGTTGAGATCCAATGTGTTATCTACAGTATGTAATAGTCAAAAAAGTGGCACTCACCATGTCCTGTCCTTAAAAGTCCTTTACTCCAAAAATTGGGACATTCATGTGGTGTACAGGGGATAAGCTGGAGAGGAGTGTCTCCACAACGCTTCTACAGTACAGATCCGTATGAAACTTGACATATTACTGCCTATATAGGAATCTTTTTGTACACGTCATTTAATAAAAAGTATTAAAACCATAATACAACCATTATAAAAATACAGACTTATCAATGTTTTCATTTTAACCTTAAGGGCCCTGGGCAACTATATTAAGTAGTCATGTAGCTTCTATTTTCAGTAATACTTTATTATAATCACCACCTTGTACTTGGTATTTGACTATCTCCAAACCTGCAAACTGTAATGTATTGGGATCAGCATTATCACATTCTGAACATGTTTTATTAATTTAGGGGAACCTTTTTCCAGCAATGGACTGAACATGTTCACAAAACATACAAATGGCAGTGTTATAGTTTTTCCAATATAATTTAATTTACATGGGCAGAAAATGACGGAGACTACATGTTTCACTCGACAAGAAATAAATTCTTTCACTTGGTGTGTCACTGAGCCTACTTGTATCACCTAGTGTCAGGTTGGCCTTTCGGTGTCCTTGTATTAGAATTTCAAAACAGTCCAATGGCAGAAAATACAGAAAGGAAATCAACTAAGTAAATTTGTTCTGAACACTCAAAATATAATTCTGCGATAAAAGAGTATACAATCTTGCGTCTTCAGTTAATAGCATGACATGACAAGGCAGAGGGGCAGCATAGTTGGCTCAGTGGTTAGCACTGCAGCTTTGCAGCACTGATAACGCTTGATAACAGTTGACTGCCAACTAAACATAGAAAAGGATAATACCATTAAAGAAGTTATCAAGCTGATCAAAATTATTCTGAAAAGTGCTGCTGACTGGTCAAAATAATAAATCATCTTGCCCTGGCCTATCCCCCATAGATCCCGTTCTGTTATTTTCCCAGCCCCCTATGAACTGGTCCCAATTGGATGAAAAAACAATCAACTGAGATAGCTGTTCTTCTCTACGACACCATAACCAAATGATCATGTAGCCCAGCAAGTCCAATTCTTCTTTTCCCTAACATGTGAGTGGAAGAGTCTGATATACACAATGGAATCAGCCAGTTGAGCTGAAATTTGGGTTTGGCTGCCATTTATCCAAAATTTGCGGCTTAGACAACTGTTGGTAAAAATCTTGTCAATTCTGCCTGTGTACAATAGATACGCCCCCATACAACTTAGATGGTCGTTGCATTGGCGTAATATTCATGAAATATATTAGGAGACGCATGCCTCTTAATTAGTTTGCCGCATCTTACAGGTTACATGCACCTTGCTTGTGTCTTAACCGTTGATAATGCTGGATCTAGAGCATGATCATTATATTTCAGTGACAGAATACAATTAAATGGATGATTGCTCGTATATCAGCTATCAAGTTTAACTTTTTTCTGTGTTTGTGTGTAGGGAGGTGAACTATTCTGGACCCTACTGGAACACCAACAGAATTTGTCCTGTCATTAATCAGGATCACTGTAAATGATGGCCGGTGTGTAAT
Organism: Ranitomeya imitator; assembly: GCF_032444005.1. Classification (NCBI taxonomy): domain Eukaryota; kingdom Metazoa; phylum Chordata; class Amphibia; order Anura; family Dendrobatidae; genus Ranitomeya; species Ranitomeya imitator. The sequence continues at coordinate 105,593,937 of NC_091282.1, read as the reverse complement.
GACTACTAGTGGTGAGCGAGCATGCTCACCAATGCTCGATACTTGAAAAAATTTTGAAATCTTCTCCTGATAACTTTCAACAATGAAATCCCTTTGCTTTGTTGTAGGCTGTTTATGGACCATGGCATTTGCTGTATAATACAGCTACTGTAATAAAATGTCAGGAAAATCCTCCTAGAGCAGCTAAACCTTATATGGGGTTAATCAGGATCACTGTAAATGATGGCCGGTGTGTAATGACTACTAGTGGTGAGCGAGCATGCTCACCAATGCTCGATACTTGATTGAGAATTGGGGAGATCGGGTACCCTCATTACTCAGGAGTATCGCGGGTGGTCGAGCACCATACTTAAGTCCCCACCTCGCATGCTTCGTGGCTGTTAGACAGCCAAGAAACTTGCGGGGATTGTCTGCCATACATGGTAATGCCGTAGCCATGTTGGCATTCCTGTGATTGGTCAGCTGCATTGCATCATCTAGTCTTATATTTTCCTGCCTCCCTAGGCATCTCGTCACAGCCTAAGAGCTAACTACCCCTAAAGAAAGAAGCAGGAAAGCTATCTTGCCTCAGAGAAAATCCCCAAAGGATAGATTAGCCCCCCACAAATAATGACTGTGAGTGGAGAGGGAAAAGACATACACAGAATGAAACCAGGATGAGCACAGGAGGCCAGTCTAGCTAAATAGATAGGACAGGATGGAATACTGTGCGGTCAGTATGAAACACTACAAAAATCCACGCAGAGTTTACAAAAAATCTCCACACCTGACTAAAGGTGTGGAGGGCAAATCTGCCTCCCAGAGCTTCCAGCAAGACAGGATTAATTCACACTGATAAACTGGACAAACATAGAAAGTACAGAATGGATAAGTCCACAATCTATGGACAGAAAAGAGCAAGCAAAAACTTAGCTTAGCTGAACTGGTCAGGATAACAGGGAACTCCAAAGAGATGTGAATCCAACCAGAAACCATTTACAAGTGGCACTGGCTGAAGGAAGAGCCAGACTTAAATAGCCGAGCAGAAGAGACGATAAGTGGAGGCAGCTGATGACAGCTAACTCCAAGAAGCAGCCATACCACTAGAAACCACAAGAGGGAGCCCAAGAGCAGAACTCACAAAAGTGCCACTTACAACCACCGGAGGGAGCCCAAGAGCGGAATTCACAACAGGCTCCCCTCAACGCAGTGGTCCCTCTCTCTGGACTGCTGCAGAACACCTGACTTCTCTCCTGGCAGCAGTCCCTCTGTAGACAGTGAGGCTCTGGTGCAGCGCCGGTGCTCAGTGGGGTGGGAAAGCGGAGCGAGCCATTCGCCTGACTTCGCTCTGCCCTCCGTTTGCGCCAAACTCCACTGCTGCACACGCTTTCTCCTTTTATATCTTAACCCCCCCTCCGCTGTCAGGAGGAAGGTCCCGCTCACTATTGCTCCCCCCCGGGAACAGGAGATACAGTCTTTTCAGATCCGGACCCGGCACGCAGGTACTGTCGTCCCCCTTACAAGCCCACAGATTTTCAATTGGTTTCAGGTCCTGGCTCTGGCTGTGCCATTCCAAAACTTTGATCTACTTCTGGTAGGAAGGATTTGAAGGTATACTTGGTCATTGTTCTGCTGTTAAATTTTTCTTCAGCTTTTATGCACAGGCCTGAAGATTTTGTTCCAAAACTGACTGATCTTTGGAATTGTTCCGAATTCCCTCCACCATGACTTTTGCATTCAAGATACCTTTTGGAATTATGGCCAAAAATGTAAACCTTGGTCTCATCAGACCACAACATGTTATCCCACATGCTTTTGGCAGACTTGAAGTAGATTTTGACAAAACATGGTCAGCATGGATGTTTGTCTTCGTAAGAAAATGTTTCCGTCTATCTGCCCTACTCCACAGGGTAGACATATGAAGAATATGTGAGATTGTTGTCACATGCAGTACACAACCAGTATTTGACAGAAATTCCTGCCGCTCCTTTAATGTTGCTATTTGCCTCTTGGCAGCCTCCTGAACCAATTTACCTATTTTCATCAATTTTTGAAGGACTTCTAGTTCTAGTTACTGTCATTGTTATGCCAAATTTAATCCTCTTCTTTATGACCATCTTCACAAGGTTCTATGGATATAATGGAACTAGAGAGAGTACAAAGGAGGGCAACAAAATTAATAAAGGGGATGGGAGAACTACAATACCCAGATAGATTAGCGAAATTAGGATTATTTAGTCTAGAAAAAAGACGACTGAGGGGCGATCTAATAACCATGTATAAGTATATAAGGGGACAATACAAATATCTCGCTGAGGATCTGTTTATACCAAGGAAGGTGACGGGCACAAGGGGCATTCTTTGCGTCTGGAGGAGAGAAGGTTTTTCCACCAACATAGAAGAGGATTCTTTACTGTTAGGGCGGTGAGAATCTGGAATTGCTTGCCCGAGGAGGTGGTGATGGCGAACTCAGTCGAGGGGTTCAAGAGAGGCCTGGATGTCTTCCTGGAGCAGAACAATATTGTATCATACAATTAGGTTCTGTAGAAGGACGTAGATCTGGGGATTTATTATGATGGAATATAGGCTGAACTGGATGGACAAATGTCTTTTTTCGGCCTTACTAACTATGTTACTATGTTACTATGTATGGTAGTGTATATCTTATGACTTGAAAAAATTTTGAAATCTTCTCCTGACAACTTTCAACAATGAAATCCCTTTGCTTTGTTGTAGGCTGTTTATGGACCATGGCATTTGCTGTATAATACAGCTACTGTAATAAAATGTCAGGAAAATCCTCCTAGAGCAGCTAAACCTTATATGGGGTTAATCAGGATCACTGTAAATGATGGCCGGTGTGTAATGACTACTAGTGGTGAGCGAGCATGCTCACCAATGCTCGATACTTGATTGAGAATTGGGGAGATCGGGTACCCTCATTACTCAGGAGTATCGCGGGTGGTCGAGCACCATACTTAAGTCCCCACCTCGCATGCTTCGTGGCTGTTAGACAGCCAAGAAACTTGCGGGGATTGTCTGCCATACATGGTAATGCCGTAGCCATGTTGGCATTCCTGTGATTGGTCAGCTGCATTGCATCATCTAGTCTTATATTTTCCTGCCTCCTCAGCCTCCCTGCTAGCGTCTTTCGGAAAAATGCTAGAGTTTCCCATTGACTTCCATTATACTCAGTAATCGAATCGAGCCCGTCCGAGAGTCCAACCTGCTCCATTCGAGTACAGAGCACTCGAGCATTTTAGTGCTCGGTCCTCATTACTGACTAATGTTTAACATAAGTTTAAATGAGTTTGTCTAATTCTGAACACAACCACATCCCCTATTCTAAGAGTGTGTTCACACTTATGCAACCACATTATTTTAGTTTGGTCTCTTTCATTTCCCCCTCACACCCCAACATTATTTTTTTTTTGTTTCTCAATGGATTTGTACAGATTATGGGTGACATTAAAGGTGGAAAAAGTTCTGCAATGATGATTTTTCTTGGCTTTGATTTTTAACATGACAAAAACAATATCAGGTGTGTTTAGACTTTTTATATCAACGGTATATCGAAATGTGGATTCTGTTTGGTGTTATTTTTAATTATTAATCTACTGCTACAATTTTTACTTCTACATTTTTTCCATTGTATTATGTGTGGTCTCGACACTTGGTTGCAGCAACTGAGAAGGAAGTGTATCGAACCACAGTACAAGTTCTATCCCTATCACCATGATTTGCATCACTGGAGCATTTTGTTACTATTACTCCATAATTTCTCCTTTATTACTTTCCTCAGGAGTACAGTGTAAACCAGGTGAAATTCAGCCCTGGCATTTGAAATCACACAGGCCCATTTTGTCCCCATCCCGATGAACCAGATGGGATATATTACTAATATTACCCTGGATGGAGGAATGGAAGATTTTCTACAAGACCAATATTTCTAATGATACCTGTGGCCTGCTGGGGCAAGTGACGGAGTCAGCGACTTTGTGCTCTGTCACAACTCCTAACAGTATGGGTATCTTGAGAACACCGATTCTGTTAACAACGTAGCAGACAAGGCAGCCCATGACCAGACAGGCCCTTCTTGCATTTGCCAGAATTGCCAGATGGCCAGTCCGGTGTAAACTTTCTATAGTTTGGTTACACTGTCCAGTAAGTTGACGGCTAGGTCTCGTCTTTGCCCCTTCTCATGAACCCTATAACAGCTGCATGGGATGTCTCTAAGGTATGTACACACCCATGAGTACTAGTAGGGTCTAATGTCATCAATACCACAAGTCTGTTACTCTATTTATGTGCAGAGGTTAGAAGAATACATTATGAAATTATGGGGAAAAAGATCCAGTGAGCAACTGTAATATGGGAGATATGATTTGCTGATTAGAGGAGCCACAAGAGATTGGCAAGAATCTATCAGACTACCAGATGGGCCACAATCCAACAAGTAATATCTGAATACAACCATAAGTACCGTAATAACTCTTTACATATGGTAATTACTTTACTGAAAAGCCTGGATGAAAGTGAATTTAGTTGCAAGATTGATCATAAGATATGATTGTGTCTGTTGAGAATTTTACTTCATGTAAATGGATTAAAGAACTAATTGGAACTTGAGAGGGCACATTGGTAGTCTATGGCCAAGTCACCAGATCACTGTAAATTTCCCTCTATCTGTCAGCATCCCTAGCTGTGGTTAGTAGGCCTGGTATGATGTCACACATAAATCACACTGCAAAAATGAAGTCACATCAGGCCTACTAATCAGAAGAGAGACCAGGGATGCTGCCAGGTAGTAGGAGGTTTACAGGGCTCTGATCTGGCGGTCAAGGACTACTGCCATGGCTGCTGGACCATGATCTTGTGAATCTTCTTTCTCAGCTTTAGTACTTCAATTATAAAAATAGGAGAAAGACTGGAGGGGGCATACACGCACAATAGGGTCAGCACGGTGGCGCAGTGGTTAGCACTGTTACCTTGCAGTGCTGGAGTCCTGGGTTCAAACCCCAGCAAGGACAACATCTGCAAAGAGTTTGTATGTTCTCTCCGTGTTTGCGTGGGTTTCCTCCGGGCACTCCGGTTTCCTCCCACATTCCAAAGACATACTGATAGGGAATTTAGATTGTGAGCCCCAACGGGAACAGTGATGATAATGTGTGCAACCTGTAAAGCGCTGCAGAATATGTTAGCGCTATATAAAAATCTAAAAAAAAAATAAAAAATATAGTCTTATCCGATAAATAATGCAGGATTAAGAATACGGTAACTGCTCATTTTGTGAGATTGTGTGACCCACAAGAAAACTTATGTGCTTAGAACAATTGTTCCATCTGCGGCAACCCCAACAGGTTGGAGGCTTCAACGTGGTTGTCAAGTACTAAAAAAATGTTGGCAATATGCGCTGCTGGTGCTGTATCCTCAATAAAGATCCATGGGTGATGCAAACATTATCAAAGCGTTTCAAGGTTAGCAAAGCGGTGGTTCTCCTTCGAAAAGCGTTGAAATAAAACCACATTGACATTTTTTATGTCATACATCGACTTTGGATCTTTATTGAGGATACAGTAATAGCAATGAAGATCTCCAACATTTATTTAATACTTGAATAATCAAGTTACAATAATTCAAACGGGCAGCACCTCTAAGTTATTGCTGTAAGCACCTGGCTAAATGTATTACCGTATATACCTGAGTATAAGCCGACCCCCTTAATTTTGCAACAAAAAACTGGTAAAACTTATTGACTCGAGTATAAGCCTAGGGTGGGAAATGCAGCAACTACCGGTAAATGTCAAAAATAAAAATAGATACCAATAAAAGTAAAATTAATTGAGACATCAGTAGGTTAAGTGTTTTTGAATATCCATATTGAATCAGGAGCCCCATATAATGCTCCATGCAGTTCATTATAGCCCTATAAGATGCTCCATATTAAAATATGCCCCATATAATGCTCCATGCAGTTCTTTATGGCCCCATAGATGCCCCATATAATGCTCCATGCAGTTCTTTATGGCCCCATAGATGCCCCATATAATGCTCCATGCAGTTCTTTATAGCCCCATAGATGCCCCATATAATGCTCCATGCAGTTTTTTATGGCCCCATAGATGCCCCATATAATGCTCCATGCAGTTCTTTATAGCCCCATAGATGCCCCATGTAATGCTCCTTGCAGTTCATTATGGCCCCATAGATGCTCTATATAACATTGTGCCCCATATGCTGCTGCTGCACTAAAAAAAAAAAAAAAGACATACTCACCTCTCGTCGCTGCCCGCTGCTCCTCAGCGTCCCGTTTCTCCACAGTAACTCTTCAGGCAGAGGTACGGCGCGCACATGAACACACGAATACGTCATTGCGCCGTCTGACCTGAACAGTCAGTGCAGGGGACGTGGAAGACGGAGCAGTGGTGGAACGCGGAAAGCTGAATATGAAATACTCACCTGCTCCCAGTGCTCCTGATGCGGTCCCTGCATTTCCCAGTCTCTCTGGGTGCGGCAGCTTCTTCCTGTAGTGAGCAGTCACATGGTACCGCTCATTACAGTAATGAATATGTGGCTCCACCCCTATGGGAGTGGAGTTCATATTCATTACTTTAATGAGCGGTACCAGTTACCGCTGAACAGGGGAAGAAGCTGCCGCGCCCGAAGACCGTGGGACATGGAGGGACCGCGTCAGGAGCGCTGGGAGCAGGTGAGTATTTGACAGTCGCCGCTCCCCTTCACCCGCCGACCATGACTCAAGTGTAAGCCGAGAGGGGCACTTTCAGCCCATTTTTTTGGGCTGAAAATCTCGGTTTATACTCGAGTATATACGGTATTAGTTCACTATCGTAGCCCTGCTTATAAAAATAACTTTTGTTCTTGTTCTGCAACCAACCCAAATGAGAGATCTGAAGGCAGGAATGGACTTAGATAATCCTGCCCTTCGCATTCATTGATGTGGATGATGTTCCCCTATGACATCTGTTTGCTACGTTCTCTCGAAGCCTGGTGCATGCTCATCTCACATTGCCTTTTAGGGCAGTGAAATAACTTGACTATAAGCATGTGTTGGGATTTAGGGGAACTGAGAAACAGCAAGATTCACTTCTAGATATGAAAAATGGAGAAGACGGCATCCACTTCACTTGCACTTTTGAATTACATCAATCATTTTATCATGTGATGCACTGGAAAGCGGAAAGAAAATCCAAGTGCGTTGAAATTGCAAAAAAAGTGTAATTCTACAATAGTTTTTCGGATTTTTTATTTAACCATATTCACTATTTGGTAAAACTGACCTGGCAATATAATTCTCCAAATCAGCAAGATTACACAGATACCAAATATGTATAGATATTTAATTTTATTGAAATGGTGACATTTTGGTGGGGATTTTTGTAAAAAAAAAAAAGAAAATTTGCTTGTGTTGCTAATTTCCGAGAGCCATAACATTTTATTTTTTCTGGTTCTGTGGGAGGGTTTATTTTTTACACCCTGAGCTGACGTTTCTGCTGAAACCATTTTGGGGTACAAATGATGTCTTGATAGCCTCTTATTGCATTTTTTTTGCAATGTAGCGGTGAGCAAAAAAATGTAATTCTGGTATTTTGATTTTTTTTAGCTTACCAATTGGATTAATTTATTTTAGTGGGGCACGCTGATGGGCACATGGAATCATGCGTCCCACCTGTTGGCAGGTGTTAAATGCCGCTGTCGGAGATTGACATTGGGACTTAACATGCTCCACCTGTGGCACTTAAAGCCACGTGATGATTGATTAAATAATGCATGTAAAGAAGCTGCGGAGACACCATCACGTGTTTCTCGACGCAAGCAGTGAATAGCCAGGCCTTTCACCCGGGAAGGAACAACCACGGGAAGGGCAGCATCCTATGAAGGAAAGCCACCTATGCTAAGCATGGTATCCATCCACAGACAGCTGTTTCGGGGTGTTTTTGGATGTTTTGGTCTCCCCGAGGCCAATCATCTGTGCCTTTATAGCCCTTTTACTAGGCACTGCTCCTAATAGCCAGATTCCTACTCCACACTGATGAGGGGCAAAAACCCCGAAACAGCTGTCTGTGGATGGATACCATGCTTGGCATAGGTGGCTTTCCTTCATAGGATGCTGCCCTTCCCGTGGTTGTTCCTTCCCGGGGAAAGGCCTGGCTATTCACTGCTTGCGTCGAGAAACACGTGATGGTGTCTCCGCAGCTTCTTTACATGCATCTGCATATTTCCCATAAGGGATGGGGGCAGTGTTCTGGAATCACTGCGTTGAGAAACACGTGATGGTGTCTCCGCGGTGTTGGATGTTTTGGTCTCCCCGAGGCCAATCATCTGTGCCTTTATAGATTGATTAAATAAGCCATCATCTGCCGGGAAGGATGCTGGCTCTGCGTGCAAGCCCACATCAAGGACAGAGACACAACTTTTGAGGTACATGTACGTCAAAGGTCATGAAGGGGTTAGTACATCCACAAAATTACATGCATATACATACACAGTTAATGAATAAATAAGTTAGTGGGGGTGCTTCTTTAAGGCAAGGGGCAGAATCATTATCACTATAAGAGGATCCGAGGCCTGCCCGTCAGAGTAATCGGGGAATTTGTATATCTTGATGGGCAGGAATAAAAAATATTTTTACCGGTATCTCAAGTTGTGTTGGTGAACTAAACATATATTCAGAAATGTTCAGAAAAGGAAAACCAAATCACACGTTCTAATTCCTTGTAGAATTAGACTGTTACCCTTAGCATATAAGAGGTCATTAACAATCATACAACAAGCAGCCAGCGAGCATCTGTCTTGCGGGAGAAATGATTTGTTGAATAGAGGAGCCACAGGAGATGGTGTAAATTTTTCAGGCTGCCAGATGGGTCGTTTATGTAGAGAAATGGATTGCTAGTGAGCTAAAGTAATATATCAGGCCCTAAAAAGCGCAAACAATTTATTGAAGGCAATTGCGCCAATAATTAATGACGCCTATTCCCTTGTAAGTAAAGGCTCTGCTGTAAACTATGTGCGTCATACACAGGAAATACAGTACAGTATATCTTACAAAATAAGCACTTGTGCCCAAATTGCCAAGAAAAATGGCTCTCTATGAGTTTGTACTAATATTTGACTAGGTTGGAGCTGATGTGATGCCAAAAGAAAGGCATTTATTGGGTGCACTTAGTACTGAAGACGGAAACAACCATGACAACTTTAATAAGGCAGTCGACCAGAACATGGTCTACAAATCCTCCTCATTTCTTCACTTCCACCAGCATTGGTTTGTCTGTTTTTTCTACTCCAAAATCGATGGAACAGAATAATCTTCAACTGGTCACAATTTCCAGTTCCTTATGATCCTATAATAATCTTCAATGGGATCTGTACTTTCCACAAATTGTGCAAACATCAATAATATAGGCAGTGGCGGGCTGGGCAAGGGGGAGAGATGGACCGAAGACCCTTGGTCTGATCTCCTGGAAACTCTTCAAAGCTGCGCGGTGTCTCAGCTGCACTGTATCTTACATTATATTACCTGCGGTCGTATTCTGCAAAGTGCTACTGTGATGCTACCACAGGTGATTTAATGTGGCGCTCGGTGCTGCTAAGGCACCCGGTGGTCCTGAGTATGCCTCAGCTGGGAGTTCACTTACATTCTTGCATTTTCGATTTTTCCTCCTCTTCTTTACAGAGCCATAATTCTTTTATTTTTCTGCCTACATAGACATATGAGGTCTTGTTTTTTTTGTGAGACGAGTTGTACTCTTGAAAAAACATATAAAGAAAATGATGACAGAACTTACTAAGCATGGATGCCCGTTCTCAATCCTAGGAACCCACTTGGAAAAGCAGCAACAGTCAAAGTAAATGAGAACAGCTCCAGTCCAGGTGAAGAAATTCAAAGATGCTTTATTCCGTCATGGATACAATGCTTCAACCTGTTATAGGTCTTTATCAAGAATACAGGATATTGCAAATGGCAGGCTGGCTGCAACCCCAATCCCATCACCATCACCCAACTTTCCTGATCCTTCTCACCCTGTATCCATCTGCTATTCCTGGTATGTCCGCTAGCTGCCACCCCAATCCCATCACCATCACCCAACTTTTCTGATTCTTCTCACCCTGTATCCGTCTGCTCTTCCTGGTATTACCGCTGGCTGCAACCCCAATCCCATCACCATCACTCAACTTTTCTGTTCCTTCTCACCCTGTATCCGTCTGCTATTCCTGGTATGTCCGCTGGCTGCAACCCCAATCCCATCACCATCACCAAACTTTTCTGATCCTTTTCACCCTGTATCCATCTTGTTACACCACGCTATCCTTACCTGTCCGGCTGGCGCGCTCCCGATGCTCCTCCTCGCTCCTCCTCGCTCCTCTCTCTCTGGATTTCCTGGCGTTCGTCCCTTCGGCAGCCCGCGCATGCGCAGACACGCTCCTTTCACCGCCGGGACTTCTGGGAGGTCGTGACCCGCTGGCTCTGCCCCCAATATGGTGGCACCCATCGGGTATTTCTCCCCTGCACCGCACCGGGTAAGACGCCTTTGCATCTATTGCGTTTGCTGGTCTGCTGCCAGCATTCCTTTAGGTTCCCTGGCTCTGTTCCCTGCTATCTTCGCTGAGTCTCTTTTCTCCTTTGATCCTGCCGTGTCCTGCCTGTCCTGGATCCTGCCGTGTCCTGCCAGTCCTGTGATCCTGCCGTGTCCTGCCAGTCCTGTGATCCTGCCGTGTCCTGCCAGTCCTGTGATCCCGCCGTGTCCTGCCTGTCCTGTGATCCCGCCGTGTCCTGCCAGTCCTGTGATCCTGCCGTGTCCTGTCAGTCCTGTGATCCTGCCGTGTCCTGCCAGTCCTGTGTTCCAGTCGTGTCCTGCCAGTCTTATGTTCCTGCATCCCGACTGTGTCCTGCCAGTCCAGCGTTCCTGTCTCCATCGTTCCTGCTGAATCCAGTCGGCTCCGCGTTCCTGTCCTACTTAGCCGCTCCTTTTGGGTCTGCCGTATTCCGCTAGTCCAGAGTCTCCGTGGTCTCCTTCTGTCAAGTACTAGCATCCTACCGGTTAGTGCCACTCCTTGCTTTCTCCGTCTGTCCACAGTACCGCCGCCATCCTAGCTTCTTCTGTTCTTCCTCTGCGCTTTCTCAGTCGTCCCTTTGGCTCCGGCTGTCGCGGCTTCACCCTCCTTGGGCCTGTCCCTAACACTCCCTGTACAGGGGCTGGTGCCATCTGGTCCACTCGCCCTCGGGGGCTCTGAAGTCGTGACCCAGAGGGTCCACTTCCTAATCCTAATGGTACGCAAAGGCGATGGATCCCGCTGGAGCTTGTTTTCCTACGGGAGAACCAGACTAGGATGATGTCTTTTATGAAGTCTATGGACTCTCGTCTCTCTGCTCTTCAGTCCTCTGATCCAGGGAATGCCTCCCAGCTGGCCAGTTTGCAACAAGAACTGGCACAGCAGCGTGACGCTCAGTCCCGTATCTTGGGGTATATGGCTTCTGTTGATAATCGTCTGCTTTCTCTCCAGGCTGCTGCGTCCGGTTCTTCTCCAGCTCAAGTTCCCCATCCCACTCCTCGTTTGGCCAAACCTCCTCGCTTTAATGGAGATCCCAAACTATGTTGGGGATTTCTCAATCAGTGCCGTCTTCACTTTGAGATCCTTCCTCTGCAGTATCCTATAGATCGGGCCAAGGTAGCCTTTATTGTTTCTCATTTGGAAGGAGATGCTTTGGTATGGGTTAATCCTCTTTGGGAGCGGGATGATCCTGTGGTTCTTCAGCTTACCCTTTTTCTTGAGACTTTTCGTCGGGTTTTTGATGAACCGGGTCGCTTGGCCTCTACTACTGAGGCATTGTTTAATCTACTACAGGGATCTCTATCGGTTGGGCAATATGCTATCCAGTTTCGGACCTTTGTTGTGAATTCTGTTGTCGAACTCCCTCCTGTGGTCGTGAATGGTACTTCGGCGAGTTCTGTCTATGAGCTCCCTCTGGTGGCTGTGAGTGAAGCTGCTGCTTCTGAGGTTCCTTACACAGGTGACGTGGTTTATCCTTTGGTTGGCTGCTCTATTTAACTCCTCTCAGATCGTTACTCCATTCCAGCTTTCAATGTTTTTGCATTGGTTCAGTTCGCTCCTGGATCTCTCTGGTGACCTGCCTTCTCCTGCAGAAGCTAAGTTCCTGATAGTCATTATTTGTTCACTGTTTTCTTGTCCAGCTGGTTTTCATGATTTTGTCTTGCTAGCTGGAAGCTCTGGGATGCAGAGTGGCCCCTCCGCACCGTGAGTTGGTGCGGAGGTCTTTTTTGCACACTCTGCGTGGTCTTTTGTAGGTTTTTGTGCTGATCGCAAAGTTACCTTTCCTATCCTCTGTCTATTTAGTAAGTCTGGCCTCCCTTTGCTGAAACCTGTTTCATTTCTGCGTTTGTGACTTTCATCTTTACTCACAGTCAATATATGTGGGGGGCTTCCTTTACCTTTGGGGAATTTCTCTGAGGCAAGGTAGGCTTTATTTTCTATCTCTAGGGCTAGATAGTTCTTAGGCTGTGACGAGGCGCCTAGGTCTGGTCAGGAGCGCTCCACGGCTATTTCTAGTGTGTGTGATAGGGTTAGGGCTTGCGGTCAGCAGAGCTCCCACATCCCAGAGCTCGTCCTGTATGAGGTTTAACTATCAGGTCAATCCGGGGGCTCCTAACCACCAGGTCATAACAGTAATGGAAGACGGCATTTAATATGCCCGAGGGCCATTTTGAGTACCTGGTTATGCCATTCGGGCTTTCTAATGCTCCATCTGTGTTTCAGTCCTTTATGTATGACATCTTCCGAGAGTACCTGGATAGATTCATGATTGTATATTTGGATGACATTTTGGTCTTTTCGGATGATTGGGAATCTCATGTGAAGCAGGTCAGAATGGTGTTCCAGGTCCTTCATGCGAATTCCTTGTTTGTGAAGGGGTCAAAGTGTCTCTTTGGAGTTCAGAAGGTTTCATTTTTGGGTTTCATTTTTTCCCCTTCTACTATCGAGATGGACCCTGTTAAAGTTCAGGCTATTTACGATTGGACTCAGCCGACATCTGTGAAGAGCTTGCAGAAGTTCCTGGGCTTTGCTAATTTTTATCGTCGCTTCATCGCTAACTTTTCCAGTGTTGCTAAGCCGTTGACTGATTTGACCAAGAAAGGTGCTGATGTGGTCAATTGGTCCTCTGCAGCTGTAGAGGCTTTTCAGGAGTTGAAGCGTCGTTTTGCTTCTGCCCCTGTGTTGTGCCAGCCAGATGTTTCGCTCCCTTTTCAGGTGGAGGTTGATGCTTCTGAAATTGGAGCAGGGGCTGTTTTGTCGCAAAGAAGTTCTGATGGCTCGGTGATGAAACCCTGTGCCTTCTTTTCTAGAAAATTCTCGCCTGCTGAGCGCAATTATGATGTGGGCAATCGGGAGTTGTTGGCCATGAAGTGGGCATTCGAGGAGTGGCGACATTGGCTTGAAGGAGCTAAACATCGCGTGGTGGTCTTGACGGATCACAAGAATTTGACTTATCTCGAGTCTGCCAAACGGTTGAATCCTAGACAGGCTCGATGGTCGCTCTTTTTCTCCCGTTTTGATTTTGTGGTTTCATACCTTCCGGGATCTAAGAATGTGAAGGCTGACGCCCTGTCAAGGAGTTTTGTGCCTGACTCTCCGGGTGTTCCGGAGCCGGCGGGTATTCTTAAAGAAGGGGTAATTTTGTCTGCCATTTCCCCTGATTTGCGGCGTGTGCTGCAAAAGTTTCAGGCTGATAGACCTGACCGTTGTCCTACAGAGAAACTGTTTGTCCCTGATAGATGGACTAGTAGAGTTATCTCGGAGATTCATTGTTCAGTATTGGCTGGTCATCCTGGAATCTTTGGTACCAAAGATTTGGTGGCTAGATCCTTTTGGTGGCCTTCTTTGTCACGGGATGTGCGTTCTTTTGTGCAGTCCTGTGGGATTTGTGCTCGGGCTAAGCCCTGCTGTTCTCGTGCCAGTGGGTTGCTTTTGCCCTTGCCGATCCCGAAGAGGCCCTGGATGCATATTTCCATGGATTTTATTTCTGATCTCCCTGTTTCTCAAAAGATGTCGGTCATTTGGGTGGTTTGTGATCGCTTCTCTAAGATGGTCCATTTGGTACCCTTATCTAAACTGCCTTCCTCCTCTGATTTGGTGCCATTGTTTTTCCAGCATGTGGTTCGTTTGCATGGCATTCCAGAGAACATCGTCTCGGACAGAGGTTCCCAGTTTGTTTCGAGGTTTTGGCGGTCCTTTTGCGTTAAGATGGGCATTGATTTGTCTTTTTCTTCGGCTTTCCATCCTCAGACTAATGGCCAAACCGAACAAACTAATCAGACTTTGGAGACATATCTGAGATGCTTTGTTTCTGCTGATCAGGATGATTGGGTGTCTTTCTTGCCTTTGGCTGAGTTCGCCCTTAATAATCGGGCCATCTCGGCTACTTTAGTTTCTCCTTTTTTCTGTAATTCTGGTTTCCATCCTCGTTTCTCTTCAGGGCAGGTTGAGCCTTCGGACTATCCTGGTGTGGATGCGGTGGTGGACAGGTTGCAGCAGATTTGGACTCATGTGGTGGACAAGTTGACATTTTCCCAGGAGAAGGCTCAACGTTTCGCTAACCGCCGGCGTTGTGTTGGTCCCCGACTTCGTGTTGGGGATTTGGTTTGGTTGTCATCTCGTCACGTTCCTATTAAGGTTTCCTCTCCTAAGTTTAAGCCTCGTTTCATTGGACCATATAAGATTTCTGAAGTTCTTAATCCTGTGTCATTTCGTTTGGATCTTCCAGCTTCTTTTGCCATCCATAATGTGTTCCATAGGTCATTGTTGCGGAGATACGTGGCGCCTGTGGTTCCATCCGTTGATCCTCCTGCCCCGGTGTTGGTCGAGGGGGAGTTGGAGTATGTGGTGGAGAAGATTTTGGATTCTCGTGTTTCAAGACGGAAACTCCAGTACCTGGTCAAGTGGAAGGGTTATGGTCAGGAAGATAATTCCTGGGTTTTTGCCTCTGATGTTCATGCTGCCGATCTTGTTCGTGCCTTTCATTTGGCTCATCCTGATCGGCCTGGGGGCTCTGGTGAGGGTTCGGTGACCCCTCCTCAAGGGGGGTACTGTTGTGAATTCTGTTGTCGAACTCCCTCCTGTGGTCGTGAATGGTACTTCGGCGAGTTCTGTCTATGGGCTCCCTCTGGTGGCTGTGAGTGAAGCTGCTGCTTCTGAGGTTCCTTACACAGGTGACGTGGTTTATCCTTTGGTTGGCTGCTCTATTTAACTCCTCTCGCATCGTTACTCCATGCCAGCTGTCAATGTTTTTGCATTGGTTCAGTTCGCTCCTGGATCTCTCTGGTGACCTGCCTTCTCCTGCAGAAGCTAAGTTCCTGATAGTCATTATTTGTTCACTGTTTTCTTGTCCAGCTGGTTTTCATGATTTTGTCTTGCTAGCTGGAAGCTCTGGGATGCAGAGTGGCCCCTCCGCACCGTGAGTCGGTGCGGAGGTCTTTTTTGCACACTCTGCGTGGTCTTTTGTAGGTTTTTGTGCTGATCGCAAAGTTACCTTTCCTATCCTCTGTCTATTTAGTAAGTCTGGCCTCCCTTTGCTGAAACCTGTTTCATTTCTGCGTTTGTGACTTTCATCTTTACTCACAGTCAATATATGTGGGGGGCTTCCTTTACCTTTGGGGAATTTCTCTGAGGCAAGGTAGGCTTTATTTTCTATCTGAAGACACAAAAGAGAATAGTAAAACCAAAAATACTCAGTTTGAAAAAAATTGCAGTAATCCGCAAGTGCTAGTAAAAGTTGTAAAAAACAGGGTATTTGGTTGATACGTTTTTTGCAAAAAATGTATACTAAGCTGCTCTACCAAACTTCACGGTATACCCATATCAGAGCAGTCCTAACTAATGCATGCAATTTATTTTCTATTTCTAGGGCTAGATAGTTCTTAGGCTGTGACGAGGCGCCTAGGTCTGGTCAGGAGCGCTCCACGGCTATTTCTAGTGTGTGTGATAGGGTTAGGGCTTACGGTCAGCAGAGCTCCCACATCCCAGAGCTCGTCCTGTATGAGGTTTAACTATCAGGTCATTCCGGGTGCTCCTAACCACCAGGTCATAACAGACCTTATCCTCTGACTTGGGCTGGAATAATGAGGCTTTAGTGGGGGCTTTCTGACGGGGGCTTTCTAGTCGTGTGAAGGATGAATTAGCTGGTCGTGACACCCCAACTAATTTGGAGGACTTAATTGCTTTGGCTACACGAATAGACCTTCGCTTTCAGGAACGAGCTCGGGAGAGAAAATTCTTCTTCTATGACTTCCCGTAGGCCTCCCAGTCCACGTCCTAGGGGTTCTACTTCTGGTTCCGCTCCTGAGCCTATGCAAGTTGATCGCATAAAACTCTCTGAGCAGCGTCGCAAGGAGAGACGCTCCCAGGGCCTTTGTTTTTACTGTGGAAGTTCCTCGCATCTTCTCCGAGCTTGCCCAGACCGTCTGGAAAACTCCTCCGCCTAGGTCAGGTAAGAGAGGCCTCCCTAGGTGCATGTGAAACCTCTCAACCCCTCACTTTGCCCGTTTTGTTGCATGTTTCTGGTAAGCGTTTTTCTCTGGAGGCTTATTTGTGCTGCCGGGAATTTTATTAGGTTGGAGGAGGTAATTAAATTCTCAGTTCCTGTAAGGCCCTTAGAAAACCCTCTACTTCTTGCTTCCGTAGATGGAAGGCCCTTGCAAGAGACCATAACGCAGGTTACGCACTCAGTTGAGCTCCAAGTAGGTGCTCTTCATAAGGAGCAGATCTCGTTCTTTGTCTTAGCTAACATTTCTCATCCTATTCTCCTTGGCCTTCCGTGGCTGAGACTCCACGAACCTCTTCTAGATTGGCATAAGGGCAACATTCTTCGTTGGGGAGATTCCTGTCGGTCTCGTTGTCTGCTGCCGGTGCGTCCTGTGGGTGTTCCCAGTCCCTCTCCCATTCCCTCCGGGTTGCCTTCTGCTTATTCTTCTTTTTCGGATGTTTTTGATAAAAAGGAGGCAGAGTCCCTTCCTCCGCATCGTCTCTACGACTGCCCTATAGATCTCGTTCCTGGTGCCACTCCTCCCAGGGGTAGAATCTACCCTCTCTCGCCTGCGGAGACTCAAGCTATGTCAGACTATGTTCAAGAGAATCTTGCCAGAGGTTTCATTCGCAAGCCTTCTTCTCCTGCCGGAGCAGGTTAATTTTTGGGAAGAAGGATGGTAGTCTTCGCCCCTGTATTGATTACAGGGGTTTAAACAGCATCACGGTGAAGAACAAGTACCCCTTACCTCTAATCTCTGAACTTTTCGACCATCTGAGAGGAGCACGAATCTTCACCAAGCTTGATCTCCGAGGGGCCTACAACTTGGTTCGCATCCTTGCGGGAGATGAGTGGAAGACCGCATTCAACACTCGGGATGGACACTACGAGTATTTCGTAATGCCTTTTCGGCTTTGTAATGCGCCTGCGGTGTTCCAGGAGTTCGTTAATGACATTTTTCGAGACTGTCTCTATACCAGTGTTGTGGTCTATTTGGATGACATCCTTGTCTTCTCCCCTGATCTATCCACCCATCGACAAGACACCCGCCGAGTCTTACTTCGACTAAGAGAAAACAATCTTTTCGCAAAAATTGAAAAATGCATCTTCGAACAGTCTTCCGTGCCTTTCCTAGGTTATATCGTGTCCGAGGATGGTCTGACTATGGATCCTGAGAAGGTGTCTACAGTTCTGAATTGGCCCCGTCCATCGGGAGTAAAGGCTATTCAGTGATTTCTGGGCTTTGCCAATTATTACAGACAATTTATTCCTCACTTTTCTTCTCTGTCCAAGCCAATCTCTGCTCTGGTTCGAAAGGGAGTCAATCCCAATCTTTGGCCATCTGAGGCTGAAACAGCATTTCAAACTCTGAAGCAAGAGTTTGCCTCTGCATCGGTGCTCCATCGACCTGATTCTAATAGACCATTCATTCTTGAAGTGGATGTGTCCTCTATCGTAGCCGGAGCTGTACTCCTCCAGAAGTCTAACTCGGGTCGATTAGTCTCTTGTGGATTTTTCTCCAAGGCATTTTCTCCTCCTGAACGTAATTATTCCATCGGTGACAGAGAATTGCTTGCCATCAAATTGGCCTTGGAGGAGTGGCGGTATCTTCTTGAGGGGGCTGTTCATCCTTTTGTCATTTTTACTGACCACAAAAATCTAGCCTATGTTCAGTCAGCCCAAAGGCTGAATCCTCGACAAGCCAGATGGTCGTTGTTCTTCGGATGTTTCGATTTTGAGCTACATTTCCGACCTGGAGATAAGAACATCAGAGCTGACGCCCTGTCACAGTCTTTTCAACCATCTGATGTAGAGGAGAGACTTACGCACATTCTTGATCCGGCTAAGATTGTTTCTCTGGCTCCTCTCGATGTTCTCACGCTGCCTCCAGGAAAGACCTTCGTTTCTAATAGTGACAAGTTGAAGGTCTTACGTTGGGGTCATTCCTCCCTGTTCGCCGGACATGTCGGAGGCAAGAAGACCCTCTCCCTGATTTCTCGCCATTATTGGTGGCCTTCTCTTCGCCAGGATGTGTTAGATTTCGTTGCTTCCTGTTCCTCATGGGCTCGGAATAAGGTTCCTCGACAGCTGCCTTCTGGTTCTCTGCTGTTGTGAATTCTGCTCCTGGGCTCCCTCCGGTGGTTATGAGTGGTAGTGCTGCTGTCTTTAGATCGCAGCATTTATAGGTGTGTCCACTTATTGCAATTTGGACTGGGCTATTTAGTCTTGCTTTATCCTTTAGTCAGTGCCAGTTGTCCATTGTTTTTGGAGGATTCACATCCCTGACTGGTCTCTCCTGTTTGCTGTTCTTTTCAACAAAGATAAGTTCTGGCCTTGTTTTTGCTGTCCACATGCTGTGGGCCTTATAGTTCTGTGCATTTTCATGTTTTGTCTTGTCCAGCTTTGTCTGTGTAAGGATTTTTTGCAGCCAAGCTGTATCTCTGGAGATGCAGATATACCCTCCATGTCTTTAGTCAGATGTGGAGATTTGTATTTTCTGTGGTGGATATTTTCTAGTGTTTTAATACTGACCGCATAGTACTCTGTCCTATTCTTTCTTTTTAGCTAGAAAGGCCTCCTTTGCTAAATCCTGATTTCAGTCTGCGTATGTCATTTCCCTCTCCTCTCACAGTCAATATTTGTGGGGGGCTGTCTATCCTTTGGGGATTTTCTCTGAGGCAAGATAGTTTTCCCGTTTCTATCTTTAGGGGAAGTTAGTCCTTAGGCTGTGTCGAGGTGTCTAGGGAGTGTTAGGTACATCCCACGGCTACTTCTAGTTGCAGTGCTAAGTTCAGGGTCTGCGGTCAGTACAGGTACCACCTTCTCCAGGGTACGTCACATGCTGCTCCTAGGCCACCAGATCATAACAGTACAACTGGCCTACAATGAGTTAAACGCATCTCAAAAGAAGGGAAGAAAAGTGCTGAGTAGTGTTGAGCGATACCGTCCGATACTTGAAAGTATCGGTATCGGATAGTATCGGCCGATACCCGAAAAATATCGGATATCGCCGATACCGATATCCGATACCAATACAAGTCAATGGGACATCAAGTATCGGAATGTATCCTGATGGTTCCCAGGGTCTGAAGGAGAGGAAACTCTCCTACAGGCCCTGGGATCCATAGTGAGGTGTAAAATAAAGAATTAAAATAAAAAATATTGATATGCTCACCTCTCCGGCGGCCCCTGGACATCACGCTGGTAACCGGCCGGCTTCTTTGTTTAAAATGTGCGCCTTTAGGACCTGCGAATGACGTCGCGGCTTCTGATTGGTCGCGTGCCGCCCATGTGACCGCCACGCGACCAATCAGAAGCCGCGACGTCATTCGCAGGTCCTCAATTCCTAGAATTAGGAGTTTAGTGAATGAGAATGACGTCACGGCTTCTGATTGGTCGCGTGGCGGTCACATGGGTGGCACGCGACCAATCAGAAGCCGCGACCTCATTCTCAGGTCCTAAAGGCGCTCATTTTAAACAAAGAAGCCGGCCGGTTACCAGCGTGATGTCCAGGGGCCGCCGGAGAGGTGAGCATATCAATATTTTTTATTTTAATTCTTTATTTTACACATCCCTATTGATCCGATACCGATACCCGATACCACAAAAGTATCGGATCTCGGTATCGGAATTCCGATACCGCAAGTATCAGCCGATACCCGATACTTGCGGTATCGGAATGCTCAACACTAGTGCTGAGCCATTTTTTTTTCTGTAGTCTGTTTTGTCTTTCGTTCCCTCTTTTCCTCTGGGTGGCTCAGGAGTTAGGCGCTGGCATGGAGGTTCAGGAATTGGTTTCTCGTGTGGATCAACTTGCTGCTAGAGTACAGGGTATTTCCGATTATATCGTTCAGACCGTTTTTTGCTCTGAAACCCCGTTCTTCTGGTGACCCCATTCAGCAGGTTAAAATTGTTATTTCTCTGCTGCGTGGTGATCCTCAGGATTGGGCATTTTCCCTGGAATCTGGGAATCCTGCTTTGCTTAATGTAGACACCTTTTTTCAGGTGCTAGGGTTATTGTATGATGAACCTAATTCAGTGGATCATGCAGAGAAGACCTTCTTGGCCCTGTGTCAGGGTCAAGAAGCGGCAAAATCGTATTGCCAGAAATTTAGAAAATGGTCTGTATTGACTAAATGGAATGAGGATGCCTTGGCGGCAATTTTCAGAAAGGGTCTTTCTGAATCCATTAAAGATGTTATGGTGGGGTTCCCCACGCCTTCTGGTCTGAGTGAGTCTATGTCTCTGGCCATTCAGATTGATCGGCGCTTGCGCGAGCGCAGAGTTGTGCACACTGTGGCGTTGTCCTCCGAGCGGAGCCCTGAGCCTATGCAGTGTGATAGGATTTTGTCTAGTGCTGAACGACAAAGATTCAGGCGTCAGAATAGTTTGTGTTTTTACTGAGGCGATTCTGCTCATGTTATTTCTGATTGCCCTAAGCGTACAAAGAGAATCGCTAGTTCTGTTACCATCAGTACTGTACAACCTAAATTTCTGTTATCTGTGACCTTGATCTGCTCATTATCGTCATTTTCTGTCATGGCATTTGTGGATTCAGGCGCTGCTCTGAACTTAATGGACTTAGAATTTGCCAGACGTTGTGGTTTCCCCTTGCAGCCTTTGCAGAACCCTATTCCTTTAAGGGGCATTGATGCTACACCGTTGGCTAAAAATAAACCTCAGTTTTGGACACAGCTGACCATGTGCATGGCGCCACCCCATCAGGAAGATTGTCGTTTTCTGGTGTTGCATAATTTGCATGATGCTATTGTGCTGGGTTTTCCATGGTTACAGGTACATAATCCGGTGTTAGATTGGAAATCTATGTCTGTGACTAGTTGGGGTTGTCAGGGGGTTTATGGTCACGTTCCTCTGATGTCAATTTCCTCTTCCCCCTCTTCTGAAATTCCTGAGTTTTTGTCTGATTTCCAGGATGTATTCGATGAGCCCAAATCCAGTTCCCTTCCACCGCATAGGAACTGTGATTGTGCTATTGACTTGATTCCAGGTTGTAAGTTCCCTAAGGGCCGACTTTTCAACCTGACTGTGCCAGAACATGCCGCCATGAGGAGCTATATTAAGGAGTCTTTGGAGAAGGGGCATATTCGGCCATCTTCTTCACCATTGGGAGCAGGTTTTTTTTTTGTTGCCAAGAAGGATGGCTCCTTGAGACCCTGTATTGATTATCGCCTCTTGAATAAGATCATGGTCAAATTTCAATACCCTTTGCCTTTGCTTACTGATTTGTTTGCTAGGATTAAGGGGGCTAGTTGGTTTACTAAGATTGACCTTCGAGGGGCATATAATCTTATTCGTATTAAGCAGGGTGACGAATGGAAAACTGCATTTAATACGCCCGAAGGCCATTTTGAATACCTTGTGATGCCATTCGGACTCTCTAATGCCCCATCTGTGTTCCAGTCCTTCATGCATGATATCTTTCGGAGTTATCTTGATAAATTCATGATTGTATATTTGGATGATATTTTGATTTTTTCCGATGATTGGGAGTCTCATGTGAAACAGGTTAGGATGATATTTCAGATCCTCAGTGATAATGCTTTATTTGTGAAGGGGTCTAAGTGCCTCTTTGGAGTACAGAAGGTTTCTTTTTTGGGCTTCATTTTTTCTCCCTCATCTATAGAAATGGATCCAGTTAAGGTTCAGGCCATTCATGATTGGATTCAGCCCACATCTGTGAAGAGCCTTCAGAAATTCTTGGGCTTTGCTAATTTTTATCATCGTTTCATTGCCAACTTCTCCAGTGTGGTTAAACCTCTGACCGATTTAACGAAGAAAGGCGCTGATGTAACGAATTGGTCCTCTGCGGCTGTTTCTGCCTTTCAGGAGCTTAAACGCCGATTTACTTCTGCCCCTGTGTTGCGTCAGCCAGATGTTTCTCTTCCATTTCAGGTTGAGGTTGACGCGTCTGAGATTGGGGCAGGGGCCGTTTTGTCTCAGAGGAATTCTGATGGTTCCTTGATGAAACCGTGTGCCTTCTTTTCTCGGACGTTTTCGCCTGCGGAACGCAATTATGATGTCGGCAATCGGGAGTTGTTGGCTATGAAGTGGACATTTGAGGAGTGGCTTGAGGGGGCCAAGCACCGTATTGTGGTCCTGACCGAACATAAGAATCTGATTTACCTCGAGTCTGCCAAACGGCTGAATCCTAGACAGGCTCGATGGTCTCTGTTTTTCTCCCATTTTGATTTTGTGGTCTCGTATCTTCCGGGTTCTAAGAATGTTAAGGCTGATGCCCTCTCTAGGAGTTTTTTGCCTGATTCTCCTGGGGTCCTTGAGCAGGTCGGCATTCTGAAGGAAGGGGTGATCCTTTCTGCCATCTCCCCTGATTTACGACGGGTTCTTCAGGAATTTCAGGCTGATAAACCTGACAGCTGTCCAGTGGGGAAACTGTTTGTTCCTGATAGATGGACTAGTAAAGTGATTTCTGAGGTTCATTGTTCTGTGTTGGCTGGCCATCCTGGGATTTTTGGTACCAGAGATTTGGTTGGTAGGTCCTTTTGGTGGCCTTCTTTCTCGCGGGATGTGCATTCTTTTGTGCAGACCTGTGGGACTTGTGCGCGGGCCAAGCCTTGTTGTTCCCATGCCAGTGGGTTGCTTCTGCCTTTGCCGGTCCCTGAGAGGCCTTGGACACATATTTCTATGGATTTTATTTCAGATCTTCCGGTTTCCCAGAGGATGTCGGTTATCTGGGTGGTTTGTGATCGGTTTTCTAAGATGGTTCATTTGGTACCTTTGCCTAAATTGCCTTCCTCTTCTGATTTGGTTCCGTTGTTTTTTCAGCATGTGGTTCGTTTGCATGGCATTCCGGAGAATATTGTGTCCGATAGAGGTTCCCAGTTTGTTTCTAGGTTTTGGCGGGCCTTTTGTGCTAGGCTGGGCATTGATTTGTCTTTTTCTTCCGCATTTCATCCTCAGACAAATGGCCAAACCGAGCGAACTAATCAGACTTTGGAGACCTATTTGAGATGCTTTGTGTCTGCTGATCAGGATGATTGGGTGGCTTTTTTGCCATTGGCCGAGTTTGCCCTTAATAATCGGGCTAGTTCTGCTACCTTGGTTTCGCCTTTTTTTTGTAATTTTGGTTTTCATCCTTGTTTTTATTCAGGGCAGGTTGAGCCTTCTGATTGTCCTGGTGTGGATTCTGTGGTTGACAGGCTGCAGCAAATTTCGGCTCATGTGGTGGACAATTTGGTGTTGTCTCAGGAGGAGGCTCAGCGTTTTGCTAACCGTCGTCGGTGTGTTGGTTCCCGGCTTCGGGTTGAGGATTTGGTTTGGTTGTCTTCCCGTCATGTTCCTATGAAGGTTTCTTCCCCTAAGTTCAAGCCTCGGTTTATTGGTCCTTATAGGATTTCTGAGATTATCAATCCAGTGTCTTTTCGTTTGGCCCTTCCAGCCTCTTTTTTCATCAATAATGTTTTCCATAGATCTTTGTTGCGGAAGTATGTGGTGCCCGTTGTTCCCTCTGCTGATCCTCCGGCCCCGGTGTTGATTGATGGGGAGTTGGAGAATGTGGTTGAGAAGATTTTGGATTCTCGTTTTTCGAGGCGGAAGCTTCAGTATCTTGTCAAATGGAAGGGTTATGGCCAGGAGGATAATTCTTGGGTTGTTGCCTCCGATGTTCATGCTGACGATTTGGTTCGTGCCTTTCATTTGGCTCATCCTGATCGGCCTGGGGGCTCTGGTGAGGGTTCGGTGACCCCTCCTCAAGGAAGGTGTACTGTTGTGAATTCTGCTCTTGGGCTCCCTCCGGTGGTTATGAGTGGTAGTGCTGCTGTCTTTAGATCGCAGCATTTATCAGGTGTGTCCACTTATTGCAATTTGGACTGGGCTATTTAGTCTTGCTTTATCCTTTAGTCAGTGCCAGTTGTCCATTGTTTTTGGAGGATTCACATCCCTGACTGGTCTCTCCTGTTTGCTGTTCTTTTCAACAAAGATAAGTTCTGGCCTTGTTTTTGCTGTCCACATGCTGTGGGCCTTATAGTTCTGTGCATTTTCATGTTTTGTCTTGTCCAGCTTTGTCTGTGTAAGGATTTTTTGCAGCCAAGCTGTATCTCTGGAGATGCAGATATACCCTCCATGTCTTTAGTCAGATGTGGAGATTTGTATTTTCTGTGGTGGATATTTTCTAGTGTTTTAATACTGACCGCATAGTACTCTGTCCTATTCTTTCTTTTTAGCTAGAAAGGCCTCCTTTGCTAAATCCAGATTTCAGTCTGCATATGTCATTTCTCTCTCCTCTCACAGTCAATATTTGTAGGGGGCTGTCTATCCTTTGGGGATTTTCTCTGAGGCAAGATAGTTTTCCCGTTTCTATCTTTAGGGGAAGTTAGTCCTTAGGCTGTGTCGAGGTGTCTAGGGAGTGTTAGGTACATCCCACGGCTACTTCTAGTTGCGGTGCTAAGTTCAGGGTCTGCGGTCAGTACAGGTACCACCTTCTCCAGGGTACGTCACATGCTGCTCCTAGGCCACCAGATCATAACACTCCTGTGCCTTCTGTTCCCTGGACTGGTCATCTAATTGCACTGCAATTCTGGTGGTCGTAGACAGATTTTCCAAGATGGCCCACCGGGACTTCTGGGAGGTCGTGACCCGCTGGCTCCACCCCCAATATGGCTGCGCCCATCGGGTATTTCTCCCCTGCACCGCACCGGGTAAGACGCCTTTGCGTCTATTGCGTTTGCTGGTCTGCTGCCAGCATTCCTTTAGGTTCCCTGGCTCTGTTCCCTGCTATCTTCGCTGAGTCTCTTTTTTCCTTTGATCCTGCCGTGTCCTGCCTGTCCTGTGATCCTGCCGTGTCCTGCCAGTCCTGTGATCCTGCCGTGTCCTGCCAGTCCTGTGATCCTGCCGTGTCCTGCCAGTCCTGTGATCCTGCCGTGTCCTGCCTGTCCTGTGATCCCGCCGTGTCCTGCCAGTCCTGTGATCCTGCCGTGTCCTGCCAGTCCCTGCTATCTTCGCTGAGTCTCTTTTCTCCTTTGATCCTGCCGTGTCCTGCCTGTCCTGTGTTCCTGCCGTGTCCTGCCAGTCCTGTGATCCTGCCGTGTCCTGCCAGTCCTGTGTTCCAGTCGTGTCCTGCCAGTCTTATGTTCCTGCATCCCGACTGTGTCTTGCCAGTCCAGCGTTCCTGTCTCCATCGTTCCTGCTGAATCCAGTCGGCTCCGCGTTCCTGTCCTACTTAGCCGCTCCTTTTGGGTCTGCCGTATTCCGCTAGTCCAGAGTCTCCGTGGTCTCCTTCTGTCAAGTACTAGCATCCTACCGGTTAGTGCCACTCCTTGCTTTCTCCGTCTGTCCACAGTACCGCCGCCATCCTAGCTTCTTCTGTTCTTCCTCTGCGCTTTCTCAGTCGTCCCTTTGGCTCCGGCTGTTGCGGCTTCACCCTCTTTGGGCCTGTCCCTAACACTCCCTGTACAGGGGGTGGTGCCATCTGGTCCACTCGCCCTCGGGGGCTCTGAAGTCGTGACCCAGAGGGTCCACTTCCTAATCCTAATACGTCTGCTATTCCTGGTATGACCACTGGCTGCAATTTTTTTTTCTCCGCCTGCATGTTTTCTTACCTTAATTCCTTGATACCAACACACCGTTGGCTTTATCTTTCCATTTCAATCTGACTATTTCCTTTTGCATTTTCCCTTCTGACTTTGAATTAATCCCCTCCTGTGTCTGTGATCAGTCTCCCTGCTGCCCCTCCCTCCTGATTACACCTGGCCTATTTCATATGCACTTAACATGTTATAAATTCAGAGACGCAGGTCTGTCTGGACCGTGGTCTGTCTCTAGAAGGATGGATCTTAAAGGATGACAGCAGAAATATGCCAGAAGTGTATAGAAGGTACGACTAACCAATGTTAATAAATGTACTAAGTTTCTTTCCCTTTCCGCCACACTTACTCATCATGCTGACATACGCTCTAGCAGTTTTGGCTCCATTACTCCTCACTCACCTTCGCTATCCCCAAACCCTAGCACCCTCTAACCAAGTAATTATCTCTCCTTCCCTTCTGCCTCCCCACCTGGCATCCTCCGCTGACTTGCTCCTCAACCTCAGATCTCTCCTAAAAAAAAAAAAACAAGCCTCCCACTCTCCTCCCACCTGCTCTGTTTCTCTCTGCTTCTCCTCACTGCTAGTGACATACAGTATCTCCCAATCCTGGACCCCCACAGCTCACACCTCCCATTACTACCCCCTCCTATCGCTCCCAACCCAATATAAACACCAGAAATCTTGCCCATGACGCCCACCCCCCTGCACCCTCCCTCTGTATCATTATGGAATGCCCGCTCCATCTGCAATAAACTCCACATGATACACGATCTCTTTACCTCTCGTAATCTTTCCTTTCTGGGCATCACCGAAACATAGCTGACACCCTCTGACACTGCCTCCCCTGCTGCGCTATGTTACGGCGGCCTCCACTTCACCCACACCCCTCGCCCTGGCAACAAACATGGTGGAGGAGTGGGCCTACTCCTTTCTTCCAACTGTACCTTTAACTCAATCCCACCTCTACCCTCCCTTATCCTCCCCTCTTTTGAAGTCCACTCTGTCCGCATCTACTCCCCCTACAACCTCCAGCTGGCCGTCATATACCGACCTCCGGGCCCGACCACTGCCTTTATTGATCAATTCTCCACCTGGCTCCTTCACTTTCTGTCTGCTGACATTCCCACCATCATCATGGGTGACTTCAACATCCCCATTGACACCCACCAGTCAGCAGCCTCTAAACTCCTGTCCCTTACTTAATCTTTTGGACTTACTCAGTGGTCCTCCTCCACCACCCACACAGACGGACATACATTAGACCTGATACAACATTTTCCAGATTCATAATTGTGACTCAAATAGTCACCAACTACCTCAATGTACTTTCACATACAAGCAATGAAAATACCGGAGAAACAGCGGAGAAAACACACAAACAATGTCATAAAAGTGCTATTTAAACAAAGACACCAGATTATGAGTGGCCCTCAAAATACATAGGTAATTGCCTCAGTGCATTGATATAAATACAACTGGTGAAAAAACAAATGCTCCCAGAAATATCACAGGTAGCTGCAACCCCCAATCATGAGCGGTAAAAATCATTAGTACACAGACCATTTCTTGTAATAACCTATGGGAGTGTGGATACCGCACACCACCAGCTATTGTAAAGCCTCTAGCCGTAAAAGTACCCGGCCTGGTGGGTAAGCATATGGATGCTAGGGAAGCATGTCTCACCTATGAATGTGGGGCCCACTGCACGTACCCCGACGCGCGTTTTGCCACTGTCAGCACTTGCTTTCTCAAGGGGAGTGTGGTTTGGGCTGTCTACAGGACCTTAAGTATCCATGGAAACTCATAATGTGACCATCACCTGACTTCTTGCAATCACCGCTGTGTTTGTGTGATGCATGCCCCGTCCGCCGTCCGGGTCAACCCACCCCTGCCCGGAACTTCCCCACCGCACGCACAAGTGGACACTAGTGAGTCCCAGTCGTGCCCGCAGCAGGACATCGCCGGTCAGAGGGGGGGCAAGCACAGACCGCCAGCCAGCACACGCGCACCACAGCAGAAGCCATTAGAAATGTAAACAACAGTGTGTCTATATTATTTAGACATGGACATGGAATATATACATTAACAATAAAGCGACAATGTCCAATATTACAACAACTGAAGGGTTTCAATGGTACAATGTTATATTCCGTTCAATCTGAAACAAACAGAATTGAATAGTTCGTTAGTCCATATGATTTTTTTTTTTCCCTTTTCCATATTCTCAGAAGTGGTGAGATCCAAAAAGAACAAATAAGGTGCCATTCATCCAGAAGGAGCCTGTATATATAATATAACAAAACAATAACAACTGTTAAAACCAAAAAAACACACGCATGTACAATTTAAAAACAAATGCAGGGGATTTTAAAGGATGAAGGAAACTCTACAAAAAGGAGCCAAAATTCAAGGAGTCATTCAAACCAGCCGGCTTCATGGTTCCCAAGGTAACAATCCATTTTAATTCTCGTTGTGCTAGGAGTTTTTTTTACATTTTCCCCCCTAATGCCAACATGTACCACATCTATACCCCTAACCATAAAATCTTTGGGGTTACAGTTGTGGACCATCCTGATTTTTTTCGGGATGGTCTTGAGGGTAGGTATATCCTCCACTACCCTCGCTGCGCCAATGTTCCGTACATGGTCTCTCACACGTATCTTCAGCTCCCGTGATGTTAACCCTATGTAGGTGAGAGGACAACTACATGTAGCATAATAGATCACGTTGCTGGTATTACAGGAGATATATTCCTTGATCAAAAACTCTTTGTGATCCACCGAACTGAATTTAGTTGTTTGAAGGACATTGGTGCAAGTGATGCAGTGGCCACATTTAAAGGAGCCTAGCCTCGATTTAAAGCTGCCAAAATAATTTACTTTTGGTGCCACATAATGACTTGTTATCAATAAATCCCTTAGATTCTTAGATCTGCGGGGAGTCATTAGTGGTCTGTCTGTCAAGAAATGCCCCAGGGAGGGCTCAGCTCCAAGCACCGACCAGTGCTTAGTTAGGATGGCGCGCATGTTGTCCCACTCGTGATTAAATACCGAGATGAAGCGTATCCTATCTATACATTGGACCTGGTCTTTACCCATCTCTGCTCCCTATCTAACTTCACAACCTCCCCTCTCCCTCTATCTGACCACCATCTACTCACTTTCTCATCCATGTCCTCCTCACCTGTCACCCATGTCCAGCAACATGCACACCCCCGCAGAAACCTAGACACCCACACGCTCTCTGGCTCTATCCTACCACTGGCATCCATATCCTCACTCCTTGATACAGACACTGCCACTAGTTTCTTCAATGCCACTCTTGCATCAGCCATCGACTCGGTTGCCCCTGTCATGGATAGCAGAGTGCGACAATTCAATAGACAACCCTGGCACAATAACATCACTAAAAAGCTTTGGCAACTATACAGAATTGCAGAACGGTGTTGGAAGAAAACACATTCGCAAGATGATTTCACTGTACTCAAACAAGCAACACTTGCATTCAAATCAGCTCTCACCTCTGCTAAACAGGCCTACTTTACATCTCTCATATCTTCTTTATCCCACAACCCCAAACAGTTGTTCAACACTTAACTCCCTCCTCCACCCACCACTGCCCCCTCTGAGTTCCCTAATCGTTGCCGAGGACCTTGCCGCGCATTTCAAAAATAAGATAGATCAAACAAGGCAAGTCTTTGTTGTCAAATCACCACAACCCCTTTGTATACCAGACCAATGCCCTAACCCCATAACTTCCCTCTCCAAAATCACTGAAGGGGAGCTTGCTCATCTTCTCTCCAAATCACACCTCACCACTTGTGCGCTTGACCCCATCCCACCTCCTCCCCAACCTCGCCACCACACTAATCCCATCCCTAACCCATCTCTTCAACCTATCACTAACTTCTGGTACCTTCCCCTCTGCTTTTAAACATGCCCCAGTCATACCTATCCTCAAAAAGCCATCCCTTGACCCAAGCGCTATGTCCAGCTATCACCCCATATCTTTGCTCCCATTTGCTTCCAAACTCCTTGAGCAGCACGTCTATACTGAACTTTCCTCTCACTTTGCATCTAACTCTCTCTTCGACAACCTACAAGCCAGCTTCCGTCCCCACCATTCCACTGAGACTGCCCTGACCAAAATTACTAACGGCTTACAGCCAATGCTAACAGACAAATCTCTATACTCCTCCTTCCAGACCTGTCCTCTGCCTTCGACACAGTTGACCACTGCCTCCTACTACAAATCCTCTCTTCCTTTGGTGTCAAAGACCTTGCCCTATCATGGATCTCCTCATACTTTACCAACTGCACATTTAGCGTTTCCTACCCCCATACTACCTCTTCATCTCACCCCCTCTCTGTTGTTGTCCCTCAAGGCTCTGTCCTAGGACCCTTACTCTTCTCAATCTATACACTCGGCCTGGGAGAACTCATAAGGTCCTATGGCTTACAGTACCATCTATATGCTGATGACACTCAGATCTACCTCTCTGGCCCAGAAGTCACCTCTCTGCTCTCTAGAATCCCATAGTGTTTATCAGCCATATCCTCCTTCTTCTCCTCTCGCTTCCTCAAGCTCAATGTGGACAAGTCTGAACTAATTATCTTTCCTCCATCTAGCTTATCTTCCCTACCTGATCTATTAATCAAAATAAATGAAATCACACTTTCCCCTGTCCCCAAAATCCGCTGCTTCGGAGTAACCCTTGACTCTGCCCTGTCCTTCAAACCACACATCCAAGCTCTTGCCACGTCCTGTCGCCTCCAGCTCAAAAATATTTCCAGAATCCATCCTTTGCTCAATCCTCACTCTACCAAAATGCTTGTGCTTGTGCATGCCCTAATCATCTCCCGCCTCGACTACTGCAACATCCTCCTCTGTGGAATACCTTCTAACACTCTCGTACCCCTCCAGCCCATATTTAACGCTGCTGCCCGACTGATTAATCTCTCTCCTCGCTACACTCCTGCTTCCCCTCTTTGCAAATCCCTTCACTGGCTCCCAATTTCCCAGCGTATCCAGTTTAAACTTCTAACACTGACCTACAAAGCCAGCCATAACCTTTCTCCTCCATATATTTCCAAACTAATCTCTCAATATCTTCCCTCACGTAATCTCCGGTCCTCCCAAGACCTCCTTCTCTCCTCCACGCTTATTCGCTCCTCACCCAATCGCCTCTAAGACTTCTCCCGAATATCCCCCATTCTCTGGAATTCTGTGCCCTAACACATCTGATTATCCACAACATTTGGATCCTTCAAAAGAAACCTGAAAACCCACCTATTCAAGAAAGCTTACAACCTGATATGACCACACGGCCACCTCAACACCATCGGAGCTACTGCAAACCCCGACCTACTGTCTTCTTCCCCATAATCCTGTAGAATGTAAGTCCGCAAGGACAGGGTCCTCTTCCCTCTGTACCGGTTTGTCATTGTTAGTTTGTTTACAGTAAGAGATATTTGTATTTTGTTGTAACCCCGTCTAATGTACAGCACCATGGAATTAATGGTGCTATATAAATAAATAATAATAATAATAGTGTGGAAGCTCAATCCCCACCAATCACTATGAAAGCACAGCCCATAAGTATAAATTGCATCAATAATATAAAAAAAAATCACATAAGCATCTTATGATATCTCACAGTGGCTTTTATCATATATACTGTATATCTTGTGAATTTCTAAAAAATTAATACCTCAATAAATCAATAATATTGTTGATGAAATCCTATATCGGATTTCCATGGATACCAAAGGCCAATCATTGGTAAAAGGCTTATTATGCTATGCTGTCATATTATAGGGGTCCAATCAGGACCATCCATATTAAGTGCACCAAAATAAGGCCACAAACTGGCCAATACTGGGCTTTCACACAGCCAAAGCATATCTACCCTTACCACCAACCATCGGCTGTCTCACATCTCCACTTTGCCGAACTGCACATATGTCACCACTCAGCGCCACGAGAGTGTGGTCACCAGACCAATGTCAGGTGACTACAAACTTCGAGACGGCCGGACACAGTGAGCACACACACTCGGCGCACAGAGCCATGCTACAGCAGTGGGCGCAAACTCAGCCATATCTATGGCAACGGGACTGCCCTATAGCAAGAAGGGTAGCCACCTAACCAGGTCATATGGTTGGTAGAAAGAGAAAGATCGATCACATAGATGCATCTATATTATGACAAAATGCATGTTTATCATCAAAATATATCAAAGTGTATCAGAAGTACATCTTCAATTGATCTCTGTCCCCATATTCTCTGGCTGTTCCCAATGTAATAAAGCCACTGCAAATAAAAAATAGTGATTAAAAACAAATACTGATATAATTCAAAGGAGAAGAGGGGTTAAACATGTATGTAAATTATATTCAATATTGAGACCTTCTCCTCACAAGACACAATCCTTCATACTCGGATAGTAGACAAGGATCAGTTGACAGCAATGATAATAGATGTGGCAGTGCCAAGTGACAGCAACATCAGAAAGAAGGAATATGAGAAGCTGAAGAAATACCAGGGCTTCAAAGAAGAACTGGAGAAGATGTGGAGGGTGAAGGCAACAGTGATTCACGTGGCAATAGGAGCACTTGGAAAAGTGATCCCTAAGTTGGAAGAAAGGCTACAACAGATCCCAGGAGCAACATATGGACTCTCTGTTCAGAAAAGCGCAATGCTCGCACCAACTAAGATCCTGCGCAGAACCCTCAAACTCCCAGGCCTCTGGTAGAGGACCTGAGAATGAGAAATTACAAAAAAGACCACCATTGGGGGGGTGAGAAGGAAGTTTTATATATATACAGTATAATTGTCTAAGGGTCACTTCTGTCTTTCTGTCCTTCTGTCTGTCTGTCTGTCACGGATATTCATTGGTCGCGGCCTCTGTCTGTCATGAAATCCAAGTCGCTGATTGGTTGCGGCAAAACAGCACCGACCAATCAGCGACAGGCACAGTCCGGAAGAAAATGGCCGCTCCTTCCTCCCCGCAGTCACTGCCGGTTGCCCGCATACTCCCCTCCAGTCACCGCTCACATAGGGTTAATGCCGGCGGTAATGGTCCGCGTTATGCTGCGGGTAACTCACTCCGTTACTGCCGCTATTAACCCTGTGTGACCAAGTTTTTACTATTGATGCTGCCTATGCAGAGTCAATAGTAAAAACATCTAATGTTAAAAACAATAAAAAAATAAAAAATCATTAAATACTCACCTTTCGCCTCCTTTCCCGCTCCTCGCGACACACCGGTGACCACTCCATGCAACCAGCAGGTTCCAGTGGCAATAATGGTATGCGACAAGGACCTGCCATGACGTCACGGTCATGTGACCGCGACGTCATCACAGGTTCTGCGCACCTGAGCGAGAAGGACCTGCCATGACGTCACGGTCATGTGACCGTGACATCATCACACCCTGGGACTGGAAGCTGCTGCGTGGTGACAGAACTACAAGGGGCCCACGGATCGGAAGGTGAGTATGTTTATTTTTTATTTTTTAACCTGTGACATACGTGGCTGGGAAATATACTATGTGGCTGGGCAATATACTACGTAGCTGGGCCATATACTATGTGGCTGAGCAATATACTGTGTGGTTCTGTGCTGTATACTACGTAACTGGGCAATATACTACGTGGCTCTGTGCTGTATACTACATCGCTGTACAATATACTACGTGGCTACGTAATATACTACGTGGCTGGGCTATATACTACGAGGCTGGCCAATATACTATGTCACTGGGCAATATACTACGTAACTGGGCAATATACTATGTAACTGGGCAATATACTACGTGACTGGGCAATATACCACGTGGCTGGGCAATATATTACGTGGCTGGGCAATATACTACGTGACTGGGCAATATACTGTGTGGGCTGTGCAATATACTACGTAGCTGGGCAATATACTATGTGGCTGGGCAATATACTATGTGGGCTGTGCAATATACTACGTGGGCTGTGCAATATACTACGTAGCTGGGCAATATACTATGTGGCTGGGCAATATACTACGTGGGCTGTGCAATATACTACGTAGCTGGATAATATACTATGTAGCTGGGCAATATACTCTGTGGCTGGGCAAGATACTACGTGACTGGGCAATATACTGCGTGGGCTGTGCAATATACTACGTAGCTGGGCAATATGCTATGTGGCTGGGCAATATACTATGTGGGCTGTGCAATATAATACGTGGGCTGTGCAATATACTACGTAGCTGGGCAATATACTATGTGGCTGGGCAATATACTACGTGGGCTGTGCAATATACTACGTAGCTGGATAATATACTATGTAGCTGGGCAATATACTATGTGGCTGGGCAAGACACTACGTGGCTGAGCAATATACTATGTGGACATGCATATTCTAGAATACCTGATGCGTTAGAATCGGGCCACCATCTAGTATATATATATATATATATATACTAGTCCGTAGTATATGGACAATGATGATTCCAGAATTCGCGGCAGACTGTGTCGCAGAGGACACTCTGCGCTGTCTGTCTGAAGTTATGTTGTGGTCTGGGACCTGTAGTCCCACATGTAAATGTGTAAGTTCTAATGGGAGATTGGCAGGGCTAGTTATGTGAGATGGGCGGGACAAACTAGCCACACACACCCACACTCCCACCCAAGGGAGTGGCTACAGTATGTAATGTGACCAGGGTGTGGGTCACATGGTTCCTGTGTGTGGATCTGAATGGTCCAAGTGCAAGGCCCTGGAAGCCTGTGTTGGAAATCCTGGGAATTCCTGAATAGCACATGGTTGGGCTTTGGCACTGAGTAGCCTGTGTGCTGTAGGTCCAGTGTTGGAGGCTCCTGGGAGTGGAGTCATCCTGTGGAGCAGGAGCTCCTAAGAGGTAACCCCTGGTTTGGGGAAAAGAGCTGTGTGCACTAACATAGGACAGTTGCTGAACTGTGCAGTCACCCGGTGACTGGAGAGATACAGGCTTGAATAATAAATGATTTGTAAAGCCATATATGATGAACTAAAGGACTATGCGAGGTCTGTGATATGTAACATGGCCTACAGTGGTTTATGCTGAGAATATAATAAACCACATGGACTGTTTATCTGAAAAAATAGAAGCTCTGAGACGCAGAGGGAGCACCTCCGTACCGTTAGTCGGTGCGGAGGGTCTTTTTGCCCCTCTGCGTGGTTGTTTGTAGGTTTTTGTGTTGACCGCAAAGCTACCTTTCCTATCCTCGGTCTATTCAGTAAGTCGGGCCTCACTTTGCTAAATCTATTTCATCTCTGTGTTTGTATTTTCATCTTAACTCACAGTCATTATATGTGGGGGGCTGCCTTTTCCTTTGGGGAATTTCTCTGAGGCAAGGTAGGCTTATTTTTCTATCTTCAGGACTAGCTAGTTTCTCAGGCTGTGCCGAGTTGCATAGGGAGCGTTAGGCGCAATCCACGGCTACCTCTAGTGTGGTTTGATAGGTTTAGGGATTGCGGTCAGCAGAGTTTCCACGTCTCAGAGCTCGTCCTATGTTTTGTGGTTTTTGTCAGGTCACTTGTGTGCTCTGAACTTCAAGGTCCATTGTGGTTCTGAATTACCTATTCATAACAGTACTGGAGGCCCAAAGTACTATGCTTCTCAATAGAGGGAAAAAAGAAGTTCTGAGACCATTTTTTTTTCTTTGCACTGTGTTTTGCCTTTTTTTTCCCCTAGACATTTGGGTGGTTCAGGACACAGGTGTGGTGATGGACATTAAAGGTCTGTCTTCATGTGTGGATCTTCTCACTGCAAGAGTACAAAATATTCAAGACTTTGTGGCTCAGAATTCTATGTTAGAACCAAGAATTCCTATTCCTGATTTGTTTTCTGGAGATAGAGCTAAATTTCTGAGTTTCAAAAATAATTGCAAACTGTTTCTGGCGTTGAAACCTCGCTCCTCTGGTGACCCAGTTCAACAAGTTAAGATTATTATTTCTTTATTACGTGGCGACCCTCAAGACTGGGCATTTTCCCTTGCGCCAGGAGATCCTGCATTATGTAATATTGATGCGTTTTTTCTGGCGCTTGGATTACTGTACGATGAACCTAATTCAGTGGATCAGGCAGAGAAAAATTTGCTGGCTCTGTGTCAGGGTCAGGATGAGATAGAGATTTATTGTCAGAAGTTTAGAAAGTGGTCTGTGCTCACTCAATGGAATGAATGTGCTTTGGCAGCAATCTTCAGAAAGGGTCTCTCTGAAGCCCTTAAGGATGTCATGGTGGGATTTCCTATGCCTGCTGGTCTGAATGAGACTATGTCTTTGGCCATTCAGATCGGTCGACGCTTGC
The DNA here is from genome assembly GCF_032444005.1 of Ranitomeya imitator. Classification (NCBI taxonomy): domain Eukaryota; kingdom Metazoa; phylum Chordata; class Amphibia; order Anura; family Dendrobatidae; genus Ranitomeya; species Ranitomeya imitator. The sequence continues at coordinate 105,557,514 of NC_091282.1, read as the reverse complement.
GTGAGCGTAAATCTGTGCACCATTTGGCGGTATTATCTGAGCATAAACCTGAGCCTATGCAGTGCGATAGGACTTTGACCAGAGCTGAAAGGCAAGAACACAGACGTCAGAATGGGCTGTGTTTCTACTGTGGTGATTCCACTCATGCTATCTCCGATTGTCCTAAGCGCACTAAGCGGTTCGCTAAGTCTGCCACCATTGGTACGGTACAGTCGAAATTTCTTTTGTCCGTTACTTTGATCTGCTCTTTGTCTTCCTATTCTGTCATGGCATTTGTGGATTCAGGCGCTGCCCTGAATTTGATGGACTTGGAGTTTGCTAGGCGCTGTGGGTTTGTCTTGGAGCCCTTGCAGTGTCTTATTCCATTGAGAGGAATTGATGCTACGCCTTTGGCCAAGAATAAGCCTCAGTATTGGACCCAGCTGACCATGTGCATGGCTCCTGCGCACCAGGAGGATATTCGCTTTCTGGTGTTGCAAAGTCTGCATGATGTGGTCGTGTTGGGGTTGCCACGGCTACAAGTCCATAACCCAGTATTAGATTGGAAATCAATGTCTGTCCAGCTGGGGTTGTCAGGGGGTACATGGTGATGTTCCATTTCTGTCTATCTCATCATCCACCCCTTCTGAGGTCCCAGAGTTCTTGTTTGATTACCGGGATGTATTCGATGAGCCCAAGTCCAATGCCCTACCTCTGCAGAGGGATTGTGATTGTGCTATCGAGTTGATTCCTGGTAGTAAGTTTCCTAAGGGTCGACTGTTTAATTTATCTGTACCTGAGCACGCCGCTATGCGGAGTTACGTAAAGGAGTCCTTGGAGAAGGGTCATATTCGGCCGTCGTCATCGCCATTGGGAGCAGGATTCTTTTTTGTGGCCAAGAAGGATGGTTCGCTGAGACCTTGTATTGATTACCGCCTTCTAAATAAGATCACGGTCAAATTTCAGTACCCCTTGCCGCTGCTATCTGATTTGTTTGCTCGGATTAAGGGGGCTAGTTGGTTCACCAAGATAGATCTTCGTGGTGCATATAATCTTGTGCGTATTAAATGGGGCGATGAATGGAAAACTGCATTTAATACGCTCGAGGGCCATTTTGAGTACCTAGTTATGCCATTCGGACTTGCCAATGCTCCATCAGTATTTCAGTCCTTTATGCATGACATCTTCCGAGAGTACCTGGATAAATTCCTGATTGTATACTTGGATGATATTTTGGTCTTCTCGGATGATTGGGAGTCTCATGTGAAGCAGGTCAGAATGGTGTTCCAGGTCCTGCGTGCTAATTCTTTGTTTGTGAAAGGATCAAAGTGTCTCTTTGGTGTTCAGAAGGTTTCATTTTTGGGGTTCATTTTTTCCCCTTCTACCATCGAGATGGACCCTGTTAAGGTCCAGGCCATTTATGATTGGACTCAGCCGACATCTCTGAAGAGTCTGCAAAGGTTCCTTGGCTTTGCTAATTTTTATCGTCGCTTCATCTGTAATTTTTCTAGTATTGCTAAACCATTGACCGATTTGACCAAGAAGGGTGCTGATGTGGTCAATTGGTCTTCTGCTGCTGTGGAAGCTTTTCAAGAGTTAAAACGTCGTTTTTCTTCTGCCCCTGTGTTGTGTCAACCAGATGTTTCGCTTCCGTTCAAGGTTGAGGTTGATGCTTCTGAAATTGGAGCAGGGGTTGTTTTGTCGCAAAGAGGTGCTGATTGCTCGGTGATGAAGCCATGCGCCTTCTTTTCCAGGAAATTTTAGCCTGCTGAGCGAAATTATGATGTTGGCAATCGAGAGTTGCTGGCCATGAAGTGGGCATTCGAGGAGTGGCGTCATTGGCTTGAAGGAGCTAAGCATCGCGTGGTGGTCTTGACTGATCACAAGAACTTGACTTATCTCGAGTCTGCCAAACGGTTGAATCCTAGACAGGCTCGTTGGTCGCTGTTTTTCTCCCGTTTTGACTTCGTGGTTTCGTACCTTCCGGGCTCTAAAAATGTGAAGGCGGATGCCCTGTCTAGGAGTTTTGTGCCCGACTCTCCGGGTTTGCCTGAGCCGGCGGGTATTCTCAAAGAGGGAGTAATTGTGTCTGCCATCTCCCCTGATTTGCGGCGGGTGCTGCAAAAATTTCAGGCTAATAAACCTGATCGTTGCCCAGCAGAGAAACTGTTTGTCCCTGATAGGTGGACGAATAAAGTTATCTCTGAGGTTCATTGTTCGGTGTTGGCTGGTCATCCTGGAATCTTTGGTACCAGAGATTTGGTGGCTAGATCCTTTTGGTGGCCGTCTCTGTTGCGGGATGTGCGTTCTTTTGTGCAGTCCTGTGGGATTTGTGCTCTGGCTAAGCCCTGCTGTTCTCGTGCCAGTGGGTTGCTTTTGCCCTTGCCGATCCCGAAGAGGCCTTGGACACATATCTCTATGGATTTTATTTCGGATCTCCCCGTCTCTCAAAAAATGTCGGTCATTTGGGTAGTTTGTGATCGCTTCTCTAAGATGATCCATTTGGTACCCTTGTCTAAATTACCTTCCTCCTCTGATTTGGTGCCATTGTTCTTCCAGCATGTGGTTCGTTTACATGGCGTTCCAGAGAACATCGTTTCTGACAGAGGTTCCCAGTTTGTTTCGAGGTTTTGGCGAGCCTTTTGTGCTAGGATGGGCATTGATTTGTCTTTTTCCTCGGCTTTCTATCCTCAGACTAATGGCCAGACTGAACGAACCAATCAGACCTTGGAAACATATCTGAGATGTTTTGTTTCTGCTGATCAGGATGATTGGGTGTCCTTTTTGCCGTTGGCTGAGTTTGCTCTTAATAATCGGGCCAGCTCGGCTACCTTGGTTTCACCGTTTTTCTGCAATTCTGGGTTCCATCCTCGTTTCTCTTCAGGGCAGGTTGAGTCTTCGGACTGTCCTGGTGTGGATACTGTGGTGGACAGGTTGCAGCGGATTTGGACTCATGTAGTGGACAATTTGACCTTGTCCCAGGAGAAGGCTCAACGTTTCACTAATCGCAGACGCTGTGTGGGTCCCCGACTTCGTGTTGGGGATTTGGTTTGGTTGTCATCTCGTTATATTCCTATGAAGGTTTCCTCTCCTAAGTTTAAGCCTCATTTCATTGGCCCGTATAGGATTTCTGAGGTTCTTAATCCTGTGTCTTTTCGTTTGACCCTTCCTGATTCTTTTTCCATCCATAACGTATTCCATAGGTCATTGTTGCGGAGATACGTGGCGCCTGTGGTTCCATCTGTTGATCCTCCTGCCCCGGTTTTGGTGGAGGGGGAGTTGGAGTATATAGTGGAGAAGATTTTGGATTCTCGTGTTTCGAGATGGAAACTCCAGTATCTGGTTAAGTGGAAGGGTTATGGTCAGGAAGATAATTCCTGGGTCTTTGCCTCTGATGTCCATGCTGCCGATCTTGTTCGTGCCTTTCATATGGCTCATCTTGGTCGGCCTGGGGGCTCTGGTGAGGGTTAGGTGACCCCTCCTCAAGGGGGGGGGTACTGTTGTGAATTCTGTGATCAAGCTCCCTCCTGTGGTCACGAGTGGTACTGCAGCTTCTGAGTTTCCTTCCTCAGGTGATGAGGTTAAGTCGTTAGGTGCTGCTCTATTTAACTCCACCTAGTGCTTTGATCCTGGCCTCCAGTCAATGTTCTAGTATTGGTCTTGCTTCCTCCTGGATCGTTCCTGTGGCCTGTCTGCTCAGCATAAGCTAAGTTCTGCTTGTGTTACTTTTGTTGCTATATTTTCTGTCCAGCTTGCTTTTTTGGTTTTGCTTGCTTGCTGGAAGCTCTGAGACGCAGAGGGAGCACCTCCGTACCGTTAGTCGGTGCGGAGGGTCTTTTTGCCCCTCTGCGTGGTTGTTTGTAGGTTTTTGTGTTGACCGCAAAGCTACCTTTCCTATCCTCGGTCTATTCAGTAAGTCGGGCCTCACTTTGCTAAATCTATTGCATCTCTGTGTTTGTATTTTCATCTTAACTCACAGTCATTATATGTGGGGGGCTGCCTTTTCCTTTGGGGAATTTCTCTGAGGCAAGGTAGGCTTATTTTTCTATCTTCAGGACTAGCTAGTTTCTCAGGCTGTGCCGAGTTGCATAGGGAGCGTTAGGCGCAATCCACGGCTACCTCTAGTGTGGTTTGATAGGTTTAGGGATTGCGGTCAGCAGAGTTTCCACGTCTCAGAGCTCGTCCTATGTTTTGTGTTTTTTGTCAGGTCACTTGTGTGCTCTGAACTTCAAGGTCCATTGTGGTTCTGAATTACCTATTCATAACAGTTAACGTTGGGCAAGGGTTAAAACGTTAAAACATCAACTAGTCTGGCAAAAAACAAGCCTTCACATGACAAAATATGGGAAAATTATAGCTCTCAAAATGTTGTGATGCAAAAACTATTTTGTGATCCGGCGGTGTTCGTCTTTTTAGGATTGCATAAAAGTGCTGTCGGCCACACTTTTGTGCACTTTTGAAAAGAAGGACACCGCTGAACAGAGGCCAGATGGAGTTCAGAGTAACTCTGCTGCCTCATTATAGTGAGTGAATCCCTCGGTGGTTTCAGCTGAATCACATCACTCAGAGATTTACAGTAGAAGGAAACCCTAAAGTAAGTGCTCAGCATAGAGCGCCGGATAAATGTGATCCCAAACATTATGTTAATTATGTTCGAAATAAAAGCTTCAACTCAATCCACAAAAAGAAGCAAGTCTCCACTCACGTCCATCATCTGTTAATGGAACCATAGGCAGCTTCCACGTTACTGGTAGTACAAAGGCTCTGGAAAAGCAAAATGGCTCTTCACCCACCAAAAAAATTTAGCAAATTCTCTGCTCCTAAATCCAAATGCCCCGCCTCTTCTGAGCTCCACAGTGTACCTAAACCACATATCTGTGCTCCGGGTTGCAAATAGCACCTCCCGAGTCTCTCACTATGTCTAGTACGGTACAGCCACATATTGGGTATTGCCTTTTTCAGTAGAACCTTTGGGACAAATGTTGGTGCCATTTTTTGCCCACACTTCATGTCAAAAATTTAAAATCTGGGGCGAAAACAAAATTTTGGTGGTAAAAATGCAGTTATTTTTCTTCACTGCCCACATCCGTGGTGTCAATATGATTACTGCACCCTGGATCAATTCATTGAGAGGTGTAGTTTGTAAAATGGGGTCACTTATCGGGGGTTTTGCTGTTCTAAAACCTCATAGGCTCTCCTAGTGGGTCATGGCACCTGCAAACCATAACAGTAAAATCTGGCGCTCCTTGCTTTCTGACCTTTGCACTGTGCCTGAAAAATATTTTCCGATTACATGTAAGCTATCAGCGCACTCAGGAAAACATGGACCTTAGTTTGTACAAAACTTTCCTTTTAGCCCTTAGAAAAAATTAATAACTTGGGGCTAACACAACATTTTAGTGGTAAATATGTAATGTATTATTTCTTCACCACTCAGTGGTATAAAAATTCTGAGGCACATGTGGTGTCAATATGATGACTACACCACTAGATGAATTAATTGGGGAGTGTAGCTTGTAAAAGGAGTTCACATATAGGGGGTTTCCTATTAGCCCTTAGAAAAAATAATAACTTGCGGGTAAAACAACATTTTAGTAGTAAAAATGTAATTTATTTTTTCTTCACTGCCCAATGGTATAACATTCTGTGACACACTTGAGGTGTCAATATGATCACTGCACCCCTAGATGAATTCATTTAGAGGCGTAGTTTGTAAAATGGGGTCACTTATGTTTTTTGTTGTTGTTCTGGCACCTCAAGGACACTGCCAATGTGCCACGGCATCCTCAAACCATTCCAGCAAAATCTGAACTCCAATATGGCACCTCTTCCTTTCTGTGCTTTGCATTGTGCCTCAATAGTAGTATTTCCACACATATGGGGTATCGATGTACTACAAATTGTATGGTGCAATTTATCCTGTTACCCCAATGAAAATGCAAACTTTGGGGGCAAAATAACATTTTTGTGGGAAAATGTGATTTTTTAATTTTCACGGCTCAACGTTATAGACTTCTGTGAAGTATATGGGGGTTCAAGGTGCTCACCACATTCCTGTAGAAGGAAGCTGAAAGCTTTTGAAACACGTTGTATTATGGACAACTAGCCCCCTATTCACCATTATCTGCACGGGAGTGACGTCACTATCCCGACCCATCAGCGGTGCATTGCCGTTTGGGTCAACTGGCAGTAATTCTGTTCCACTCCTCATCGGGGCCATGCAAGTCTTCTTGAATCACTGCACAGCTGTTTCATTTGAACTTTCATATCCCGCACCCCTGCGGGCCATTGTAACCAGGATCAATTCCTCACGATACTCACCATGGCATCTTCGTAGATGTTCTCGACTGATTATTGAAAGAGCTCAGCATTCATCCACCTCCGTGTAAAGCTCCAGCAGCGTTCACTGGAGAGCGTTCCTGCAACCTTCAATCATGGCTTGTGCTAACTACGCACGCTCCCAGGATCTCTTCATCACATGCATCAACTGATTCTCAGTCATTCTACAGCGGTATCCATACTATATGATACTCTCTCCATACACCTGTCGAGACTCAGGAATTAGAAAAAGAGTGCCAAGTGAACCCCTCACACAACTATAGACACAGGTAACTACCTTACATTACTCTTTTAGTTAACTGTATGGTGAGATTGTGCTTCAGTTTATCCATCTTTCTACCCCAATTGATATTACTTTTTCCTTACATAACATCCTCTCCCTTACTGCAAGCCTCTATACGTATGCGGCCACGCCTGAAGACATTTGGTATTTGACATTTGTGAGTAGTTATCTAACTAAGTGACCATGCACCTTTACACCCTCTAGCCCTAAGCGCCGTTTGTATATACTTTTCTGCAATTTCTCCTGTTACCCTTATGAAAATGCAAAATTTGGGGCTAAAATAACATTTTTGTGAGGAAAATGTTATTTTATTATTTTCACAGCTCAACGTTATAAACTTCTGGGAAGCACCTGGGAATTCAAGGGGCTCAACCTGCATCTAAATAAATTCCTTGAGGGTGTCTAGATTCCAAAATGTGGTTACTTGTGGGGAGTTTCCACTGTTTAGGCACATCAGGGGCTCTCCAAATGGGACATGACGTTTGCTATTAATTCCAAGAAATTTTACATTCAAAAAGTCAAATGGTGCTCCTTCCCTTCCAAGCCCTGCCGTGCACCCAAACAGTAGTTTTCTTCCTCATATTGGGTATTTGTATGGTACAATTTCTCCTGTTACTCTTATGAAAATGCAATATTTTGTGCTAAAAACATATTTCTGAGGATTATTTTATTTTTTTATTTTTACTGCTCAACGTTATAAACTTCTGTGAAGCACCTGTAGGATAAATGTGCTCACCACACATCTAGATCAGTTCCCCCAGGCGTCTAGTTTCCAAAATGGTGTCACTTGAGGGAGATTTTCACTGTTTAGGCACATCAGATGCTCCAAATGGGAGATGGAGTCTGCCAATTGTTAAAGCAAATTTTGCATTCAAAAAGTCAAATGGCACTCCTTCCCTTCCGAGCCCTGTCATGCGCCCAAACAGTGGTTTCCTCCCTCAAATGGTGTATTGGCATGCTCAGGAGAAATTACTCAACAAATTATGGGGTCCATTTTTCCTGTTACCATTGTTAAAATATAAAAATTTGGATCTTAAGTAAAAAATATTGTGAAAAAAAGTGAAATGTTCATTTTCCTGTGAAGCACCTGAAGGGTCAATAAACTTCTTGAATGTGGTTTTGAGCACCTTGAGGGGTGCAGATTTTAGAATGGTGTCACTTTTGGTTATCTTCTATCATATAAACCCCTTAAAGTGACTTCAAATGTGATGTGGCCGCTAAAAAAATGATTTTGTAAATTTTGTTGTAAGGCTGGAGTCACACACAATGTATAAAAAATCTGTCCGATTTTGTCTACTGAGAATCGCACAAATGTTCTCCGTATGGTCATCCGTATCTCATCCGTGTGCAATGCCAGAATGCTTTTTTTCTCATCCATGTGTTGAGATTTTCTCACACACTTGCAAAATGAGCAAATAATGGCTGAGCCATTCCTGTAACCTGCCCAATGCATAAGAATTTCTCGCAAGTCACACGCATGGTCCATGTGCTGTGCGTTTTTTTCTTGCCCCCATAGACTTGCATTGGCGTTTCTCCACTGAGATACGCAGACAATTGCAGCATGCTGCGATTTCACTCGCAAGCGTAATACGGACGAGAAAAAAACGCATGATAGGAGCTGCCCCATAGATTAACATTGGTCAGAGTTCTATGCGATTTTTTATCGCATAGCACTCGTTTGTATTCAGGGCCGGATTTAGTGGGGCCCAAGGGGCCCAGGCCCTGGGCCACCCACCAAGCGGGGGCCTCCCACCAATATAGGGATAAATATCTCAAAACATGTAAAATACAAGTCTCTTTGCTGTGAACCGTTTCCAATGATAAGGAACATTTAACAAAAGAGAAACTATTGAAAGTGTAGGGACCTGGCTACAGTCCTACATCTCAGTGGCTGGCGCTGAGCGGCAGAGTCATGGCACCTGACCTGCGTCAGCATCCACTGACCTGGCTAGCCTAGCCAGACTTCCTTAGTACCCTCCCTGTACCTAATACTTAGCTTATGGCATGCGACAGCCTTCTCCGATCCCAACAAAAGCTTTTAGGCGCTACCTATTCAGCTATATGATCGCTCCCTCGGATTAGATCAAATGAGAGTTTGTTCAGCTACCCTCGAGGAAGGAGGCGGATCCACAATGTTGTCGCGAGAAGAGGATTCTCCACAGCGGAGCGCGGCAGGACTTCACTCTGGATCTTCAGTCACTGAAGATCCAGAGGTGAAGTGGGTCAGTCTTCACAGTGTCACGGTGGGTGAGTATGATCCAGGGCCGGACTTAAGAGGTGGGTGGCCCGGGGCCCAGTTTGGAGGGAGGCCCATTTTTCAAAGTGTTGCAATATGTGATACAAAAACACAAAATGAAACGAACGCAAGTTTATTTACAAAAATCATTTACGCAGAGTAATTCAGGTAAAATCATTCATTTTTAACAATGCAGGCACTTTCCTTGATTTTCGTGCTGCAAAATCACTAATGATGTCACTAAAGTACAATTTATGCAGAATATCTGACTTTATGCTCATGATAGCTAAATTTACAAGTCGTACAAGGGAAATGCTGTAGATATAGTATATCTTGACTTCAGCAAAACATTTGACAAAGTATCTCACACAATCCTTATTGAAAAAATGACTAAGTATGGAATGGACAAGGCAACTCTTAGGTGGATTCATAACTGGCTTAGTGATCGGACCCAAAGAGTGGTCGTAAATGGCTGCACATCCAGTTGGAAGAATGTCTCAAGTGGGGTACTGCAGGGCTCTGTCCTAGGCCTTGTGTTGTTCAACATATTTATCAATGATTTAGATGAAGGAATTGAGGGTAAACTGATTAAATTTGCTGATGACACAAAGCTAGGAGGGATATCTAATACTAGAGAAGAGAGAGAGAGGATTCAAAAAGATAAAAATAAACTGGAGCAGCAAACAGCAACTAACAGAATGGTTTTTAACAGGGAAAAATGCAAAGTACTTCATCTGGGCAATAAAAATGAAAAAAGCATATACAGAATGGGAGGAATAGGGCTAAGCAACAGCACTTGTGAAAAAGACTTGGGTATACTAGTAGATCACAGAATGAACATGAGTCAACAATGTGATGCAGCAGCAAAAAAGGCAAATACAATTCTGGGATACAGAAGCATACAGTCTAGATCACGTGAAGTCATTATTGCCCTCTACTCCTCTTTGGTCAGACCTCATCTGGAATACTGTTTCCAGTTTTGGGCACCACATTTTAAAAAAGACAACAACAAACTGGAGCAAGTTCAGAGAAGGGCGACCAGAATGCTAACCGGTCTGCAAACCATGTCCTATGAGAAACGTTTACAGGATTTGGGAATGTTTAGCTTGCAAAAAAGAAGACTGAGAGGAGACTTAATAGCTGTCTACAAATATCTCAAGGGCTGTCACATTGTAGAAAGCTCATCTTTATTCTCATTTGCACAAGGAAAGACTAGAAGCAATGGGATGAAACTGAATGGGAGGAGACACAGATTAGATATTAGAAAAAACTTTTTGGCAGTTAGGGTGATCAATGAGTGGAACAGGCTGCCACTAGAGGTGGTGAGTTCTCCTTCAATGGAAGTGTTCAAACAGAGGCTGGACAGACATCTGTCTGGATGATTTAGTGAATCCTGCTTTGAGCAGGGGATTGGACCAGATGACCCAGGAGGTCCATTCCAACTCTACCATTCTATGATTCCATGATAAGCTTGTACATGTAAAGTTCAGTGCTGATATCTTTTTGCTCCTCGTCTGTGAATAAATTGGCAAATGTTACAAACTGACACAGTTCATTGATAAATGTAAAGTCCAAGTCATCTGAATAAGACCTGATGAGTTGCTCTGCTGTGGCCTTAAGCTCCTCTGAAGACAGTTCTTTCAGATGGCTAAAAAAGCTACATTTGCTTGATATATCTTTATATGCTTGAAGACGTTGGTCAAGAGAAGCGATAAACTGATCAATGATAGGCAAGAAAGTTTCTGTTCTGTATTTTTCAGAAGGGCTGAGTTGTACTTCTTCCGTATGGCCATAATCCAATGGATTGAGACACACGTTTCGGCGACTGTGCCGAATTATCGTCTGAACATACTCAAAGGAACCAGTCAGCTCTTCGCCTTGCTTGTCATAAAGTTTGAAGGAGTCACGTTTTGATACGACATAGTTTTTTAAGCTGGTCAGTGACGCCACAGCAGTGTTTAGATCGAGTTTTGCATGTTGTAGATTTTTACTAGTAGCATCTGTTCTTTGCAGGATATCATTCCAGAAGGTGGTGTTAATACCAATTTCAAGCTGATTCATTTGTCTTTACAGTCCTTCTGCTTCACACCGCTGGGCTGTAAATATATATGAGGGGCTGCTGCTGGGCTGTATATATATTTATATATATATGAGGAGCTGCTGCTGGGCTGTATATATGAGCGGCTGCTGCCAGGCTGTATATATCAGAGGCTGTTTACCGGTATATATCCGAAGCTTTTGCTGTACTGGCTGTATATAGAATAGAGGCTGAGGGGCTGTATAAAGTGTACACAGCACTATACTGTAAACAGGTTCACACTATATACATACAGTATACACAGACACACTGTACTGCAGGATATAGTGTGGACCTGTATATACAGTATGGTACTGTGTAGGACAGAAGCTGCAAGAAAGATACACAGGCAGACAGACACACACACACACACACACACACACACAGAGATCTTACTCACCACTGCAACACTGTGAAGACTGACCCACTTCACCTCTGGATCTTCAGTGACTGAAGATCCAGAGTGAAGTCCTGCCGCCCTCCGCTGTGGAGAATCCTCTTCTCGCGCCAACATTGTGGCTCCGCCTCCTTCCTCGAAGGTAGCTGAACAAACTCTCATCTGATCTAATCCGAGGGAGCGATCATATAGCTGAATAGGTACAGGGAGGGTACTAAGGAAGTCTGGCTAGGCTAGCCAGGTCAGTGGATGCTGACGCAGGTCAGGTATCATGACTATGCTGCTCTGCGCCAGCCACTGAGATGTAGGTGCAGCGCCCCAGAGTCCTGGTAGTTGCAGTAATGTCGCTCTGTCACTAAGGGGAGTGATGTTATGTCTGATTGCACTAAAGGAGTTCACCTGACCAGGTATCACAGTCACACATTACACTTCACACTCCGGCCACCAGGGGGAGCAAAAGGCTCTATGTACTAGGCCACTCCTCACACTCTGGTAAAACTGGAAGTTGGACAGGAAGTTAGGCAGAACGCAGCCTGGGAGAGCTCCAGGGAGGACCTGTCAGAAGTGGGAACCTGGCAGGTACCTAGCAGAAAGGATAGATTGTTACGCAGCCGCGCCTGCACTACCTTGCGGCGGCATCTCAAGGAAGCACACGAAGTGAAGTATATTGTGGAGAAGTGAGATGCGGGATCATAGTATGAAGGAGATAGAACCAGAAGGAGTTGTGTTCCTAAGACTGTGGCAACATCCTTCTGAGGTGCGTAGCTGGTGGCCGGAGCACCGAGGAAGTAACAGACTCCACGCATTACTTCAAACAGCGGCAGGACAGTTAATTACAGGTTGGCTGTCTGACTTAAATCACCTAAACGGACATAGAAGGCAATCGTGGGAGAGGGGCGTCTGTTGTGAATTCTGTGATCAAGCTCCCTCCTGTGGTCACGAGTGGTACTGCGGCTTCTGAGTTTCCTTCCTCAGGTGATGAGGTTAAGTCGTTAGGTGCTGCTCTATTTAACTCCACCTAGTGCTTTGATCCTGGCCTCCAGTCAATGTTCTAGTATTGGTCTTGCTTCCTCCTGGATCGTTCCTGTGGCCTGTCTGCTCAGCATAAGCTAAGTTCTGCTTGTGTTTCTTTTGTTGCTATATTTTCTGTCCAGCTTGCTTTTTTGGTTCTGCTTGCTTGCTGGAAGCTCTGAGACGCAGAGGGAGCACCTCCGTGCCGTTAGTCGGTGCGGAGGGTCTTTTTGCCCCTCTGCGTGGTTGTTTGTAGGTTTTTGTGTTGACCGCAAAGCTATCTTTCCTATCCTCGGTCTATTCAGTAAGTCAGGCCTCACTTTGCTAAATCTATTTAATCTCTGTGTTTGTATTTTCATCTTAACTCACAGTCATTATATGTGGGGGGCTGCCTTTTCCTTTGGGGAATTTCTCTGAGGCAAGGTAGGCTTATTTTTCTATCTTCAGGACTAGCTAGTTTCTCAGGCTGTGCCGAGTTGCATGGGGAGCGTTAGGCGCAATCTACGGCTACCTCTAGTGTGGTTTGATAGGTTTAGGGATTGCGGTCAGCAGAGTTTCCACGTCTCAGAGCTCGTCCTAGGTTTTGTGGTTTTTGTCAGGTCACTTGTGTGCTCTGAACTTCAAGGTCCATTGTGGTTCTGAATTACCTATTCATAACAGTACTGGAGGCCCAAAGTACTATGCTTCTCAATAGAGGGAAAAAAGAAGTTCTGAGACCATTTTTTTTTTCTTTGCACTGTGTTTTGCCTTTTTTTCCCCCTAGACATTTGGGTGGTTCAGGACACAGGTGTGGTGATGGACATTAAAGGTCTGTCTTCATGTGTGAATCTTCTCACTGCAAGAGTACAAAATATTCAAGACTTTGTGGCTCAGAATTCTATGTTAGAACCAAGAATTCCTATTCCTGATTTGTTTTCTGGAGATAGAGCTAAATTTCTGAGTTTCAAAAATAATTGCAAACTGTTTCTGGCGTTGAAACCTCGCTCCTCTGGTGACCCAGTTCAACAAGTTAAGATTATTATTTCTTTATTACGTGGCGACCCTCAAGACTGGGCATTTTCCCTTGCGCCAGGAGATCCTGCATTATGTAATATTGATGCGTTTTTTCTGGCGCTCGGATTACTGTACGATGAACCTAATTCAGTGGATCAGGCAGAGAAAAATTTGCTGGCTCTGTGTCAGGGTCAGGATGAGATAGAGATTTATTGTCAGAAGTTTAGAAAGTGGTCTGTGCTCACTCAATGGAATGAATGTGCTTTGGCAGCAATCTTCAGAAAGGGTCTCTCTGAAGCCCTTAAGGATGTCATGGTGGGATTTCCTATGCCTGCTGGTCTGAATGAGTCTATATCTTTGGCCATTCAGATCGGTCGACGCTTGCGTGAGCGTAAATCTGTGCACCATTTGGCGGTATTATCTGAGCATAAACCTGAGCCTATGCAGTGCGATAGGACTTTGACCAGAGCTGAAAGGCAAGAACACAGACGTCAGAATGGGCTGTGTTTCTACTGTGGTGATTCCACTCATGCTATCTCCGATTGTCCTAAGCGCACTAAGCGGTTCGCTAAGTCTGCCACCATTGGTACGGTACAGTCGAAATTTCTTTTGTCCGTTACTTTGATTTGCTCTTTGTCTTCCTATTCTGTCATGGCATTTGTGGATTCAGGCGCTGCCCTGAATTTGATGGACTTAGAGTTTGCTAGGCGCTGTGGGTTTGTCTTGGAGCCCTTGCAGTGTCTTATTCCATTGAGAGGAATTGATGCTACGCCTTTGGCCAAGAATAAGCCTCAGTATTGGACCCAGCTGACCATGTGCATGGCTCCTGCGCACCAGGAGGATATTCGCTTTCTGGTGTTGCAAAATCTGCATGATGTGGTCGTGTTGGGGTTGCCATGGCTACAAGTCCATAACCCAGTATTAGATTGGAAATCAATGTCTGTGTCCAGCTGGGGTTGTCAGGGGGTACATGGTGATGTTCCATTTCTGTCTATCTCATCATCCACCCCTTTTGAGGTCCCAGAGTTCTTGTCTGATTACCGGGATGTATTCGATGAGCCCAAGTTCAATGCCCTACCTCCGCATAGGGATTGTGATTGTGCTATCGAGTTGATTCCTGGTAGTAAGTTTCCTAAGGGTCGACTGTTTAATTTATCTGTACCTGAGCACGCCGCTATGCGGAGTTACGTAAAAAAATCCTTGGAGAAGGGTCATATTCGGCCATCGTCATCGCCATTGGGAGCAGGGTTCTTTTTTGTGGCCAAGAAGGATGGTTCGCTGAGACCTTGTATTGATTACCGCCTTCTACATAAAATCACGGTCAAATTTCAGTACCCCTTGCCGCTGCTATCTGATTTGTTTGCTCGGATTAAGGGGGCTAGTTGGTTCACCAAGATAGATCTTCGTGGTGCATATAATCTTGTGCGTATTAAACGGGGCGATGAATGGAAAACTGCATTTAATACGCCCGAGGGCCATTTTGAGTACCTAGTTATGCCATTCGGACATGCCAATGCTCCATCCGTATTTCAGTCCTTTATGCATGACATCTTCCGAGAGTACCTGGATAAATTCCTGATTGTATACTTGGATGATATTTTGGTCTTCTCGGATGATTGGGAGTCTCATGTGAAGCAGGTCAGAATGGTGTTCCAGGTCCTGCGTGCTAATTCTTTGTTTGTGAAGGGATCAAAGTGTCTCTTTGGTGTTCAGAAGGTTTCATTTTTGGGGTTAATTTTTTCCCCTTCTACCATTGAGATGGACCCTGTTAAGGTCCAGGCCATTTATGATTGGACTCAGCCGACATCTCTGAAGAGTCTGCAAAAGTTCCTTGGCTTTGCTAATTTTTATCGTCGCTTCATCTGTAATTTTTATAGTATTGCTAAACCATTGACCGATTTGACCAAGAAGGGTGCTGATGTGGTCAATTGGTCTTCTGCTGCTGTGGAAGCTTTTCAAGAGTTAAAGCGTCGTTTTTCTTCTGCCCCTGTGTTGTGTCAACCAGATGTTTCGCTTCCGTTCCAGGTTGAGGTTGATGCTTCTGAAATTGGAGCGGGGGCTGTTTTGTCGCAAAGAGGTGCTGATTGCTCGGTGATGAAGCCATGCGCCTTCTTTTCCAGGAAGTTTTCGCCTGCTGAGCGAAATTATGATGTTGGCAATCGAGAGTTGCTGGCCATGAAGTGGGCATTCGAGGAGTGGCGTCATTGGCTTGAAGGAGCTAAGCATCGCGTGGTGGTCTTGACTGATCACAAGAACTTGACTTATCTCGAGTCTGCCAAACGGTTGAATCCTAGACAGGGTCGTTGGTCGCTGTTTTTCTCCCGTTTTGACTTTGTGGTTTCGTACCTTCCGGGCTCTAAAAATGTGAAGGCGGATGCCCTGTCTAGGAGTTTTGTGCCCGACTCTCCGGGTTTGCCTGAGCCGGCGGGTATTCTCAAAGAGAGAGTAATTGTGTCTGCCATCTCCCCTGATTTGCGGCGGGTGCTGCAAAAATTTCAGGCTAATAAACCTGATCGTTGCCCAGCAGAGAAACTGTTTGTCCCTGATAGGTGGACGAATAAAGTTATATCTGAGGTTCATTGTTCGGTGTTGGCTGGTCATCCTGGAATCTTTGGTACCAGAGATTTGGTGGCTAGATCCTTTTGGTGGCCGTCTCTGTCGCGGGATGTGCGTTCTTTTGTGCAGTCCTGTGGGATTTGTGCTCGGGCTAAGCCCTGCTGTTCTCGTGCCAGTGGGTTGCTTTTGCCCTTGCCGATCCCGAAGAAGCCTTGGACACATATCTATGGATTTTATTTCGGATCTCCCCGTCTCTCAAAAAATGTCGGTCATTTGGGTAGTTTGTGATCGCTTCTCTAAGATGATCCATTTGGTACCCTTGTCTAAATTACCTTCCTCCTCTGATTTGGTGCCATTGGTCTTCCAGCATGTGGTTCGTTTACATGGCATTCCAGAGAACATCGTTTCTGACAGAGGTTCCCAGTTTGTTTCGAGGTTTTGGCGAGCCTTTTGTGCTAGGATGGGCATTGATTTGTCTTTTTCCTCGGCTTTCCATCCTCAGACTAATGGCCAGACTGAACGAACCAATCAGACCTTGGAAACATATCTGAGATGTTTTGTTTCTGCTGATCAGGATGATTGGGTGTCCTTTTTGCCGTTGGCTGAGTTCGCTCTTAATAATCGGGCCAGCTCGGCTACCTTGGTTTCACCGTTTTTCTGCAATTCTGGGTTCCATCCTCGTTTCTCTTCAGGGCAGGTTGAGTCTTCGGACTGTCCTGGTGTGGATACTATGGTGGACAGGTTGCAGCGGATTTGGACTCATGTAGTGGACAATTTGACCTTGTCCCAGGAGAAGGCTCAACGTTTCGCTAATCGCAGACGCTGTGTGGGTCCCCGACTTCGTGTTGGGGATTTGGTTTGGTTGTCATCTCGTTATATTCCTATGAAGGTTTCCTCTCCTAAGTTTAAGCCTCGTTTCATTGGCCTCGTATAGGATTTCTGAGGTTCTTAATCCTGCGTCTTTTCGTTTGACCCTTCCAGATTCTTTTTCCATCCATAACGTATTCCATAGGTCATTGTTGCGGAGATACGTGGCGCCTGTGGTTCCATTTGTTGATCCTCCTGCCCCGGTTTTGGTGGAGGGGGAGTTGGAGTATATAGTGGAGAAGATTTTGGATTCTCGTGTTTCGAGATGGAAACTCCAGTATCTGGTTAAGTGGAAGGGTTATGGTCAGGAAGATAATTCCTGGGTCTTTGCCTCTGATGTCCATGCTGCCGATCTTGTTCGTGCCTTTCATATGGCTCATCCTGGTCGGCCTGGGGGCTCTGGTGAGGGTTCGGTGACCCCTCCTCATGGGGGGGGTACTGTTGTGAATTCTGTGATCAAGCTCCCTCCTGTGGTCAAGAGTGGTACTGCGGCTTCTGAATTTCCTTCCTCAGGTGATGAGGTTAAGTCGTTAGGTGCTGCTCTATTTAACTCCACCTAGTGCTTTGATCCTGGCCTCCAGTCAATGTTCTAGTATTGGTCTTGCTTCATCCTGGATCGTTCCTGTGGCCTGTCTGCTCAGCATAAGCTAAGTTCTGCTTGTGTTTCTTTTGTTGCTATATTTTCTGTCCAGCTTGCTTTTTTGGTTCTGCTTGCTTGCTGGAAGCTCTGAGACGTAGAGGGAGCACCTCCGTGCCGTTAGTCGGTGCGGAGGGTCTTTTTGCCCCTCTGCGTGGTTGTTTGTAGGTTTTTGTGTTGACCGCAAAGCTATCTTTCCTATCCTCGGTCTATTCAGTAAGTCGGGCCTCACTTTGCTAAATCTATTTCATCTCTGTGTTGGTATTTTCATCTTAACTCACAGTCATTATATGTGGGGGGCTGCCTTTTCCTTTGGGGAATTTCTCTGAGGCAAGGTAGGCTTATTTTTCTATCTTCAGGACTAGCTAGTTTCTCAGGCTGTGCCGAGTTGCTTAGGGAGCGTTAGGCGCAATCTACGGCTACCTCTAGTGTGGTTTGATAGGTTTTAGGGATTGCGGTCAGCAGAGTTTCCACGTCTCAGAGCTCGTCCTAGGTTTTGTGGTTTTTGTCAGGTCACTTGTGTGCTCTGAACTTCAAGGTCCATTGTGGTTCTGAATTACCTATTCATAACAGGCGTCTCTAGGGTCCCAGAATAACTCCAGGCCTACCTGTCATACGGGTACGTCCTATCCATATTATCTGGGGGACGGAGAGAGAAAGAACAGATACGACAGTTGTGAGGACTATCCCGTGGTGCTCAGCAGGGAAGGACTACAACATACAGGCGCTAGAAGGTAGACACTGATCCCCACCTGCAAAGGGAACTCTGGATGTGCGTTCGGACTGGCCGGACTCAGCCAGCCCTGTTAGCAGTGCTCTGGATTGTGGACCCCGAAGCCTTCAGTAAAAAGGTAAAGAGACTGCAACCCTGTGTCCTCGTTATTCTTCGCACCTGGCGTCCTTTCATTGGACGCCCCATAGCAGGGTCGCGGACCGGGTCTAGCCACCGTGACAACCCTGGACCGGGTACCCCGCGGCCCTGCGTTTGGGGGCGCTCCAACTTGGCGTCACGAACAGGATGTACTTAAGCCTGAAGAATCAGGTCATGTGTACCTTGGAACTGTGATTGAACTGTGACTTACTGCAAAGGCTGTGTATCGCTATTTGCCGCCAAAAATCCACCATTCCCGCGCCGTGTGGAGCGCGAAGGGAGGAGCCATATCTTTGTGGGTGGAGCCGGCTGGAAAAGAGCGCGGAGCGGGAAGACGCGGTGAGGTAAAATATTTTGGTATTGTTGGTAAAATATTTGAAGGGTTTCTGAGGGATGTTATTCTGGATTATCTCAATGAGAATAACTGTTTAACTCCATATCAGCATGGGTTTATGAGAAATCGCTCCTGTCAAACCAATCTAATCAGTTTTTATGAAGAGGTAAGCTATAGGCTGGACCACGGTGAGTCATTGGACGTGGTATATCTCGATTTTTCCAAAGCGTTTGATACCGTGCCGCACAAGAGGTTGGTACACAAAATGAGAATGCTTGGTCTGGGGGAAATTGTGTGTAAATGGGTTAGTAACTGGCTTAGTGATAGAAAGCAGAGGGTGGTTATAAATGGTATAGTCTCTAACTGGGTTGCTGTGACCAGTGGGGTACCGCAGGGGTCAGTATTGGGACCTGTTCTCTTCAACATATTCATTAATGATCTGGTAGAAGGTTTACACAGTAAAATATCGATATTTGCAGATGATACAAAACTATGTAAAGCAGTTAATACAAGAGAAGATAGTATTCTGCTACAGATGGATCTGGATAAGTTGGAAACTTGGGCTGAAAGGTGGCAGATGAGGTTTAACAATGATAAATGTAAGGTTATACACATGGGAAGAAGGAATCAATGTCACCATTACACACTGAATGGGAAACCACTGGGTAAATCTGACAGGTAGAAGGACTTGGGGATCCTAGTTAATGATAAACTTACCTGGAGCAGCCAGTGCCAGGCAGCAGCTGCCAAGGCAAACAGGATCATGGGGTGCATTAAAAGAGGTCTGGATACACATGATGAGAGCATTAAACTGCCTCTGTACAAATCCCTAGTTAGACCGCACATGGAGTACTGTGTCCAGTTTTGGGCACCGGTGCTCAGGAAGGATATAATGGAACTAGAGAGAGTACAAAGGAGGGCAACAAAATTAATAAAGGGGATGGGAGAACTACAATACCCAGATAGATTAGCGAAATTAGGATTATTTAGTCTAGAAAAAAGACGACTGAGGGGCGATCTAATAACCATGTATAAGTATATAAGGGGACAATACAAATATCTCGCTGAGGATCTGTTTATACCAAGGAAGGTGACGGGCACAAGGGGGCATTCTTTGCGTCTGGAGGAGAGAAGGTTTTTCCACCAACATAGAAGAGGATTCTTTACTGTTAGGGCAGTGAGAATCTGGAATTGCTTGCCTGAGGAGGTGGTGATGGCGAACTCAGTCGAGGGGTTCAAGAGAGGCCTGGATGTCTTCCTGGAGCAGAACAATATTGTATCATACAATTAGGTTCTGTAGAAGGACGTAGATCTGGGGATTTATTATGATGGAATATAGGCTGAACTGGATGGACAAATGTCTTTTTTCGGCCTTACTAACTATGTTACTATGTTACTATGAGGTGCCGATCCCGGAAGAAGAACCCTGACCCCGGCGCCGATCCCGGAAGAGGAACCCCGACCCCGGCAGGTTAGCAGGGGGGGAAGAACGGCCATGTCGGATCCCGGAGGAGCGGAGGCGGCGGCCACAGCTGCAGACTCGGGAGCACTTCCAGATTCCGTGGTAGACGCAGCCATGGGTCTGGTATCACCGCCGGATGCCGCGGGGCTTGCCGCTCAAATCAACCAGCCGGATATTGCCGCCACTACAACAGCCATAATGCCCTTCTCTATGCTGTACCTACCAGGAGCCGACTGGCTCCCGCGATACTCCGGAGAAGCCCATACGTTAACTGACTTTAAAGAGGGGATTTGTAGCCTGCTCGAGTTTTATCCCTTGACAGAGCCTCAGAAAGTTCATATGATAACCGGCCAACTCTTTGAAGCGGCATTGAGGGAAGTGAAGTCCTGGACCATTGCGGACAAGAAAACTGCGCAACAGGTATTTGCGAAGCTTAAAACCACCTTTGACACCCGCACCGCTACAGAAATTAAATCGACGTTCTATGGGTGCAAGCAGAGGCCGCAGGATAGCTTACATGACTATACCCTTAATCTTCAGGAGGCACTGCGGGCCATCAAGCAAAGTGACCCAAACAGCATGCAAGATGAGGATAAACTCCTGAAGGAGCGGTTCATCGAGGGGCTCCTGTGCAGTAACCAAATGGCCCAGCTACACTTCCTGGCCATGCAGAATCCAGACCTGACTTTTGCGCAATTCAAAGATAAGGCCATCCAGGCACTACCAGAGTGACAGCCCAGCCGTGCCACACTTCCCAGGCGTCAAGCCCTCCCGTACCACCAGGAGGTGGTGCCGGACGCACCCGTTTCCGCCAAGGCCGATGCCCAGACCCTGGAAGATGACTCCCCTGCAGGACTGCGCCTCCAGATACAGGAGCTGACCAAGAGCGTTGCTGCCCTAGCCCGGACCGTCCAATCCCTACAGGAGGCCCCCAAGGAGAAGACCCAGTTGGCTTCCAGACCGGAGGATGTCCCCTGACAGCAACCAAGGAGAGTTCCGTCGACCAGAGGTAGAGACGACGATTGCTTTCATCGGGATGGACGACCTCTCTGCCGCCGCTGCCACCAGGTGGGCCATCTTGCAAGGTACTGTCAGTTAAACGAGCAACCCCTGGGGCAGAGCGCCAACCCCCAGGAGCAGAATGGTCAGGCCCGCAAAATTGGAGAGCCAAATACATCGGAGATCGACCAGTTCTCCCCATCGTGATCGACGGTATCCCCATGAACGGGTATTCAGCAAGCACCCCCTTGATTTTGGGCGGGTAAAAGGGATTCAACATCACATCCCCAAGGGAGATCACCCACCCGTAAAAGAAAGATACCGTCCTGTACCCCCAGCTCATTATCAGTGTGCCAAGGACACGTTGCGAGAGATGAAGGAGGCTGGGGTAGTGAGAGACAGCTGTAGCCCCTGGGCAGCTCCATTAGTCCTCTTTAGGAAGAAAGATGGCACCATGAGGATGTGTGTGGATTACAGGCAATTAAACCGAATTACACATAAGGATGCATACCCCCTGCCTAGGATAGAGGAGTCCTTGGCTGCTTTAAAGTCTGCTAACTACTTCTCTACCTTGGATCTCACCAGTGGGTACTGGCAGGTTCCCGTGGCAGAGGCAGACAAGGAAAAGACGGCCTTCACGATGCCTATGGGTCTCTGCGAGTTCAACTACATGCCCTTCGGATTGTGTAACACCCCGGGGACGTTCTGTTGTGAATTCTGTGGCTGAATTCACTCCTGTGGTCACAAGTGGTATTGCAGCCTCTGGGCTTCCTCCCTCAGGTGTTTTGGTGAGCTTGTTGGCTGCCTTGCTATTTAACTCCACCTGAGTCTGTCTTCCTTGCTCCTTGTCAATGTTCCAGTGTTGGATCTGAGCTACTGCATCTTTCCTGTGGCCTGCTGCTCTGCTAGATAAGTGTTACTTTGTTTTTGTTTCCGTTTTTTCTGTCCAGCTGTGCTATTCTCTTTTGCTGGAAGCTCTGAGACGCAAAGGGTGGACCGCCGTGCCGTTAGTTCGGCACGGTGGGTCTTTTTGCCCCCCTTTGCGTGGTTCTGCTTTAGGGTTTTTTGTAGACTGCATAGTTCGCTTTGCTATCCTCGCTCTGTCTAGAATATCGGGCCTCACTTTGCTGAATCTATTTCATTCCTACGTTTTGTCTTTTCGTCTTGCTAACAGTCATTATATGTGGGGGGCTGCCTATTCCTTTGGGGTATTTCTCTGAGGCAAGTCAGGCTTGTATTTCTATCTTCAGGCTAGTCAGCTCCTCAGGCAGTGCCGAGTTGCATAGGTAGTGTTAGGCGCAATCCACTGCTGCTTTTAGTTGTGTGAGGATAGGTTCAGGTATTGCAGTCTGCAGAGATTCCACGTCTCAGAGCTTGTTCTATTGTTTTTGGGTTATTGCCATATCACTGTATGTGCGCTGATTACTGCACACTGTGTTGCCTGATAGCACAGCATAACAGTACAAGGAGCCCAAACCAATGATTCTCAATAGAGGGAAAAAAGAAGTCCTGACATCATTTTTGTTTCCTCAGCTCTGTCTTCAGTTTTGTTTTTTGTTTTTTCCCCTAGACATTAGAGTGCTTCAGGACACAGCTGTGGACATGGATATTCAGGCTCTGTGCTCCTCAATGGATAATCTCGTTATAAATGTACAAAAGATTCAAGATACAATTGATCAGAAATCTATGCTAGAACCAAGAATTCCTATTCCTGATTTGTTTTTTGGTGACAGAACTAAGTTCCTGAGATTCAAAAATAATTGTAAGCTATTTCTGGCCTTGAAACCTCATTCTTCTGGTAATCCTATTCAACAGGTTTTGATTATTATTTCTTTTTTGCGCGGCGACCCACAGGACTGGGCGTTTTCTCTTGCGCCAGGAGACCCTGCATTGAGTAATGTTGATGCGTTTTTCCAGGCGCTTGGATTGCTTTACGATGAGCCTAATTCAGTGGATCAGGCTGAGAAAAATTTGCTGGCTTTATGCCAGGGTCAGGATGATGTAGAAGTATATTGTCAGAAATTTAGGAAGTGGTCAGTACTCACTCTGTGGAATGAATCTGCACTGGCGGATTGGTTCAGAAAGGGTCTCTCTGAAGCTCTTAAGGATGTCATGGTGGGATTTCCTATGCCTGCTGGTCTGAATGAGTCTATGTCCTTGGCCATTCAGATCGGTCGTCGCTTGCGCGAGCGTAAATCTGTTCACCATCTGGCGGTATTGTCTGAGAGTAAACCTGAGCCTATGCAGTGCGACAGGACTATGACTAAAGTTGAACGGCAAGAACACAGACGTCTGAACAGGCTGTGTTTCTACTGTGGTGATTCCACTCATGCTATTTCTAATTGTCCTAAGCGCACTAGGCGGTTCGATAGCTCTGCCGTCATTGGTACTGTACAGTCCAAATTCCTTCTGTCCATTACCTTGATATGCTCTTTGTCATCGTATTCTGTCATGGCGTTTGTGAATTCAGGCGCTGCCCTGAATCTGATGGATTTGGATTATGCTAAACGTTGTGGATTTTTCTTGGAGCCTTTGCGGTGTCCTATTCCGTTGAGAAGAATTGATGCTACACCTTTGGCCAAGAATAAGCCTCAGTACTGGGCCCAGCTGACCATGTGCATGGCTCCTGCACATCAGGAAGTTATTCGCTTTCTGGTACTGCATAATCTGCATGATGTGGTCGTGTTGGGGTTGCCATGGCTACAAACCCATAATCCAGTATTAGATTGGAACTCTATGTCGGTAACCAGCTGGGGTTGTCAGGGAGTACATGGTGATGTTCCATTTTTGTCTATTTCGTCATCCATTCCTTCTGACATCCCAGAGTTCTTGTCTGACTTTCAGGATGTATTTGAAGAGCCCAAGTCTGATGCCCTACCTCCGCATAGGGATTGTGATTGTGCTATCAATTTGATTCCTGGTAGTAAATTCCCTAAGGGTCGTTTATTTAATTTGTCCGTGCCTGAACACACCGCTATGCGCAGTTATGTGAAAGAATCCCTGGAGAAGGGACATATTCGCCCATCGTCATCACCATTGGGAGCAGGGTTCTTTTTTGTAGCCAAAAAGGATGGTTCGCTAAGACCGTGTATTGATTACCGCCTTCTTAATAAGATCACTGTTAAGTTTCAGTATCCCTTGCCATTGATATCTGACTTGTTTGCTCGGATTAAGGGGGCTAGTTGGTTTACTAAGATTGATCTTCGTGGTGCGTATAATCTGGTGAGAATCAGGCAGGGAGATGAATGGAAAACGGCATTTAATACGCCCGAGGGTCATTTTGAGTATCTAGTGATGCCGTTCGGACTTGCCAATGCTCCATCTGTGTTTCAGTCTTTTATGCATGACATCTTCCGTGAGTATCTGGATAAATTCCTGATTGTTTACTTGGATGACATTTTGATCTTCTCAGATGATTGGGAGTCTCATGTGAAGCAAGTCAGAATGGTTTTCCAGGTACTGCGTGCTAATTCCTTGTTCGTGAAGGGATCAAAGTGTCTCTTCGGTGTGCAGAAAGTTTCATTTTTGGGGTTCATCTTTTCCCCTTCTACTATCGAGATGGATCCGGTTAAGGTCCAGGCCATCCAGGATTGGACTCAGCCGACATCTCTGAAAAGTCTGCAGAAATTCCTGGGCTTTGCTAATTTTTATCGTCGCTTCATCTGTAATTTTTCTAGCATTGCCAGACCATTGACCGATTTGACCAAGAAGGGTGCTGATTTGGTTAATTGGTCTTCTGCTGCCGTGGAAGCTTTTCAGGAGTTGAAGCGTCGTTTTTGCTGTGCCCCTGTGTTGTGTCAACCAGATGTTTCTCTTCCGTTCCAGGTCGAGGTTGATGCTTCTGAGATTGGAGCAGGGGCGGTTTTGTCACAGAGAAGTTCTGGTTGCTCAGTGTTGAAACCATGTGCTTTCTTTTCCAGGAAATTTTCTGCTGCTGAGCGTAATTATGATGTGGGCAACCAAGAGTTGCTGGCCATGAAGTGGGCATTCGAGGAGTGGCGTCATTGGCTTGAGGGAGCTAAGCATCGTGTGGTGGTATTGACTGATCATAAGAATCTTACTTATCTCGAGTCTGCCAAGCGCTTGAATCCTAGACAGGCCCGTTGGTCGTTATTTTTTGCTCGTTTTGATTTTGTGATTTCGTACCTTCCGGGCTCTAAAAATGTGAAGGCGGATGCTCTGTCTAGGAGTTTTGTGCCCGACTCTCCGGGGTTATCTGAGCCGGCGAGTATCCTCAAGGAAGGAGTCATTGTGTCTGCCATCTCTCCTGATTTGCGGAGAGTGTTGCAGAAATTTCAGGCTAATAAACCTGATCGTTGTCCGGCCGAGAAACTGTTCGTCCCTGATAGGTGGACTAGTAAAGTTATCTCTGAACTTCATTGTTCGGTGCTGGCTGGTCATCCAGGAATCTTTGGTACCAGAGAGTTAGTGGCTAGATCCTTCTGGTGGCCATCTCTGTCACGGGATGTGCGTGCTTTTGTGCAGTCCTGTGGGATTTGTGCTAGGGCTAAGCCCTGCTGTTCACGTGCCAGTGGGTTGCTTTTGCCCTTGCCGGTCCCGAAGAGGCCTTGGACACATATTTCGATGGATTTCATTTCTGACCTTCCCGTTTCTCAAAAGATGTCGGTCATTTGGGTGGTCTGTGATCGCTTTTCTAAAATGGTCCATCTGGTGCCCTTGGTTAAATTGCCTTCCTCCTCTGATTTGGTGCCTTTGTTCTTCCAGCATGTGGTTCGTTTGCATGGCATTCCTGAGAATATTGTTTCTGACAGAGGTTCCCAGTTTGTCTCGAGGTTCTGGCGAGCCTTTTGTGGTAGGATGGGCATTGACCTATCTTTTTCCTCGGCCTTCCATCCTCAGACTAATGGCCAGACCGAACGAACCAATCAGACCTTGGAAACATATCTGAGATGTTTTGTTTCTGCTGACCAGGATGATTGGGTGTCATTTTTGCCGTTGGCTGAGTTCGCCCTTAATAATCGGGCCAGCTCGGCTACCTTGGTCTCTCCATTTTTCTGCAATTCTGGGTTCCATCCTCGTTTCTCTTCAGGACAGGTTGAGTCTTCGGACTGTCCTGGTGTGGATTCTGTGGTGGACAGGTTGCAGCAGATCTGGACTCAGGTAGTGGACAATTTGACCTTGTCCCAGGAGAAGGCTCAGCTTTTCGCTAATCGTAGACGCCGTGTGGGTCCCCGACTTCGTGTTGGGGATCTGGTTTGGTTATCTTCTCGTCATATTCCTATGAAGGTTTCCTCTCCTAAATTTAAACCTCGTTTTATTGGTCCGTATAGGATTTCTGAGATTCTCAATCCGGTGTCTTTTCGTCTGACCCTCCCAGACTCCTTTTCCATACATAATGTATTCCATAGGTCGTTGTTGAGAAGATACGTGGCACCTATGGTTCCATCTGTGGAGCCTCCTGCCCCTGTTTTGGTGGAGGGGGAATTGGAGTATATTGTGGAGAAAATTTTGGATTCTCGTGTCTCTAGACGGAAACTCCAGTATCTGGTCAAATGGAAGGGTTATGCTCAGGAGGATAATTCCTGGGTTTTTGCCTCTGATGTCCATGCCCCAGATCTTGTTCGTGCCTTTCATGTGGCTCATCCTGGTCGGCCTGGGGGTTCTGGTGAGGGTTCAGTGACCCCTCCTCAAGGGGGGGGTACTGTTGTGAATTCTGTGGCTGAATTCACTCCTGTGGTCACAAGTGGTATTGCAGCCTCTTGGCTTCCTCCCTCAGGTGTTTTGGTGAGCTCGTTGGCTGCCTTGCTATTAACTCCACCTGAGTCTGTCTTCCTTGCTCCTTGTCAATGTTCCAGTGTTGGATCTGAGCTACTGCATCTTTCCTGTGGCCTGCTGCTCTGCTAGATAAGTGTTACTTTGTTTTTGTTTCCGTTTTTTCTGTCCAGCTGTGCTATTCTCTTTTGCTGGAAGCTCTGAGACGCAAAGGGTGCACCGCCGTGCCGTTAGTTCGGCACGGTGGGTCTTTTTGCCCCCCTTTGCGTGGTTCTGCTTTAGGGTTTTTTGTAGACTGCATAGTTCGCTTTGCTATCCTCGCTCTGTCTAGAATATCGGGCCTCACTTTACTGAATCTATTTCATTCCTATGTTTTGTCTTTTCATCTTGCTAACAGTCATTATCTGTGGGGGGCTGCCTATTCCTTTGGGGTATTTCTCTGAGGCAAGTCAGGCTTGTATTTCTATCTTCAGGCTAGTCAGCTCCTCAGGCAGTGCCGAGTTGCATAGGTAGTGTTAGGCGCAATCCACTGCTGCTTTTAGTTGTGTGAGGATAGGTTCAGGTATTGCAGTCTGCAGAGATTCCACGTCTCAGAGCTTGTTCTATTGTTTTTGGGTTATTGCCATATCACTGTATGTGCGCTGATTACTGCACACTGTGTTGCCTGATAGCACAGCATAACAACGTTCCAGAGGATGATGGAGTGCTGTTTGGGACACAAGAACTTTGAGACCGTGTTGCTGTATCTGGACGATGTCATTGTCTTCTCTAAGACCTATGAAGACCATTTGAAGCACCTGGCCGAGGTGTTTGAAGCGCTGTCCAACTTTGGCTTAAAGGTGAAACCGTCCAAATGCCATCTGCTAAAACCCAAAGTGCAGTACCTGGGCCATGCGGTGAGTGCCGAAGGAGTGGCACCAGACCCCGACAAGGTCACGGTGGTCAAGGACTGGCCGCAGCCCGGTAACCTTCATGAAGTCCGGCAGTTCCTCGGGTTGGTGGGCTACTACCGGAGGTTTATCAAAGACTTCACCAAGAAGGCCGCGCCATTGCAAGACCTGTTGGTGGGCCAACCCAAGAAACCCAAGGGTAAGAATACCCCATTTGATTGGAACGATGGACTGGAAGGATCGTTCACCTGCTTAAAATCGGCACTGATGGGAGAAGAAGTACTAGCCTACCCTGAATATGACCAACTGTTTGTATTGTATATGGATGCCAGCAACGTGGGGCTGGGAGCTGTGATGTCCCAGGTCCAGAAGGGCAAGGAAAGAGTAATCGCTTACGCCAGCAGGAAACTTCGCCCCACCGAAAGGAACCCAGACAACTGCAGTTCCTTTAAGCTGGAGTTCCTTGCCGTCGTTTGGGCCGTGACGGAGAGGTTCAAGCACTACCTGGCCTCAGCAAAATTCACCGTCTTCACGGATAATAATCCACTAACGCACTTGGACACAGCAAAACTCTGTGCCTTGGAGCAGCGGTGGATGGCCCGGCTGTCCAATTACGACTTCATCATCAAGTACCGGGCGGGGCACAAAAATGCGAATGCCGATGCATTGTCCCGAATGCCTCACTTGCCTGAAACAGGGGAAGATCCAGAAGCATTTGAAGAAATAGAGCTGCCCGCTTTCCATCGCCCCAAGGCAACCCAGTGCTCCCATCAGGTGGAGAACAGGCGTAGAAATAAACAGAGTGCCCCGTTGAACCCCCTACCCCATCACGGGTGGACAGAGAACCAGGATGTGGACCCTGCGGTCTGTCGGGTGAAAGAGCTCCTGACGCAGGCAGGTTTGCATCCCGGCCCGGATGATCCACCAGAGGCATTACAGTTGTGGAAGGAGAGGGGCAAACTGTTTATTCACGATGGCAAGCTGTGCCGAAGGAGCATCGACCCCCGCACTCATGAATTGGTATGGCAAATCGTGGTCCAAAGACAAGATGTGCCAATGGTCCTGGGAGCGTACCACGATGGAGCAGGACACTTCGGATGGAGGAAGCTGGAGGGGCTACTCCGTGGGAGGTTCTACTGGATGGGCATGAAGAAAGCCATCGAGAAGTGGTGTCGAGAGTGTGGCCCCTGTAGCCTACGCCGGAAGGATCGTGACAGCCAACGGGCTCCCTTGCAGCCCATCATCACCAAACGGCCGCTTGAGCTGGTCGTGCTGGATCACGTAAAGCTAACACCTAGCCGGTCAGGCTATATCTACGCTCTCACCATTATGGACCACTACTCCAGATTCCTGGTAGTCATGCCGGTCAAAGATCTAACGGCTAGGACAGCTGCCAAAACCTTCCAGCAGTACTTCTGTAGACCCCACGGGTACCCGGAGAAGGTGTTGACCGATCAGGGACCAGCATTTGAAGCGGAGGTGTTCCAGGAGTTCTGCAATTTGTACGGGTGTAAGAAGATCAGAACCACGCTGTACCATCCACAAACCAACGGGATGTGTTAGAAGATGAACCAAGTGGTGATCGACTTACTGAAGACCTTACCTGTAGAGGAGCGGATCTTGTGGCCCACAAAGTTACCAGACTTGGTAGATATGTACAACCACATCCCGGTGAATTCCACAAACTGCACCCCAGCATACCTGATGCGAGGAAGGTATAGCAAGTTACCCGTCGATCTGGACATGGGGGTCCTGACCCCCGAAGATATATCGCCAGATGCGGATTGGGATACCGAGAGGCAGCAGAGGTACCGCAAAGTACAGGAATGTGTAGAAAGGAGTCTCGCCCAAGACAGACAAAAACACGAAAGGGACTACAACCAGTATGCTCCCGCGGCTCCATTGTCACCTGGTGAGCAGGTACTCAAACGAAAGAGGAGACTACACAAGCTTGATGACCAATGGGAAGCGGAACCTTATACCATTCTACCCTCCGATTTCGACAATACGAAGGTCTGTCTCATCAGCAAAGACGGAGGGGAAACCTCAACGGCCATATCCAGAGACCACCTTAAGATATGCCCTGATAAGCTGAGAGATGGGGAAACAGATCCCGAGACTTCTCCGCCCGTAGAAGAGGAGAAGATGATACACACTGTTCTTGGCGGTTTTCCCCAGTCTTGGACTCAAATAAATCAGGCCATTGTGGTACCTTTCTTAACGTTTCGTCAACTGAGACCGCCAGAACTAGATGTGGTGCCAGGGCATCCGGACCCGCAAGCACAGCCGACCCCACCAGAAGATGCGATGCCAACAGTCGAACCAGCAGGCCCTCCCTCTGCCATCGGTGAATCTGCCGTGCCCACCATTAGTAGTGGCAGCTCTGAGAACTCCAGCATGCCAGTGCTGCCCAGACTCACTAGAAGTGTAGCTAAAAGACAGTGCACTACACCAGCGATAGCAAGCGTAGCGGGCCCTGTCAGGCCAATAGCAACCCCTGCGCTGCGGAGGTCTACGCGTAGCACCAAGAATCAGACTCCCCTGCGCCATAAACTTGGAGATATTAAGTTGCTATTTGGTTGAAAATGTTTGTGTAAATATCTGTGTTATAGGTTTAAAAATGGACAATGGTGTGATGGACAGTGAATCACTCCAAAACTTTCACAGGGATCCCTTTGTTTACCCTGGGTCCCTGCCATTCTATGGTTGCACCTACTGAACTGGGAGTCATGAACTGTGCATGACCAATCTTTTGCAACGTTCAAGCGTCCTTACCTTCCATAACGGAAAGCACTGTTATATTTACTTGTTCATAATATTTAAAAATTTTGTGTGTTTTCTATTAACATCTATTGTTATTCTTCTTTTCCCAGTCCGGGAGTACTGGATTTAACCGGGGGAAAGTGCAGCGCCCCAGCGTCCTGG
This sequence comes from Ranitomeya imitator, assembly GCF_032444005.1. Taxonomy (NCBI): domain Eukaryota; kingdom Metazoa; phylum Chordata; class Amphibia; order Anura; family Dendrobatidae; genus Ranitomeya; species Ranitomeya imitator. The sequence goes on along the minus strand of NC_091282.1, from coordinate 105,526,925 downwards.
TCGTTGCAGTAATGTCGCTCTGCCACTAAGGGGAGTGATGTTATGTCTGATTGCACTAAAGGAGTTCACCTGACCAGGTATCACAGTCACACATTACACTTCACACTCTGGCCACCAGGGGGAGCAAAAGGCTCTATGTACTAGGCCACTCCTCACACTCTGGTAAAACTGGGGGTTGGACAGGAAGTTAGGCAGAACGCAGCCTGGGAGAGCTCCAGGGAGGACCTGTCAGAAGTGGGAACCTAGCAGGTACCTAGCAGAAAGGACAGATTGTTACGGAGCCGCGCCTGCACTACCTTGTGGCGGCATCTCAAGGAAGGACACGAAGCGAAGTATATTGTGGAGAAGTGAGAAGCGGGATCATAGTACGAAGGAGATAGAACCAGAAGGAGCCGTGTCCCTAAGACTGTGGCAACATCCTTCTGAGGCGTGTAGCCGGTGGCCGGAGCACCGAGGAAGTAACAGACTCCACGCATTACTTCAAACAGCGGCAGGACAGTTAATTACAGGTTGGCTGTCTGACTTAAATCACCTAAACGGACATAGGAGGCAATCGTGGGAGAGGGGCGTCTCTAGGGTCCCAGAATAACTCCAGGCCTACTTGTCATACGGGTGCATCCTATCCATATTATCTGGGGGATGGAGAAAGAACAGATACGACAGTTGTGAGGACTATCCCGTGGTGCTCAGCAGGGAAGGACTACAACACACAGGCGCTAGAAGGTATACACTGATCCCCACCTGCAAAGGGAACTCTGGATGTGCCTTCGGACCGGCCGGACTCAGCCAGCCCTGTTAGCAGTGCTCTGGATTGCGGACCCCGAAGCCTTCAGTAAAAAGGTCAAGAGACTGCAACCCTGTGTCCTCGTTATTCCTCGCACCTTGCACCACGCACCATCACCTTTCATTGGATGCCCCTTAGCAGGGTCGTGGACCGGGTCTAGCCACCGTGACAACCCTGGACTGAGTACCCCACGGCCCTGCATTTGGGGGCGCTCCATAGGACCGTAGCCAGGTCCCTACACTTTCAATAGTTTCTCTTTTGTTAAATGTTCCTTATCATTAGAAACGGTTTACAGCAAAGAGACTTGTATTTTACATTTTTTTTAGATATTTATCCCTATATTGGTGGGAGGCCCCCGTTTGCTGGGGGGCCCAAGGGGCCCGGGCCCTGGGAGCTCTGTATATAATGTATAGGCAATACAGTGATCACTGGTGACATTATACACATGAGCTCTGTATATAGTATACAGTGTATAGTGTCAGTGTACAGGTAACACACTGACTCACCAGTGACATCTCTAGGTGAAGTCCTTCATCTTTCATCTTTCATCTAGCACAGACCGCCATCACTTCTTCCAGCCAGGGCTCATCTCTGCAGGAAATAACACAATTATCTAGAGCTCTGCTTGCAGAACACATTACTTAATTTTTCCCAACTTCTACATTACACCACATGCAGAAAAAAAGGCGACATAGTGTCACTCTACACAGTAACAGGACCGCCCCCCCATTTATATTCATCCTGCCCTCATGAGTATCCATTCTGCCCCATATGATCTCCCCATCCTGCCCCATCTGTCTCCATCATATCCATACTGCCCCATGATCCTGCACGATCTGTCTCCAATCCTGCCCCATCTGTCTCCAATTCTGCCCCCAGTGTCTCCAATCATGCCCCCATGTTTTTCATCCTGCCCCATGTCTCCATTCTGCCCCCTATATCTCCAATCATGCCCCCATGTCTGCAATCCTGCCAGGTGTGTCCAGTCATGCCCCCATGTCTCCATTCTGCCCCATCTGTCTCCAATCCTGCCCCCTCTGTCTCCAGTCATGCCCCCAGTGTCTCCAGCCATGCCCCCAGTGTCTCCAGTCATGCCCCCATGTCTTTCATCCTGCCCCCTGTGTCTCCAATCATGCTTGTGTCCAGCATTCTCCCCCTGTGTCCAACATTCTGCCCCCGTGTCTCACAGTCTGCCCCTGTGGACAACATTCTGCCCCGTGTCCAACATTCTGCCCCCGTGTCTCACAGTCTGCCCGTGTCCAGTATTCTGCCCCCGTGTCTCACAGTCTGCCCCTTTATCCAGCATTCTGCCCCTTTGTCCAGCATTCTGCCCTTGTGTCCAGCATTCTGCCCCCGTATCTCACAGTCTGTCTATGTCCAGCGTTCTGCCCCTGTGTCCAGTGTTCTGCCTCCCATATCACAGTCTGCCCCTGTGTCCAGCATTCTGCCCGTGTCCAGCATTCTGCCCCTATGTCCAGCATTCTGCCCTTGTGTCCAGCATTCTGCCCCGTATCTCACAGTCTGCCTGTGTCCAGTATTCTGCCCCCGTGTCTCACAGTCTGCCCCTGTATCCAGCATTCTGCTCCTGTGTCCAGCATTCTGCCCTTGTGTCCAGCATTCTGCCCCCGTATCTCACAGTCTGTCTGTGTCCAGCGTTCTGCCCCTGTGTCCAGTGTTCTGCCTCCCATCTCACAGTCTGCCCCTATGTCCAGCATTCTGCCCGTGTCCAGCATTCTGCCCCTGTGTCCAGCGTTCTGCCCCCAGGGTGTCCAGCATTCTGCCCCTGTGTCCAGCATTCTGCCCGTGTCCAGCGTTCTACCCGTGTCCAGTGTTCTGCCCCCGTGTCCAGCATTCTGCCCCCGTGTCCAGCATTCTGCCCCGAGCCCCCCGGATCGCCGCTCTCAATAAATAAAAAAAAAAAACAAAAAAAAAAGTTCTTCTTACCTGGCCACGCTCCTGCGGCGAAGCTCTTTCCACGCAGCTGAAGCGCGCACTCGCAGGCGACTGACAATGACGTCAGACGCTGGCAACGTGCGCGCTGAGGCTGACGTCGGCTGCCAGCCTCCGATTGGCTGGTGGCTGTTAACTATTGACGTGTAAAAACAGCAGCAGCGCAGCTAAGGGCCCGGTTTAGCATTCCGGTAGGGGCTCGGTGAACAGGTGAGACGGGGCCCGATGCGGGCCCCTCTGCCCACTGGGCCCCATACGCCAGTCAGGCCAGTAATACCCTGATGGCGGCCCTGCATTTACTAGTCATTTCAAGTTCATTATGCACTCTGGCAGTGCACCCAGGACCGGTCACCTTCCACCATGTAATTCCATATCCACTGACCTCGTGATGTCAGAAGACCAGTCTCGCTCCTTGGTACCTGGTCCTGGTCCAAGCCCTAGGCTACAGATGTTGCAGAAAGATTTGTGGCGCGGAGACAGACACGTGTGACTTGTTCAGGCATTCCCAATTTAAGAATCGGGAGCATCAGACACCTCGAAAAAAACGCCGGCCTGGAAGAATTGGTGCCACGGTCTTTAAGCTACACTGGAACATGGCCTTAATGTGCCCATATACAAAAGGTAAATGTCAGCCAGATCCATTGACATCTCGAGTGGATGGCATTTTTATAGCAGGAAAGTAAATACAATGAAAGGTACTGCTTAGACAGGAAAAAAATTTAGGCATGCTACAAATACAGGGGCAGACATACCATCGGTGCAACCTGTGCAGCCACACAGGGCTCCAAGAGGTAAGCGGACCACTAGCACCTCTAAAGAAGTATGCAGCTTTTGTCATAGACACTTAGAGGGATGTATTATTGGCTGCAAAGGGCCCATTTACTGTTCTTGCTAAGGGGCCCTATATTGTCGGTGTCCGCCCCTTGTATACACAATTGATATAAAATCAGAGAACACAAGAAATAGTTTGTGCAAACTTTATTCAATACAATATTTCACAGGCTACAAATAAAGACTGATTCTAAACATTACTAACCCAGTATCCAATGAAAAGTATTGTAATAAATTGATAAATCTTAGAGTAGATAAATAAATGCACAGATTGCTAAATAAAGAAATGCTAATTCATTAGTTGTGCTGTCACTAATATAGAGCTTTGGTCAAACAGTGCAGAAAACACATCAAGAATTAATACTGCAACATCAAAAATACAATGCAAAAATAAAATGCCTTCCCATCATGGGATAGAAAAAAAAACAAAAATGCGCGATTCAAGATGCTGCAGTGTGAAATCCCAAGTACCACTGATTCCTCTTACAGCTTCATCAGGGTTAAAGACAAACTTTCACCAGTTTTTAACTGTACATTTCTGCACATAGTGGCAGGAATGTGAAGTAAAACGTTTTTTTTTTTTCTCCACTTCCTTGTGGACGTACAAGGAGAAAAAAAATCTACTATTTAACTGTCCATTTGATATTGTTTGGGTCTATGGGGGTGTACTTTCATCTCACCATGACGCTGTCCAATTATAAAAGGGAAAGCATCAAAATTAGGAAAATGTAGATGCCCACAGTTCTCTCCAAAATTAAATTCTCACTGACAACATCTCCTTTCCTCATTATGAGTAATACTTACAAATAGGTCTTCAGCTTTCGTCTGCTCCTAAGAGGTTCCTTACTCTGATGCTCCTGGCTGCCTCATCACCCAGCTCTGTAATAATAAAAAGTGTCCGAAGGGAGGCGTGATCATCACGTCAAACTTAGAAAAAAAGACAAAAGACACGAGGAGAAGACAGGAAAAAAAGACAAAAAAATACAAGAAAAAGACAGTGAAAAAATAAGAAAAAATCATGTAAAAAAGAACACAAAAAAACATGAGAAAATTACAAATAACAAAGACAAAAAAAAATAAGAATTTTTTTCTGGTTTCAATTACTCATCCATGTAGTATTACATGCTTTATGGTACATTTCTGTGTTATATAATGCTCTAAAAAAGAGTTGAAATATTTTTCTAGATTCAATTACTCATCCATAGAGTATTACGTGCTTTGTTGTTTCTTTTTAGTGGTATATCACACTCCAAAAAAGCGTTGAAAACATGTTCTGGATTCAATTACTCATCCACAGAGTATTACGAGCTTTGTGGTACATAACGATGGTATTAAACTCCAAAAAAAAAAACGCTTAGACTGCTGTAGGTGACCAATTTCTTTTAAAATTAATTAAATTAAAATAAACTTGGTTTCAAGAGACCTAGCAATTAGAAAATGCATAAGGGATGGGGAAGTGGAAGTGTTAATGATGGTTGCCGTAGACGCCGTGGACATGGTTAGATGCGACTACGCCTGTTGCTGGAGCACCAGAAACATGCTGCCATGACACAGCTGTTGGGTGACCCGGGATGAGGGGCTCCTTCCCTGTCCCTAACACTAGAGGGAACCCTAGCTCGCACTACTCCCTGGGATACTTCTGAATGTGAAGATGCCGTGGCCTCCACCCTTGCCTTATCTCCTGAGTTAGCCCTCCATCTGCTATCCTCCCCCACTCAGGGAAGAAGGGCACTACTGTGCACCGTAGAACAGAGGTCCCCAACTCCAGTCCTCAAGGCCCACCAACAGGTCATGTTTTTAGGATTTCCTTTGCATTGCACAGGTGATGCAATTATTACCTGGGCAAGACTAAGGAAATCCTGAAAACATGACATGTTGGTGGGCCTTGAGGACTGGAGTTGGGGACCTCTGCCGTAGAACACCAACCAGACAAACAAGGCAACACAAATAAGGGTTTAACAGAAAACTCCAGGCATACAAAATATTCACTCACATATAACAGAGGAATGCATCAGGGCATGGAGGTAGGGGAATAAACCAAAATAGAGAAGGATAGGGAATCACCACACACACAAACTAAGCAACAGTCACTGATAGCTCCTCCAACTCTCCTCAAATGAACTCCTCTCCCTCCATTAGCCATGCAACAAATGCTAGCTCTGACAAGGATTTGGAATAGAGACCAGATTATAAAGGTAAAAGGAGTGGCTAACCGAGCTCAGCTGAGAGCACAGGGATTTCCAATGTGGCCGATTAACCCCTGTTCTGCCAATAGGAATAAACACATATAAAATGAAGGAGGAGTGCTTCTTTTCAGTGCCAGAGTAGGAGCAATCAGATGCTGTCGTCTTCTGGCTCCACACTGTTGAGGTAACCCCATGACACATGCCCATCCATGAGACATAACTTCATATCCCACTTAGCAGGGAAGCACGGCACACCACTTCTGAAACAATAGCAGCGTGAACAGGTGCAGATAATGCTACCAGAATGCTTGGCAGCACCACCCAGCCTTCTGCACGGTCCAGTCTCATCAGCCAACAGTCTGGATCACTTAATCATTACCCTGATCATCCTTCCACCATGTTGAGTCTCAGGAGACTAGTGATCCCACACTAGGACATACTGTAGTGTGCGTCTGCATACTTGGATGATATTATCATCTGTAGTAGTGACTGGCTTACCACTTGTCCAAGGTGCAAGCAGTAGTGGATTTGCTCAGAGCCACGAGATTGACTGCGAAACCAAAAATGCAATATGTCTCAACTAAGCCCGTTACTTGAGGTACACAATTGGCCGAGGGGTTATCAAACCCCAAATAATCAAAGTCGAGGCCATTCAAAACTGTCCCCAGCCTCTTACTACAAAGCAAGCAAGAGCATTCCTCGGCATTATTGGGTATTAGAGACAACTTATACCTAATTTTGCTGAAAAATCAGCACCTTTGACTGATCTTTTAAAGGGGAGAAAATCGGTTATGTTCGGTGGAATCCTCATGTGGAGGAAGCTTCCCAGCCCATCCTCACCAGCCACAACTTTAGGAACTCAAGATTCCTACAGTAGATAGGTGCCTATGATGCCGAACTGAATGTGGACATTACTGACTAAGATCCGGATGTGAAAGGTCTGTTTTTGATTTGTGAAGTTGGCAATTAAAGACTATTTTTCCCCTTGAATTGAACTTACCTGGGTCTCTGCCTCACTACCTTGCTACTTATCTGATTGAATTAAAGAAAAAGCACACCAGGAAAAGTTTTTTGTTTCTACAACACATCTCATGCACAAGTTTTCTCATCAAACAATATTATTTGGCAAAGAACTTATTGGATTTCTTCAATGCTCTGGGTCTCTAGAGAAATACCACCAAATACATTGTATATATATCCTCCTTCTAATCTTATCCGACAGATACTCTGTTTTCTGTCCTACAGCTGTCTGGAGCAGAAGAAGCACCCCCCCCACACATAAGTTTTTTGTTACTTTCACGCTAGTTTTTCAAGTTTTATGGTTTGCAGACATACCAGGATCACAACAAGATGTAGTTCTGTGCAGAGCAGTTAAAAAAGTCTCTACACTGACACAAAAATAGGCTTAGAAACTCCATACTCTGCTGACTCCAGACTCAAGCTATTCAGACATTGCGCAGCCATTACAATTATGAACAGGAAATTCTTAAATTTGCTGAAGTTGTAATGTACACTGAATGTACAGCATGTCATTGAAAAGTGCACCATTCTGTTGGGGCCTTCATACTGCGTGTAGAGACCTGTGTGGATATCATACTGTGAGGGGCTCCGTCTGGAAATTATACTATGAGGTGTGGGGACATTACTGTGTGGGAGACTGGGTATGTGCAACACCCACTAGGAAGAAGTGACCTGGTCCGTGGCCCTGGGAGCGCATTTAAAAGGGATGGATGATGGAAAGGAATAAAATTTATATAGGAAAAGGGGATTATTCGTGACGCCACCTGTGGTACTCGGCCAGGGATGGCCGACGCTGCTTTAAAGGGACTGCTGCGGACGATGCAGCTGGGATGGTTCTGCTCCCCACAGGTGGAATGGGGCCCCAGAGATACCGTTACAGTTTTGGTAAGGGACTTGTGGATGTTGGGTGCAGGACTGAGAGTACAGGAATAACTAGAGGACTCAGGGGTTGCAGTTTACTTTACCTTTAATTCCAGGTTGCAGATGTAGTCAGGGGGAACAAATCACAGCTGGTGATGGAGATCCGGGCAGCCTGGAAGCAATTTTAGAGTCCCCCTTGCCAGGTAGGGTTGAAGGCTTCCCTGCTGCGCTGTTCTCTGGGTGCTTGGTGCTTTTAGTTCTCCTCAAGTCCCTCTCTGTCTGTCCAGTAAGTGAAACACTACCCGCATGAGCCTGTTCCAGGTGTCACTCCCTCATGTTGATTCCGGGCTCTCGTATGCTGCTGTATCTCAGGGTGTCCAATGGGGCCAGGAGACCTCCAATCTCCTGTCCTCTGGTTTTAGTTGCTGGGCCTGCAGTTTCCATAAAACCACGGACTCCGGTGTTCGGTCTTGGGCGCTCAGTCCTGGGGTGAGCTCAGTCGCAGTTCCAATCCCTCAGGTTCTCCTCACTTGCCTCTCTGTCCTCCTCTCCTCCTTCTCTGTCTACTCCCTCACACACTAACTACCCCACCTCCAGACCAGAACTTATAGGGAAGTTCCCCTGACAACCAGGTTAGAGCTCCCCCTTCTGGTCTGGAGTCAGGAAAGTTGTTGCATGCTGACTGTATTACCTGCTAAGGGGATCCCTTCTTGCTTCCAGGCATGGCATCACCCCCCTGAGGAAGGCAATGCCACTGTGGCAACCGGACTCCTGAGGTGCCACATATGTATCATATTGTATAGTGAGAAGGCTGTGGGGACATCATATTGTGTGTTTGAGGCATACTACTGTTTGTATGGAGGGGGTGTAGAGGCATCATTCTGTTTAGGGGTGTGTGGAGCATCATTCAATGTATGGGGGTATTGTGGAGACTAGGGTTGAGCGAAATGGGTCGAACATTTTCAAAAGTCGCCGACTTTTGACAAAGTCGGGTTTCATGAAACCCGATCCGACCCCTGTGCGGGGTCGGCCATGCGGTACGCGACTTTCGCGCCAAAGTCGCGTTTCAATGACGCGAAAAGCGCCATTTCTCAGCCAATGAAGGTAAACGCAGAGTGTGGGCAGCGTGATGACATAGGTCCTGGTCCCCACCATCTTAGAGAAGGGCATTGCAGTGATTGGCTTGCTGTCCGCGGCGTCACAGGGGCTATAAAGGGGCGTTCCCGCCGACCGCCATGTTACTGCTGCTGATCTGAGCCTAGGGAGAGGTTGCTGCCGCTTCGTCAGAAGCAGGGATAGCGTTAGGCAGGGTCCATTAACCACCAAACCGCTTGTGCTGTAGCGATTTCCACTGCCCAACACCACCTTCGGTGTGCAGGGACAGTGGAAGCTACATTTTTTTTTTTTTCCCCTCAGCGCTGTAGCTCATTGGGCTGCCCTAGAAGGCTCCCTGATAGCTGCATTGCTGTGTGTACGCCGCTGTGCAAACCAACTGCTTTTTTCAAAGCACAAATCCTCTTGTTCCTTCCTTTCTGCACAGCTATCTTGTTTGTTTGTCCACACTTTTTATTTAATTTGTGCATCAGTCCACTCCTTATTGCTGCCTGCCATACCTGGCTGAGATTACTGCAGGGAGATAGTAATTGAAGGACAGTTCCTTTTTTTTTTTTTTTTTTTGTGGGAGATTAAGATTGGCATTTCTGCTAGAGTGCCATCCCTGTCTGTGTCATCTCTCACTCAGTGGGCCATAGAAAGCCTATTTATTTTTTTGCTTGATTTGGGTTCTAAAATCTACCTGAAAAAATCACTACATCAATCAGTGGGAGAAAAATATTGGCCTCAGGGCTTGTGTGCCACTCCTTACTCCTGTGTGTGCCATCTCTCAGTGGGCCATAGAAAGCCTATTTATTTTTTTGCTTGATTTGGGTTCCAAAATCTACCTGAAAAAATCAATAAATCAATCAGTGGGAGATTAATATTGGCCTTTGGGCTTGTGTGCCAGTCCTAAACGTGCCATCTCTCTCTCTCAGATAGTGGGCCATAGAAAGCCTATTTATTATTTTTTTTATTGGGTTTATAAATTTTCCCTGGAAAAAAAAAAAAAAAGTGGGAGATTAATATTGGCCTCTGGGCTTGTGTGCCAGTCCTGAGCGTGCCATCTCTCTCACAAATAGTGGGCCATAGAAAGCCTATTTATTTTTTTGGTTGATTTGGGTTCTAAATTCTACCTGAAAAAATCAATAAATCAATCAGTGGGAGATTAATATTGGCCTTTGGGCTTGTGTGCCAGTCCTAAGCGTGCCATCTCTCTCTCTCAGATAGTGGGCCATAGAAAGCCTATTTATTATTTTTTTTATTGGGTTTATAAATTTTCCCTGGAAAAAAAAAAAAAGTGGGAGATTAATATTGGCCTCTGGGCTTGTGTGCCAGTCCTGAGCGTGCCATCTCTCTCACAAATAGTGGGCCATAGAAAGCCTATTTATTTTTTTGGTTGATTTGGGTTCTAAATTCTACCTGAAAAAATCAATAAATCAATCAGTGGGAGATAAATATTGCCCTTTCTGCTTGTGTGCCAGTCTTGACTCCTGGGTGTGCCATCTCTCTCTCTCCAATTGTGGGCCATAGAAAGCCTATTAATTTTTTTGCTTGATTTGGGTTCCAAAATCTACCTGAAAAAATCACTAAATCAATCAGTGGGAGATAAATATTGGCCTCTGGGCTTGTGTGCCACTCCTGACTCCTGTGTGCGTCCTCTCTCACTCAGTGGGCCCTACAAAGCCTATTTTTTTTAATTTGTTTTCTAAATTCTCCCTGAAACAATCATTTTATTTTATTTTGTTTCTAAATTCTTCCTGAAAAATTCATTTTTTTGTATTTTTTTTTCTAAAGTCTCCCTGAAAAAAAAAAAAATAATCAAATCAGTGGGAGATTAATATTGCCCTTTCTGCTTGTGTGCCAGTCTTGACTCCTGGGTGTGCCATCTCTCTCTCTCTCCAATTGTGGGCCATAGAAAGCCTATTAATTTTTTTGCTTGATTTGGGTTCCAAAATCTACCTGAAAAAATCACTAAATCAATCAGTGGGAGATAAATATTGGCCTCTGGGCTTGTGTGCCACTCCTGACTCCTGTGTGCGTCCTCTCTCACTCACTGGGCCCTAGAAAGGCTATTTTATGTTTTATTTGTTTTCTAAATTCTCCCTGAAAAAATCATTTCATTTTATTTGGTTTATAAATTCTTCCTTAAAAAATCATTTTTTTTTTTTTTTTTTCTAAAGTCTCCTTTTTAAAAAAAAAAAACACAAATCAGTGGGAGATTAATATTTACATTTGCGCTTCAGTGACAGTCCTGCGTGTGTGGCATCTCTCTCATTTGTTGCCACCAACAACAGAGTGTGTAACATTGTGCCTGATTTTCGTTGTGGTCTCACCCACTTGTAAAGGGGTAGCTAAATCATACTGAAGTTATAGCTCACCGTGTAAGTTGTGTGACTGCAACAAATACCGTTAGTTTGGTAACGTTTTTAAAACAATGAGGAAGTCTGGTGGAAGAGGTCGTGGCCGGGGGCGTTCATTGTCAGCTGGTAATGAGGGTAGTGGTAGTGGTGGAGCATCAGGTGGTCGTGGGAAAAAAAATATTGCACCTAAGTCTGGAGCTGTGGAGCCAGGTTCGTCGTCTGGCTACACAAGGCCTCGAACACTCCCTTTTCTGGGAGTAGGAAAACCGCTTTTAAGGCCGGAGCAGCAAGAGCAAGTTTTGGCTTATCTTGCTGACTCAGCCTCTAGCTCTTTTGCCTCCTCTCGTGAAACTGGTAAATGTCAAAGCAGCGCGTCGTTAGTGGATGTTCACGGTCAGGGACAAGTCGCTTCCTTGTCCTCTTCAGCAAAAACAACAACAGAGAAGAATGCAGCAGGCGACACAACGGGTTACTCCATGGAGCTCTTTACACATACCGTCCCTGGCTTAGAAAGTGAAGCAGTTAACAGTCCATGCCCATTACAAGTTGAATCTGACATGGAGTGCACTGATGCACAGCCACAGCCAGACTACTATGCTGGTCCTTTGACTCAGACCACAACATTGCCCTCGCAGGGTGCTGATCAAGAATCAGACCCTGATGAGACTATGTTGCCCCATCACGAACGCTATACCACCGACCGACAAGGTGACACAGACGAAGTTTCACACGAGCTACAAGAAGAGGTAATAGATGACCCAGTTCTTGACCCCGATTGGCAGCCATTGGGGGAACAGGGTGCAGGCGGCAGCAGTTCTGAAGCGGAGGAGGAGGGGCCGCAGCAGGCATCAACATCGCAACAGGTTCCATCTGCCGGGCCCGTATCTTGCCCAAAACGCGTGGCAAAGTCAAAACCTGTTGGAGGACAGCGTGGCCATCCGGTTAAAGCTCAGTCTGCAATGCCTGAAAAGGTATCCGATGCTAGAAAGAGTGCAGTCTGGCATTTTTTTAAACAACATCCAATTGATCAGCGCAAAGTCATCTGTCAAAAATGTTCAACTACCTTAAGCAGAGGGCAGAATCTGAAAAGTCTCAATACAAGTTGCATGCATAGACATTTAACCACCATGCATTTGCAAGCTTGGACTAACTACCAAACGTCCCTTAAGGTTGTAGCACCCTCGGCCAATGAAGCTAGTCATCAACGCAACATCCCTTCCGGCAGTGTAGGGCCACCATTTTCTGCACCACCTGCAGTATCTGTGCAGGTTTCTTTGCCAGGCCAAAGAAGTCAGGGTCAGGGAATCACCAGTTTCGTAGTAGGAAACACTGCATCTAGGGCACCGGCGGCAACAATACCATCTCCCACCGTCTCTCAGTCTGCCATGTCCACCGGCACCCCCGCTAGTTCCACAATCTCCAGCTCTCCAGTCCAGCTCACCCTACATGAGACTATGGTTAGAAAAAGGAAGTACTTAGCCTCGCATCCGCGTACACAGGGTTTGAACGCCCACATAGCTAGACTAATCTCGTTAGAGATGATGCCCTACCGGTTAGTTGACAGCGAAGCTTTCAAAGCCCTGATGGACTACGCTGTACCACGCTACGAGCTACCCAGTCGACACTTTTTTTCCAGAAAAGCCATCCCAGCCCTCCACCAGCATGTTAAAGAGCGCATCGTCCATGCACTCAGGCAATCTGTGAGCACAAAGGTGCACCTGACAACAGATGCATGGACCAGTAGGCATGGCCAGGGACGTTACGTGTCCATCACGGCACACTGGGTAAATGTGGTGGATGCAGGGTCCACAGGGGACAGCAAGTTTGGGACAGTTCTGCCTAGCCCACGGTCTAGGAAACAGTTGGCTGTAGCCATTCGCACCCCCTCCTCCTCCTCCTCGTCCTCCTGCAGAAGCGAGACCTCGTCCACAGACCGCAGTCGCACAACCACTCCATCCGCAGCTGCCACTGTTGCACACCAGGTCTCCCATTATGGGGCAGCTACTGGCAAACGTCAGCAGGCTGCACACAGCGCCCGTGATCGTTCTAACACGAGCTGCAGGGGCCAGCAGACCAGAGGTGTTAGAGGGGCAGAAATCAGAAGAGTCGTTGGCCAGAGGGGTTTTCTGACCAGGTTGTGGAGTGATTTTGCTATGACCGCAGACAGGACAGGTACTGCAGCATCAATTCAAAGTGACAGGAGACAACATTTGTCCAGTATGGTTACTAACTATTTTTCATCCCTTATCGACGTTCTCCCTCAACCGTCATTCCCATTTGATTACTGGGCATCAAAATTAGACACCTGGCCAGAATTGGCAGAATATGCATTGCAGGAGCTTGCTTGCCCGGCAGCTAGTGTCCTATCAGAAAGAGTATTCAGTGCTGCAGGTTCAATACTAACAGAAAAAAGGACTCGTCTGGCTACCCAAAATGTAGATGATCTAACCTTCATTAAAATGAACCACAACTGGATTTCGAAATCTTTTGCCCCACCTTGCCCGGCTGACACCTAGCTTTCCTATGTAAAGGTCTTGCCTGTGGACTATTCTGAACGACTTTTCCAATCTCGTAATTTGCAGCACCTGATTGTCCAGCATCCGACATGTTAACACCTCCCTACATGGCCAAAGTCCCCACACGGGGCCGTGGTATCGCCACTTGGCGCCAGCACCCGTGAGAGTACTGTTTGTCTGAAGAGGTGGGTGTGCCCGCTTTTGGTCGACGGCACTGCCACTAGGTCCCTCATAGTACAATAAAGTGTCTGGCGGTGGTGGTGCGCACCCAACGTCAGACACACCGTTGTAATATGAGGGGCCCTGGGCCTGTACCGCCGGCCACAAGACAGTCCCCCCCCCAGGTCAAACAGTGCTCTACCACTTGCAAAATTTTCTCTCACAGCTCCACCAATGTTTAATCTATGCGCTGACATCCTTCAATGCCTGGCACTGTCAATACCATTGTATTGACATTTTTCTTATGTTAGGCCTTCGAAGCCTGTCTGCGGTCACTCCTTCCACTAGGCCTCCACTGACTTGTCTACTGCTGCCCGGGTTCCCCTGGAACCAATTTTAAATTGCCTACAGCCCGCCCAATTTATTATGTTAGGGCTTCGAAGCCTGTCTGCGGTCCCTCCTTCCACTAGGCCTCCACTGACCTGTCTACTGCTGCCCGGGTTCCCCTGGAACCAATTTTAAATTGCCTACAGCCAGCCCAATTTATTATGTTAGGGCTTCGAAGCCTGTCTGCGGTCCCTCCTTCCACTAGGCCTCCACTGACCTGTCTACTGCTGCCCGGGTTCCCCTGGAACCAATTTTAAATTGCCTACAGCCCGCCCAATTTATTATGTTAGGACTTCGAAGCCTGTCTGCGGTCCCTCCTTCCACTAGGCCTCCACTGACCTGTCTACTGCTGCCCGGGTTCCCCTGGAACCAATTTTAAATTGCCTACGGCCAGGCCAATTTATTATGTTAGGGCTTCGAAGCCTGTCTGCGGTCCCTCCTTCCACTAGGCCTCCACTGACCTGTCTACTGCTGCCCGTGTTCCCCTGGAACCAATTGTAAATTGCCTACAGCCAGGCCAATTTATTATGTTAGGGCTTCGAAGCCTGTCTGCGGTCCCTCCTTCCACTAGGCCTCCACTGACCTGTCTACTGCTGCCCGGGTTCCCCTGGAACCAATTTTAAATTGCCTACAGCCCGCCCAATTTATTATGTTAGGGCTTCGAAGCCTGTCTGCGGTCCCTCCTTCCACTAGGCCTCCACTGACCTGTCTACTGCTGCCCGGGTTCCCCTGGAACCAATTTTAAATTGCCTACAGCCAGCCCAATTTATTATGTTAGGGCTTCGAAGCCTGTCTGCGGTCCCTCCTTCCACTAGGCCTCCACTGACCTGTCTACTGCTGCCCGGGTTCCCCTGGAACCAATTTTAAATTGCCTACAGCCCGCCCAATTTATTATGTTAGGACTTCGAAGCCTGTCTGCGGTCCCTCCTTCCACTAGGCCTCCACTGACCTGTCTACTGCTGCCCGGGTTCCCCTGGAACCAATTTTAAATTGCCTACGGCCAGGCAAATTTATTATGTTAGGGCTTCGAAGCCTGTCTGCGGTCCCTCCTTCCACTAGGCCTCCACTGACCTGTCTACTGCTGCCCGTGTTCCCCTGGAACCAATTGTAAATTGCCTACAGCCAGGCCAATTTATTATGTTAGGGCTTCGAAGCCTGTCTGCGGTCCCTCCTTCCACTAGGCCTCCACTGACCTGTCTACTGCTGCCCGGGTTCCCCTGGAACCAATTTTAAATTGCCTACAGCCAGCCCAATTTATTAGGTTAGGGCTTCGAAGCCTGTCTGCGGTCCCTCCTTCCACTAGGCCTCCACTGACCTGTCTGCTGCTGCCCTGGTTCCCCTGGAACCAATTTTAAATTGCCTACAGCCAGCCCAATTTATTATGTTAGGGCTTCGAAGCCTGTCTGCGGTCCCTCCTTCCACTAGGCCTCCACTGACCTGTCTACTGCTGCCCGGGTTCCCCTGGAACCAATTTTAAATTGCCTACAGCCAGCCCAATTTATTATGTTAGGGCTTCGAAGCCTGTCTGCGGTCCCTCCTTCCACTAGGCCTCCACTGACCTGTCTACTGCTGCCCGGGTTCCCCTGGAACCAATTTTAAATTGCATACAGCCAGCCCAATTTATTATGTTAGGGCTTCGAAGCCTGTCTGCGGTCCCTCCTTCCACTAGGCCTCCACTGACCTGTCTACTGCTGCCCGGGTTCCCCTGGAACCAATTTTAAATTGCCTACAGCCAGCCCAATTTATTATGTTAGGGCTTCGAAGCCTGTCTGCGGTCCCTCCTTCCACTAGGCCTCCACTGACCTGTCTACTGCCGCCCGTGTTCCCCTGGAACCAATTGTAAATTGCCTACAGCCAGGCCAATTTATTATGTTAGGGCTTCGAAGCCTGTCTGCGGTCCCTCCTTCCACTAGGCCTCCACTGACCTGTCTACTGCTGCCCGTGTACCCCTTGAACCAACATCAGAAAATATAAAAATAAGTATTTTGCTTATAAAAAAGAAAATACTGGAGAGATATCAAATGCAGACATTTTAACATTAAAAACAAACACATACAACAAAAATCTGGTACAGTACTAAAAATGGCCACCAGCTACAATAACTTTCTCCTGCAAGTAGTTAACTGAAAGTTTTTTTCAATTTAAAACACAGATATGGCATCCACCGAGTGTTGTCCTGTCGCGTCTTCTTTATATTATTGCCAAGAAGATGCAAAACAATGAAAATAATAAAATCATTATTTACCAAAAAATTAGAGTAAGTCAAAACCACATTGCAAATAAACATTCATTACAAATAAAGAAGCAGGGCGCGTCCGAGGGTGAGTATATACCTAATAAGAATATAATCACCCTCGGACGCGCCCTGCTTCTTTCCGACAGCCTTCCTTCCTAAGAATCAGCCCTTCCGTGGTGTAGAGAGAGGGTGTGTTACACTCCAAGGTGTTCCCCAGGTTGCCTTTCCTGAGCTTCGATCTTCATGCTCTCGTTTAGTAGTTGTCGGAAAGTAGGCTGCATTAGGCCTACAAAATGGGTATGGGGTGGAGAGAGATGGTGTGTTACACTCCAAGGTGTTCTCCAGGTTTCCTCGCCATTGCTTCGATCTTCCGACTCTCGTTTAGTAGTTGTAGAAAACTACACTGCATTAGGCCTACAAAATGGGTATCGGGTGGAGAGAGATGGTGTGTTACACTCCAAGGTGTTCCCCAGGTTGCCTTGCCATTGCTTCGGTCTTCCGACTCTCGTTTAGTAGTTGTAGAAAACTACACTGCATTAGGCCTACAAAATGGGTATCGGGTGGAGAGAGATGGTGTGTTACACTCCAAGGTGTTCCCCAGGTTGCCTTGCCATTGCTTCGGTCTTCCGACTCTCGTTTAGTAGTTGTAGAAAACTACACAGCATTAGGCCTACAAAATGGGTATGGGGTGGAGAGAGATGGTGTGTTACACTCCAAGGTGTTCTCCAGGTTTCCTCGCCATTGCTTCGATCTTCCGACTCTCGTTTAGTAGTTGTAGAAAACTACACTGCATTAGGCCTACAAAATGGGTATCGGGTGGAGAGAGATGGTGTGTTACACTCCAAGGTGTTTCCCAGGTTGCCTTGCCATTGCTTCGGTCTTCCGACTCTCGTTTAGTAGTTGTAGAAAACTACACTGCATTAGGCCTACAAAATGGGTATCGGGTGGAGAGAGATGGTGTGTTACACTCCAAGGTGTTCCCCAGGTTGCCTTGCCATTGCTTCGGTCTTCCGACTCTCGTTTAGTAGTTGTAGAAAACTACACAGCATTAGGCCTACAAAATGGGTATGGGGTGGAGAGAGATGGTGTGTTACACTCCAAGGTGTTCTCCAGGTTTCCTCGCCATTGCTTCGATCTTCCGACTCTCGTTTAGTAGTTGTAGAAAACTACACTGCATTAGGCCTACAAAATGGGTATCGGGTGGAGAGAGATGGTGTGTTACACTCCAAGGTGTTCCCCAGGTTGCCTTGCCATTGCTTCGGTCTTCCGACTCTCGTTTAGTAGTTGTAGAAAACTACACAGCATTAGGCCTACAAAATGGGTATGGGTTGGAGAGAGATGGTGTGTTACACTCCAAGGTGTTCTCCAGGTTTCCTCGCCATTGCTTCGATCTTCCGACTCTCGTTTAGTAGTTGTAGAAAACTACACAGCATTAGGCCTACAAAATGGGTATGGGGTGGAGAGAGATGGTGTGTTACACTCCAAGGTGTTCTCCAGGTTGCCTTTCCTGAGCTTCTATCTTCAGGCTCTCGTTAAATTGTTGTTAAATGGAACAACTGCATTTGGCGTACTAGTTGGTTTGGGGCCTACTAACAGTGTCTGCCGCTCCTTGCTGTTCTCCTGGTTTCCTGTCCTGAAATTCCGTTTTCAGGCGCTCGTTAAGTAGTTGTTAATGTTAGACTGCATTTGGCCTACTAGTTGGGTTGGGGCCTACTATCGGTGTCTGCCACTCCTTGCTGTTCTCCTCCACTGAACAAAGCTGTGCCGCCTGTTTACTACGGTTGCCAATTTTGAACTGCATTTCGACTACTTACTGATTTGGGCCTACTCTCTGTGTCAGCCTCTCATTCCAGTTGTCCTCCACTGCAATGCCCCCTGATTAGTACTGTGTTACCAATTTTGAACTGCATTTAGCCCACTTTATTCTTTGGGCCTATATCTGTGTTTCCTCCTCATCCTGCCCATTGCCCAGCCAGTGATAGATGAGTCTGCTGGTACATTGACCCATAACGCAACATTTCCCGTGCACGCTACACTGCAAGATTGTGACCCTGCTGAAAGTCAGGTCCCCCTTCCCGCATACCATACCACCTTACACGGGGACAAACAGGAAGGTGCAGATGAAAGTGCAGGTTCCTTCATCAGGTGGGGGGAGGAATACTAGTTGGCGACGTCACTGGCACAGGGCCTCTCATAGTACGCAAAAGTGTTGCTGCCGGTGGGAGGCGCCCCCGCCGTGCAAACACACCGCTGTACTTTGAGGGGCTCTGTGCCAGTGCCAATGCCAACGAGTGGGCCCCCCCTGCTTGCTCAGGTTCACAGCACTTGCAAAGTTGAAATACTTACCTCTCCCTGCTCCACTGCCGTGACGTGGTCCAGATTTCCTGGGCCCACTAATTACTTGAACCAGCCCTACCCACCACAACTTTAGCCAAATGAACCCCAATTTCAAATGCCTTCCAATTATTATAAGGTAAATTACGCTTGACAAGCTTCATTAAGAAGAATGGATGGTTTTGACATTAAAATGGGCACTCTAGGTGTTTTCCTGGCCCCCACTCACTGCCGACTATGCTGCCCCATTGACTTGCACTGGGTTTCGTGTTTCGGTCGATCCCGACTTTACGTCATAATCGGCCGATTTCACTCGACCCGACTTTTGAGATAGTCGGGTTTCGCGAAACCCGGCTCGACTCTAAAAAGGTCAAGGTCGCTCAACTCTAGTGGAGACATCATACAGTGTGTGGGGGCTGTAAGGGCATTATACTGTGTGTGTGGCAATGGGTGCATCTTACCGTATGGGGAGTTGTGGGGCTATCACACTTTGTGGATGGTTGTTTGGATATCATACTGTGTGTGCAAACTATGGGGACATTATACTGTGGGAGCTCTGCGGGAAGCATACTGTGTGTGAGAAAGGAGGTACTTCATACTGTCTGTAAGTGACCGTGGTGGCATCATATTGAGTGTGGTGTTTTTGGGGCATCATACGGTGTGTGGGAGCTATGGAAGTGTGTGGGGGTGAATGGAGGCATCATACCGTACAGACCAAAAGTTTGGACACACCTTCTCATTTAAAGATTTTTCTGTATTTTTATGACTATTAAAATTGTACATTCACACTGAAGGCATCAAAACTATAAATTAACACATGTGGAATTATATACTTAACAAAAAAGTGTGAAACAACTGAAATTATGTCTTATATTCTAGGTTCTTCAAAGTAGCCACCTTTTGCTTTGATGACTGCTTTGCACACTCTTGGCATTCTCTTGATGAGCTTCAAGAGGTAGTCACCGGGGATGGTTTTCAATTCACAGGTGTGCTCTGTCACGTTTAATAAGGGCTGCTTGCAGCAGGAACAGAATAGCCGGTTTCAGGAGCGCAGAGGGAGAACACAGACACCAGTTAGGGTAAAACCACAATGCGTTTCAACGGCGTGCGCCGTCTTCTTCAGGTGGATATTTATCAATGATATGCAAGGAAGCAGTATTTAACCTTACAAGGACAAATCACAGAACAGTGGCAATTACATATGCAAATTTAACATACAAAAAGTGGGCATATATCATTTATTACAACATTTTAGCAGCAAAGCAGCAAATATAACATACAGATAGTGGGCATGTATTATTTGTTACAAAGTGCCTAATAAAAACCAATTAAAAGAAAAATAAGAATAAAAAATAAAAATAATCACTAAAGTAATAATAAAAAATCAGCACAAAAAATTATCATAAAAAATAAGGAAAAAAGATATAAATATTGTAGACGTCTAGTTAGTTACTTTATCAATCATGAGGTTCAGACCCTCAGGGGCCAGTGTACCAAGCTTAAAAATCCAGAAGCTTTCTTTTTTTTTATTAAACTACTCAAACGGTCTGTTACATACTCAGGTATATGGTCAATAATTGTTGCATTGCTTTCCAATTTTTTTGGTGCATCAATAAAAAATGCTTCGATAGGCTGTGTAACATGAAGCCATTTTATATGTTCTGTCTATGTTTATTTAGTCTCGCATGCATTGTTTGGTGCGGCCTGCATATTGTAGACTGCAACCACATTCAATCAGATAGACTACATGAGTAGTTTGACAGTTATTATTATTATTATTATTAATTTATATAGCACCATTAATTCCATGGTGCTGTATATGTGAAGGGGTTACATCAAAATACAAATATCACTTACAGTAAACAAAACTAACAATAACAGACTGATACAGAGGGGCGAGGACCCTGCCTTTGCGGGCTTACATTCTACAGGATGGTGGGGAAGAGACTAAAACCAGAGCAACAAACCAGGAAAACCACCAGAAAGTATACCAGTTCTAGGGTAATAATTAAAAATTATGCCTTTATTTTAAGCAAGTGGCAAATGATTACATAAAATATGCAAAGAATGATATATAAATGAATATACATAAAAAATACACAAAAAATGCGCAAGAACAGGGTAAAGTCATAATAGTTCCCAGCAAGGAAATAACCCCAGATACCACATTATATATTTTCAATAAAAAAAGGTTATAACCATGCCAGGCATATAACAAGACACCAAGCCCTATATGGGAATAACCCGTCCAAACCCAATCGTATAGTGAGATATATCACTCAATATCATGGACAGACTGAATTAATGAGGTCGTATTTAACCAAATCATGGGCAATTTTGAAAGCTGATCCTGTTTTGTCTCAGTGTATTGGAGAAATACCCAATATCAGTCAAAAGCCATTATACCTATAATTCAGCAATCCCCTCTTTCCTCACAGGCACAAAGGCAGTTCCAGGTTGTAAACCATGCGGACAATGTGTCGCATGTCCCAATATTGTAAGAACAAATACCTTTTGTAATCATGATGGTACAACCGTATATAAAATTAAACAGAATATAACGTGTACATCAAAAGCTGTGACATATCATGCCACATGCCATGTTCTTTCATCTATGTGGGCATGACAACCAGACAGCTTAAGGTTCGTACCAGGGAACACATTTTGGGTATTCTAGCTGCAAAAGAAGTGAAAGATGCGTCCCTATTGAAAACAATCCCAAAACACTTTAACCCCCTTAGCGACCGCCGATACGCCTTTTAACGGCGGCCGCTAAGGGTACTTAAACCACAGCGCTGTTAATTAACGGCGCTGTGAAAAAAGTAAATAGCGCCCCCCAGAGTCGGACTTTCTCCGGGGTCTCGGCTGCCGGGGGTAGCCGAGACCCCAGAGAACATGATTCGGGGGTTTTTTAACCCACCCCGCATTTGCGATCGCCGGTAATTAACCGTTTACCGGCGATCGCAAAAAAAAATGCGATCTCTTTTTAATTTCTCTGTCCTCCGATGTGATCGCACATCGGAGGACAGAGAAAAGGGGTCCCAGGTAGCCCCCCAATACTTACCTGTCTCCCCCGGTGCTCCTCGTGGCTCCCGGTGTGCGCCACCATCTTCAAAATGGCGGGCGCATGCGCAGTGCGCCCGCCGGCCGGCCCCGCGAGAATCTTTGGGGTCTCGGCTGCCAGGGGTAGCCGAGACCCCAAAGAGCATGATCGGGGTCGGTTTTACCGCAAAAAAAAAAAAAAAAAGTAAAGTGTAATTCTCTGTCCTCTAATGTGATCGCACATCAGAGGACAGAGAAATAGGGGGATTCGGGGACCCTATCATACTCACCTGTGTCCCTTGATCCTCCTGCTGCTCCTCCTGGCCGCCGGCAAAAGAAAATGGCGGGCGCATGCGCAGTGCGCCCGCCATTTGTCTCCATCTGCCGGCCGGCAGGAGAACAGCAGTTGGGGCTAAACTTAGGGTTAGGGTTAGGGTTAGGGCTAGGGTTAGGGCTAGGGTTAGGGCTAGGGCTAGGGTTAGGACTAGGGTTAGGGTTAGGGCTAGGGTTAGGGTTAGGGCTAGGGCTAGGGTTAGGGTTAGGGCTAGGGTTAGGGCTAGGGTTAGGGCTAGGGCTAGGGTTGGGGCTAAATTTATGGTTAGGGTTGGGGCTAAATTTAGGGTTAGGTTTGGGGCTAAATTTAGGGTTAGGCTTCTTTCACACTTACGTCGGTACGGGGCCGTCGCAATGCGTCGGCCCGACATACCGACGCACGTTTTGAAAATTGTGCACAACGTGGGCAGCGGCTGTAGTTTTTCAACGCATCCGCTGCCCAATCTATGTCCTGGGGAGGAGGGGGCGGAGTTACGGCCACGCATGCGCGGTCAGAAATAATGGATGCGACGTACAAAAAAACGTTTTATTGAACGTTTTTTTGTGCCGACGGTCCGCCAAAACACAACTGATCCAGTGCACGACGAACGCGACGTGTGGCTATCCGTCACGATCCGTCGGCAATACAAGTCTATGGGCAAAAAACGCATCCTGCGGGCACATTTGCAGGATCCGTTTCTTGTCCAAGACGACGGATTGCGACGGAATGCCAAACGACGCAAGTGTGAAAGTAGCCTTAGGGCTAGGGTTAGGGTTGGGGCTAAAGTTAGGGCTAGGGTTGGGGCTAAAGTTAGGGTTAGAGTTGGGATTAGGGTTAGGGTTTGGATTAGGGTTGGTATTAGGGTTAGGGTTGGCATTAGGGTTACGCTTGGGATTAGGGTTAGGTTTGGGATTAGGGTTAAGGTTAGGGTTGTGATTAGGGGTGTATTGGGATTAGGGTTAGGTTTGAGGTTAGGGTTGAGATTAGGATTAGGGGTGTGTTGGATTTAGGGTTTTGATTAGGGTTATGGTTAGGGTTCACATGAGGGTTGTTTTGGGGTAAGGGTTGTGATTATGGTTAGGGTTAGTGATTAGGATTATGGACAAGGTTGGGATTAGGGTTAGGGGTGTGTTGGGGTTAGGGTTGGAGCTAGAATTGGGGGGTTTCCACTGTTTAGGTACATCAGGGGGTCTCCAAACACGACAGCCAATTTTGCGCTCAAAAAGTCAAATGGTGCTCCCTCCCTTCTGAGCTCTGCCGTGCGCCCAAACAGTGGGTTACCCCCACATATGGGGCATCAGCGTACTCGGGATAAATTGGACAACAACTTCTGGGGTCCAATTTCTCTTATTACCCTTGTGAAAATAAAAACTTGGGGGCTACAAAATCTTTTTTGTGGAAAAATATTTATTTATTTTTTTATGACTCTGCATTATAAACTTCTGTGAAGCACTTGGGCATTCAAAGTTCTCACCACCCATCTATATAAGTTCCTTGGGGGGTCTAGTTTCCAAAACGGGGTCAATTGTGGGGGGTTACTACTGTTTAGGTACATCAGGGGCTCTGCAAACGCAACATAACGCCCACAGACCATTCTATCTAAGTCTGCATTCCAAAACGGCGCTCCTTCCCTTCCGAGCTCTGCCGTGCGCCCAAACAGTGGTTTACCCCCACATGTGGGGCATCAGCATACTCAGGATAAATTGGACAACAACTTTAGTGGTCCAATTTCTCCTGTTACCCTTGTGAAAATAAAAACTTGGGGGCTACAATATCTTTTTTGTGAAAAAAAAAATATTTTTTATTTTAACGACTCTGCATTCTAAACTTCTGTGAAGCACTTGGGCATTCAAAGTTCTCACCACACATCTAGATAAGTTCCTTGGGGGGTCTAGTTTCCAAAATGGGGTCACTTGTGGGGGGTTACTACAGTTTAGGTACATCAGGGGCTCTGCAATCGCAACATAATGCCCACAGACCATTCTATCAAAGTCTGCATTCCAAAAAGGTGCTCCTTCCCTTCCGAGCTCTGCCGTGCGCCCAAACAGTGGTTTACCCCCACATATGGCACATCAGCGTACTCGGGATAAATTGGACAACAACTATTGCAGTCCAATTTCTCCTGTTACCCTTGTGAAAATAAAAACTTGGAGGCTACAATATCTTTTTTGTGGAAAAAAAAATATTTTTTATTTTCACGACTCTGCATTCTAAACTTCTGTGAAGCACTTGGGCATTCAAAGTTCTCACTACACATCTAGATAAGTTCCTTGGGGGGTCTAGTTTCCAAAATGGGGTCACTTGTGGAGGGTTTCTACTGTTTAGGTACATCAGGGGCTCTCCAAACGCGACATGGCGTCCGATCTCAATTCCAGCCAATTCTACATTGAAAAAGTAAAACGGCACTCTTTCTCTTCCAAGCTCTGCGGTGCGCCCAAACAGTGGTTTCCCCCCACATATTGGGTATCGACGTACTCAGGAGAAATTGCACAACAACTATAGTGGTCTAATTTCTCCTGTTACCCTTGTGAAAATAAAAATTTGTGGGCAAAAAGATAATTTTTGTAGAAAAAATGCGATTTTTTTTTTTTTCACGGCTCTACGTTATAAACTTCTGTGAAGCACATGGGGGTTCAAAGTGCTCACCACACATCTAGATAAGTTCCTTAAGGGGTCTAGTTTCCAAAATGGTGTCACTTGTGGGGGGTTTCCACTGTTTAGGCCCATCAGGGGCTCTCCAAACACGACATGGCGTCCTATCTCAATTCCAGCCAATTCTATATTGAAAAAGTAAAACGGCACTCCTTCTCTTCCAAGCTCTGCGGTGCGCCCTAACAGTGGTTTACCCCCACATATTTGGTATCGACGTACTCAGGAGAAATTGCACAACAACTTTTGTGGTCTAATTTCTCCTGTTACCCTTGTGAAAATAAAAATTTGTGGGCAAAAAGATCATTTTTGTAGAAAAAATTCGATTTTTTTTTCACGGCTCTAAATTATAAACTTCTGTGAAGCACATGGGGTTCAAAGTGCTCACCACATATCTAGATAAGTTCCTTAAGGGGTCTAGTTTCCAAAATGGGGTCACTTGTGGGGGGCTTCCACTGTTTAGGCACATCAGGGGCTCTCCAAACGCGACATGGCGTCCAATCTCAATTTCAGCCAATTCTACATTGAAAAAGTAAAACGGCGCTCCTTCACTTCCAAGCTCTGCGGTGTGCCCAAACAGTGGTTTACCCTCACATATGGGGTATCGACGTATTCAGGAGAAATCGCACAACAACTTTTGTGGTCTAATTTCTCCTGTTACCCTTGTGAAAATAAGAATTTGTGGGCGAAAAGATCATTTTTGTGCAAACAAAAGCGATTTTTTATTTTCACAGCTCTGCGTTATAAGCTTCTGTGAAGCACTTGGGGGTTCAAAGTGCTCACCACACATCTAAATAAGTTTCTTAAGGGGTCTAGTTTCCAAAATAGTGTCACTTGTGGGGGGTTTCCACTGTTTAGGCACATCAGGGGCTCTCTAAACGTGACATGGCGTCCAATCTTAATTCCAGCCAATTCTGCATTGAAAAAGTCAAACGGCGCTCCTTCACTTCTAAGTTCTGCGGTCCGCCCAAAAAGTGGTTTACCCCCACATATGGGGTATTGGCGTATTCAGGAGAAATTGCATAACATAATTTATGGTTACATTTCTGTTTTTACACTTGTGAAAATAAAAAAAAATGGTTCTGAATTAAGATGTTTGCAAAAAAAAGTTAAATGTTCATTTTTTCCTTCCACATTGTTTCAGTTCCTGTGAAGCACGTAAAGGGTTAATAAACTTCTTGAATGTGGTTTTGAGAACCTTGAGGGGTGTAGTTTTTAGAATGGTGTCACACTTCATTATTTTCTATCATATAGACCCCTCAAAATGACTTCAAATGTGATATGGTCCCTAAAAAAAAATGGTGTTATAAAAATGAGAAATTGCTGGTCAACTTTTAACCCTTATAACTCCCTAACAAAAAAAAATTTTGTTTCCAAAATTGTGCTGTTGTAAAGTAGACATGTGGGAAATGTTATTTATTAACTATTTTTCGTGACATATCTCTCTGATTTAAGGGCATAAAAATACAAAGTTTGAAAATTGCAAAGTTTTAAAAATTTTCGCCATATTTCCGTTTTTTTCATAAATAATCGCAAGTAATATCTAAGAAATGTTACCACTAACATGAAGTACAATATGTCACGAAAAAACAATCTCAGAATCAGCGGGATCCGTTGAAGCGTTCCAGAGTTATAGCCTCATAAAGTGACAGTGGTCAAAATTGCAAAAATTGGCTCGGTCACTAAGGGGTTAAATTGTACCATGATTGTGATGCATCCTTGCTGAAGGTTATTGGCATAGACACGATCAAAGCTAATGAAAGAGGTGGTGAAATAAGTATAGCCTTGGCCAAAAGAGAAACTAAATGGATATGGACTCTTGATACGGTGTCACCAAAAGGATTGAATGAAAATTTGAGCTTCGCACCCTTTTTGTAACCCTCTTTTGTAAACCATCGTTTTTATCCTTGACCTTTTTAGCCTTTTACTTGACTGATATTTTAGGTTTTTAATTTGAATAACATTTAACCATTTATTTTATTGTTTTTAGTTCAATTTTTACTGTATGTGGACTTCATTTTTCGGATACATTGTTTTCCGCCGGTTGCGCTGGATGTTGGACTGTGGGTCGGTGCACGTTGTGGATCGGAAAAATTGGAAGATCCTGTGGAGCATATAAAAGATGATTAATATAAAAAATAATATTTCATTTATATAATTCTTATATTTTTCTTCTTTCTGTTTTTAAAATGTTAAATTTAATATTCTATTTATCACATTATGTCTCAACTCATTGCGCATATATTTTATATATCATATTTTGTATAGGTGGTGATATTATGGATTTTACATCTGTACCTTTCAATAATTATTTTGAACATTTTTTTGGTCAATAACCCTCACATTCCAATTATTTCGTTTACATCTTTGCTCTATATGGCGTGATATCAAATATGGGCCATATTCACTATCCCTTCCCCCCTTTTTTCTTTGCCCCCCCCTTTTTATATTACATGCATCTTTTTTTTGCACATATCCAGCTTTTATGCTATTGTCCCGACTCTTTTTGTCCACATACTTTGTGAACATCATAGATATATGGTGGAACGTATATATATGTGCTCCCTTTTATATTTTCACTTTTCATAATTTGCCCCCATTCACCTACATTATTTGCGCTATACTTTTCATCTTCCCACACTGTGTCTCGGGCTGTGTGCATGCCCGGTCTGCGTCCTGGAGTCCCGGCTCTCCGCTTCCATGCTCCCTTGGTTACGTCAGGTACTCCGTTCCTGTATGGCCGGTCATGTGACGTGGAGACTGGAACTTCCGGGACCTCCTGACCGCGCATGGGCCGTTCATACCCGGGCCACAGCACACTATAAAAACTTCACTATCGCCCGGAAAAGTCACCCCCTGACGAAGGACAGTGCTCCGAAATGCGCGTCGGGTGTGCGCAGATATGGGACCCAGCCCCCCCACAGGTATATGAGAAAGATATATCGCTGTGCTGTCTCAAACTTCTTTGCACATATCATCACATGATTGGTGCGGTGTGCACAGCTTTTGACCCCAACTTTGGGCATAGCACTTTTGCACTTTATTTGTTCTGCTTATATATATATATATATATATATATATATATACCGTATATATATATATATATATATATATATATATCTTTGTATTTATGCACAGCAGCACTTTTTAATTGTTGCAATCTTTTATCTTTTTTCCGTATTAATATTTTAATAATTTTTCACCAATTAGCACTTGTGTTTTGATACATTGGCACAGCTGAAGTAAAAATCCCCTATAATGTGGTATCTGGGGTTATTTCCTTGCTGGGAACTATTATGACTTTATCCTGTTCTTACGCATTTTTTGTGTATTTTTTATGTATATTCATTTATATATCATTCTTTGCATATTTTATGTAATCATTTGCCACTTGCTTAAAATAAAGGCATCATTTTTAATTATTACCCTAGAACTGGTATACTTTCTGGTGGTTTTCCTGGTTCGTTGCACTGGTTTTAGTCTCTTCCTTGGCAGTGGTTTCTGTATTGATATAGTGAGATATTTTATGTGATTTGTGGATATCTTTGGGTGTGCTGTGATATTTAATTGTAGGATTATGGGGAAGGAGACAGTAGGTTGAGGGTTGCAGTAACTCCAGTGGTGTTGAGGTGGCCGTGTGGTCTTTACAGGCTGTAAGCTTCCTTGAAGAGGTGGGTTTTCAGGTTTCTTTTGAAGGATCCAAAAGTAGTGGATAACCGGACGTGTTGGGGCACTGAATTCCAGAGGATGGGTGATATTCGGGAGAAGTCTTGGAGGCGATTGAGTGAGGAGCGAATAAGAGTGGAGGAGAGGAGGAGGTCTTGGGAGGACCGGAGATTACGTGAGGGAAGATATTGAGAGATTAGTGTGGAAATATACGGAGGAGAAAGGTTATGGATGGCTTTGTAGGTCAGTGTTAGTAATTTAAACTGGATACGCTGGGAAATTGGGAGCCAGTGAAGGGATTTGCAAAGAGGTGAAGCAGGAGTGTAGCGAGGAGAGAGATTAATTAGTTGGGCAGCAGAGTTAAGGATGGACTGGAGGGGTGCGAGAGTGTTAGAAGGTAGGCCTCAGAGGAGTATGTTGCAGTAGTCGAGGCGGGAGATGATTAGGACATGCACAAGCATTTTGGTAGAGTCTGGGTTGAGGAAAGAAAGGATTCTGGAAATATTTTTGAGCTGGAGGCGACAGGAGGTGGCGAGAGCTTGGATGTGCGGTTTGAAGGACAGGGCAGAGTCAAGGGTTACTCCGAGGCAGCGGATTTTGGGGACAGGGGAAAGTGTGATTTCATTTATTTTGATAGATAGATCAGGTAGGGAAGATATGCGTGATGGAGGAAAGATAATGAGTTCAGATTTGTCCACATTGAGCTTGAGGAAGCGAGAGGAGAAGAAGGAGGATATGACTGATAGACACTCTGGGATTCTGGAGAGCAGAGAGGTGACATCTGGGCCAGAGAGGTAGATCTGAGTGTCATCGGCATATAGATGGTAGTGGAAGCCATAGGACCTTATGAGTTGTCCCAGTTGGCCGAGTGTATAGATTGAGAAGAGTAAGGGTCCTAGGACAGAGCCTTGGGGGACTCCAACAGAGATGAGGCGAGATGAAGAGGTAGTATGGGAGTAGGAAACGCTAAATGTGTGGTTGGCAAGGTATGAGGAAATCCAAGATAGGGCAAGGTCTTTGACCCCAAAGGAAGAGAGGATCTGTAGTAGGAGGCAGTGGTCAACTGTGTCAAAGGCAGAGGACAGGTCTAGGAAGAGGAGTATAGAGAATTGTCTGTTAGCTTTGGCTGCAAGTAAGTCGTTAGTAATTTTGGTCAGGGCAGTCTCGGTGGAATGGTGGGGACAGAAGCCAGATTGTAGGTTGTCGAAGAGAGAGTTAGATGCAAAGTGAGAGGAAAGTTCAGCATGGACATGCAGTTAACAGATGAATTGATTAAAAACATATTGCCCATCGTGTTGGATTTGAATTTACGTGCACCTTTCCCAATAGAGATGCAACACAAACATTTGGTACTCCCACATGGCAAACAGCCCGAATTCAAAGACGCACGAGGTCTTGATATGAATGGGACTATTGACGTGTTACTGGGTGCAACATTATTCCTTAAAGTCTGGTTTCTTTGAAATATGGTTATGGGGTGGGGAGGTAAATGTTTCGAAAGCACTGGATCCCCCTTCAAAATGAACCAATATTTCGATAGAATTTTTTTAACCTTTACATGAGACTGATTGAAAGTGGTAATGAAGCTCCTCTTGCTAACTGTAGTTCTAGAGGGGAGAGGCTCCGTCGATTTCCTCCTAATGCTATTAATACACTCCTTCTGTGTCAAAGAATTGGCTTTTTTGTGGGCATCCTTAACTAGGTTCTTCGGATAACCTCTCTGTTCAAACCTCTGATCCAGGATTTTAGCCTCCCTTAGGAAGTTAGACTTATATGTACAGTTTTTTCGTATCTGCCAATATTGGCCATACGGGACATTCTGGATCCACTTGGGTAGGTGACCACTATCAAAGCTGAGATAACTGTTTACATCCACTTCCTTAAAATGTGTGGTCGTGGATAGATGACCTGTTTCATCAACTCGAATCACAAGGTCTAGGAATTGAACAGAGATGTTAGACATATTAGCTGTAAAATGTAACCCTAATGAATTCTTATTGAGGTTGGAAATAAACTCCAATGCCTCCCCCTCAGTACCAGTCCATAAACAGAACAAATCATTAATAAAGCGTCGATAAAAAGCCAATTTACCTGAATTAAGGTAGGGTTGCGCGATGACGACAGACTCGAACGCCCCCATAAACAAATTAGCATAACTGGGGGCGAATCTCGTCCCCATCACGCTATCCTTGATCTGGCGATAAAATGTGTGATCAGAGGAAAACACATTATTTAGCAAAACAAACCAAATAGCATTGATTAGAAAGTCTTTTTGCTGAATAGGCAATGAAGGATCTTTTAACAAAAACTGGTGGACAGCCTCGACACCCTCATCATGAGGGATATTGGTGTAGAGAGCTTGTACGTTCATAGTGATAAAAATACAATTGGGGACAGGGGATAGATTCAGAAGTAAATCAATGAGATGAGATGAGTCTTTCAAACGGGAATCCAGTGCTACAACATACTTTTGCAAAAATAAATCCACATAGTGAGAAAGATTACTGGAAATTGCACCTATCCTGGCGATAATGGGACGACCGGGAGTATTAGAATAATTTTTATGGATTTTCAGAAAAAAGGTGTTTTGAAATGTGAAATGTTCAGAAATGTGTACTCTTTTTTGTTGAGAATCTCTAGGGAATGGGACATTTTTATCAATGCACTATATCCAACAAATATATCCATGGAGATATCACGATCCAGTTTAAGATAGTACTCAGAATCACTCAATAATTTGAGGGCTTCTGTAGTATAGAACCCCCTATTCATAATAACTACTCCCCCCCCCCCCTTATCCGCATTTTTTATAATAATCTCCTTATTATCCTTTAGGGATTTCATGGCGGCCATCTCACCATTACTCAAATTTGTATTAGATTGTTTACAAAGGGGTAATGATCGAATTTCTTGAAAAATAAGCTGTTGGAATGTCTCTTAATGTGATCCCTTATGATGAATAGGATAAAGATTACTACGACTATTTTTTTGGTGCAACGTGCAGAAATTGATTTGACTTGGTGGATGGTGCATTTGATATAGGGGTTTTGGTAGATTTACCACCTTCTAACAAAAAGTGACGCTGTACTGTAAGTTTTGGCATGAAATTATTTAAATCCAAATAAAGATTACCTAAATATATTTAATGGGGAGTCGGGGCAAAAGGATAACCCACGCTCTAGAAGTGAGATTTCATCTTTATTCAACTGATAATCCGAAATGTTAAAGATGCTGGAGTGTTGTTTTGGGATATCAGTATTTTTTATGATATCTAGTCTAGGGGTTTTTCCAGTTTTTTTGTTTTTGCCCTTGCCCCTAGACCCTCTTGTTCTCTTTTTCTTTTTCTTTTGGCTTAGTGACCTTGGTATTTTGTAAGTCACCAGTAGAGGGACATAATGCAATACCAGGATTCTGGTGACAAGGAGTGACAGTGATTTCCTTAATAAAAGTATTGTATTCTATGGTATTGATCACTGGCAAATCAGTACCTGTGTTACTATTGATAAGAAGAATTAGGGAATGGAAGTGGGGTGAGTGATATTAGTGAACAGTCAGTATCATAAACTGAAAGTTTAGAAAGACTGTCACAATTTTCTTGTACACTCGGCCCAGGACACAACATATTATCAGAGGGGTTAATGTCAGAAGATGTGAACAAACTGGCAGTTTGTGGTGGTACTTTTGTATCTAGGGGAGACATGGTTGATTCGCACCTAAGAAGTGGGG
This sequence comes from Ranitomeya imitator, assembly GCF_032444005.1. NCBI lineage: Eukaryota > Metazoa > Chordata > Amphibia > Anura > Dendrobatidae > Ranitomeya > Ranitomeya imitator. The sequence goes on along the minus strand of NC_091282.1, from coordinate 105,494,810 downwards.
AGGATGTAGAACTTTCCAACCGTTCATTAAGCACAATAGGATTATTCATCTGAAATATACTGCTACCTTTTAAACTTTCTTTATGTTGTTTGTAAAACATTTTTTGTTGAATACTGAATTATTGGTACAATCCAAAGGGGGAGCTGTTGTATCCCCAGTAGAAGGTAGATTGACAGTATGCTGAGCTGGTAATTTGGTTTCCATAAGAACACTTGTATTTTTAGAAAACCTATCTTTTTTATCCCTCATAAATTTAAGCGCCTTCTTTTTAATTAGTGCATCTTCAACTTATTAAGTCTCCAATGTAGTTTTAAATTAAATTCCAAAAAATCAGAACATTGATCAAATGTAGTGAGTTTCTCTTTAACCCCTTCCCGACCCATGACGCCACGTAGGCGTCATGAAAGTCGGTGCCAATCCGACCCATGACGCCTATGTGGCGTCATGGAAAGATCGCGTCCCTGCAGATCGGGTGAAAGGGTTAACTCCCATTTCACCCGATCTGCAGGGACAGGAGGAGTGGTAGTTTAGCCCAGGGGGGTGGCTTCACCCCCCCCCCTGTGGCTACGATCGCTCTGATTGGCTGTTGAAAGTGAAACTGCCAATCAGAGCGATTTGTAATATTTCACCTATTATAACTGGTGAAATATTACAATCCAGCCATGGCCGATGCTGCAATATCATCGGCCATGGCTGGAAACACTAATGTGCCCCCACCCCACCCCACCGATCGCCCCCCCAGCCCTCCGATCTGTCCGGTACACTGCCCCGCTCCCCTCCGTCCGGTGCTCCGCTCCCCCCGTGCTCTTGTCCGCTCCCCCCGAGCTCCAATCACCCTCCCCCGTGCTCCAACCACCCCCCCTGCACTCCAATCCACCCCCTGCAGCCCGATCCACCTCCCCTGCAGTCCGATCCACCCCCCGATGCTCCAATACACCCCCCGTGCTCCGTTCCACCCCTCCCGCGCTCCGATCCACCCCCCCATGCTCCGATCCCCCCCCCGTGCTCCCCCCCACCCCATCATACTTACCGATCCTGCCGGGGTCCGTCCGTCTTCTCCCTGGGCGCCGCCATCTTCCAAAATGGCGGGCGCATGCGCAGTGCGCCCGCCGAATCTGCCGGCCGGCAGATTCGTTCCAAAGTGCATTTTGATCACTGAGAGATTATATCTCAGTGATCAAAATAAAAAAAAATAATAAATGACCCCCCCCCTTTGTCACCCCCATAGGTAGGGACAATAATAAAATAAAGAATTTTTTTCCACTGTTAGAATAGGGTTAGGGGTAGGGTTAGGGGTAGGGTTAGGGGTAGGGTTAGGGGTAGGGGTAGGGGTAGGGTTAGGGGTAGGGTTAGGGGTAGGGTTAGGGGTAGGGTTAGGGGTAGGGTTAGGGGTAGGGTTAGGGTTAGGGGTAGGGCTTGGGTTAGGGGTAGGGTTAGGGCTAGGGTTAGGGGTAGGGGTAGGGTTAGGACTAGGGTTAGGGGTAGGGTTAGGGCTAGGGGTAGGGTTAGGACTAGGGTTAGGGGTAGGGTTAGGGCTAGGGTTAGGGTTAGGGCTAGGGTTAGGGTTTTGGTATGTGCACACGTATTCTGGTCCTCTGCGGATTTTTCCGCTGCGGATTTGATAAATCCGCAGTGCTAAACCGCTGCGGATTTATGGCGGATTTACCGTGTTTTTTCTGCGCATTTCACTGCGGTTTTACAACTGCGATTTTCTATTTGAGCAGTTGTAAAACCGCTGCGGAATCCGCAGAAAGAAGTGACATGCTGCGGAATGTAAACCGCTGCGTTTCCGTGCAGTTTTTCCGCAGCATGTGTACAGCGATTTTTGTTTCCCATAGGTTTACATTGAACTGTAAACTCATGGGAAACTGCTGCGGATCCGCAGCGTTTTCCGCAGCGTGTGCACATACCTTTAGAATTAGGCTATGTGCACACGGTGCGGATTTGGCTGCGGATCCGCAGCAGTGTTCCATCAGGTTTACAGTACCATGAAAAACCAAATCCGCTGTGCCCATGGTGCGGAAAATACCGCGCGGAAACGCTGCGTTGTATTTTCCGCAACATGTCAATTCTTTGTGCGGATTCCGCAGCGTTTTACACCTGTTCCTCAATAGGAATCCGCAGGTGAAATCCGCACAAAAAAACACTGGAAATCCGTGGAAAATCCGCAGGTAAAACGCAGTGCCTTTTACCCGCGGATTTTTCAAAAATGATGCTGAAAAATCTCACACGATTCTGCAACGTGGGCACATAGCCTTAGGGTTAGGGTTGGAATTAGGGTTGTGGTTAGGGTTGTGATTAGGGTTATGGCTACAATTGGGATTAGGGTTAGGGGTGTGTTGGGGTTAGTGTTGGAGGTAGAATTGAGGGGTAACCACTGTTTAGGCACATCAGGGGTCTCCAAACGCAACATGGCGCCACCATTGATTCCAGCCAATCTCGTATTCAAAAAGTCAAATGGTGCTCCCTCAATTCCGAGCCCCGACGTGTGCCCAAACAGTGGTTTACCCCCACATATGGGGTACCAGCATACTCAGGATAAACTGCGCAACAATTACTGGGGTCCAATTTCTCCTGTTACCCTTGTGAAAATAAAAAAATGCTTGCTAAAACATCATTTTTGAGGAAAGAAAAATGATTTTTTATTTTCACGGCTCTGCGTTGTAAACGTCTGTGAAGCACTTGGGGGTTCAAAGTGCTCACCACATATCTAGATAAGTTCCTTGGGGGGTCTAGTTTCTAAAATGGGGTCACTTGTGGGGGGTTTCTACTGTTTAGGCACACCAGGGGCTCTGCAAACGCAACGTGACGCCCACAGACCATTCCATCAAAGTCTGCATTTCAAAAGTCACTACTTCCCTTCTGAGCCCCGACGTGTGCCCAAACAGTGGTTTACCTCCACACATGGGGTATCAGCGTACTCAGGAGAAACTGGACAACAACTTTTGGGGTCCAATTTCTCCTGTAACCCTTGGGAAAATAAAAAATTCTGGGCTAAATAATTATTTGTGAGGAAAGAAAACGTATTTATTATTTTCACGGTTCTGCATTATAAACTTCTGTGAAGCACTTGGGGGTTCAAAGTGCTCACCACACATCTAGATAAGTTCCTTTCGGGGTCTAGTTTCCAAAATGGGGTCACTTGTGGGGGGTTTCTACTGTTAAGCCACATCAGGGGCTCTGCAAACGCAACGTGACGCCCACAGAGCATTCCATCAAAGTCTGCATTTCAAAACGTCACTACTTCACTTCCGAGCCCCGGCATGTGCCCAAACAGTGGTTTACCCCCACATATGGGGTATCAGCGTACTCAGGAGAAACTGGACAACAACTCTTGGGGTCAAATTTCTCCTGTTACCCTTGGGAAAATAAAAAATTGCAGGGTAAAAGATCATTTTTGAGAAAATATTTTTTATTTTTTATTTTCATGGCTCTGCGTTATAAACTTCTGTGAAGCACTTGGGGGTTCAAAGTCCTCAGCACACATCTAGATTAGTTCCTTTGGGGGTCTAGTTTCCAAAATGGGGTCATTTCTGGGGGATCTCCAATGTTTAGGCACACAGGGGCTCTCCAAACGTGACATGGTGTCCGCTAATGATTGGAGCTAATTTTCCATTTAAAAAGCCAAATGGCGTGCCTTCCCTTCCGAGCCCTGCCGTGCGCCCAAACAGTGGTTTACCCCCACATATGGGGTATCAGCGTACTCAGGACAAACTGGACAACAACATTTGAGGTCCAATTTCTCCTATTACCCTTGGCAAAATAGGAAATTCCAGGCTAAAAAATCATTTTTGAGGAAAGAAAAATTATTTTTTATTTTCATGGCTCTGTGTTATAAACTTCTGTGAAGCACCTGGGGGTTTAAAGTGCTCAATATGCATCTAGATAAGTTCCTTGGGGGTCTAGTTTCCAAAATGGGGTCACTTGTGGGGAAGCTCCAATGTTTAGGCACACAGGGGCTCTCCAAACGCGACATGGTGTCCGCTAACAATTGGAGCTAATTTTCCATTCAAAAAGTCAAATGGCGCGCCTTCCCTTCCGAGCCCTGCCGAGTGCCCAAACAGTGGTTTACCCCCACATATGAGGTATCGTCATACTCGGGAGAAATTGCCCAACAAATTTTATGATCCATTTTATCCTATTCCCCATGTGAAAATGAAAAAATTGAGGCGAAAAGAATTGTTTTGTGAAAAAAAAGTACTTTTTCATTTTTACGGATCAATTTGTGAAGCACCTGGGGGTTCAAAGTGCTCACTATGCATCTAGATAAGTTCCTTGGGGTGTCTAGTTTCCAAAATGGGGTCACTTGTGGGGGAGCTCCAATTTTTAGGCACACGGGGGCTCTCCAAACGCGACATGGTGTCCGCTAAAGAGTGGAGCCAATTTTTCATTCAAAAAGTCAAATGGCGCTCCTTCCCTTCCAAGCCCTGCCGTGCGCCCAAACAGTGGTTTACCCCCACATATGAGGTATCAGCGTACTCAGGGCAAATTGGACAACAACTTTCGTGGTTCAGTTTCTCCTTTTACCATTGGGAAAATAAAAAAATTGTTGCTAAAAGATAATTTTTGTGACTAAAAAGTTAAATGTTCATTTTTTCCTTCCATGTTGCTTCTGCTGCTGTGAAGCACCTGAAGGGTTAATAAACTTCTTGAATGTGGTTTTGAGTACCTTGAGGGGTGCAGTTTTTAGAATGGTGTCACTTTTGGGTATTTTCAGCCATATAGACCCCTCAAACTGACTTCAAATGTGAGGTGGTCCCTAAAAAAAATGGTTTTGTAAATTTCGTTGTAAAAATGAGAAATCGCTGGTCAAATTTTAACCCTTATAACTTCCTTGCAAAAAAAATTTTTGTCACAAATAAACGCAGAATTTATTGACCTAAATTTACCACTAACATGAAGCCCAATATGTCACGAAAAAACAATCTCAGAACCGCTAGGATCCGTTGAAGCGTTCCTGAGTTATTACCTCATAAAGGGACACTGGTCAGAATTGCAAAAAACGGCAAGGTCTGTAAGGTCAAAATAGGCTGGGTCATGAAGGGGTTAATAGAACTGAGTTGAACTAGGGCATCATCTGCAAGGGAATTACGCTTGGAAATTAGTAGACACATCATGTGAACAGAGCATTCTAGGCGTTGGTTATCCCAGCTGGTTGAGAAGGCTGCATCATTAGGAAAGGAAGTTTGCTGGGCTATAATTGAACCCTTAGGGACTAAGCCTTCTGCAATGTACTGTTTAAGAAAAAGGACATCTATGTGATTAGTAATTTCAATTTTGCTCAAATTTTCAAAATCAGAAAACATTTTGATCATTTTGTTCCTCTCATTCACATTTAAGGTGTGCATAGTAGAATGAATATTAAATGTTAGATACTCATCATTTGTGCCCAAAACCTTAAGAATGCAGGACAGTCTATGAACTTCAGCATTGGATGTAAAAAAAAAATCAATGGTGTGAACTAGATGATGAAGAAAAATCCAACACCAGGGGTAAGTGCTGAGTGAATCGGTGTGCTGATGCACACATGAACGAATAAAAAAATCAGAAAATTGTTATTCCAGTATCAAATATGAAATTCTATCATGAGTGATAAGTTAATCCCTCATGAACATAAAACCACATAAGATGAATATATAAACTCTTAAAATGACGTAAATATCACAATATGACCGGTGTCGACATAGCTGGTGACTGATTGAAGGTCAAACAGGTGAATAGTTTCCACTTCAATGATACATGGGAAACAAAGTTTTTTTCAGATTCCCCCCAGGTATTATCCATGGGGAATAGGTTTTTATCAGGGATCTCCAGAGTCCATATGATGTGAGGAAAAAGACAGAACACTAGGCTTGATAGTAGAATGGCTTGTAACCAGTTACCTCAGATAAAAAAGAGAAAAAAGGAGACCTAGGATGAGAGGTACCTCATGATAAATATTATGCCCCAATGTGATAGCAGGGGGGTACTAACCTGAATTAGTTATGCAACTATGCATAACAATGTGACCAAGTGATAGGAGTGCAATTACGAGGGTTCCACAGGCTGTCCCGCCATTAGAGATCCCTGCAGCCGTGTGCACACGCTCCAGGAGACCTGAATGCAATAGTCTTTAGGCAGAAGGACCTGCAGGTCATGTGATACGAAAAGTCCTGTACTATTTTGGAACAGGTATAGCCGCTGCAGCTCCAGCCGCCGTCCTCGTGGGAATAGTGGATGTAGAACACACAAAAAAGTGTGAACAACTGAAATTATGTCTTATATTCTAGGTTCTTCAAAGTAGCCACCTTTTGCTTTGCTGACTGCTTTGCACACTCTTGGCATTCTCTTGATGAGCTTCAAGAGGTAGTCACCGGGAATGGTTTTCACTTCACGGGTGTGCCCTGTCAGGTTTAATAAGGGGGATTTCTTGCCTTATAAATGGGGTTGGGACCATCAGCTGTGTTGTGCAGAAGTCTGGTGGATACACAGCTGATAGTCCTACTGAATAGACTATTAGAATTTGTATCATGGCAAGAAAAAAGCAGCTAAGTAAAGAAAAACAAATGGTCATTATTACTTTAAGAAATGAAGGTCAGTCAGTCCGAAAAATTGGGAAAACTTTGAAAGTGTCCCCAAGTGCAGTGGCAAAAACCATCAAGCGCGACAGAGAAACTGGCTCACATGAGGACCGCCCCAGGAAAGGAAGACCAAGAGTCACCTCTGCTTCTGAGGATAAGTTTATCTGAGTCACCAACCTCAGAAATCGCAGGTTAACAGCAGCTCAGATTAGAGACCAAGTCAATGCCACACAGAGTTCAAGCAGCAGACACATCTCTACAACAACTGTTAAGAGGAGACTTTGTGCAGCAGGCCTTCATGGTAAAATAGCTGCTAGGAAACCACTGCTAAGGACAGGCAACAAGAAGAAGAGACTTGTTTGGGCTAAAGAACACAAGGAATGAACATTAGACCAGTGGAAATTTGTGCTTTGGTCTGATGAGTCCAAATTTGAGATCTTTGGTTCCAACCACCGTTTCTTTGTGCGACGCAGAAAAGGTGAACGGATGGACTCTACATGCCTGGTTTCCACCGTGAAGCATGGAGGAGGAGGTGTGATGGTGTGGGGGTGCTTTGCTGGTGACAATGTTGGGGATTTATTCAAAATTGAAGGCATACTGAACCAGCATGGCTACCACAGCATCTTGCAGTGGCATGCTATTTCATCCAGTTTGCGTTTAGTTGGACCATCATTTATTTTCAACAGGACAATGACCCCAAACACACCTCCAGGCTGTGTAAGGGCTATTCGACCAAGAAGGAGAGTGATGGGGTGCTACGCCTGATGACCTGGCCTCAACAGGCACCAGACCTGAACCCATTTGAGATGGTTTGGGGTGAGCTGGACCGCAGAGTGAAGGCAAAAGGGCCAACAAGTGCTAAGCATCTCTGGGAACTCCTTCAAGATCGTTGGAAGACCATTTCCGGTGATTACCTTTTGAAGCTCATCAAGAGAATGCCAAGAGTGTGCAAAGCAGTCATCAAAGCAAAAGGTGGCTACTTTGAAGAACCTAGAATATAAGACATCATTTCAGCTGTTTCACACTTTTTTGTTAAGTATATAATTCCACATGTGTTAATTCATAGTTTTGATGCCTTCAGTGTGAATGTACAATTTTAATAGTCATGAAAATACAGAAAAATCTTTAATTGAGAAGGTGGGTCCAAACTTTTGGTCTGTACTGTACATTGTTGTAGGAGGCTGTTTATATTATTCTAAATACTTAACATCATAAAAGGAACAGTATGATTTACTTTTTACAAACTTTATAAAAAGTAAATTACGGTATATGGTTTTGATTTGCTGCTACAGGTAAGGATACATGTTCCAATAAGCCCTATCATAATGTGTATTAGCTGTAAGTCTACAGACTTAATTCTATTTATTATTAAGCAGTAAAAATTAATATAAAATAATAATATATTGAGCAAAATTAAGTTCAGTATGTTGGTTAGGCTCTTCACAACTGTTAGGGTTGGCGGATTGCACTAAATAAATTTAATGAGGAAGAGCAATCGCAACCCGGGGTCCACCGTGCAGAGATATAAAACTGCAGCTAAAGTGAACAAAGGGAGAGAATGCAGTGAGCGATTGCTAGCTCTCACTGAGTTCGATGTCACTCAGTGAACAGCACATGCAGTAGTGTCACTCGTGCACAGTAACGAAGCTGATGCTCTACAATAGAGCTGTGTCACTCCTACACAGTAACGGAGCAGGTAGCATACAGTGGTCATACAGTCAGCAAATGCACTCAAAACAACCCCTCTCCGGAGGTGCTGGAATTCTAGTGGCTATACACCAGCCCTGAATTCATACAAACTCCTCTCTGGAGGTGCTGGAATTCTAACGGCTTACAGCCGACCCTGAGCACATGCAGACACAGACCAAACAGTAGCAAAGTTCATACACACATGAACATAGGTTGATACTAGTGAGCCCGCGTGCGCCTCCGAGACCCTTTTATATGTTCAGTTCAAGTCCAGTCGGGCAGGACCTTACACGCGGGCCAATCCAGAGCTGACACATCACCAGAGCAGCTGACGACCGACCACCAATGGAGACGTCGCCACATCACGAGCATGCTCAGTAGAGTGATCTCCGGACTTAGTCTCCAGAGCGTTCTCTCGTCGCTGTCTACTGCTGATTACCATAGGCTTGGCTGAAAAGTCTGTAGTAACCAAACAAATAGCACTGAGACCGACGTCTATGCTCAGCAGCGGCCAAAGATGAATGGGAGACCGCTGATGCAGGCAAGGCTTGGGATTCACCCTGTGCTGGGGAGAATCTCGGAGCCTAACAACATCAGTCCTGGTATCTCATGTAGCCCCTTGGGAAAATTACTTGCGAATGCGGACATACTGCATATATTGATAGGCTGTACTTGTCCTTAGGAGAAAAGTCTAATACTAGCAGCAGGTTGTACAGTCATGGCCAAAAGTATTGACACCCCTGCAATTCTGTCAGATAATACTCATTTTCTTCCTGAAAATGATTGCAAACACAAATTTTTTGGTATTATTATCTTCATTTAATTTGCCTTAACATTGATCATTTCACACAAAACTCCAAAAATGGCCAGACAAAAGTATTGGCACCCTCAGCCTAATACTTGGTTGCACAACCTTTAGCCAAAATAACTGCAACCAACCACTTCCGGTAACCATCAATGAGTTTCTTACAATGCTCTGCTAGAATTTTAGACCATTCTTCTTTGGCAAACTGCTCCAGGTCCCTGATATTTGAAGGGTGCCTTCTCCAAACTGCCATTTTTAGATCTCTCCACAGGTGTTCTATGGGATTCAGGTCTGGACTCATTGCTGGCCACCTTAGAAGTCTCCAGTGCTTTCTCTCAAACCATTTTCTAGTGCTTTTTGAAGTGTGTTTTGGGTCATTGTCCTGCTTGAAGACCCATGACCTCTGAGGGAGACCCAGCTTTCTCACACTGGGTCCTACATTATGCTGCAAAATTTGTTGGTAGTCTTCAGACTTCATAATGCCATGCACACGGTCAAGCAGTCCAGTGCCAGAGGCAGCAAAGCAACCCCAAAACATCAGGGAACCTCCGCCATGTTTGACTGTAGGGACCGTGTTCTTTTCTTTGAATGCCTCTTTTTTTCTCCTGTAAACTCTATGTTGATGCCTTTGCCAAAAAAGCTCTACTTTTGTCTCATCTGACCAGAGGACATTCTTCCAAAACGTTTTAGGCTTTTTCAGGTAAGTTTTGGCAAACTCCAGCCTGGCTTTTTTATGTCTTGGGGTAAGAAGTGGGGTCTTTCTGGATCTCCTACCATACAGTCCCTTTTCATTCAGATGCCAACGGATTGTACCCTCGGACTGCAGGGCAGCTTGAACTTGTTTGGATGTTAGTCGAGGTTCTTTATCCAACATCCGCACAATCTTGTGTTGAAATCTCTTGTCAATTTTTCTTTTCCGTCCACATCTAGGGAGGTTAGCCACAGTGCCATGGGCTTTAAACTTCTTGATGACACTGCACACGGTAGACACAGGAACATTCAGGTCTTTGGAGATGGACTTGTAGCCTTGAGATTGCTCATGCTTCCTCACAATTTGGTTTCCCAAGTCCTCAGACAGTTCTTTGGTATTCTTTCTTTTATCCATGCTCAATGTGGTACACACAAGGACACAGGACAGAGGTTGAGTCAACTTTAATCCATGTCAACTGGCTGCAAGTGTGATTTAGTTATTGCCAACACCTGTTAGGTGCCACAGGTAAGTTACAGGTGCTGTTAATTACACAAATTAGAGAAGCATCACATGATTTTTCTAACAGTGCCAATACTTTTGTCCACCCCTTTTTTATGTTTGGTGTGGAATTATATCCAATTTGGCTTTAGGACAATTCTTTTTGTGTTTTTTTTTCATTTAAGATAAATTAAATGAAGATAATAATACCAAATAATTTGTGTTTGCAATCATTTTCAGGAAGAAAATGAGTATTATCTGACAGAATTGCAGGGGTGTCAATACTTTTGGCCATGACTGTAAATGGCATATCAATCTGGGGATCTATAATAAATATATTAAAGAATCAATCAATGAAGATTGCACTTTGTGTAACTCTTCAAAAATAATAATTAATATTTAAAAAGCCTTTACGGTACATTGTTAAATAAATCATACATACATTTATTTAAAAAAAATAAGAACATTCTACCATTTCCTTTTTTTCTAAATCAAGACCTACGATTCAGTTTAAAGCAAACATAACAGAACAGCTTTGGTTTGACATATTATTTGCTCTGGAGAATAACTGCTTAGTTACTCTGATTGACCCTCCTGATATAAGGCAGCTTATTGAGTTTTTTGAAATGTAGATATGGGACCTACTAAATAGACTAAAATACAGCATGAGCCTCTAGAAGGCTTTTCTTTTTCCAAGAATTTAATTGCCCACCTGAGTGGTTAAGAATGAAGTTATTTGAATGTTGTATGCATACTAATAATTATCAAGCACCATGGGAGGAAGTAAGACAATACGCTTTACATTTCCTAAATCCCCAGATGGAAAACATGAAAATGTATTTACATTCTTCAGTGTCTAAGGGGTCCTGAATATTGAAAGGCGTTTTTTTTTTTACATTTACTACACCTGCATAGTTTTCACTCTGTGACCATAAAAGTCAGGCAGAGGGTGAGACTTGATACATTATTGTAGCTAAACTGGTTACAAAAATGTTACGTATCGCACCCAGAATTTTTGTTTATTCTGACGGTTGGCATGTCACAAACGTAAGGTAGAAAATTTGAGCTTTGCCTGCTCGAATAGAGATGAGCGAACTTATTCGGAAAAAGTTCTACAATCTCAAATTTGTCACAAATGTTACACATTCAGATTTGTGTTTGGATTCCCAAGCATTTTCCTCAAAATCTGCAAAATTCGGCCAAAGTTTGGTAAATGATCGAGATTCCACTAATGCTTTTGTTAGGATGTTGGCTAGGATAGTGGTTCTGTATGATAAGTGAGGGAGATGTGCTTGATGAGGGGAAGCGGTGGGGAAAGGCAGGGCCATATTTAGAGTTTATGCTGCCCTAGGCATTTTTAGTGCTGCCTTCACCATTGTTGAGTATGACATTATCGGCAGTGACTTTGGCAAAAATCGCTGATGTGAAAGTAGCCTTTTGCAGCAGATTTGGCAGTTTTGCTGCATCTGCTGTGTAACGGATCACTTACGGCAACATTGCCAGGGAACTAGTCTGATTGCCGTATGTGGAGTCGGGAAGAAAAAATTTTTCCCCAAGGTGGAGCTTACTCTTTGCCACATGGGTTTTTTTTGCCTTCCTCTGGATCAACATGTTAGGGCATGTTAGGTTAGGCTATGGGTTGAACTAGATGGACTTAAAGTCTTCCTTCAACCTTATTAACTACAGTTAGGTCCATATATATTTGGACAGAGACAACATTTTTCTAATTTTGGTTATAGACATTACCACAATGAATTGTAAACAAAACAATTCAGATGCAGTTGAAGTTCAGACTTTTTTTTTTTTTAATTGGACAGATTCAATAATTTTAAATAAAATGTTCATTTTAATACTTGGTTGAAAACCCTTTGTTGGCAATGACTGCCTGAAGTCTTGAACTCATGGACATCACCAGATGCTGTGTTTTCTCCTTTTTGATGCTCTGCCAGGCCTTCACTGCGGTGGTTTTCAGTTGCTGTTTGTGTGTGGGCCTTTCTGTCTGAAGTTTATTCTTTAACAAGTGAAATGCATGTTCAATTGTGTTGAGATCAGGTGATTGACTTGGCCATTCAAGAATATTCCACTTCTTTGCTTTAATAAACTCCTGGGTTGCTTTGGTTTTATGTTTTGGGTCATTGTCCATCTGTAGTATGAAACAACGACCAATCAGTTTGGCTGCATTTGGCTGGATCTGAGCACACAATATGTCTCTGAATACCTCAGAATTCATTCGGCTGCTTCTGTCCTGTGTCACATCATCAATAAACACTAGTGACCCAGTGCCACTGGCAGCCATGCATGCCCAAGCCATCACACTGCCTCCGCCGTGTTTTACAGATGATGTGGTATGCTTTGGATCATGAGCTGTACCACACCTTCGCCATACTTTTCTCTTTCCATCATTCTGGTAGAGGTTGATCTTGGTTTCATCTGTCCAAAGAATGTTCTTCCTGTTCTTCCAGAACTGTGCTGGTTTTTTAGATGTTTTTTAGTAAAGTCCAGTCTAGCCTTTTTATTCTTGATGCTTATGAGTGGCTTGCGCCGTGCAGTGAACCCTCTGTATTTACTTTCATGCAGTCTTCTCTTTATGGTAGATTTGGATATTGATACGCCGACCTCCTGGAGAGTGTTCTTCACTTGGTTGGCTGTTGTGAAGGGGTTTCTCTTCACCATGGAGATTATTCTGCGATCATCCACCACTGTTGTCTTCCGTGGGTGCCCAGGTCTTTTTGCATTGATGAGTTCACCAGTGATTTCTTTCTTTCTCAGGATGTACCAAACTGTAGATTTTGCCACTCCTAATATTGTAGCAATTTCTTGGATGGGTTTTTTCTGTTTTCGCAGCTTAAGGATGGCAGTAGACGGGCATGGCACCAGGAGATGGAACAGGATCCTTGATGCAAACAACTGGCTAAGACGATGGTGCAGACAACAAGGATTTGGATTCCTGGACCACGGTGTGAATTACTGGTATGATGGACTCCTCGCCAGAGACGGACTACACCTCAACAAACCTGGGAAACACACATTCGCCAGAAGACTCGCTACACTCATCAGGAGGGCGTTAAACTAGAAGAAGAGGGGACGGGAAGAAAAACATTAGACTCGAACAAAGACGACCCAGGAAAACATACTCAGAAGGGAGGTAAGAACATTTCTAAAACAATCCACAGTGAGGAGATTGGAACAAAACAAAATCCTCTAAACTGCATGCTCGCAAACGCCAGAAGCCTGACAAACAAGATGGAAGAACTAGAAGCAGAAATATCTACAGGTAACTTTGACATAGTGGGAATAACCGAGACATGGTTAGATGAAAGCTATGACTGGGCAGTTAACTTACAGGGTTACAGTCTGTTTAGAAAGGATCGTAAAAATCGGAGAGGAGGAGGGGTTTGTCTCTATGTAAAGTCTTGTCTAAAGTCCACTTTAAGGGAGGATATTAGCGAAGGGAATGAGGATGTCGAGTCCATATGGGTTGAAATTCATGGAGGGAAAAATGGTAACAAAATTCTCATTGGGGTCTGTTACAAACCCCCAAATATAACAGAAAGCATGGAAAGTCTACTTCTAAAGCAGATAGATGAAGCTGCAACCCATAATGAGGTCCTGGTTATGGGGGACTTTAACTACCCGGATATTAACTGGGAAACAGAAACCTGTGAAACCCATAAAGGCAACAGGTTTCTGCTAATAACCAAGAAAAATTATCTTTCACAATTGGTGCAGAATCCAACCAGAGGAGCAGCACTTTTAGACCTAATACTATCTAATAGACCTGACAGAATAACAAATCTGCAGGTGGTTGGGCATTTAGGAAATAGCGACCACAATATTGTGCAGTTTCACCTGTCTTTCACTAGGGGGACTTGTCAGGGAGTCACAAAAACATTGAACTTTAGGAAGGCAAAGTTTGAACAGCTTAGAGATGCCCTTAATCTGGTAGACTGGGACAATATCCTCAGAAATGAGAATACAGATAATAAATGGGAAATATTTAAGAACATCCTAAATAGGCAGTGTAAGCGGTTTATACCTTGTGGGAATAAAAGGACTAGAAATAGGAAAAACCCAATGTGGCTAAACAAAGAAGTAAGACAGGCAATTAACAGTAAAAAGAAAGCATTTGCACTACTAAAGCAGGATGGCACCATTGAAGCTCTAAAAAACTATAGGGAGAAAAATACTTTATCTAAAAAACTAATTAAAGCTGCCAAAAAGGAAACAGAGAAGCACATTGCTAAGGAGAGTAAAACTAATCCCAAACTGTTCTTCAACTATATCAATAGTAAAAGAATAAAAACTGAAAATGTAGGCCCCTTAAAAAATAGTGAGGAAAGAATGGTTGTAGATGACGAGGAAAAAGCTAACATATTAAACACCTTCTTCTCCACGGTATTCACGGTGGAAAATGAAATGCTAGGTGAAATCCCAAGAAACAATGAAAACCCTATATTAAGGGTCACCAATCTAACCCAAGAAGAGGTGCGAAACCGGCTAAATAAGATTAAAATAGATAAATCTCCGGGTCCGGATGGCATACACCCACGAGTACTAAGAGAACTAAGTAATGTAATAGATAAACCATTATTTCTTATTTTTAGTGACTCTATAGCGACAGGGTCTGTTCCGCAGGACTGGTGCATAGCAAATGTGGTGCCAATATTCAAAAAGGGCTCTAAAAGTGAACCTGGAAATTATAGGCCAGTAAGTCTAACCTCTATTGTTGGTAAAATATTTGAAGGGTTTCTGAGGGATGTTATTCTGGATTATCTCAATGAGAATAACTGTTTAACTCCATATCAGCATGGGTTTATGAGAAATCGCTCCTGTCAAACCAATCTAATCAGTTTTTATGAAGAGGTAAGCTATAGACTGGACCACGGTGAGTCATTGGACGTGGTATATCTCGATTTTTCCAAAGCGTTTGATACCGTGCTGCACAAGAGGTTGGTACACAAAATGAGAAAGCTTGGTCTGGGGGAAAATGTGTGTAAATGGGTTAGTAACTGGCTTAGTGATAGAAAGCAGAGGGTGGTTATAAATGGTATAGTCTCTAACTGGGTCGCTGTGACCAGTGGGGTACCGCAGGGGTCAGTATTGGGACCTGTTCTCTTCAACATATTCATTAATGATCTGGTAGAAGGTTTACACAGTAAAATATCGATATTTGCAGATGATACAAAACTATGTAAAGCAGTTAATACAAGACAAGATAGTATTCTGCTACAGATGGATCTGGATAAGTTGGAAACTTGGGCTGAAAGGTGGCAGATGAGGTTTAACAATGATAAATGTAAGGTTATACACATGGGAAGAGGGAATCAATATCACCATTACACACTGAACGGGAAACCACTGGGTAAATCTGACAGGGAGAAGGACTTGGGGATCCTAGTTAATGATAAACTTACCTGGAGCAGCCAGTGCCAGGCAGCAGCTGCCAAGGCAAACAGGATCATGGGGTGCATTAAAAGAGGTCTGGATACACATGATGAGAGCATTATACTGCCTCTGTACAAATCCCTAGTTAGACCGCACATGGAGTACTGTGTCCAGTTTTGGGCACCGGTGCTCAGGAAGGATATAATGGAACTAGAGAGAGTACAAAGGAGGGCAACAAAATTAATAAAGGGGATGGGAGAACTACAATACCCAGATAGATTAGCGAAATTAGGATTATTTAGTCTAGAAAAAAGACGACTGAGGGGCGATCTAATAACCATGTATAAGTATATAAGGGGACAATACAAATATCTCGCTGAGGATCTGTTTATACCAAGGAAGGTGACGGGCACAAGGGGGCATTCTTTGCGTCTGGAGGAGAGAAGGTTTTTCCACCAACATAGAAGAGGATTCTTTACTGTTAGGGCAGTGAGAATCTGGAATTGCTTGCCTGAGGAGGTGGTGATGGCGAACTCAGTCGAGGGGTTCAAGAGAGGCCTGGATGTCTTCCTGGAGCAGAACAATATTGTGTCATACAATTATTAGGTTCTGTAGAAGGACGTAGATCTGGGTATTTATTATGATGGAATATAGGCTGAACTGGATGGACAAATGTCTTTTTTCGGCCTTACTAACTATGTTACTATGTTACTATGTTACTATGCTTGTTTCACCTCCATGGAGAGCTCCTTTGACCGCATGTTTACTTCACAGCAAAACCTTCCAAATGCAAGCACCACACCTCAAATCAACTCCAGGCCCTTTATCTGCTTAATTGAGAATGACATAATGAAGGGATTGCCCACACCTGTCCATGAAATAGCCTTGGAGTCAATTGTCCAATTACTTTTGGTCCCTTTAAAAACAGGGTGGCACATGTTAAGGAGCTGAAACTCCTAAACCCTTCATCCAATTTTAATGTGGATACCCTCAAATGAAAGCTGAAAGTCTGAACTTCAACTGCATCTGAATTGTTTTGTTTAAAATTCATTGTGGTAATGTCTATAACCAAAATTAGAAAAATGTTGTCTCTGTCCAAATATATATGGACCTAACTGTATATGCGATTTGCACACTTAAGGTACCTTCACACTAGACGACGCTGCAGCGATCCAGACAACGATCCGGATCGCTGCAGCGTCGCTGTTTGGTCGCTGGAGAGCTGTCACACAGACAGCTCTCCAGCGACCAACGATGCCGGTAACCAGGGTAAACATCGGGTTACTAAGCGCAGGGTCGCGCTTAGTAATCTGATATTTACCCTGGTTACCATCCTAAAAGTAAAAAAAACAAACGCTTCATACTTACCTTCCGCTGTCTGTCCCCGGCGCTGTGGTTCTCTGTACTGGCTGTGAGCACAGCGGCCGGAAAGCAGAGCGGTGACGTCACCGCTCTGCTTTCCGGCCGCTGTGCTCACAGTGAGTGCAGGAAAGCACAGCGCCGGGGACAGACAGCGGAAGGTAAGTATGAAGCGTTTGTTTTTTTTACTTTTAGGATGGTAACCAGGGTAAACATCGGGTTACTAAGTGCGGCCCTGCGCTTAGTAACCCGATGTTTACCCTGGTTACCAGCGAAGACATCGCTGAATCGGCGTCACACACGCCGATTCAGAGATGTCAGCGGGAGAGCCAGCGACCAAATAATGTTCTGGCCTTCTAGCCCCGACCAACGACATCACAGCAGGATTCGGATCGCTGCTGCGTGTCAAAATGAACGATATCGCTAGCCAGGACGCTGCAACGTGTGAAGGTACCTTTAGTCATGTACCGACGAGCTGCTCTCCCTAATACTCTCAATGTTCAGTGAAAAACTGAGAGAAGCAGGAAGAGAAGCTCGTTGTCACAGGACCACAAATATGAAAATCGCATATGAGTGAAGTGTCCATGTGACGACTACTGGAACCTGCAGAGCTGAATCCTGACATCGGAGGCTTCTGAATTCTCACAACGAGTGCATTGCACCCTTTTAGGATTCTCTGCTGCCGGTGGACAGTCATGTCAGCACAAGTATGTAATTTGTATACTTCTGGCCACATTCCGACTAGACGTGCCCGGCTTCACTCAGTTCATTTTCATTGAGTGAGGCCACACATGTCTAGTCAGCGCATGACTGCATGCATGTAAATCACCAGCATGAGAGAATCCTTACAGCGTGCAGGGCACACTGTGAGAACTCAGAAGTCTGCAGTCACAAAGAATGACTGCAGATTCATCATAAACCTGGACAACCCCTTGAATGCTCCTAACATAAATAAAACATGAGAATCAGTATCAAAAATAAAATTTACATCCAGGTACCTTATAGATGATGTCGTCTCTGGAGCCGTTCTCTTTCTTTTCTTCATCTTGTACAGACCCCATGATGAGTTTTCTTATCCACAGCTCGTCTCTGCAGACCTCCATCTTCTCCGCTCTTTTGCAGAAAATCTCCACATGATGCCCTTAAAGATAGAAGTTTCATTATAATGCTCCTGAATAAAAAATTGCCTCTCACTAAATTGTCTGCACAAAATATGATTCCCACACTGTCCCTCTCATGGTACATACTCTTTACACTGACCTCTCCTTTCCATACCGGTCCCCTCTTCACACTGTCTTCTCATACTGTGTCCCCTTATAAGGCCCAGTATTTATACTGTACTCTCATCACACTCCCCCTCCTTGGTATACTGTCCTACTGTCCCCTCCTGGCTGTGCCCTTACACTGTCCCTCCATGCTGCACCCCCACTACTCAGTTTCTATTCTGTGCCCACTCACGTTTCTCCCCCATACTGTCACCTCACACTATTCCCTTCCCTCCTCATACTGTCTCCTCTCACATCCCCCCTATTCACCATACTGTATCCTCATATTTACCTCCTCACTTTCTATACTGCCTGCTCACCTGACTCCCCATACTGTGTCTGCACACATCCCATCACCCTCACTCCCCGTACTCTGTCCACATACATTTTTCACATCGCTACTCACACTGTGTCTATATATATTCCCCCGTTTGCTCCCCATACTGTCCACACCCATCCCTCGATACTGTTTCCTCATATATGCCCCCCATTCCCCCATACTGTTTCCTTATACATGCCCCCATTCCCCAGTACTGTTTCCTCATACATGCCCTCATTCCCCCGTACTGTTTCCTCATACATGCCCCCCATTCCCCTGTACTGCTTCCTCATATATGCCCCCATCTCCCCCTTTGCACTTCATTTTGTGTCCTCATATCTCCCCCACACATTAAATCCCCCATCTCCACTACAAATCTCATCTCCCCACACACAATAAATAATCCCATCTCCACTCCAAATCTCACCGCACACATTAAAACCCCCCATCCCCACTCCAATTCTCCCCTCACACATTAAAACCCCCATCCCCACTCCAATTCTCCCCACACATAATAAATCCTCCTATCCCCACTCAAATTCTCCCCACACATAATAAATCCCCCCATCCCCACTCAAATTCTCCCCACACACAATAAATCCCTCCATCCCAACTTCATTTCTCCACAGACATATTAAAAAACCCCATCCCCACTCCAATTCTCCCCACACATAATAAATCCCTCCATCCCCACTCAAATTTTCCCCACACACAATAAATCCCCCTATCCTCACTCAAATTCTCTCCATACATAATAAATCCCCCCATCCCCACTCAATTTCTCCCCACACACAATAAATCCATCCATTCCAACTTCATTTCTCCACAGACACATTAAAACCCCCCATCCCCACTCCAATTCTCCCCACACATAATAAATCCCTCCATCCCCACTCAAATTCTCCCCATACATAATAAATCCCCCCATCCCCACTCAAATTGTCCCCACCGTGCACTTAATCTTCGGTGTCTTCCACTGGAGCACTTACCACTAGAGCTGAGCGACTTTTACTTTTTTAGAATCGAGTCGGGTTTCGCGAAACCTGACTTTGTCAAAAGTCGGGTCGGGTGAAATCGGCCGATTGTTGCAAAAAATCGGGGGCCGACCAAAACACGAAACCCAATGCAAGTCAATGGGGAATCAAAGTCGGCAGTGAGTGGAGGACAGGAAAACACCTACAGTGTCCATTTTAATGCCAAAACATCAATTCTTATTTCTTAAGCTTGTCAATCTTAATTTACTTTATAATAATAGTTAAGCATTGAAAACAGGGGGTCATTTGGCTAAAGTTGTGGGGGGGTAGGGCTGGCTCAAGATTTTCATGGGCCAAGGAAACACGGAATATGTCATGGCGGTGGAGCAGGGAGAGGTAAGCATTTCAACTTTGCAAGTGCTGTGAGCCTGAGCAGGTGGGGGGGCCCACTCGTTGGCACTTGGCACTGGCACAGGGCCCCTCATAGTACGGCGGTGTGTTTGACGGCGGGTGGAGCCTCCCACTGGCAGAGACACTTTTGTGTACCATGAGGGGCCCTGTGCCAGTGACGTCGCCAACGAGTATGCCCCCCCAACTGATGAAGGAACCTGCACTTTCATCTGCACCTTCCTCTTTGTCCCCGTGTAAGGTGGCATAGTATGCGGGAAGGGGATCCTGACTTTCAGCAGGGTCAGATTCTGGCTGTGTAGAGTGCAAGGGGAATGTAGTGGTCTGGGTGAATGTACCAGCAGACTCATCTAGCAGTGGCTGGGCAATGGGCAGGATGAAGAGGAAACACAGATATAGGCCCAAATAATAAAGTAGGCTAAATGCAGTTCAAAATTGGCAAAAGGACTAAACAGGCGGCATAGCTTTGTTCAGTGGAGGACAACTGTAATGAGTGGCGCAGACACAGTTAGTAGGCCCAAAATAAAAAAGTAGGCTAAAAGCAGTTCAAAATTGGTAACAGGACTAAACAGGCAGCATAGCTTTGTTCAGTGGAGGACAACTGTAATGAGTGGAGCAGATACAGTTAGTTGGCCCAAAATAAAAAAGTAGGCTAAATGCAGTCCAAAATTGGTAACAGGACTAAACAGGCGGCCTAGCTTTGTTCAGTGGAGGACAACTGTAATGAGTGGCGCAGACACAGTTAGGCCCAAATACAAAAGTTGGCTAAATGCAGTTCAAAATTGGTAACAGGACTAAACAGGCGGCATTGCTTTGTTCAGTGGAGGACAACTGTAATGAGTGGCACAGACACAGTTAGTAGGCCCAAATAATAAAGTAGGCTAAATGCAGTTCAAAATTGGTAACAGGACTAAACAGGCGGCATTGCTTTGTTCAGTGGAGGACAACTGTAATGAGTGGCGCAGACACAGTTAGTAGGCCCAAAATAAAAAAGTTGGCTAAATGCAGTTCAAAATTGATAACAGGACTAAAGAGGCGGCCTAGCTTTGTTCAGTGGAAGACAACTGTAATTTGTGGTGCAGACACAGTTATTAGGCCCAAAATAAAAAAGTAGGCTAAATGCAGTTCAAAATTGGTAACAGGACTAAACAGGCGGCCTAGCTCAGTGGAGGACAACTGTAATGAGTGGCGCAGACACAGTTAGTAGGCCCAAAATAAAAAAGTTGGCTAAATGCAGTTCAAAATTGATAACAGGACTAAAGAGGCGGCCTAGCTTTGTTCAGTGGAAGACAACTGTAATTTGTGGTGCAGACACAGTTATTAGGCCCAAAATAAAAAAGTAGGCTAAATGCAGTTCAAAATTGGTAACAGGACTAAACAGGCGGCCTAGCTTTGCTCAGTGGAGGACAACTGTAATGAGTGGCGCAGACACAGTTAGTAGGCCCAAAATAAAAAAGTTGGCTAAATGCAGTTCAAAATTGATAACAGGACTAAAGAGGCGGCCTAGCTTTGTTCAGTGGAAGACAACTGTAATTTGTGGTGCAGACACAGTTATTAGGCCCAAAATAAAAAAGTAGGTTAAATGCAGTTCAAAATTGGTAACAGGACTAAACAGGCGGCATAGCTTTGTTTAGTGGAGGACAACTGTAATGAGTGGCGCAGACACAGTTAGTAGGCATAAATAATAAAGTAGGCTAAAAGCAGTTCAAAAGTTCAAAATTGGTAAGAGGACTAAACAGGCGGCATTGCTTTGTTCAGTGGAGGACAACTGTAATGAGTGGCACAGACACAGTTAGTAGGCCCAAATAATAAAGTAGGCTAAATGCAGTTCAAAATTGGTAACAGGACTAAACAGGCGGCATAGCTTTGTTCAGTGGAGGACAACTCTAATGAGTGGCGCAGACACAGTTAGTAGGCCCAAAATAAAAAAGTAGGCTAAAAGCAGTTCAAAATTGGTAACAGGACTAAACAGGCAGCATAGCTTTGTTCAGTCGAGGACAACTGTAATGAGTGGAGCAGATACAGTTAGTTGGCCCAAAATAAAAAAGTAGGCTAAATGCAGTCCAAAATTGGTAACAGGACTAAACAGGCGGCCTAGCTTTGTTCAGTGGAGGACAACTGTAATGAGTGGCGCAGACACAGTTAGGCCCAAATACAAAAGTTGGCTAAATGCAGTTCAAAATTGGTAACAGGACTAAACAGGCGGCCTAGCTTTGCTCAGTGGAGGACAACTGTAATGAGTGGCGCAGACACAGTTATTAGGCCCAACTAAAAAAGTAGGCTAAATGCAGTTCAAAATTGGTAACAGGACTAAACAGGCGGCCTAGCTTTGCTCAGTGGAGGACAACTGTAATGAGTGGCGCAGACACAGTTAGTAGGCCCAAAATAAAAAAGTTGGCTAAATGCAGTTCAAAATTGATAACAGGACTAAAGAGGCGGCCTAGCTTTGTTCAGTGGAAGACAACTGTAATTTGTGGTGCAGACACAGTTATTAGGCCCAAAATAAAAAAGTAGGCTAAATGCAGTTCAAAATTGGTAACAGGACTAAACAGGCGGCATAGCTTTGTTTAGTGGAGGACAACTGTAATGAGTGGCGCAGACACAGTTAGTAGGCCTAGATAATAAAGTAGGCTAAAGGCAGTTCAAAAGTTCAAAATTGGTAAGAGGACTAAACAGGCGGCATTGCTTTGTTCAGTGGAGGACAACTGTAATGAGTGGCGCAGACACAGTTAGTAGGCCCAAATAATAACGTAGGCTAAATGCAGTTCAAAATTGGTAACAGGACTAAACAGGCGGCATAGCTTTGTTCAGTGGAGGACAACTCTAATGAGTGGCGCAGACACAGTTTGTAGGCCCACAATAAAAAAGTAGGCTAAATGCAGTTCAAAATTGGTAACAGGACTAAACAGGCGGCATAGGTTTGTTCAGTGGAGGACAACTGTAATGAGTGGCGCAGACACAGTTAGTAGGCCCAAATAATAAAGTAGGCTAAATGCAGTGCAAAATTGGTAACAGGACTAAACAGGCGGCATAGCTAGGTACTGGGGTGGGCTCCTCTGCTGAGTAGCAGACAGTGGTAGTAGGCGCAAAGTATTAACTGGTCTAAATGGAGGCCAGGTGTTATGATCCGGTGACCTTGGAGCCGCATGAAACTTTCTCTGGAGTAGGTGGAACCTGTACTGACCACAAATCCTGAACTGACACCGCAACTAGAAGTAGCCGTGGGGTGTGCCTAACAAACCCTAGACACCTCGACACAGCCGGAGGACTAAATACCCCTATAGATGGAAATAGGAATTCTACCTTGCCTCAGAGCAGAACCCCAAAGGATAGGCAGCCCCCCACAAATATTGACTGTGAGAAGGAGAGGAAAGACACACGCAGGCAGAAAACAGGATTTAGCAAAAGAGGCCACTCTAGCTAAATAGGAAAGGATAAAACAGAATACTAAGCGGTCAGTATTAAAACCCTTCCAAAAATATCCACAGCAGATAATACAAAAAATTCCACCATCTAACTAAAGACGTGGGACGTATATCTGCAACTCCTGAGAATCCAACAAGACTGAGAAAATACTGACACAATCTAAGCTGGACAAGAAAAAACTAATGAATAGCACTGAATTATCAAGCACACAGCCTGTGTGCCACAGAAATAAAACCAGACACTTATCTTTGCTGATTTGGCAGCAAGGCAGGAGGAACCAGACAGAGGTCTAAAACCTCCCAACAACCATGGACAACTGGCAAGGACTAAAGAATCCTGCAAACCTAAATACCCCAGTCAGAACTGCAATCAGCAGATACACCTGACCAGGACTGCAATCCAGGGACAACTGCATTACCACCTACAACCACCGGAGGGAGCCCAAAAGCAGAATTCACAACAGTACCCTCCCTTGAGGAGGGGTCACCGAACCCTCACCAGAGCCCCCAGGCCGATCAGGATGAGCCAGATGAAAGGCACGAACCAAATCAGCAGCATGGACATCAGAGGCAAAAACCCAAGAATTATCCTCCTGGCCATAACCCTTCCATTTGACAAGGTACTGAAGCCTCCGCCTCGAAAAACGAGAATCCAAAATCTTCTCAACCACATACTCCAACTCCCCATCAACCAACACAGGGGCCGGAGGATCAACAGAGGGAACAACGGGCACCACATATTTCCGCAACAAAGATCTATGGAAGACATTATGGATAGCAAAAGAGGCCGGAAGCGCCAATCGAAAAGACACCGGATTAATAATCCCAGAAATCCTATAAGGACCAATAAACCGAGGCTTAAACTTAGGGGAAGAAACCTTCATAGGAACATGACGGGAAGACAACCAGACCAGATCCCCAAGCCGAAGCCGGGAACCAACACACCGACGACGATTAGCAAAACGTTGAGCCTCCTCCTGAGACAACACCAAATTGTCCACCACATGAGCCCAAATCTGCTGCAACCTGTCTACCACAGAATCCACACCAGGACAGTCAGAAGGCTCAACCTGGCCAGAAGAAAAACGAGGATGAAAACCAAAATTACAAAAGAAAGGTGAAACCAAAGTAGCCGAACTAACCCGATTATTAAGGGCAAACTCGGCCAATGGCAAGAAGGCCACCCAATCATCCTGATCAGCAGACACAAAGCATCTCAAATAAGTCTCCAAAGTCTGATTAGTTCGCTCGGTCTGGCCATTTGTCTGAGGATGAAATGCAGAAGAAAAAGACAAATCAATGCCTAGCCTAGCACAAAAGGCCCGCCAAAACCTACAAACAAACTGGGAACCTCTGTCAGACACAATATTCTCTGGAATACCATGCAAACGAACCACATGCTGAAAAAACAACGGAACCAAATCTGAAGAGGAAGGCAATTTAGGCAAAGGCACCAAATGAACCATCTTAGAGAACCGGTCACAAACAATCCAGATAACTGACATCCTCTGGGAAACCGGAAGATCAGAAATAAAATCCATAGAAATATGCGTCCAGGGCCTCTCAGGGAGCGGCAATGGCAAAAGCAACCCACTAGCACGGGAACAACAAGGCTTGGCCCGCACACAAGTCCCACAGGACTGCACAAAAGAACGCACATCACGTGACAAAGAAGGCCACCAAAAGGACCTACCAACCAAGTCTCTGGTACCAAAAATACCAGGATGACCAGCCAACACAGAACAGTGAACCTCAGAAATCACTCTACTAGTCCATCTGTCAGGAACAAACAGTTTCCCCACTGGACAGCGGTCAGGTCTGTCAGCCTGAAATTCCTGAAAAACCCGTCGTAAATCAGGGGAAATGGCAGAAAGTACCACCCCTTCTTTCAGAATGCCGACCAGTTCAAGGACCTCAGGAGAATCAGGCAAAAATCTCCTAGAGAGGGCATCAGCCTTAATATTCTTAGAACCCGGAAGATACGAGACCACGAAATCAAAACGGGAAAACAACAAGGACCATCGAGCCTGTCTAGGATTCAGCCGTTTGGCCCGACTCGAGGTAAATCAGATTCTTATGATCGGTCAAGACCACAATACGGTGCTTAGCTCCCTCAAGCCAATGTCGCCACTCCTCAAACGCCCACTTCATAGCCAACAACTCCCGATTGCCGACATCATAATTGCGTTCAGCGGGTGAAAACTTATGGGAAAAGAAGGCACACGGTTTCATCATGGAACCAACAGGATCCCTCTGAGACAAAACGGCCCCTGCCCCAATCTCAGAAGCGTCAATCTCAACCTGAAATGGAAGAGAAACATCCGGTTGGCGCAACACCGGAGCAGAAGTAAATTGGCGTTTAAGCTCCTGAAAGGCTGAGACAGCCGCAGAGGACCAATTCTGTTATGATCTGGTGGTTTAGGAACAACATGAGACAAGCTCTGAAGGAGGTGGTATCTGTACTGACCGCAAGCCCTGAACCTAGCAGCGCAACTAAAAATAGCCGTGGGGGGTACCTGACGCTCCCTAGACCCCTCGACACAGCCTAAGATCTAACTTCCCCTAAAGATGGAAACAGGAAACCTATCTTGCCTCAGAGAAAATCCCCAAAGGAAAGATAGCCCCCCACAAATATTGACGGTGAGAGGAGGGGAAAATAACATACGCAGAAATGAAATCAGATTTTAGCATAGGAGGCCAGTCTAGCTTGATAGATAGGACAGGAAAGGATACTGTGCGGTCAGTATAAAAACTACAAAACAATCCACACAGAGTTTACAAAATCTCCAAACCTGACTAAAGGTGTGGAGGGTAAATCTGCTTCCCAGAGCTTCCAGCTAACAGAAAAAAGCCATACTGACAAGCTGGACAAATATAGAATGCACAGAACAATAAGTCCACAACATGTGGACTGAAAAGAGCAAAGCCAGAACTTATCTTTGCTGAACTGGTCAGGAAACCAGGACAATCCAAGCAGAGATGAAATCCAGCCAGGAAACAATGACAAGTGGCACAGGCTGAAGAAAGAGCCAGACTTAAATAGCGGACGATAAGTGGAGGCAGCTGATGACAGCTAACTCCAAGGAGCAGCCATACCACTAGAAACCACAAGAGGGAGCCCAAGAGCAGAACTCACAAAAGTGCCACTTACAACCACCGGAGGGAGCCCAAGAGCGGAATTCACAACAGTACCCCCCCCTTGAGGAGGGGTCACTGAACCCTCACCAGAGCCCCCAGGACGATCAGGACGAGCCAAGTGAAAAGCACGAACCAAATCGGTAGCATGGACATCGGAGGCAACAACCCAAGAATTATCCTCCTGGCCATAACCCTTCCACTTGACAAGATACTGAAGCCTCCGCCTCGAAAAACGAGAATCCAAAATCTTCTCAACCTCATATTCCAACTCTCCCTCAACCAACACCGGGGCAGGAGGGTCAACCGAGGGAACAACGGGCACCACATATCTCCGCAACAAAGATCTATGGAAAACATCATGAATGGCAAAAGAGGCAGGAAGAACCAAACGAAAAGACACCGGATTAATAATTTCAGAAATTTTATAAGGACCAATAAACCGAGGCTTAAACTTAGGAGAAGAAACCTTCATAGGAACATGACGAGAAGACAACCAAACCAAATCCCCCACACGAAGCCGGGGACCAACACGCCGACGGCGTTTAGCAAAACGTTGAGCCCTTTCCTGAGACAACGTCAAATTGTCCACCACATGAGTCCAAATCTGCTGCAGCCTGTCCACCACAGAATTAACACCAGGACAATCAGAAGGCTCAACCTGCCCAGAAGAAAAACGAGGATGAAAACCAAAATTACAAAAGAAAGGTGAAACCAAAGTAGCCGAACTAGCCCGATTATTAAGGGCAAACTCGGCCAAGGGCAAGAAAGACACCCAATCATCCTGATCAGCAGACACAAAGCATCTCAAATAGGTCTCCAAGGTCTGATTAGTTTGCTCAGTTTGGCCATTAGTCTGAGGATGAAACGTCGAAGAAAAAGATAAATCAATGCCCATCCTAGCACAAAAGGCCCGCCAAAATCTAGAGACAAACTGAGAACCTCTGTCAGACACAATATTCTCTGGAATGCCATGCAAGCGAACCACATGCTGAAAAAACAATGGAACCAGATCTGAGGAGGAAGGCAACTTAGGCAAAGGTACCAGATGGACCATTTTAGAAAACCGGTCACAAACAACCCAGATAACAGACATCTTCTGGGAAACAGGAATATCCGAAATAAAATCCATGGAAATATGCGTCCAGGGCCTCTCAGGGACCGGCAAAGGCAAAAGCAACCCACTAGCGCGGGAACAGCAAGGCTTGGCCCGGGCGCAAGTCCCACAGGACTGCACAAAAGCACGCACATCGCGAGACAAGGAAGGCCACCAAAAGGACCTAGCAACCAAATCTCTGGTACCAAAAATCCCAGGATGACCAGCCAACACGGAACAATGAACCTCAGAAATTACCTTACTTGTCCATCTATCAGGAACAAACAGCTTCCCCACTGGACAGCGCTCAGGCCTATCAGCCTGAAATTCCTGAAGCACCCGCCGCAAATCAGGGGAGATAGCAGAAAGAATCACCTCCTCCTTAAGAATGCCAACCGGCTCCAGGACTCCAGGAGAATCAGGCAAAAAACTCCTAGAGAGGGCATCAGCCTTAACATTCTTAGATCCCGGAAGGTACGAGACCACAAAATCAAAACGGGAGAAAAACAGGGACCATCGAGCCTGTCTAGGATTCAGCCGCTTGGCCGACTCGAGGTAAATCAGATTCTTATGATCGGTCAGGACCACAACACGGTGTTTAGCGCCCTCAAGCCAATGTCGCCACTCCTCAAACGCCCACTTCATAGCCAACAACTCCCGATTGCCGACATCATAATTGCGTTCCGCAGGCGAAAACTTTCTGGAAAAAAAGGCACACGGTTTCATCAAAGAACCATCAGACTCCCTCTGAGACAAAACGGCCCCTGCCCCAATCTCAGAAGCGTCGACCTCAACCTGAAAAGGAAGAGAAACATCCGGTTGACGCAACACAGGGGCAGAAGTATATCTGCGTTTAAGCTCCTGAAAGGCCTCAACACCCTCAGAGGACCAATTCGTAACATCAGCGCCTTTCTTCGTCAAATCAGTAAGGGGCTTAACCACACTGGAAAAGTTGGCAATGAAACGGCGATAGAAATTAGCAAAGCCCAAAAATTTTTGAAGTCCCTTCACAGATGTGGGTTGGATCCAGTTATGAATGGCTTGGACCTTAGCAGGATCCATTTCTATAGACGAGGGAGAAAAAATAAAACCCCAAAAAGAGATCTTCTGAACTCCGAATAGGCACTTAGACCCCTTCACAAATAAAGCATTATCACGAAGGATCTGGAACACCTGCTTCACATGAGACTCCCAATCATTGGAAAAAATCAAAATATCATCCAAATATACGACCATGAATTTATCAAGATAATTGCGGAAAATATCATGCATGAATGACTGGAACACAGATGGAGCATTAGAGAGCCCAAATGGCATCACAAGGTATTCAAAATGGCCTTCGGGCGTATTAAATGCAGTTTTCCATTCGTCACCCTGTTTAATACGAACAAGATTATATGCCCCTCGGAGGTCAATCTTAGTAAACCAACTAGCCCCCTTAATCTGAGCAAACAAATCAGTGAGCAAAGGCAAAAGGTATTGGAATTTAACCGTGATCTTATTAAGAAGACGATAATCAATACAGGGTCTGAAGGAGCCATCCTTCTTAGCAACAAAAAAGAAACCCGCTCCCAATGGTGAAGAAGAGGGCCGAATATGCCCTTTCTCCAAAGATTCCTTAACATAGCTCCGCATGGTGGCATGCTCTGGCACAGACAGATTGAAAAGTCGGCCCTTAGGGAACTTACAACCAGGAATCAAGTTAATAGCACAATCGCAGTCCCTATGTGGAGGAAGGGAACTGGACTTGGGCTCATCAAATACATCCTGGAAATCCGACAAAAACTCAGGGACCTCGGAAGAGGGGGAAGAGGAAATTGACATCAAAGGAACGTCATTATGTACTCCTCGACAACCCCAACTAGTCACCGACATAGTTTTCCAATCCAGCACCGGATTATGTTCCTGTAACCATGGAAATCCCAGCACAACAACATCATGCAGGTTATGCAACACCAGAAAACGGCAATCTTCCTGATGTGCAGGAGCCATGCACATAGTCATCTGTGTCCAGTAATGAGGTTTATCCTTGGCCAAGGGTGTAGCATCAATGCCCCTCAAAGGAATAGGGCTCTGCAAAGGCTGCAAGGAAAAACCACAGCGCCTGGCAAATTCTAAGTCCATTAAGTTCAGGGCAGCGCCTGAATCCACAAATGCCATGACAGAAAAGGACGACAATGAGCAAATCAGGGTCACAGATAAGAGAAATTTAGGCTGTATAGTACTAATGGTAACAGACCTAGCGACTCTCTTAGTACGCTTAGGGCAATCAGAGATAACATGAGCCGAATCCCCACAGTAAAAACAAATCCGGAGTAGGAATTCTAGGCTCTAAGGCCGGA
Organism: Ranitomeya imitator; assembly: GCF_032444005.1. Classification (NCBI taxonomy): domain Eukaryota; kingdom Metazoa; phylum Chordata; class Amphibia; order Anura; family Dendrobatidae; genus Ranitomeya; species Ranitomeya imitator. The sequence goes on along the minus strand of NC_091282.1, from coordinate 105,464,859 downwards.
GTCTGAACCACATAATCTTGAATACTCTGTACTCTTGCAGCAAGCTGATCCACACGAGAAAACAAACCCTGAACATCCATGCCAAAGCATATATCCTGAACCACCCAGATATCAAGAGGAAAAAAAAAAGACAAACCAAAGCACAGAAAAAAAAATGGTTCAGAACTTTCTTTTCCTTCTTTTGAGATACATTTAATTCATTTTCGGCCACTTGTACTGTTATGATCTGGTGGTTTAGGAACAACATGAGACAAGCTCTGAAGGAGGTGGTATCTGTACTGACCGCAAACCCTGAACCTAGCAGCGCAACTAAAAATAGCCGTGGGGGGTACCTGACGCTCCCTAGACCCCTCGGCACAGCCTAAGATCTAACTTCCCCTAAAGATGGAAACAGGAAACCTATCTTGCCTCAGAGAAAATCCCCAAAGGAAAGATAGCCCCCCACAAATATTGACGGTGAGAGGAGGGGAAAATAACATACGCAGAAATGAAATCAGATTTTAGCATAGGAGGCCAGTCTAGCTTGATAGATAGGACAGGAAAGGATACTGTGCGGTCAGTATAAAAACTACAAAACAATCCACACAGAGTTTACAAAATCTCCACACCTGACTAAAGGTGTGGAGGGTAAATCTGCTTCCCAGAGCTTCCAGCCAACAGAAAAAAACCATACTGACAAGCTGGACAAATATAGAATGCACAGAACAATAAGTCCACATGTGGACTGAAAAGAGCAAAGCCAGAACTTATCTTTGCTGAACTGGTCAGGAAACCAGGAGAATCCAAGCAGAGATGAAATCTAGCCAGGAAACAATGACAAGTGGCAGAGGCTGAAGAAAGAGCCAGACTTAAATAGCGGACGATAAGTGGAGGCAGCTGATGACAGCTAACTCCAAGGAGCAGCCATACCACTAGAAACCACAAGAGGGAGCCCAAGAGCAGAACTCACAAAAGTGCCACTTACAACCACCGGAGGGAGCCCAAGAGCGGAGTTCACAACACAATTCGCCACATCAGCGACTTTCTTCGTCAAATCGGTCAAGGGTTTAACCACGCTGGAGAAGTTAGCAATGAAACGGCGACACAAATTTGCAAAACCCAAAAATTTCTGAAGGCTCTTCATGGATGTGGGTTGAATCCAATCATGAATGGCCTGAACCTTAACCGGATCCATCTCCATAGATGAGGGAGGAAAAATGAAGCCCAAAAAAGAAACCATCTGCACCCCAAAGAGACACTTAGACCCCTTCACAAACAAAGCATTGTCACGAAGGATCTGAAATACCATCCTGACCTGTTCCACATGAGACTCCCAATCATCGGAAAAAATCAAAATATCGTCCAGATATACAATCAAGAATTTATCAATATAAGTCCAGAAGATATCATGCATGAAGTACTGAAAAACAGATGGAGCATTAGTGAGCCCGAATGGCATCACAAGGTATTCAAAATGGCCTTCGGGCGTATTAAACGCAGTTTTCCATTCATCACCCTGCTTAATACGAATAAGATTATATGCCCCCCGAAGGTCAATCTTTGTAAACCAACTAGCCCCCTTAATCCTAGCAAACAAATCGGAAAGCAAAGGTAAAGGGTATTGAAACTTGACCGTGATCTTATTCAAGAGGCGATAATCAATACAGGGTCTCAAGGAGCCATCGTTCTTAGCAACAAAAGAAATCCCGCTCCCAACGGTGAAGAAGATGGCCGAATATGCCCTTTCTCCAAAGACTCTTTAACATAACTCCGCATGGCGGTATGTTCAGGCACAGACAGGTTGAAAAGTCGGCCCTTAGGAAACTTACAGCCTGGAATCAAGTCAATTGCACAATCACAGTCCCTGTGCGGTGGAAGGGAACTGGACTTGGGCTCATCGAATACATCCTGAAAATCAGACAAAAACTCTGGAATTTCAGAAGAGGAAGAAGAGGAGATTGACATCAAAGGAACATCATTATGAACCCCCTGACAACCCCAACTAGTCACAGACATAGACTTAAAATCCAACACAGGATTATGTACCTGCAACCACGGAAAACCTAGCACGATAGCATCATGCAAATTATGCAACACCAGAAATCGACAATCTTCCTGATGGGCTGGCGCCATGCGCATGGTCACCTGTGTCCAAAACTGGGGCTTATTTTTAGCCAAAGGTGTAGCATCAATGCCCCTTAAAGGAATAGGGTTCTGCAAAGGCTGCAAGGGAAAACCACAACGCCTGGCAAACTCAAAGTCCATTAAGTTCAAGGCGGCGCCTGAATCCACAAACGCCATGACAGAAAATGATGACAATGAGCAGATCAAGGACACAGATAACAGAAATTTAGGTTGTACAGTACTGATGGTAAATGAACTAGCGATCCTCTTTGTCTGCTTAGGGCAGACTGAAAAGACATGAGAAGCATCGCCACAATAATAACACAACCTATTCTGACGTCTGAATCCTTGTCGTTACGTTCTAGACAGAATCCTATCACACTGCATTGGCTCAGGAATCTGCTCTGAGGACAACGCCACAGCGCGCACAGTTCTGCGCTCCCGCAAGCGCCGGTCAATCTGAATGGCCAGAGACATAGAATCACTCAGACCGGAAGGCGTGGGAAACCCCACCATAACATCTTTAATGGATTCAGAAAGACCCTGTTAGGACTGGCGGAACGCACCAATTACAAGATGAAATGGAACTAGGTGCGTTCGCAGTCCGAGGTCCACCGTGCAGGTAAAAACCCTGCTGCTAGTAAGACGGACTATATGGCGGTACTACAAGTATACACGCACAGGTTAACTGCACCCTGCGTGAAGGAAGCGATCCTGTTGCATCACAGGACCGCGGTACCGCACATAGAGCGCGAGCAATAAGTCAGCGAACTCAACCCCAACTAGGATTGAAGTCCGATTAGACACTTGCTGGCACAACACCGCAACTGGGTGTGTAAGGAAACTAAATAATAATATAAAGGCACAAGATTGCGTGCGGTGCCGCACAGACGGACGCCACTAACCACCCAGGCTTGGGTCAGGAAAGCGCAGAGCAAGCGCACGGCGCCGTACAGGCGGACACAGCTACTGGCAGCTGTAATGAGTGTTGCGTGCTGTTGGACAAGTCGGGCGCTAGATAGCAAACATACACCTTCCGTGAACAGACATTCAATAGGGAGGGTATTTAAAGAGCGACTTTCACTCACAACACACACACATATTTACAAGACAATACTAGCGCATGGCCGTGCGGTCATGCGCAGTTTATATAGCTGCAGCACAGGAAACAGCTACAGAAGTTTTGCCCTTTCAGGACCTGCCAAAAGGACCAATGGGATGTGCTGCAGTACCTGAGCATGTGACCCTCGATCTCCAACAGGAGATCTTGCCCCGGGCATGCTCAGTGTGTGCAAATAAGGACTTAGATCCAGAAACGTCCACTCGCCGCTGCCCAGCACTGGCTTCAATGGCAGAAGCAGGAAAAGCAGCAGTAACTCTTCGCACAGAGTCAGACTGAGCGAGACGCTGGGATCGACGTCCCTGCTGAGCAGACTCCACTGCGGCTGGAGGAGAATGGGAGACCGCAGCGGAGACGGATCGAGATTCCCCCTGTGCAGCAGAGGAAACTCGACTCCTAACATTACCCGCCCTCCTAGGGCCCCTTCCTCCTTGGGTCTCGCTACGTTCGAAGGCAGCAATGAGCTGTGGGGCCCGAATGTGCTCAACAGGCTCCCAGGACCTGTCCTCGGGGCCATAACCCTTCCAGTCTACCAAATAAAATTTTTTGACACGTACCACCTTGCACCCCAAAATAGCGTTCACCTCATAATCGTCCGTAGACGAACCCGATGTCCCAGCAGATGACTCGGAGAACCGGGACATATACACGGGTTTCAAGAGGGACACATGAAAGGTGTCGGTGATACCCAGGCGTGGCGGAAGAGCCAAACGATAGACCACAGGATTAACCTGCTCGAGGACCTTGAAAGGGCCCAAGTAGCGAGGAGCAAATTTAGTGGACTCAACTCGCAGCCTGATGTTACGGGCGGAGAGCCACACCAAGTCGCCAGGAGCAAAGGTCGGAGCGGGGCGCCGATGAGCATCGGCGGAGGACCTCATTCTCTCCTTAGAGGCCCGAATGGCATCCTGAGTGCGGTCCCAAATATCCCGTGCCTCCACAGCCCAGTCTGCCACCCTGGAGTCTGCGGAAGACACGGGCATAGGCACAGGTACCCGTGGATGCTGACCATAGTTGAGGAGGAATGGGGTTTGTCCAGTGGAGTCGGCTACGGCGTTGTTCAGTGCAAACTCTGCCCATGATAGCAAGGATGCCCAGTCATCCTGCCTGGCTGAAACAAAATGTCGCAGGTATGTGACCAAGGTCTGGTTGGCCCTCTCTACCAACCCATTCGTCTCGGGATGATATGCGGAAGAGAGATTTAACTCAATGCTGAAAAGACGACAAAGCTCTCTCCAGAACCGAGACGCAAATTGGGGACCCCGGTCACTGACAATTTTATCTGGCATGCCGTGTAGGCGGAAGATGTGTCTTATGAACAACGCTGCCAAGGCCCGTGCAGAAGGTAACCGTGGGAGCGGCACCAAATGCACCATTTTCGAGAAATGATCGGTAATAACCCAAATGACGGTACAGCCGCGAGACTTGGGCAAACCCACTACAAAGTCCATCCCGACCATCTCCCAGGGCCTGTCTGCCACCGGCAAGGGATAGAGTAACCCAGATGGCCGTTGTCGAGGAGACTTATTTTTGGCGCATGAGACACACGCCAGAACGTAATCTCTGACATCTCGTACCATATGCGGCCACCAGTACGTCCTCGCCAGTAGCTCAGATGTCCTCTTTGTCCCAAAGTGTCCACCCACCCTGGACGAATGAGCCCAAGAGAGAACCTCCGGTCGCAAATTAATGGGCACAAAAGTCTTGCCCGGAGTCACAGACTCTAGCGAAACCGGCGCTACGGTTCTCAGGCTCTCGGAAGGGACAATAAGCCGAGGCTCCTCTTCCTCCTCCTCAGTTGACATAAGGGAGCGAGAGAGAGCGTCAGCACGGATATTCTTCTCCCCGGCGAGAAAATGAAGGGAAAAGTGGAACCGGGAGAAGAACAGGGACCATCTGGCCTGGCGATAATTTAGCCGCTGGGCTGTCTGCAAATAGACCAAATTTTTGTGGTCCGTGTAAACTTGGAAGGGAAACCGCGCACCTTCCAGAAGGTGTCTCCACTCCGAAAAGGCCAACTTCATTGCTAGCAACTCCCTGTCCCCGATGGAGTAGTTTCTCTCCGCTGGCGTGAAGGTCTTAGAGAAAAAGAAGCATGGATGCTTCCGACCTTGAGCATCCTTTTGATAGAGGACTGCTCCAGCACCAACGGACAAGGCATCCACCTCCATTAGGAATGGCTTATCCACATCGGGACGATGTAAGATGGGAGCGCTAGCAAAGTGAGACTTAATAGAAGTGAAGGCCTTGGAGACCTCTTCCAACCACAATTTGGGATTCGCTCCCTTCTTGATGAGGGCTACCAAGGGAGCTACCAGAGTTGAGAAGTGGGGAATGAACTGGCGGTAATAGTTTATGAACCCCATAAAGCGCTGCACCGCTTTAAGAGAATGGGGCTCTTGCCAGGCCATCACAGCCTGTAGTTTGGCAGGATCCATAGCCAATCCCTGGGCGGAGATGATATAGCCCAGGAAAGGTAAAGACTCCTGCTCAAACATACACTTCTCCAACTTTGCATAAAGAGAGTTTGCCCGTAGGAGGTCGAAGACTCTGCCAACATTTCTCCGGTGGGAGTCAATATCTGGAGAAAAGATGAGAATATCATCCAGATAGACTACAACTGAGGTGGAAAGCATATCCCGGAAGATGTCGTTGACAAAGTCTTGGAAAACGGCTGGGGCATTACAGAGCCCGAAGGGCATTACCAGATACTCATAGTGCCCATCTCTGGTGTTAAACGCCGTTTTCCATTCGTCCCCCTCACGGATGCGAATCAGGTTGTAAGCACCCCGCAGATCTAGTTTAGTAAACACCCTTGCTCCCCGAAGCCTATCGAAAAGCTCAGATATCAAGGGCAAAGGATACTTGTTCTTAACGGTGATAGCGTTAAGACCCCTGTAGTCTATGCATGGACGTAGTTCCCCATTCTTCTTCTGCACGAAAAAGAACCCTGCCCCAGCAGGTGACACCGACTTCCTGATGAATCCTCTTGCCAGATTCTCTTGAATGTACTGAGACATTGCCTCCGTCTCCGGGAGAGATAATGGATAGACTCGACCCCGGGGAGGCTCAGCACCAGGCAAGAGATCAATAGGACAGTCATAGGGGCGATGGGGCGGAAGGGTCTCCGCCGCCTTTTTGGAGAACACGTCTGCATAAGACCAATATTGCTTGGGGAGAGAGGATAGATCCGCGGGTACCTCTGTAGCAGCAACCTGAACGCACTCTCGGTGACACCTACCCCCACAAGATTCACCCCATCCCAGAATGCTGCCTGAGGACCACTCGATGTGAGGAGAGTGGTACCGTAGCCAAGGTATCCCCAACAGGACCTCATCAATTCCCTCAGGAATGACGAGCAGAGATATAATCTCCTGATGGGATGGCGACATGGACAGAGTAAAAGGGATGGTCTGATGTGTTATCTGTGAGGGCAGTGTCGACCCATTCACCACTCGTACCGTTACTGGTTGAGGTAGCATAACCAGGGGTATTGCGTGACGTTGGGCGAAGGCAGAAGACATAAAATTGCCCTCCGCCCCAGAATCCACGCAGAGCTCTACCGAGTGGGAGGATGAGCCTAATGTTATTGTCCCCTTAAAGGACAATTTGGAGGCAAACGTCGCCGTGTCTAGTGTACCTCCACCTACTACCACTAGACGCTGACGTTTCCTCGTCCGCTGGGAACATCTGGTGGCAAGATGTCCTGACTGCTGGCACACATGACAAACCTGGAGTGCACGAGCGGTCCGGGACTTAGAGCCCGCTCGTGACACTACCATAGGCTCATGGGACTCAGGGGCCTGGACTGGAGATTCCAAAGGTTTGGCGAAGGTGGGAGCCAGCCGAAACCTCTGCCTACACTGGGCTCGCTCTAACCTCCGCTCGTGAAAACGGAGGTCAATACGAGTGGATACTGTTATTAATTCCTCCAGTGTGGCGGGAATCTCTCTAGTGGCCAGAGCGTCCTTAACGTGGTCAGCCAGCCCCCTCCAAAATATAGGAATAAGGGCTTTATCCGACCACTCCAGCTCAGATGCTAGGGTGCGGAAGTGTACGGCAAAATGGCTGACCAAGGACGAGCCCTAAGTCAATGCCAACAGTTGGAGCGCCATATCATGGGTGACACGAGGTCCTAAAAAGACCTGTTTCAGAGTGCTCAGGAATAACGGAGCACTCTGCACCACATGATCGCCACGCTCCCACAGCGGCGTAGCCCACTGCAACGCCCTGTCCGACAGGAGAGACACGATAAACCCCACCTTTGCCCGCTCTGTAGGGAAACGAGAGGCCAGAAGCTCGAGATGTATTGAGCACTGACTCACGAAACCCCTACAAGACTTACTGTCGCCAGAAAATTTCTCTGGTAGCGGGAGGCGAGATAGAGTCGGAACAGGGGTGGCAGTGGACAAGGTAGCTGCAGCCACGCTAGCAGCCTGAACAGCGACAGCAGTGACATCCACAGCTGAGGTTGAACGCTCTAGAGCCGCCAACCTTCCCTCCAGCTGCTGGATGTACCGCTGTAAACGCTGATCGTCCGCCATTTACTAGCCAGACCTTGGCGCTAGTATTATGTTAGGACTGGCGGAACGCACCAAGTACAAGATGAAATGGAACTAGGTGCGTTCGCAGTCCGAGGTCCACCGTGCAGGTAAAAACCCTGCTGCTAGTAAGACGGACTATATGGCGGTACTACAAGTATACACGCACAGGTTAACTGCACCCTGCGTGAAGGAAGCGATCCTGTTGCGTCACAGGACTGCGGTACCGCACATAGAGCGCGAGCAATAAGTCAGCGAACTCAACCCCAACTAGGATTGAAGTCCGATTAGACACTTGCTGGCACAACACCGCAACTGGGTGTGTAAGGAAACTAAATAATAATATAAAGGCACAAGATTGCGTGCGGTGCCGCACAGACGGACGCCACTAACCACCCAGGCTTGGGTCAGGAAAGCGCAGAGCAAGCGCACGGCGCCGTACAGGCGGACACAGCAACTGGCAGCTGTAATGTGTGTTACGTGCTGTTGGATAAGTCGGGCGCTAGATAGCAAACATACACCTTCCGCGAACAGACATTCAATAGGGAGGGTATTTAAAGAGCGACTTTCACTCACAACACACACACATATTTACAAGACAATACTAGCGCACGGCCGTGCGGTCATGCGCAGTTTATATAGCTGCAGCACAGGAAACAGCTACAGAAGTTTTGCCCTTTCAGGACCTGCCAAAAGGACCAATGGGATGTGCTGCAGTACCTGAGCATGTGACCCTCGATCTCCAACAGGAGATCTTGCCCCGGGCATGCTCAGTGTGTGCAAATAAGGACTTAGATCCAGAAACGTCCACTCGCCGCTGCCCAGCACTGGCTTCAATGGCAGACGCAGGAAAAGCAGCAGTAACTCTTCGCACAGAGTCAGACTGAGCGAGACGCTGGGATCGACGTCCCTGCTGAGCAGACTCCACTGCGGCTGGAGGAGAATGGGAGACCGCAGCGGAGACGGATCGAGATTCCCCCTGTGCAGCAGAGGAAACTCGACTCCTAACAGACCCTTTCTGAAAATTGCCGCCAAAACATCATTATTCCATTTAGTCAACACAGACCATTTTCTGAATTTCTGACAATACAATTCTGCCGCCTCTTGACCCTGAGACAGGGCCAACAAGGTCTTCTCAGCTTGATCCACAGAATTAGGTTCATCATGTAATAATCCAAAAGCCTGAAAAAAGGAGTCTACATTAAGCAAAGCCGGATTCCCAGATTCCAGGAAAAATGCCCAATCCTGCGGGTCGCCACGCAGCAGGGAGATGACGATTTTAACCTGCTGAATGGAATCACCGGAGGATCGAGGTCTCAAAGCAAAAAACAGTTTACAGTTGTTTTTAAAACTCAAAAATTTGGACCTGTCACAAAAAAAACAAATCAGGAGTAGGAATCTTCGGTTCTAAAACAGGAGTCTGAACAATATAATCAGAAATACCCTGTACCCTAGCAGCAAGCTGGTCTACACGAGAAGCTAATTCCTGAATATTCATGCTAGCAAAAGGCTCCTGTTGTGAATTCTGTTATCGAACTCCCTCCTGTGGTCATGAATGGTACTTCGGCGAGTTCTGTCCATGCACTCCCTCTGGTGGCTGTGAGTGGAGCTGCTGCTTCTGAGGTTCCTTCCACAGGTGACGTAGTTTATTCTTTGACTGGCTGCTCTATTTAACTCCACTCAGATCGTTACTCCATGCCAGCTGTCAATGTTCTTGTACTGGTTCAGTTCGCTCTTGGATCTTTCTGGTGACCTGTCTACTCCAGCAGAAGCTAAGTCCCTGCTAGTTAATTATTTGTTCTTTGTTTCCTTGTCCATCTTGCTATCATGATTTTGCCTTGCTAGCTGGAAGCTCTGGGATGCAGAGTGGCACCTCCGCACCGTGAGTCGGTGCGGAGGTCTTTTTGCACACTCTGCGTGGTCTTTTTGTAGTTTTTTGTGCTGACCGCAAAGATACCTTTCCTATCCTCGGTCTGTTTAGTAAGTCTGGCCTCCCTTTGCTGAAACCTGTTTCATTTCTGTGTTTGTGACTTTCATCTTAACTCACAGTCAATATATGTGGGGGGCTGCCTTTTCCTTTGGGGAATTTCTCTGAGGCAAGGTAGGCTTTATTTTCTATCTCTAGGGCTAGTTAGCTCTTAGGCTGTGAAGAGGCGTCTAGGCAGTGTTAGGTACGCTCCACGGCTATTTCTAGTTGTGTGATAGGATTAGGGGTTGCGGTCAGCAGAGCTCCCACTTCCCAGAGCTTGTCCTGTGTGAGTTTAACCATCAGGTCGTTCCGGGTGCTCCTAACCACCAGGTCCATAACAGGCTCCTCAGCCACCCAGAGATAAAGATGGAGGAGAAGACAAAGTAGACTGAAGAAAAAAAAATGGCTCAAGACCTTTCTTCCCTTCTTCTGAGATGCATTTAACTCATTATGGGTCAGTTGCACTGTTATGATCAGGTGACCTTGGAGCAGCATGAAAACTTTCACTGGAGTAGGTGGTAACTATACTGACCGCAAACCCTGATCTTAACACCGCAACTAGAAGTAGCCGTGGGGTGTGCCTAACAAAACCTAGACACCTCGACACAGCCGGAGGACTAAATACCCCTATAGATGGAAATAGGAATTCTACCTTGCCTCAGAGCAGAACCCCAAAGAATAGGCAGCCCCCCACAAATAATGACTGTGAGTAGTAGAGGAAAAGACACACGCAGGCAGGAAACAGGATTTAGCAAAAGAGGCCACACTAGCTAAAATAGGAAAGGATAGGACAGGATACTAAGCAGTCAGTATTAAAATCCTTCCAAAAATATCCACCGCAGAAAATACAAAAACTCCACCATCTAACTAAAGATGTGGAGCGTATATCTGCAACTCCAGAGAATCCAACAAGACTGAGAAAACACTGACACAGTCTAAGCTGGACAAGAGAAAACAAATGAATAGCACAGAATATAAGCACACTGCATGTGTGCCACAGAAAAAGAAACAGACACTTATCTTTGCTGAATTGGCAGCTAAGCAGGAGAAGCCAGACAAAGATCCAACACTTCCCAAGAAACATTGACAACTGGCAAGGACTAATGAATCCTGCACACCTAAATATCCCAGTCAGAACTGCAATCAGCAGATACACCTGGCCAGGACTGCGACTCAGAGACAACTGCCTTTCCACCTACAACCACTGGAGGGAACCCAAAAGCAGAATTCACATCAGTGGGCCGCTAACCAGGTAACCTTGATTATAACTCGGTGATGCACCCTAATACTGGAGGAGAACCTCAGCAGATGACAGCGCTGTTACTAAAGATAATCTCTATATAAAGACCAACATGGATATTACCGACAAATAGTCAGTGGTAGATACCAGCCCTACAGAACATATAACAGATCACTGCACAGTTACAGATAATGTCTTACCGCTGATGTCCTTTCTGATGGAATCGTTCATTTTTCCCGTCTTTTCCATCTGGCCCAGACCGACATGACAACTTCTTCCAGCTACAACTCGTCTGCAGAGAATACAACAAAGACACATTTCACTTCTCGCATTCCAGCTCCATCACCATCTATTACCAACCTGCACAAACTCCTACTGATACCCCAGTACTGAGCCGCTGCTGCCGTATATGTCCCTATTACTGCCCCTGATACCCCAATACTGAGCCGCTGCTGCCGTATGTGTCCTATTACTGCCCCTGATACCCCAATACTGAGCCGCTGCTGCCGTATGTGTCCCTATTATTGCCCCTGATACCCCAATACTGAGCCGCTGCTGCCGTATGTGTCCCTATTACTGCACCTGCTGTGTGGTTCTCTGTGCCCTCTAAATTCTAAAGCAACTCTCTACAATATAGTAATGCCTGGTGCATGTGCCCTAGAAAACACTGCCCATATTTTGCCCCTAGAAAGTAATAATGCCATGTGTTCCCCTTTGATAGCCACAGTAACCTGAGTTCCCCTATAACAATAAGTGCCCACTGTACATTTAATAAAGTCCCGAGTCTCCCCCTGTACAGCTCCTCTATACACAGTATGATGCCCCTCACTGTATAGTACCACCCACACATAATACTGACTCCTTAGTAGCCCCCAAACTGTTTGATGGCTCCAACAATGTATAATGACCCCCACACTGTAATCTCCATACTGTATGATGGCCCCCTAGATAGCCTCCATATACAGTAGCATAATGCACCAAATAGTCCACAATATAGTATAATGCACTCCCCATAGGTAGACACTGTAATAAGGCAGCACCCCCATATAGGCAGACCCTCTAATAAGGCAGCACCCCCATAGGCAGACTCTGTAGTAAGGCAGACACTGTAATAAGGCAGCACCCCCATATAGGCAGACCCTGTAATAAGGCAGTACCCCCATAGGCAGACTCTGTAGTATAAGGCAGCACCCCCATAGGCAGACCCTGCAATAAGGCAGTACCCCCATAGGCAGACTCTGTAGTATAAGGCAGCACCCCTATAGGCAGACCCTGTAATAAGGCGGGAGACCCTGTAATAAGGCAGCACCCCCTGTTGTGAATTCTGTTATCGAACTCCCTCCTGTGGTCATGAATGGTACTTCGGCGAGTTCTGTCCATGGACTCCCTCTGGTGGCTGAGTGGAGCTGCTGCTTCTGAGGTTCCTTCCACAGGTGATGTAGTTTATTCTTTGGCTGGCTGCTCTATTTAACTCCACTCAGATCGTTACTCCATGCCAGCTGTCAATGTTCTTGTACTGGTTCAGTTCGCTCTTGGATCTTTCTGGTGACCTGTCTACTCCAGCAGAAGCTAAGTCCCTGCTAGTTAATTATTTGTTCATTGTTTCCTTGTCCAGCTTGCTATCATGATTTTGCCTTGCTAGCTGGAAGCTCTGGGATGCAGAGTGGCACCTCCGCACCGTGAGTCGGTGCGGAGGTCTTTTTGCACACTCTGCGTGGTCTTTTGTAGTTTTTTGTGCTGATCGCAAAGATACCTTTCCTATCCTCAGTCTGTTTAGTAAGTCTGGCCTCCCTTTGCTGAAACCTGTTTCATTTCTGTGTTTGTGACTTTCATCTTAACTCACAGTCAATATATGTGGGGGGCTGCCTTTTCCTTTGGGGAATTTCTCTGAGGCAGGTAGGCTTTATTTTCTTTCTCTAGGGCTAGTTAGCTCTTAGGCTGTGAAGAAGCGTCTAGGCAGAGTTAGGTGCGCTCCACGGCTATTTCTAGTTGTGTGATAGGATTAGGGGTTGCGGTCAGCAGAGCTCCCACTTCCCAGAGCTTGTCCTGTGTGAGTTTACCATCAGGTCATTCCGGGTGCTCCTAACCACCAGGTCCATAACAACCCCCATAGTCAGACCCTGTAATATGGCAGCAGCACCCATTAAAAAAATTAATAAATAAATACTCACCTCTCTTTTTCCTGGTTCCTGCGCTGCTCACCCTGATCTCCTGACAGCGGGCGCCGGCCAGTGACGTCATCGTGCCCGCTGTCAGTGTCTGTGACGTCAGACACCGACACTGACAGGGGAATGATGGGAGAAGGAGCGCACCTTCTCCCATCAATGCGATCAGCCGTATCGGCTAAATGCTACGCTACTGGGCCCTGGGGAAAGGTCTTAGGAGCCGCAGACTTCTTTTTTTTTTATTGGTGGAGAGAGATTGCGCCAACCAATCAGGTGGCAGAAACCATCCACAACCTGTCCCTCGCCATATAAAAAACAGACAAGTGGCTTTTTATGACACTCTGTGAGTGTAACAGCATAGTGAGGCTGCTACTGTTGCAACAAGTCTGATAGTTAGATAGGCGGTTTAATCTCTACTAGTTCAGATATAGGATTCTGTGTCAAATCCACCTTCCAGCATATAAACCTGGAGTGCTAATTCTGTGGTGCAGCCGCAAGTCACCACTTTAGTATATAAATCCATAATGCTGCTGAATCTGTGTACAGCAACCAGTCGCCACTTCAGCATACAAATCCTTTGTGCTAATTGTCTGGTCCCCCCAGAAGTCCACATTTAAGCATATCAATCTTTTGTGCTAATTCTGTGGTCCAGTCACCAGACCACATTTCAGCATCTAAATCCTTTGTGCTAATTGTGTGGTCCAGCCACCAGACCACATTTCAGCCTATAAATCTTTTGTGCTAATTGTGTGGTGCAGAAACAAGTCGTCATTTCAACATATAAATCAATAACTGCTGATTCTGTAGTACAGCCACCAGTCACCATGTTATGATGCGCTAAGAAGCGAGATGAGTGGACCCTCTGGACCGTGGGAGAGACGAACCTCCGGGCGAGCTAACCAAATGGAACCGACCCCTATACAGGGACCGTCAGGCGCAGACCCAGAGGAGTCAAACCCACAGTGGCCGTACCAAGAGGGGCGGCTCAAGAGCAGCGAAAAACCAGAACAAAAGAGCAAGGGGGAAAAGGTGAGAGGAGAGCCAAAGGACAAACCGGAAGGACTGGAGCGAAGCACTGGACCAGGGAGACGGAGGTCAGAACGAAGAGCCAGGACAGGAAATACCTGCAGGAGAGAAGGACACAGTGAGGAACAAAATCACAGAAAGACAAACGACACAGGAGAAGGCAGGCAGGGGGACGATAACGGGCACAGACTATAAGGAACGCGAGAAGCAGAGAGCACTGGCAGAGCGAACGGCCGGAAGCACTTAGCAAAAGCCAAATGACAATCAGGCACAGCTAAGCAGGAAGACCGACCTTAAATACAGCAAATCCTGTACAGATTGGCTGTCACGGGGAAGGAGGAGCAGCAGAGGAACGCATGCGTCCCTTGATGATTCCAGGACGCCTGCGCCAGCACCGGACGCCCTTGGCAGAGCGGGGAACCGGAAGTGAAGGAAGTCCTATCTGGACACGAGCGCGCCGTGACCAGGAAGAGGAGCGGCGGGGACGCGCAGCGGGAGGAGGAGGAGACGCTGCGCTAAGAGAGGGACCAGCATGCTGAAGCCTGGAGGAGGAGTGACGGCGGCGCGCAGGGACGACAGGAGCGGTAACACACCACTTCAGCATATAAATCCTTTGTGCTAACTCTGTGGTCCAGGCATCAGTCCACATTTCAGCATCTAAATCCTTTGTGCTAATTGTGTGATCCAGTCACCAGACTACATTTCAGCCTATAAATCTTTTGTGCTAATTGTGTGGTGCAGAAACAAGTCGTCATTTCAACATATAAATCAATAACTGCTGATTCTGTAGTACAGCCACCAGTTGCCACTTCAGCATATAAATCCTTTGTGCTAACTCTGTGGTCCAGGCATCAGTCCACATTTCAGCATATCAATCCTTTGTACTAATTGTGTGGTCCAGCTAAAGTATCGCAGCAAATAAATACTGATTGTTCATTTTGTGACAGGTGACTGATTGGTATGGGCCTAGGGTTGGGAGACGGCTGGTTACAAAAAGGGAAAGGTACATCCAACATGAGTGGGAAAAGGCGAGGTTGTGGTGAAAGGGGGACTAGGCTTAATGCTCGAGGTGTACATGGGGTAGGTGGTAAAGTAACTGTAAGCCCTACTGAACAAACATCGGCTCGTCCTATCCAAAGACAACTGACAACTTCTGTTACTGGACGGGGTACTCAACTTTCTTTCTTTGGCATCCGCACAGCGGTTACTTTTTTGAAATGTGAAGATTCCAAGTTGGGTCTCCATCTTGTGGGCTGAATGCAGAGGAAGGTGTGTCAGAGTCCTATTATACTATTTTTACTCTGAGAAAATTGATGCCACTTTAGTGGTGTATATCAATCATTTTTTGAAATGTGGAGACTCCAAGTTGGGTCTCCATCTGGTGGGTTGCCTGTAGAGGAAGGGTCTCAGAGCAAAAGGCCTACACCCATCATTCATCCACTTCTTACTGATCAATTTGTAAGCTAGAATGCTGGGCCAGGCCCTATCCCATCCATCCATGCTGCGCCATTATAAAAATTCTACCGTGGGTCAATTGATGCCACTTTTCCTGGTGTCTGACCCTAATTTTTTGGAAATATTTGGACTCCCAAGTCAGGTCTCTTTCATGTGTGCTGCCTGAATTTGGCATGGCTCGCAGACCACCAGGCCCACACCTGTCACTCATCCACCTGATACTGATCAATGTTTAAAGGGAACCTGTCACCCCCAAAATTGAAGGTGAGCTAAGCCCACCAGCATCAGGGGCTTATCTACAGCATTCTGTAATGCTGTAGATAAGCCCCCGATGTATCCTGAAAGATGAGAAAAAGAGGTTAGATTATACTCACCCAGGGGCGGTCCAACTGCGGTCCAGTCCGATAGGCATCGCGGTCCAGTCCGGGGCCTCCCATCTTCTTACGATGACGTCCTCTTCTTGTATTCACGCTGTGGCTCCGGCGCAGGTGTACTTTGTCTGCCCTGTTGAGGGCAGAGCAAAGTACTGCAGTGCGCAGGCGCCGAGAAAGGTCAGAGAGGTCCGGCGTCTGTGCACTGCAGTACTTTGCTCTGCCCTCTACAGGTCAGACTAGATACGCCTGCGCCAGAGCCGCAGCGTGAATACAAGAAAAGGACGTCATAGTAAGAAGATGGGAGGCCCCGGACCATGACGCCTATTGTAACGGGACCACCCCTGGGTGAGTATAATCTAACCTCTTTTTCTCATCTTTCAGGTTACATCGGGGGCTTATCTACAGCCTCACAGAATGCTGTAGATAAGCCCCTGATGCTGGTGGGCTTAGCTCACCTTCGATTTTGGGGGTGACAGGTTCCCTTTAAGCTAGAAATGCTGCTCCAAGCCCTGTCCCAGACCCTGTCTCATGAATCCATGCTGCGCAATTATACTATTTGTGCTTTGGGTCAATTGATGCCACTTTTGGGCCCTACTAAAGGTGTTGTCTATGTGTTTGGTTTTGCCTCCCATTGAATTCAATGGGGTTCGGATAAGTTCTGCAACTGTTCAGCGAATATCGGGAAGTTCGACGAGCCGACCCGAACATTAAAATGTTCGCTCATCTCTACTCTTGAGCCATTACAGTTTTTTTTAAACAAAACCAGCATTATTTTATATCGACTATTAGGCCATAATTAGAATTAGAAAATGAATGAATGGGATTTTATCCAGCACAGAAAGATAATTTTTTGCCACTGGGCCATCCTATCCTTGCAACATTGAATTATGACCCTGGACAGACATTATGTCATACTGGCAACTATTATGATCTGTATACATTTTTTTAGTAAGCAAAAATTTAAAATTAGAACCAGAATAAAACAAAAAGTATATTTACTCTTCCAACCCTGCTCAGGTCTTCTGCCGCTCTTCATAGCTCCTGATAGCACTTTACCAATGCGACCAGTGATTGGCTGCAGTGGTCACAAGTCTGTCTAGCGATGTGCTGGTATGTTTAAGATGAGGCGGGATCATAATCGTTGGACCTTTCTATTCTGTCAATATCAACCAGTGACTGTCGATTTACCATGGCTGGTAATGAAAAAGACATGGTTAATCTGCAGGTTAATAGCGTTACCTGCCTGCACTTTTAGCTGGACGATGCGGGGAGAAAATAAACTTTAATTTTCCCTCCGGCAGATTTCGGATTTGTCACAGGAGCCGATCCGGTGTGGGTTCAGTCACTGGCTGCTGTAACTACGCCCCCGGCCCTGACTGACACTGGCTTTGCATTGGGGCGGCTGACAGTTAGGGCTGGTGGTGCGGTTTCAGCCGCTGCTCTGTGTTCTCAAAGCGGCGCCGCTCCGTTTCTCCCCAGGGCTTTCGGCTGAGTGCTAGCGCCGGGCAGATTAGTCACGCTATTAACCTGCACGCTTGATCACTCTCCACCCCAAATATACCAGCCTCCAATATATATATATATATATATATTGTAGCGTGGCTAAAGGATGTCTAATCAATGGGAGATATGTGTCTTATAGATGGCTTGCTGCTGTGATGTAACCATAGCTACCTATATGTGTTTCAGGACCTGTGGTGATGTCACAACCACATGTCTGGTCATGTGATGGGTTCTGGGTGTGGTTAGACATATAAAAGAAAGCCTAATGCTTAACACAGGTAGATATGTGAGGAGGTGAAACCCTCCTGAGTGTGTTACGGCTTCAGGACTGAGCCGGATGAACTGGACACTTGTTTTTCTTTGCCTGAACCAAAGGCAATTTGCTTTCTGTTGTTTTGTCATATGGTTTATGGAGCAATAAACCCAGTGAACTTTAAAGGAACCTGCCTCCTGAGTGTCAGCCGTCGCAGCTGAGTGAGTGGAACCCCTACAATTGGTGGTAGACATGCGAGCAGCGTTCCCAGCGGAGACGTGAGTTTATTTTTGAATGTCCTGGGTCAAGGCTGTTGCAAGCCAGCAAGCATTGCCGGAGAAAATGGAGGACTTGCTGAAACACTTGGTCCAGCAGGAGCAAAGGCAGCAAGAGACCAACAGGCTGTTGATGCAGCAGATACAACAGAGCCAGCAGGAGCAACGGCAGCAGATGCAGCAAAACCAGCAGGAGCAACGGCAGCAGATGCAGCAGAGCCAGCAGGAGCATCAGCAGCAGATGCAGCTTCTGGCAACCGCCATCCAGGGCAAGGCGAGCGCCCCAACCCCAGGTTTGGCTGATGACACCCACGTCCGGAAGACGGTAAGACGCGCATTGCAGAAAATGACTCCCGGGGATGATGTTGAGGCCTTCCTGACGGTGTTTGAGAGGGTCGCTGAGAGGGAAAAACTTCCGCCAGAGCAGTGGGCAGAGGTACTTGCGCCATACCTGACAGGAGAACCCCAGAAGGCGTACTATGATTTGACCTTGCAGGATGCCAAAGAGTATCACAAATTGAAAGCCGAGATTCTCGCACGTTTGGGGGTGACACTGACTGTCAGGGCACAGCGAGTTCACTCCTGGGGCTATCACCGGGACAAACCACCTCGTTCCCAAATGTTTGATCTGTTGCACCTCGTCCAGAAATGGCTGCAGCCAGAGTCATCTACGCCTGCTCAAATGGTAGAACGGGTGATGATGGATCGGTTTGTCCATTCCCTCCCGAGGCCTATACAGACTTGGGTTGCCCAGGGTGATCCCCAGAATGCCGACGAGCTGATCGGACTGGTTGAGAGATACCAAGGGTTGGAAGGCTCCTTCAGGAGGCAGCCCATGCCATACTGGGGGTCCCAGAAGGGAGCTGAGCCCCAAAAAGGGGTGGCGCGTCCAAGGTCACCAAGGGCGGGGGAGGTGGTGCCCAAGGTCCCTACGGGTGATATTATTTGTTGGAGGTGCCACAAGCCAGGACATATAGCTGCCCGTTGTTCCCAGACCACTGAGCAGATGGACTGCAGCATGGGACGCCATTGTTCATACTATGCGTATCCAGCCTGCAGTGTGAACTCTCCGCCCAACGAGGGACCTCAAGCGTGTCCCGTAAAGGTGAACGGTCGAG
Source organism: Ranitomeya imitator (assembly GCF_032444005.1). Taxonomy (NCBI): domain Eukaryota; kingdom Metazoa; phylum Chordata; class Amphibia; order Anura; family Dendrobatidae; genus Ranitomeya; species Ranitomeya imitator. The sequence goes on along the minus strand of NC_091282.1, from coordinate 105,445,717 downwards.
CAGTAACGGCACTGTTAGACTCGGGGAGCCTAGTGACCCTGGTGAGGGCCACTTTTCCTCTCCACCTGCTCCCGGGAAAGAAGGTCGGAGTGCGGTGCATACATGGTGATGCAAAGGACTACCCTGTGGCCAGTGTGAACATTGAAACGACATGTGGCACGGAGTCCCACATAGTCGGCGTCGTTCAGGACTTGTTGCACCCTATAATTATTGGCCGGGATTTCTGTTTGTTTTGGGATTTGTGGGGGAAAGGTTCTGAGCTCCCTAGCAAGTGTAGGGAACCAGTGAACCCTGGAAGGGTGGTGCCACACCCAGAGTCAGACAGGTTTCCTTTTTGTGTCCTGGCTGGAGATGAGGAGGAAGTGTCCCCTGCATCTGACATTCTGGAGTTAGAGGTATCCGGTGGAAATTTTGGGACTGCCCAACATAGGGACCCCACTCTGAGGGAAGCCTTTAATAATGTCACAGTTATTGACGGGGTGGTACAGGAGCCGGGGGCAGACACAAGATTTCCCCATTTTCTAATGAGCAGGGAGTTGTTGTACCGGGTCACGAAAATAAGGGAGGAGTTGGTAGAGCAGTTGGTAGTGCCGGGTCCATATAGACGGTAGGTGTTGGACATGGCCCATTCACACATCTTGGGTGGACACCTAGGGGTGGAAAAAACGCAGGAACGGGTTGTGCAGAGGTTCTATTGGCCTGGGTGCCACCGGGAAATAGTGAACTATTGCAAGTCCTGCCCTACATGTCAGCTAACTGCTCCCACTCCTCATTTCCGAAACCCCCTTGTGTCACTGCCCATTATTGAGGTGCCATTCGAGAGAATTGCCATGGACTTGGTCGGTCCCTTAGTTAAATCAGCCCGGGGCCATCAGTATATATTAGTCATCCTGGACTATGCCACACGCTATCCTGAGGCAATTCCCTTGAGAAATTCTTCTTCAAAGAGTATAGCTCGCGAGTTGGTCCATGTCTTTTCCCGGACAGGTCTGCCGAAGGAGATCCTGACTGACCAGGGGACACCTTTCATGAGCAAGGTGATGAGGGAACTATGCAAAGCCCTGAAAATCTCCCAGTTGAGGACCTCGGTGTACCATCCCCAGTCAGATGGCCTTGTTGAGAGATTTAACAAGACACTGAAGAGCATGCTGAGAAAAGCTATAGAGAAAGACGGTAGAGACTGGGATTGTCTCTTACCCTATTTGATGTTTTCCATTCGTGATGTTCCACAGGCCTCCACAGGTTTCTCACCGTTTGAGCTTCTGTATGGCCGACATCCACGAGGACTCCTGGATATAGCCAAGGAAACCTGGGAAGCCGAAGTCACGTCCCACAGAAGCGTCATTGAGCATGTGGCCCTGATGCAGCAGAGGATTGCAAAGGTGATGCCTATCGTGAAAGAACACCTTCTCCAAGCACAAGAAGCTCAGGCCAGGGTCTACAACCGGTCTGCAAGAGTGAGGCAATTCAATCCGGGAGACCGAGTTCTTGTGTTAGTTCCGACAGTGGAAAGCAAGTTCTTGGCCAAATGGCAAGGGCCATATGAGGTTGTCGAGAAACTTGGTGAAGTAAACTATAAAATTCACCAACCAGGAAGACGGAAACCATTCCAAGTATACCATGTCAACCTTATCAAGCCGTGGCAAGATAGAGAGCCGATAGTAACTCCATCGTTGTTAAGCAACCCAGAAGATGAGGTTGGAGCAGTTTCTATAGCGGAGACGCTATCGGAGTCCCATAAACAGCAATGCCGGGAGTTACTCCAGAAAAACAGGGACCTGTTTTCCGAGTTGCCTGGGTACACGAAGGTCATAGAGCATGAGGTCCTGACAGAGCCCCATGTGCGCGTGAACGTGAAGCCCTATAGAATTCCTGAGGCCCGTCGAGAAATAGTCTCCAAGGAAGTGGAGCGTATGTTGAAGCTTGGAGTCATTGAGGAATCCAAGAGCGGTTGGTCGAGCCCAATTGTCCTGGTCCCAAAACCTGATGGGGAGAGGAGATTTTGCAACGACTATAGGAAGTTGAATGAGGTCTCTAAGTTCGACGCATATCCCATGCCCCGCGTTGATGAGCTCATCGAAAGGCTTGGGCCCGCCAGGTACATAACCACCTTGGATTTGACGAAGGGGTATTGGCAGATCCCCATGGCACAGGAAGCCAAGGAGAAGACGGCGTTTTCTACACCAGATGGGTGCTTCCAGTATGTCCGGATGCCATTTGGCCTACAGGGAGCTCCGGCCACCTTCCAAAGGGCTATGGATAGAGTCCTTGCACCCCACAAGGCATACGCTGCTGCGTACCTAGATGATATCGTCATCTTTAGCCCGGACTGGGAGAGTCATCTGGAGAAAGTCCAAGCGGTGTTTGATGCTATAAGAGAGGCCGGATTCACAATAAACCCGAAGAAGTGTGCATTGGGTAAAGAAGAAGCTAAGTACCTTGGATACATAGTGGGTCATGGAGAAATAAAACCCCAAATCAGTGAAGTGGAGGCAATTCAAACATGGCCAAAACCAGTTTCCAAGAAGCAAGTTAAAGCCTTCCTGGGAATCGTGGGATATTACAGGAGGTTCATCCCAAACTTCGCCACAATGGCGGCGCCTCTGACTGACCTGCTAAAAGGGACAAAATCAGTAATGGTTAAGTGGTCCGAAGAAACAGATTCAGCCTTCCAAGAAATGAAAGAGGCTTTATGTAAGCAACCCGTTCTGATGGCCCCAAACTTCAAGAAAGAGTTTATTCTTCAAACAGATGCCTCAGATGTTGGGGTGGGAGCAGTCCTTTCCCAAGAACTACATGGAGAGGAGCATCCTGTTCTCTATCTGAGTAGGAAGCTGTCCTCGTCTGAAAAGAACTACTCAGTCGTTGAAAAGGAGTGCTTGGCCATAAAATGGGCAGTCGACACATTACGGTACTATTTGCTGGGACGTAAATTTAGACTGATATCCGACCATGCCCCACTTAGGTGGATGAGGGAAACGAAGGGTAGAAATGCTAGGGTCACCCGTTGGTTCTTAGCCCTGCAGGACTTCTGTTTCCATGTGGAACATAGGGCCGGAAAGCTGCACGGTAATGCTGATGCCCTGTCAAGAATCCCTTGTCTAGTGGGAGAAAGTGCCAAGCCCCACGGCTTTAGGCAGAGGGGGGAGGTATGTAGCGTGGCTAAAGGATGTCTAATCAATGGGAGATATGTGTCTTATAGATGGCTTGCTGCTGTGATGTAACCATAGCTACCTATATGTGTTTCAGGACCTGTGGTGATGTCACAACCACATGTCTGGTCATGTGATGGGTTCTGGGTGTGGTTAGACATATAAAAGAAAGCCTAATGCTTAACACAGGTAGATATGTGAGGAGGTGAAACCCTCCTGAGTGTGTTACGGCTTCAGGACTGAGCCGGATGAACTGGACACTTGTTTTTCTTTGCCTGAACCAAAGGCTATTTGCTTTCTGTTGTTTTGTCATATGGTTTATGGAGCAATAAACCCAGTGAACTTTAAAGGAACCTGCCTCGAGTGTCAGCCGTCGCAGCTGAGTGAGTGGAACCCCTACAATATATATATATATATATATATATATATATATATTATTTGAACTTTTTACATTTTTTCTTACATTATTTGATTTGATGCCATTTGTGGTACATTGTAATACGTCTGTCTAATGGATGTTCCAACAGCAGTGCCTAACAAAACATTTTTTAAAGGAGTTGCAAGTTTTGGTGTTAAAAAGTAACAAAAAGAGACTTTTTTTATTTTGCACCAAATTTATGAAGGGTTTCTGCCATTTTGAAGAATTTGGCGCAAAAAAAGTCATACTACAAGTCAAAAGAAAAGTAACTTCAATAAATTGCAAATGGTGAGTCAGAACCTATGTCTCATGATTAATTGTGCAGAAAACAACAATGCAATATCAGATTTTAGTAACAGGAAATTCATTGCGCATTATTATATATACAGACATCACAGACAGCGGGAGCTTCAACATGTTAATGTGTAGGGTACAATGTCATATTGTGACAGAGCTCGGTTCCATAGTGCCCTCAACAACTTTCATCCATCGCTAAGTACTAATAAATGGCCGGTATTGTTTTTCATAGGCCCAACTTTGGTTTAGATGATACTCTCATCTCCACTAAGCGCTCACAAAATGTGCCAGAAGATCTTTTTAGTTACTGCAAATAAAACGTATCTGACATACATAACATAAAGCCTGCATGTGCCTAATAAACATGTCTAGACCGTAGACTCACTTTTTTTCTCTCTTTTATAGGTTCTCTGCATTATGGCAGCATTCCACCGACATTTCTATAAAATCAGCAACATTGGAGTAGAAAGCAGTGTGTGCATTTTATAGTCCACAGCATTGCTTATACCCATCTAATACAATCTCATTTAGGAGACTCAGTGCAAATCTATTCTCTTTGAGCCCTTATTGTCTTTAAAAAAATACACATAAAACTTTTACATCCATGGATCATATTATCTAAACGACTTTGCCTCATGACCGCTAAATGAAATAAAACGTTCAATACTATACTGAGTTTTCAGCAACGTCAAGAGGGAATTTGCATATCATCGCTACCATGACAAAGAGCAAATATAAGGAGGTTTTTCCTTCCTTATTTTAGTGTAGTGGTCTGTAGTACCATAAAAATGATTCAATTTAATTTTGTATATGCATTCAGAATTGCTGGTGTTTATCCCAAACAGAGTCTACATTTGTTGACCCACTCGGTATGTGCACACGTTGTGGATTTGGCTGGGGATTCGCAGCAGGTTTCCATGCGGTGTACAAACCATAACCAAATATTACCAGCATATACAGTAGTGATAGTGAGACCATACTAATCATTAAAGAGGATGTCTAGGCTTTGTGTAAAAGTGACTTCAGACTTCTGAATCCTCACCACATGCACTGTCGGGATTCTCCGGTGTCGGTGTTGGGTGTGGCCATCATGTTAACACAAGAATGCAATTTCTGGCCACATTTTTACTAAATGTGCACGTGACCGCATTAATTCGAATCACACAGTTGTGGTCACTGGAGAATTCTCACAGCGCGTGATGCACACACTGTGATGATTCAGTCAGTGCAGACTTTAACTTCAAGCCTGAACAAACCCTTTAACCAAAACCACTGTAGTTGGACTTATATCACCTCCACACAGTGACCGCGTAATGGTACAATCAGGTCTAGACCAGTGCTCTTCAGACCATACATGTGGGTACTCTCTAGGTTCTCACCAATGGCGTTCTCGCTGATTGTTGTCGTTTTCTTTTGTCCTTTACATTCGGCCCAGACCACCATCACGTCTTATTCCATCCATAATTCATCCCTGTAAAATATAACACAGAGACATCTTTGCATCACTGCTGTTCCAAGATCCTCGTCATATTCTACCCCTCTACACAACCCAAAACTTGTGCTGCCTTATAATAATTCCCTGTGCTTCCTTACAGCTATAGAGCACAATACAGTAATAATGTCCACTTATGCTATCTTATAATAATCCCCCTCTGCCTCTTTTAATACTCCCCCTTGATCCCTTATAATAATGACCCTGAACTTCCTTATAATAATACAAACACCTCTTGTGCTTTCTTATATTAATAATAATGCCTCCTTGCTTCCCAACTTCCAACTTTTTAAGGATTGGAGAAGGATAAGTATTGCAGCACTTACAGTAATTTTGCCCCTACTAAAGCTCCCAAATGGTCTCACCCGCTATGATATCTCTTTCATGTAGAGTATTATGGCCCATACGGTATGATGACCCCACAAACCCTATACAAAGTATGGTGCCCTACAGCACCCCACACAGTAATATGATCACCACAGCCCCACATATATTATGGTATTCACCTCAGGCCGCAATACACAGTATGAGATGCATCACAGACCCCTATCTAAAGTGTGCGGTACGCCATAACCACCACATTAAGTTAGATGTTACCCGTAATCACCCTAAACAGTATGAAGGTCACCAGAGACCCCACATAGTATAATGTACCCCATAGACCTCCCTATATAATATGATGGTCCCCCAACATCCCCCCATATAGTATGAAGGTCTCCCCAACTGCCCCCATAGAGTATGATGGTCCCTACACCAACACCCTATATACTGTAATATGACGGTCAACCCCACATATTTTGATGTCCCCCAAACAGCACCCTATATAATATGGTAGTCCACCCTCAGCCCCCTACATAGTATGATGTCCCCCAAACAGCACCCTATATAGTATGTTGGACGACTCAACATCCCCCATATAGTATGATGGTCTCCCCAAACAGCACCCTATATAGTATGGTGGTCCACCCCAGATGCCCCCATATAGTATGATGTTCCCCACAAACAGCCCAAATATAGTATGATGGTCCTCCTAAATAGCTCCCATACAGTATAATGTTCCCTGCTGAACTTTTGAACCATTATGGCCTACTAGATGGTGGCCCGATTCTAATGCATCGGGTATTCTAGAATATGCATGTCCACGTAGTATATTGCACAGCCAATGTAGTATATTGCCCAGCCACATAGTATATTGCCCAGCCACGTAGTATATTGCCCAGCCACGTAGTATACTGCACAGCCCACGTAGTATATTGCCCAGCCATGTAGTATGTTGCCCAGCCACGTAGTATATTGCCCAGTCACATAGTATATTGCCCAGTCACGTAGTATTTTGCCCAGTGACGTAGTATATTGCCCAGCCATGTAGTATATTGCCCAGTTACGTAGTATATTGCCCAGTGACATAGTATACAGCACAGAGCCACGTAGTATATTGCACAGCGACGTAGTATACAGCACAGAGCCACGTAGTATATTGCCCAGCCATGTAGTATATTGGCCAGTCACGTAGTATATTGCCCAGCTACGTAGTATATTGCCCAGCCACGTATGTCACAGGTTAAAAAATAAAAAATAAACATATATTCACCTTCCGAGGGCCCCTTGTAGTTCGGTCACATGACCGTGACGTCATGGCAGGTCCTTCTCGCGCAGGCGTGCAGGACCCTGTGATGACGTCACGGTCACATGACCGTGACGTCATGGCAGGTCCTTCTCGCGCAGGACCTGTGATGATGTCGCGGTCACATGACCGTGACGTCATGGCAGGTCCTTCTCCCATACCATCCTTGCCACCGGAACCTGCCGCTTGCATGAAGCGGTCACCGGAGCGTCGCAAAAGGTGAGTATATAATGATTTTTAATTTTTTTATTTTTAACATTAGATGTTTTTACTATTGACGCTGCATAGGCAGCATCAATAGTAAAAACTTGGTCACACAGGGTTACAAGCGGCGGTAACGGAGTGAGTTACCTGCGGAATAACACGGTCCGTTACCGCTGGCATTAACCCTGTGTGAGTGGTGACTGCGGGGAGTATGGAGCCGGCACCGGGCGCTGACTGCAGGGGAGTAGGGAGGGACTAATCGGACTGTGGCTGTCGCTGATTGGTCGCGGCAGCTATGACAGGCAGCTGGCGAGACCAATCAGCGACTTGGATTCCATGACAGATAGAGGCCGTGACCAATGAATATCCGTGACAGACAGAAGGACAGACAGAAAGACGGAAGTGACCCTTAGACAATTATATAGTAGATTATTTTGTCATACTCTGGGACAACTAGAGAATCCTCTGGTCCTTTGTTTGACCAGTCCAACCCTTCTCTTTGCACACAATTTCTTATAACAGTTGGACACATGCTATACATGAGGATCATGTCAATAGTATGTCATTTAAACTGGTATACAGACAATAACTGAAATATGTCCCATGGACTTTCAATGGAACACCTTGAACCCTGATACGGCTGCAATAAGTTGGAATATAACAGCACACTGGGTGAACTTTACTGTACTTAGCAATTTATTCTCATCCCCTGATCCATCCAGTTACACAACTACTTCAAGTTCGGGTATTGTTATATTTTCTTAGTAAATGTGGCAGACAGCTGAAATCTGGCTTCTCTTAGCCACCATGGACCAGACTTAAGAACTACTGGAGAGATACTGTATATTCTTTGGAAACAAGTAATTCCAGACACATTTGCATAACAGTCCAGCACACAGCACATCATCCCACCATAGAGTAATCTCAGACCTCATTTTACATCACAAATTCTGTTTAAATTTCTATTCACCTTTTCTCCTTCCATTTGGAAAACTCATATGCTCAGTGACCACAAGCCGTCAAAAAAACCCATACAAAATGCTTTCTGTAGACGAGAAATTTGGAGGAACGCACTGTGTGGTCCCCAAGCACTCCTGCACCATGACTCATCACACCTGTGCAGTTTATTCTAAGAGTGATGTCTGGAATATCCAACTCAATTCTCCTTTACCATTTTCCTCTCTTGGCTAACCCCCCTAAACCTTGGAAACTTCATCAGCGATATCTGGGAAGAGAGTGAGGAGCAGACAGAAAGCTCAATAGAATTTTTTCTTTTACTGTTACTCTGGTTGCCAGATCATTCGGGATGTAGTACAGGTGCAGTAATAAAATAAAGCTATGATTCTACTTTCAGAAAGTTTGAATCCTTGCCTTGTATGTGTTTTTAGAAAAAGTTGGAACCTTTTGGGATGTTCACCTTGAATGGATTTCCTGGCAATACGAATTCTTCCAGCACCTGCAAAATAAACTTTATACGTTGTCCTCCATAGCTTTTGCCCTTGTGGTTGTCCTTGGAGAGATATTCCAGTAGAAAGAGTTATCTCTGCACTGCAAGTGATAACTGCTTGTCCGTGGTGGGTTCACTAAGACTGCGGAGAACCCCACTGATCACCAAAATAGGGATTCTTCTGTCCTTCAGTTGATAGATGAAAACTTGTTCTCACTGAAGTGTAGTCATTTGTACCTTACTGAGGATCAACCTTACTGTAGGATGATAGGTTAACGTTGATAGCCTTTAACCTTGATAGTCAGTGGTATAACTTGAAGCTCATGGACCCAATGTAAAAGCTCCAATGGGGCCCCCCAACTATTGCAAGTCTTTAATAGGAATGTTCTTTTCATATGGAGCTCCCTAGGTTCCAGGGCCCAGGTACGATTGCAACCACTGCATCTATTATAGCTAAGCCCCCATTTGATAATCTTTTTCCAACCATAATGGTTACTATATATGTGTTTCACAAGTTTCTAAGATTTATTACAGGATTTATATAATATTCATCGCTCTGCCACCCAGCCATACAGTCACTGCATTGAGGTTACATCTGTAAAATGGTATGATGTTTGGGGGCTACTGGTTCTTATTAAGGACATCAGGTATGGAGGTGATGCACCATGGAACAAAAGTATGCAAAATAACTGTTCTCCCGAAATAATAAAGCTGTCTCTAGAACCACCTGTTGGAGGAAGCTAGCTATCCGGTAAGTGAACATCATACCCTTTATAAAACCTTGAAACAAAGGATACATATGAAACATTGGTGGACAGCTATTTCAGGATAGGAGCCCCAGAGCAGTACAGAGTAGGGTACTGGTTGGCTAGATAAGATGGTGTTGGGGCAGCTCTGGGGGAGATGAGGTTCTACCTTCTGGTAGAGAGCTAATAGGGTGAACTATTACTGCAAGTGTGAACAGAACCATATCTAGCAAGCTTTGCTCATGGTAATTTATCCATCATCCATTTGTGTGATCACTGCAAGTGTGAACAGAACCATATCTAGCAAGCTTTGCTCATGGCAATTTACCCATCACTCCTGTGTTGCTTTTTTTTTCTCTGTTTTTCGTTTCTGATTCAAAGTCTTCAAAGCTATCTTTTTTTTCCTTTTTTCCCCACTGTTTTATGGCCTTGTTCAGCATTGGTTTTTTACCCTGCACAGTAATGCCTGCTCTGGCCTTATGCTAATTGGTTAATTGCTGATTGTGGCCATTTGGTTCCTGATGCTAGCAGTCATTTCATTTCATTTATATTTTGTCTGGCTGGGATAGCACGTGCGCACGGTCGCGTGTGCAACAGATATTAAGTGCAACAGTATAAAGTGCTTGGCAGTTAGACAATAGCAGTTGGACAGGGCAGGAGGCAGGTAAGATACATAAGTTTTTCAAACAATCATGCTTCTTGGTCTGTCATACTACATTATGCATTGATCATATCAATCTGCTTCTTATTTGTTTTTACTTCTGCTTTCTCACAACTTGTCCGCCCTTTAACACATTCTGTGCACTGTTATGACCTGGTGGTTAGGAGCACCCGACCTGATAGTTAAACTCATACAGGACGAGCTCTGGGATGTGGGAGCTCTGCTGACCGCAATCCCTAATCCTATCGCACACACTAGAAATAGCCGTGGAGCGCTCCTGACACTCCCTAGGCGCCTCGTCACAGCCTAAGAGCTAGCTAGCCCTAGAGAAGAAAATAAAGCCTACCTTGCCTCAGAGAAATTCCCCAAAGGAATAGGCAGCACCCCACATGTAATGACTGTGAGTAAAGATGAAAGTCACAAACGCAGAGATGAGATAGGTTTCAGCAAAGGGAGGCACGACTTACTAAATAGACAGAGGATAGGAAAGGAATCTTTGCGGTCAGCACAAAAACCTACAAAATACCACGCAGAGTGTGCAAAAGGGTCCTCCGCACCGACTCAAGGTGCGGGGGTGCCACCCTGCATCCCAGAGCTTCCAGCTAGCAAAACAAAATCAAGATAACCAGCTGGACAAAGAAGCAAGAACAATAATAACAATCGGGAACTTAGCTTCTGCAGGAGAAGACAGGACACCAGACAGATCCAGGAGCGAACTGAACCAATGCTAAAACATTGACAGCTGGCATGGAGTAACGATCTGAGTGGAGTTAAATAGAGAAGCCAACCAAAGGATAAACCACGTCACCTGTGTAAGGAACCTCAGAAGCAGCAGCTCCACTCACAGCCACCAGAGGGAGCCCACGGACCGAACTCACCGAAGTACCATTCATGACCACAGGAGGGAGCTCGACAACAGAATTCACAACAGTACCCCCCCCTTGAGGAGGGGTCACCGAACCCTCACCAGAGCCCCCAGGCCGATTAGGATGAGCCAAATGAAAGGCACGAACTAGATCGGCAGCATGAACATCAGAGGCAAAAACCCAGGAATTATCCTCCTGACCATAACCCTTCCACTTGACCAGGTACTGGAGTTTCCGTCTCGAAACACGAGAATCCAAGATCTTTTCCACCACATACTCCAACTCCCCCTCGACCAACACCGGGGCAGGAGGATCAACAGAGGGAACCATAGGCGCCACGTATCTCCGCAACAACGACCTATGGAACACATTATGGATGGCAAAAGAAGCTGGAAGGTCCAAACAAAATGACACAGGATTAAGAATTTCAGAAATCTTATATGGCCCAATGAAACGAGGCTTAAACTTAGGAAAGGAAACCTTCATAGGAACATGACGAGATGACAACCAAACCAAATCCCCAACCCGAAGTCGGGGACCAACACAGCGCCGGCGGTTAGCGAAACGTTGAGCCTTCTCCTGGGACAATGTCAAATTGTCCACCACATGAGTCCAAATCTGCTGCAACCTGTCCACCACAGTATCCACGCCAGGACAGTCCGAAGGCTCAACCTGCCCTGAAGAGAAACGAGGATGGAAACCAGAATTGCAGAAAAAAGGAGAAACCAAAGTAGCCGAGCTGGCCCGATTATTAAGGGCGAACTCAGCCAAAGGCAAAAAGGACACCCAATCATCCTGATCAGCAGAAACAAAGCATCTCAGATATTTCTCCAAAGTCTGATTAGTTCGTTCGGTTTGGCCATTAGTCTGAGGATGGAAAGCTGAAGAAAAAGACAAATCAATGCCCATCTTAGCACAAAAGGACCGCCAAAACCTTGAAACAAACTGGGAACCTCTGTCCGAGACGATGTTCTCCGGAATGCCATGCAAACGAACCACATGCTGGAAAAACAATGGCACCAAATCAGAGGAGGAAGGCAATTTAGACAAGGGTACCAAATGGACCATCTCAGAGAAGCGATCACAAACCACCCAAATGACCGACATCCTTTGAGAAACAGGGAGATCAGAAATAAAATCCATGGAAATATGCGTCCAGGGCCTCTTCGGGACCGGCAAGGGCAAAAGCAACCCACTGGCACGAGAACAGCAGGGCTTAGCCCGAGCACAAGTCCCACAGGACTGCACAAAAGAACGCACATCCCGTGACAAAGAAGGCCACCAAAAGGATCTAGCCACCAAATCTCTGGTACCAAAGATTCCAGGATGACCAGCCAACACCGAACAATGAACCTCAGACATAACTCTACTAGTCCATCTATCAGGGACAAACAGTTTATCCGTGGGGCAACGGTCAGGTCTATCAGCCTGAAACTTCTGCAGCACGCGCCGCAAATCAGGGGAGATGGCAGACAAAATTACCCCCTCTTTAAGAATACCCGCCGGCTCCGGAACACCCGGAGAGTCAGGCACAAAACTCCTTGACAGGGCATCAGCCTTCACATTCTTAGATCCCGGAAGGTATGAAACCACAAAATCAAAACGGGAAAAAAAAAGCGACCATCGAGCCTGTCTAGGATTCAACCGTTTGGCAGACTAAAGATAAGTCAAATTCTTGTGATCCGTCAAGACCACCACGCGATGTTTAGCTCCTTCAAGCCAATGTCGCCACTCCTCGAATGCCCATTTCATGGCCAACAACTCTCGATTGCCCACATCATAATTGCGCTCAGCAGGCGAGAATTTTCTAGAAAAGAAGGCACATGGCTTCATCACCGAGCCATCAGAACTTCTTTGCGACAAAACAGCCCCTGCTCCAATCTCAGAAGCATCAACCTCGACCTGAAATGGAAGTGAAACATCTGGCTGGCACAGCACAGGGGCAGAAGAAAAACGACGCTTCAACTCCTGAAAAGCCTCTACAGCCGCAGAGGACCAATTGACCACATCAGCACCTTTCTTGGTCAAATCAGTCAACGGTTTAACAACACTAGAAAAATTAGCGATGAAGCGACGGTAAAAATTAGCAAAGCCCAGGAACTTCTGTAGGCTCTTCACAGATGTCGGCTGAGTCCAATCATAAATGGCCTGGACCTTAACAGGGTCCATCTCGATAGTAGAAGGGGAAAAAATGAAACCCAAAAATGAAACCTTCTGAACTCCAAAGAGACACTTAGACCCCTTCACAAACAAGGAATTAGCACGAAGAACCTGGAACACCATTCTGACCTGCTTCACATGAGCCTCCCAATCATCCGAAAAGACCAAAATGTCATCCAAATATACAATAATGAATCTATCCAGGTACTCTCGGAAGATGTCATGCATAAAGGACTGAAACACAGATGGAGCATTAGAAAGCCCGAATGGCATAACCAGGTACTCAAAATGGCCCTCGGGCATATTAAATGCTGTTTTCCATTCATCACCCTGTTTAATTCGCACCAGATTATACGCCCCTCGAAGATCTATCTTGGTGAACCAACTAGCCCCCTTAATTCGAGCAAACAGATCAGACATCAGCGGCAAAGGATACTGAAATTTGACTGTGATCTTATTAAGAAGGCGGTAATCAATACCAGGTCTTAAAGAGCCATCCTTCTTGGCCACAAAAAAGAACCCTGCTCCCAATGGTGACGACGACGGGTGAATATGACCCTTCTCCAAGGATTCCTTTATATAACTCCGCATAGCAGCGTGCTCTGGCACACATAGATTAAACAGTCGGCCCTGAGGAAACTTACTACCGGGAATCAAATTAATAGCACAATCGCAGTCCCTATGAGGAGGTAGGGCACCGGATTTGGGCTCCTCAAATACATCCCGGTAATCTGATAAAAACTCAGGGACTTCAGAAGGAGTGGAAGGCGAAATTGACAACAATGAAACATCACCATGTACCCCTTGACAACCCCAGCTGGACACAGACATAGATTTCCAATCCAACACTGGATTATGGACCTGTAGCCATGGCAACCCCAAAACGACCACATCATGCAGATTATGCAACACCAAAAAGCGAATATCCTCCTGATGTGCAGGAGCCATGCACATGGTCAATTGCGTCCAGTATTGAGGTTTATTCTTGGCCAAAGGCGTAGCATCAATTCCTCTCAATGGAATAGGATGCTGCAAGGGCTCCAAGGAAAAACCACAGCGCCTGGCAAACTCCAAGTCCATCAAATTCAGGGCAGCGCCTGAATCCACAAATGCCATAACAGAATATGACGACAGAGAGCAAATCAGAGTAACGGACAAAAGAAATTTTGACTGTACCGTACCAATGGTGGCAGACCTAGCGAACCGCTTAGTGCGCTTAGGACAATCGGAGATAGCATGAGTGGAGTCACCACAGTAAAAACACAGCCCATTCCGACGTCTGTTTTCTTGCCGTTCAGCTCTGGTCAAAGTTCTATCACACTGCATAGGCTCAGGCCTATTCTCAGAGAACACCGCCAAATGGTGCACAGCTTTGCGCTCACGCAAGCGCTGATCGATCTGAATGGCCAATGACATAGACTCATTCAGACCAGCAGGCGTGGGAAATCCCACCATGACATCCTTAAGGGCTTCAGAAAGACCCTTTCTGAAAATTGCCGCCAGGGCACATTCATTCCACTGAGTAAGCACAGACCACTTTCTAAACTTCTGACAGTACACCTCCGCCTCATCCTGACCCTGACACAAAGCCAGCAAGATTTTCTCTGCCTGATCCACGGAATTTGGTTCATCATAAAGCAATCCTAGCGCCAGAAAAAACGCATCAACATCACGCAATGCAGGATCTCCTGGCGCAAGGGAAAATGCCCAGTCTTGAGGGTCATCACGTAATAAAGAAATAATGATTTTTACTTGTTGAGAGGGGTCACCAGAGGAGCGTGGTTTCAAAGCTAGAAACAGTTTACAATTATTTTTGAAATTCAGAAACTTAGATCTATTTCCAGAAAATAAATCAGGAGTAGGAATTCTAGGCTCTAACATCGGATTCTGAACCACAAAATCTTGAATGTTTTGTACCCTTGCAGTGAGATGATCCACACAAGAGGACAGACCTTGAATGTCCATCTCTACACCTGTGTCCTGAACCACCCAAAGGTCTAGGGGAAAAGAAAGACAAAACACAGTGCAAAGAAAAAAAAAAAGGTCTCAGAAGTTCTCTTATCCCTCTATTGAGATGCATTAATACTTTGGGCCAGCTGTACTGTTATGACCTGGTGGTTAGGAGCACCTGACCTGATAGTTAAACTCATACAGGACGAGCTCTGGGATGTGGGAGCTCTGCTGACCGCAATCCCTAATCCTATCGCACACACTAGAAATAGCCGTGGAGCGCTCCTGACACTCCCTAGGCGCCTCGTCACAGCCTAAGAGCTAGCTAGCCCTAGAGAAGAAAATAAAGCCTACCTTGCCTCAGAGAAATTCCCCAAAGGAATAGGCAGCCCCCCACATGTAATGACTGTGAGTAAAGATGAAAGTCACAAACGCAGAGATGAGATAGGTTTCAGCAAAGGGAGGCACGACTTACTAAATAGACAGAGGATAGGAAAGGAATCTTTGCGGTCAGCACAAAAACCTACAAAATACCACGCAGAGTGTGCAAAAGGGTCCTCCGCACCGACTCACGGTGCGGGGGTGCCACCCTGCATCCCAGAGCTTCCAGCTAGCAAAACAAAATCAAGATAACCAGCTGGACAAAGAAACAAGAACAATAATAACAATCAGGAACTTAGCTTCTGCAGGAGAAGACAGGACACCAGACAGATCCAGGAGCGAACTGAACCAATGCTAAAACATTGACAGCTGGCATGGAGTAACGATCTGAGGGGAGTTAAATAGAGAAGCCAACCAAAGGATAAACCACGTCACCTGTGTAAGGAACCTCAGAAGCAGCAGCTCCACTCACAGCCACCAGAGGGAGCATTTCTTACCCACTCCAAACCAGCCGCTACCTCCATGCAGCACTCAAAACATTCATACAAATTATCCCACCACCTGCTCTTTCTGTTTTTTCTCCTTTTACTAGTTGCAGGCGACATCTCCCCCAACTCTGGGCCTTCCTCCACCAGCATACATTACTCTCCTCCAGCTGCATATAGAAACCCTGCTAATCTTATTAACATTCAGTGCATGCCTTCTCCTATCGCTGTCCACTGTGCTCTCTGGAATGCACGGTCTGTGTGTAACAAACTAACTTACATTCACAATCTTTTCCTCTCTAATTCCCTTAACCTTCTGGCTATTACAGAAACCTTGATCCAGCACTCAGACACCACCGCCGCTGCCGCTCTCTCATTTGGTGGGCTGATATTTTCACATACCACCAGACCTGAGAACAGACAGGGTGGAGGTGTTGGTTTGCTCCTTTCATCACCATGTGCTTTCCGGGTCATTGCCCCGGTTCCCTCACTTACATTTCCTTCCTTTGAAGTCCACGCTGTCAGACTCTTTAAGCCCTTCTCCTTGCGAGTGGCGGTTGTTTATCGCCCTCCAGGCTCCTCCCACCTGTTTCTAGACCACTTTGCCACCTGGCTTACTCACTTTCTATCCTGTGACATCCCCACCCTCATCATGGGAGACTTTAACATCCCCATCAATGATCCCCTCTCCCAATCTGCCTTTCATCTTCTTTCTCTAACTTCTTCATTCGGCCTCTCACAGTTTACTAATTCTCCTACGCATGAGGACGGGAATACTCTGGACCTGGTTTTCTCCTGTCCCCGATCGCTGCACGACTTTACTAACTCCCCTCTCCTGCTCTCGGACCACAACCTTCTTTCCTTCTCTGTCAAGAATTGTCTCCTCACTCGGGACACCCCAACTTACCACACTTATCGGAATACACGTTCCATTAATACCCAGCAGCTTATGGACAATCTCCACACATCTTTAGCCCCCATCTCCTCCCTCTCCTGTCTATACTTAGCATTGTCACACTTCAATAATACACTGAAGAATGCCCTAGATGAAGCAGCACCTTCTACATGCAGAAAGACCCGACACAGACAACGGCAGCCCTGGCACACTATGCAAACACGCTTTCTTCAGCATTGCTCAAGGTGTGCAGAGCGGCAGTGGAGAAAATCTCTCTTAGCAGGAGACTTCATCCACTATAAGTTCATGCTCAAAACTTATAACTTTGCCCTTTATCTGGCCAAACAATCCTACTTCACCACCCTCATCACCTCACTATCCAACAACCCAAAACGACTTTTTGAAACCTTAAACTCCCTCATGAAACCTAAAGTACAGGCCCCATCACCAATCTCAGTGGTGAGGATCTGGCCACTTATTTCCTAGAAAAAATCAACCACATCCATCAGGATATCTCAGCCCAATCTCCTCACTGCCTGGATCCCCTTCCCTGCCGCACCACAAGCACACTAGACGTCTTTGAGCCTGTTTCAGAAGAAGAAGTTCCGAAGCTCCTCGCTTCTGCTTGGCCTACAACCTGCAACAGTGACCCCATTCCTTCACATCTCCTGCAGTGTCTCTCACCAGTGGTAACCACTCACCTGACTAAAATATTTAACCTCTCTCTTTCTTCAGGTATCTTTCCCTCCTCATTTAAACATGCCATCATAACCCCTTTACTTAAAAAGCCATCCCTGGACCAGAACTGCACTGCTAACTACAGACCTGTCTCTAACCTTTCCTTCATCTCTAAACTCCTGGAATGCTTGGTCCACTCCCATCTAATCCGCTATCTCTCGGATAACACTCTTCTCGACCCCTTACAATCTGGTTTCCGCTTTTTACACTCCACTGAAACTGCCCTCACTAAAGTCTCTAATGATCTAATAACAGCTAAACCCAAAGGTCATTGCTCTCTGCTGATTCTCCTGGATCTCTCTGCTGCATTTGACACTGTGGATCACCAGCTCTTCACTATGCTCCGCTCCATAGGCCTCAAGGACACAGCCCTCTCCTGGTTCTTCTCCTACCTCTCTGACTGCTCCTTTACTTTATCTTTTGCCGGCTCCTGTTCCTCTCCTCGTCCCCTTACTATCAGGGTTCCACAGGGCTCAGTCCTAGGCCCCCTCCTCTGCTCTCTATACACGGCCCCTATTGGACAAACAATCAGCAGATTTGGGTTCCAGAATCATCTCTATGCTGACGACACCCAATTATACACTTCTTCCCCTGACAACACCCCTACCCTAATTTAAAATACCAATGATTGTCTGTCTGCTGTCTCTAACATCACATCCTCCCTCTATCTGAAACTAAATCTCTCCAAAACGGAACTTCTTGTGTTTCTCCCATTTACTAACCTCACTCAACCCAACATCGAAATTACCCTGGAGGGTTAAACCATAACTCCCAAGCAGCATGCCCGCTGTCTTGGGGTCATATTTGACACCGAACTTTCCTCTATTCCCTATATCCGATCACTCACTCGCTCTTGTCACCTGCATCTTAAAAACATCTCCAGAATCCAACCTTTTCTCACCTTTGAAACTGCTAAGACTCTTACTGTCGCTCTTATTCTTTCTCGTCTGGACTACTGCAACTCTCTTCTTATCGGACTCCCTCTTGCCAAACTTTCTCCTCTCCAATCCATCTTGAATGCGGCAGCCAGGGTCATATTTCTGTCCAGCCGCTTCACCGATGCCTCCATCTTGTGGCAGTCATTACACTGGCTACCCATTTGCTACAGGGTCCAGTATAAACTCATCTCTCTCACCCACAAAGCTCTCCACAGTTCTGCACCGCCTTATATCTCCTCTCTCATGTCTGTCTATCGCCCTACACGTGACCTTCATTCTACAAATGACCTAAAACTAACATCCCCCGTAATCTGAACCTCGGACCTCCGTCTCCAAGACTTCTCTCATGCTGCACCAGCACTTCCCCAGACGATGAGACTGATACCTAGCCCCGACCTATTCAAGCGTGCTTTAAAAACCGATCTCTTCAAACAAGCCTACCACATCAACTACTCAGTAAACTAACTTTGCCCTGTTCCCTCCTTCCAAATATTATTCTGAATCTGCACCCTACTATTCATCTGTCTCCACACCCTCCATGCACATGATAACTGCACTTGATACTTGACTATTGCACTTAAACACACGGACTGATGACCGGATCATGCAGCTTTATATGAAAATCCATATTTATTATAATTGCCAGACCTGAAATAACAAGCACTTTTCACCTATTGTGTCCCCCCATTTCCTTGTAGATTGTAAGTTTGTGAGCAGGGACCTCACCCCTAATGTCACTGTTTAAATTGTCTTAACTTGTACTGAATTTATTGTCTGTACATGTCCCTGCTTAATTGTAAAGTGCTGCGGAATATGTTGGCGCTATATAAAGAAATAATAATAATTATTATTAACTATGGCCATGTAACTATAGCATAACTAAGGCTACGTTCACATTTGCGTTGTGCGGTGCAGTGTCAGCGACGCAACGCACAACGCAAATGTAAACGCATGCACAACGCAGCGTTTTGTGATGCATGCTTTCACTTTTGCATGCTTTTTGGTGCAGAAAAAACTGCATCATGCAGCATCCTCTGCGCCCTGACAGTTGCGCCACAGTGACACATGCATCACAAAACGCAATAGCAATGCATGTCCATGCGCCCCCATGTTAAATATAGGGGCGCATGATGCATGCGTCGCCGCGGCTGTGCCCGACGCAACGCTAATGTGAACGTAGCCTAAGGAAATCACTAGAGAGTACGAGTGGCAGATTGACAAGACTGGTTATCGGAGCTGTCCAGCAACTAAGATACTTCAGTCAGCAGAATTACAGTTTACGTCAGGTTAGCGGAAAGATACAGGTTATCTTGTTTCGTGTGAAAGCTGCGCTGTTCACAGAACATTATAATCTTTGCCTTTAGATTTATTATCTAACTAATGCATGGCCATTTTTTACATTTTGACCTACTTTGTTACAAACCTTGACATGGACAAGAGCATATTTTTATAACTTGCATGACCAATGGTGCCTTCACTTGAATTTCAGGATAGAGACTGCTGGCTACTTGTAGAATTGTTTAGTCTGTGACTATTGATTCGGTTTACAAATTTTGCTACCTTCAGTCCATTGTTCCTGCTCTAGCCTGTATGCATCTTGTGACTATGTCTCAGTTTCATACTTTTGCCCAATAATCGATTCACAGTACTCCGACCATTGCCTTAACTTCAGACATTGTTGGGACTTCTTTAAATAACCAGGGTGACGCGACATCATCATTGTGGCGTGACACACACACAACATTGCTCCAGCCAGGCTAATCTTAAGAGGAGCAAGCAATGCCTGGAGTCAGGTAAGAAGATTTACAGGTCTACTGTCCAGTGGCCACAGATTACTGACCTGGCCCGAGTCCTGAAAATTGTTTCTCCCATCTGTATCCAATACTTTATGTATCAATAATTTTTTAATTAAATATAATATAAACTTTGGCACTCCAAGTTGCAAGTAAATGAAAGTTTATGTATAAACTTGAATCACAGACATTCAAATTAATACTAGTTCTGAGTCCTCTCACTGCAACCACATACCCTGAAGCCTTATCCCACAGCACCTAGAGACGTACTGTCATGGGGTTACCACGACAGTGTGGAGCCAGAAGACAGCAGCGTCTGATTGCTCTTACTCTGACCCTGAGTAGAAGCATTTCTCCTTCATTTTAAATGTGTTTATTTCTTCTGGCAGAACAGGGGTTAATCGGCCATGTTGGAAATCCCTGTGCTCACAGCTGAGCTCAGTTAGCCACTCCTTTTCCCTTTATAATCTGCACTCTGATACTAATCCTTGTCAGAGCTAGCATTTGCTGCATGGCTAATGGAGGGAGAGGAGTACATATGAGGAGAGTTGGAGGAGATATTAGTGATTGTTGCTTGGTTTGTATGTGTGGTAATTCCTTATCCTTCTCTGTTTTGGTTTATTCCCTTACCTTCACACCAAGTCCATTCCTCTGTTATATATGAGTGAATACTTTATATGCCTGGAGTTTTCTGTTAACCCTTGTTTGGCGAGTTGGTGTACTATGGTGCACAGTAGTGCTGTCAAGTACTCCGCTCGGTTCGGAGTGCCCTAAATGGCAGATTCTGGGGTCAGTTTAGGATCCCAGAGATGTGGAGCGGCGGTGGCGAAGAGATGTGCTTCAGGTGGACAGAACCTGAAGTACGTGACCGCCGGGGGAGTAGCCGGGAGCGGAGACCACTGCTGGAGCTCCGAAGAGCTAGGCTCCAATGGAGAAAGAAGGAGAGCTGTTAGACAGGAGGAGGACACAAGCAGAGGATGATACAGTTACCAGAGGGGACAGTCAGTGACGTAATCAGGGCCAGGCCGGGGTCAGAACCAGAGATATCATCATGGTATCAGAGAGGAAAAGCCAGGCAAGAGCGGACTCTAGTGTTAGGGCCAGGAAAGGAGCCCCTGGTTTCGGGTCACCTGACAGCTGTGTTGTGACATGTACCTTGATAAAGGCTACATACGGGCCGAAACGTTGACTTAATTTAGATGTTAGTTGTTCAAGTTTATACATAAATTTTTATTTACTTGCAACTTGGAGTGCCAAAGTTTATATTATATTTCATTTATGTGACTTCCTATCATACTTCTGAGCACCCACTCATACAGTTGAGTGACACCTATCATCCATAATACTTTTTATTAGCTGCTAATTAGTGACTACTCTAAGTGTCATAAAAAGACCATACTTGGATTTAAGGGATTGCTCCATAGTCTTTGTTTCAGAAGTGCTCCGCTCTCCTGGTTTCCTGTGCAACATCGGATGAACACTGAGGCATTGGAGCAGACCATATCCAGTGATCAGAGCTGAGCAGTACTTACAAGTTTTATAGCAAATAGTTTGTAAGAGGTGTGGTTTGCCTAGGAGAACCACCACAACGGATAGACTACAGAACTGGGTGATAATCTTGGCAACAAGCAGTAAACCATAAAATTAAAATTCCCTCTGTTCTTGAGAATGAAGCTGTCCCAATTCATTTTTGTATTCGTGGCAGCTCTGGTTCTGCTATAATTTAAATGCAGCTTTTTTTTCTTTTGGGCCAGCAAGAGTTAATGTCAGATTCCTTGCTGCAGCTGCTTTGTTGCTAGTCAGCTGATGTGGGTGGTGACCACTTCCACCATCATTTAAAAAGTCACATGAACCATCAGCTGACTGTTGGTGATAGAGTAATCTATGATGACCAGCCTGGAGTAAAGAGCTCTCTGGTTTCAGTGGTGAATCTGCTGTTTCCATGGAGTTTGTGGTCCTGGTGCCTTACCCTCTGCTGTGCGGTGCTTTACAGCAGGGACAGTGCTAAGTACTATTTCCCTTTTTTTCTGGCTGTCTTGTTGTTGTCCCTCTCACTCTGTTGTTTACCATCTGCAGTGGTGAGGCTAGCGTCGATGCCGACCAGTGCCCTAGGAAATACTAAGGTATCAATCAGGGACTAGGCACGTGACGGCAGTGAGGGGAAGGACCCGCTTAGGGCGTTAGGGGAGTTTATGGACAAGCACAGGTTGGAGTTTAGGAGTTGCCTCATCCCTCATTCCTTACCGTTTGGGTCTTCCTCACCCCATTCCATCCCCTTGTTGGTACATGTTGTGTCGTCTGTTGGACTTAACTGTGTCGGTCATGACAGTAACACTTTTTTTAATAAGAGGTAAATAGAAAAGTTGCTTGTTTTTAACCGGACTTTGCAATTTTAGCCATTTAACTCTTTCACCCCGCACCCGTTTTAATCCTCATGACTAGTCCAAATTTTACAATTCTGACCAGTCACTTAATGTGCCAACAACTCTGGAATTCAATGAATCCCACTGATTCTGAGACTGTTTTTTTGTGACATATTGTACTTTATGATAGTGGTAAAATTTGTTTGATATGACTTGCGTTTATTTGTGGAAAAATCGGAAATTTTGTGAAAATTTAGAAAATGTTGCAGTTTTCAAACATTTTATGTCCTTAAATTAGAAAGTTAAGAGTTATGTCAAACAAAATAGTTAATAAATACCATTTCCCACATATCTACTTTACATCAGCACAATTTTTGAATCATAATTTTTTTGTTAGAAGGGTTAAAAGTTGAGCAGCGTTTTTCTCAAAATCAAGAAGTTTATTAACCCTTCAGGCGCTTCACAGGAACTGAGGCCATGTGGAAGGAAACAATTAACATTTAACTCTTTCTCACAACAATTTTACTTAAATATTTTTTATTTTCACAAAGTTAACAGGAGAAAATGGACCCAAAAAATTGTTGTGCAATTTCTCCCGAGCACACCAATACCCCATATGTAGAGGAAAACTACTGTTTCAGTGCACGGCAGGGCTCAGATGGGAAGGAGCACCATCTGACATTTTGAGTTTTTGGAATTATGTCATGTTTGGAACGCCCCTGTGGTGGCTAAACAGTGGAAATCTGTTGTGAATTCTGTTATCGAACTCCCTCCTGTGGTCATGAATGGTACTTCGGCGAGTTCTGTCCATGGACTCCCTCTGGTGGCTGTGAGTGGAGTTGCTGGTTCTGAGGTTCCTTCCACAGGTGACCTAGGTTATTCTTAGGCTGGCTTCTCTATTTAACTCCACTCAGATCGTTACTCCATGCCAGCTGTCAATGTTCCTGTACTGGTTCAGTTCGCTCTTGGATCTTTCCAAGTCCCCGATTGTTATTTTCTGTTCTTTGTTTCCTTGTCCAGCTTGCTTTCATGATTTTGTCTTGCTAGCTGGAAGCTCTAGGATGCAGAGTGGCACCTCCGCACCATGAGTCGGTGCGGGGGTCTTTTTGCACACTCTGCGTGGTCTTTTGTAGTTTTTTGTGCTGACCGCAAAGATACCTTTCCTATCCTCTGTCTATTTAGTTAGTCTGGCCTCCCTTTGCTAAAACCTGTTTCATTTCTGTGTTTGTGACTTTCATCTTAACTCACAGTTAATATTTGTGGGGGGCTGCCTTTTCCTTTGGGGTAATTTCTCTGAGGCAAGGTAGGCTTTATTTTCTATCTCTAGGGCTAGCTAGTTCTTAGGCTGTGACGAGGCGTCTAGGCCATGTCAGGTACGCTCCACGGCTATTTCTAGTGTGTGTGATAGGATTAGGGATTGCGGTCAGCAGAGTTCCCACTTCCCAGAGCTTGTTCTGTATCGGTTTAACCATCAGGTCATTTCGGGTGCTCCTAAGCACCAGGTCATAACAGTACAGCTGGCCCAAAAGTGTTAATGCATCTCAATAGAGGGATAAGAGAAGTTCTGAGACCATTTTTTTTTCTCTGCAGTGTGTTTTGTCTTTCTTTTCCCCTTAATCTCTGGGTGGTTCAGGACACAGGTGTAGATATGGACATTCAAGGTCTGTCCTCTTGTGTGGATCATCTCACTGCAAGGGTACAAAGCATTCAAGATTTTGTAGTTCGGAATCCGATGTCAGAACCTAGAATTCCAATTCCTGATCTGTTTTCTGGGGATAGATCTAGGTTTCTGAATTTCAAGAATAATTGTAAACTGTTTCTTGCTTTGAAACCCCGCTCCTCTGGTGATCCCGTTCAACAAGTGAAAATTATTATTTCTTTCTTGCATGGCGACCCTCAAGACTGGGCATTTTCCCTTGCGCCAGGAGATCCTGCATTGCGTGATGTTGATGCGTTTTTTCTGGCGCTTGGATTGCTTTATGATGAACCAAATTCAGTGGATCAGGCAGAGAAAATCTTGCTGGCTTTGTGTCAGGGTCAGGATGAAGCGGAGGTATATTGTCAGAAGTTTAGAAAGTGGTCTGTGCTTACCCAGTGGAATGAGTGTGCCCTGGCGGCAATTTTCAGAAAGGGTCTTTCGGAAACCCTTAAGGATACTATGGTGGGATTTCCCACACCTGCTGGTCTGAATGAGTCTATGTCTTTGGCCATTCAGATCGATCGGCGTTTGCGTGAGCGCAAAGCTGTGCACCATTTGGCGGTACTCTCTGAGCATAGGCCTGAGCCCATGCAATGCGATAGGACTTTGACCAGAGCTGAACGGCAGGAACACAGACGTCAGAATGGGCTGTGTTTTTACTGTGGTGACTCCACTCATGCTATTTCCAATTGTCCTAAGTGCACTAAGCGGTTCGCTAGGTCTGCCACCATTGGTACTGTACAGTCTAAATTTCTTTTGTCCGTTACTCTGATTTGCTCTTTGTCGTCCTATTCTGTTATGGCATTTGTGGATTCAGGCACTGCCCTGAATTTGATGGACTTGGAGTTTGCCAGGCGCTGTGGTTTTTTCTTGGAGCCCTTGCAGTATCCTATTCCTTTGAGAGGAATTGATGCTACGCCTTTGGCCAAGAATAAGCCTCAGTACTGGACTCATTTGACCATGTGCATGGCTCCTGCACATCAGGAGGATATTCGCTTTTTGGGGTTGCATGGTGGTCGTTTTGGGGTTGCCATGGCTACAGGTCCACAACCCAGTATTGGATTGGAAATCAATGTCTGTGTCCAGCTGGGGTTGTCAAGGGGTACATGGTGATGTTCCATTGCTGTCAATTTCGTCTTCCACTCCTTCTGAAGTCCCAGAGTTTTTGTCAGATTACCGGGATGTATTTGATGAGCCCAAATCCGGTGCCCTACCTCCTCATAGGGATTGTGATTGTGCTATTGATTTGATTCCTGGTAGTAAGTTTCCTAAGGGCCGACTGTTCAATTTATCTGTGCCAGAACACGCCGCTATGCGGAGTTATATAAAGGAGTCCTTGGAGAAAGGGCATATTCGCCCGTCGTCATCACCGTTGGGAGCAAGGTTCTTTTTTGTGGCCAAGAAGGATGGTTCTTTGAGACCTTGTATTGATTACTGCCTTCTTAATAAGATCACGGTCAAATTTCAGTACCCTTTGCCGCTACTGTCTGATTTGTTTGCTCGGATGAAGGGGGCTAGTTGGTTCACCAAGATAGATCTTCGTGGTGCGTATAATCTTGTGTGTATTAAACAGGGTGATGAATGGAAAACAGCATTTAATACGCCCGAGGGCCATTTTGAGTACCTGGTGATGCCATTCGGGCTTTCTAATGCTCCATCTGTGTTTCAGTCCTTTATGCATGACATCTTCCGAAAGTACCTGGATAGATTCATGATTGTATATTTGGATGATATTTTGGTCTTTTCGGATGATTGGGAGTCTCATGTGAAGCAGGTCAGAATGGTGTTCCACGTCCTTCGTGCGAATTCCTTGTTTGTGAAGGGGTCTAAATGTCTCTTTGGGGTTCAGAAGGTTTCATTTTTGGGTTTCATTTTTTCCTCCTCTACTATCGAGATGGACCCTGTTAAAGTTCAGGCCATTTATGATTGGACTCAGCCTACATCTGTGAAGAGCCTGCAGAAGTTCCTGGGCTTTGCTAATTTTTACCGTCGCTTCATCGCTAATTTTTCTAGTGTTGTTAAACCGTTGACTGATTTGACCAAGAAAGGTGCTGATGTGGTCAATTGGTCCTCTGCGGCCGTTGAGGCCTTTCATGAGTTGAAGCGTCGTTTCTCTACTGCCCCTGTGTTGTGTCAGCCAGATGTTTCGCTCCCGTTTCAGGTCGAGGTTGATGCTTCTGAGATTGGAGCAGGGGCTGTTTTGTCTCAAAGAAGTTCGGATGGCTCGGTGATGAAACCATGTGCTTTCTTTTCTAGAAAGTTCTTGCCTGCTGAGCGCAATTATGATGTTGGCAATCGAGAGTTGTTGGCTATGAAGTGGGAATTCGAGGAGTGGCGACATTGGCTTGAAGGAGCCAAGCATCGCGTGTGGTCTTGACAGATCACAAGAATTTGACTTATCTCGAGTCTGCCAAACGGTTGAATCCTAGACAGGCTCGATGGTCGCTGTTTTTCTCCCGTTTTGATTTTGTGGTTTCATACCTTCCGGGCTCTAAGAATGTGAAGGCTGATGCCCTTTCAAGTAGCTTTGTGCCTGACTCTCCGGATGTTCCTGAGCCGGCTGGTATTCTCAAAGAGAGGGTAATTTTGTCTGCCATCTCCCCTGATTTGCGGCGGGTGCTGCAGAAGTTTCAGGCTGATAGACCTGACCGTTGTCCAGCGGAGAAACTGTTTGTCCCTGATAGATGGACTAGTAGAGTTATCTCTGAGGTTCATTGTTCGGTGTTAGCTGGTCATCCTGGAATCTTTGGCACCAGAGATTTGGTGGCTAGATCCCTAGATCCTTTTGGTGGCCTTCCTTGTCACGGGATGTGCGTTCTTTTGTGCAGTCCTGTGGGATTTGTGCTCGGGCTAAGCCCTGCTGTTCTCGTGCCAGTGGGTTGCTTTTGCCCTTGCCGATCCCGAAGAGGCCCTGGACGCATATTTCCAGGGATTTTATTTCAGATCTCCCTGTCTCTCAAAGGATGTCGGTCATCTGGGTGGTTTGTGATCGCTTCTCTAAGATGGTCCATTTGGTACCCTTGTCTAAGTTGCCTTCCTCCTCTGATTTGGTGCCATTGTTTTTCCAGCATGTGGTTCGTTTGCATGGCATTCCGGAGAACATCGTCTCGGACAGAGGTTCCCAGTTTGTTTCAAGGTTTTGGCGGTCCTTTTGTGCTAAGATGGGCATTGATTTGTCTTTTTCTGCGGCCTTCCATCCTCAGACAAATGGCCAAACCGAACGAACCAATCAGACTTTGGAAACATATCTGAGATGTTTTGTTTCTGCTGATCAGGATGATTGGGTGTCCTTCTTGCCTTTGGCTGAGTTCGCCCTTAATAATCGGGCCAGCTCGGCTACTTTGGTTTTGCCTTTTTTTTGTAATTCTGGTTTCCATCCTCGTTTTTCTTCAAGGCAGGTTGAGCCTTCGGACTGTCCTGGTGTATATTCTGTGGTGGACAGGTTGCAGCAAATTTGGACTCACGTAGTGGACAATTTGACATTGTCCCAGGAGAAGGCTCAACGTTTCGCTAACTGCCGTCGCTGTGTTGGTCCCCGACTTCGTGCTGGGGATTTGGTTTGGTTGTCGTCTCGTTATGTTCCTATGAAGGTTTCCTCTCCTAAATTTAAGCCTCGTTTCATTGGCCCTTATAAGATTTCTGAAGTTCTCAATCCTGTGTCATTTCGTTTGGCCCTTCCAGCTTCTTTTGCCATCCATAATGTGTTCCATAGGTCGTTGTTGCGGAGATATGTGGCGCCTATGGTTCCCTCCGTTGACCCTCCTGCCCCGGTGTTGGTCGAGGGGGAGTTGGAGTATGTGGTGGAGAAGATTTTGGATTCTCGTGTTTCGAGACGGAAACTCCAGTACCTGGTCAAGTGGAAGGGTTATGGTCAGGAAGATAATTCCTGGGTTGTTGCCTCTGATGTTCATGCTGCCGATCTGGTTCGTGCCTTTCATTTGGCTCGTCCTGATCGGCCTGGGGGTTCTGGTGAGGGTTCGGTGACCCCTCCTCAAGGGGGGGTACTGTTGTGAATTCTGTTATCGAACTCCCTCCTGTGGTCATGAATGGTACTTCGGCGAGTTCTGTCCATGGACTCCCTCTGGTGGCTGTGAGTGGAGTTGCTGGTTCTGAGGTTCCTTCTTCAGGTGACCTAGGTTATTCTTAGGCTGGCTTCTCTATTTAACTCCACTCAGATCATTACTCCATGCCAGCTGTCAATGTTCCTGTACTGGTTCAGTTCGCTCTTGGATCTTTCTGGTGACCTGTCTCTTCCTGCAAGAAGCTAAGTCCCCGATTGTTATTTTCTGTTCTTTGTTTCCTTGTCCAGCTTGCTTTCGTGAATTTGTCTTGCTAGCTGGAAGCTCTGGGATGCAGAGTGGCACCTCCGCACCGTGAGTCGGTGCGGGGGTCTTTTTGCACACTCTGCGTGGTCTTTTGTAGTTCTTTGTGCTGACCGCAAAGATACCTTTCCTATCCTCTGTCTATTTAGTTAGTCTGGCCTCCCTTTGCTAAAACCTGTTTCATTTCTGTGTTTGTGACTTTCATCTTAACTCACAGTTAATATTTGTGGGGGGCTGCCTTTTCCTTTGGGGTAATTTCTCTGAGGCAAGGTAGGCTTTATTTTCTATCTCTAGGGCTAGCTAGTTCTTAGGCTGTGACGAGGCATCTAGGCCATGTCAGGTACGCTCCACGGCTATTTCTAGTGTGTGTGATTGGATTAGGGATTGCGGTCAGCAGAGTTCCCACTTCCCAGAGCTTGTCCTGTATCGGTTTAACCATCAGGTCATTTCGGGTGCTCCTAACCACCAGGTCATAACAGAAATCCCACACAAGTGACCCCATTTTGGAAACTTATCAATATGTGTGGTGAGCATCTTAAACTCCCAGGTGCTTCACAAAAGTTTATAACTTTGAGTCGAGAAAGTAAAAAATCACAACAATGTTGTTTTAGCCCCAGTTCTTTTGGTTCACAAGGGTATCAGAAGAAAATGGATCCTAAAAATTGTTGTGCAATTTCTCCTGAGTGCAGAGATACCCCATATGTGGAGGAAACTACTGTTTGGGTGCACAGCAGGGCTCAGATTTAAGGAGCGACGTCTTAGAAAGCAGTTCAGATTTAGCTGGACTGGTTTGAGGTTGTCATGTAATATTGGTAGAGCCCTGCCCCAGATTTTATATTTTCACATGGGAAATGGGTAAAAATGGCCCCACAATGTGCCCCACAATTTCTGCTGAATGTAGAAATACCCCATGTGTGGCTGTATAGTACTGCTTATCCACAGGGTGAGACTCGGGAGGGATGGAGCGCTATTTGCCTCCTAGAGCGCAGACTTTCCTAGAATAGTTTGCGGACTCCATATACATAGCCCCTAAGTGCTAGAAGAACAGAATCACTTCTCAAGTGACCCCATTTTGCAAATTATACCACTTTGGGGAATTTATCTACAGATGTAGTGACAATTTTGACTCCACAGGTGTTTTCCCAAGCAGTAGTGGATGTTGCTGAATGAAAATTAATTACAAACTGCCATTGTACTGCACAGTACATTGTAGTCACTAGTACATTGTAGTCCCCAGTATGTTGTAGTGCCTAGCTCATGCTTCTGGATACACGCACCCGTAAAGTAGGCGGGCCTTCTTCACTACAGAAATGCCAAACACGTGGATGCTAAATGTGGCTTAAGCACACCGTGAGGCTTAGAAGGGAGGGGTCATTTGAATTTGGAAGCGCAGAATTTGCTGAACTTCTATAGGGGTCGTGGACCCATACCACTTTTCCAGAACCTTTGTACTAACAGTAATGTGGAAGTCCCCTTTATTTCCGTTGACAGATAATGGACCTGAATGGGGATTTGCTTTTTTTGTGGATTGAGTTGAAGCTTTTATTGGGAACATTTTACATAATGGTTTGTATCACTTTTATCCTGCGCTTTATGCTGAGTGCTTATATCGGGATTTCTATCTAAATCTCCAAATCACGTGATTCAGATGAAATCCCTGAGACTGCCACTCACTATAATGAGGCAGCAGAGTTACTCTGGGCTCTGTCTGGCCTCTGTTCATCGTTGTCCTTCTTTTCAGAAGTGCTCAAAACTGTCCCCGTGCGAACACCCCTCATGCAAGACCAAACGTGTTTAGGCTTGGCTGCACCCCGAAAAACATAGTGCAAAAAATATACAAAAATAGTGAGGTATTGGTTGATATATTGGCCAAAATAGGTAAGCTCATAACCCACGCCAAGGGTCCCCACACTTACACCACATAAACAGCAGAAAAAAAGGGCAGCAACACTTACCCGCCCAGATCTTGGAACAAAGACTTTGAGTCTTTAGTGGCTTTGCTATTAATTTTAGTGTAGGACTTGTAAGCATGGTGACCCTTGGCGTGGGTTACGAGCTTACGTATTTTGGCCAAAATATCAACCAATACCTCACTATTTTTGTATATTTTTTGCACTATATTTTTCAGGGTGCAGCCGAGCCTAAACACGTTCAGTCTCGCATGAGGGGTGTTCGCACTGGGATGCATTGAGAGTGTGCTGGCCAGCCCGCCTAATCGAAAAGTAGGGACGTGGCTAATAGGCTGTGAACCAGACACTATGCATTACCATTGTGTGAACAATGCCCTAAGTGGGCCTTTATTGTGCAATTGTATACTGGGCAGTCACCCCCTCCAGGAATGGGTGGGTGGAGAGTGGCTGTTGATCTGGTATTTTGCACCTGTGTTGCTAATATCTTGCTTTATGATGTGGGGGTGGCTGTTTTTATCAAGTAGTTTGCACCTGTGCCGCCCCTAGCTTTTATCAGTGGAGCCCTGCTGCATCCTGCTAAGTTTGCATTTGTCATCAGACAGGGTTTTGGGAAGGCCGTATCTCATGGTATGTATTTTTTCAGGTAAGTGTTGCTGCTCTTTTTTCTGCTGTTTAAATCATATTCTGTTTTTTTGGGAGACAGAATGAACAAAAACGAGTAACCCAGGAATTCTTTTTTTGTTTTTTTTTTAATGTCATTCTGCATGTGGTAAAGTTGATAAGGCAGCTTTATTTTCTGGTCAGTACAATTACAGATACCACATTTATATCTTTTTTATGTTTTGGCATTTTTACACAATAAAAACTATTTTATTAAAAAAATAATTATTTTTGCATCGCTTTAATCTGAAAGCTATAACTTTTAAGTTTTTCTGCTGAAGGAGCTGTATGGTGGCTTGTTTTTTGCAGGACAAGATAACATTTTCAGAAATACAATTTTTATTCACATTCATCTTTTTGATCGCGTTTTATTCCACTTTTTATTTGGTGGTATGATGATAAAATATAATTTTTGCTTAGATTGTTGTTATTGTTTTCTTTACAGTGTTCACTGAAGGGATGATCTAGTTTATATGTCGTATTGTTCAATACACGGCGATACCAAATATGTGTACTTTTTTGTTTATTTTTTGCATTTACATAAAGAAATTTATTTATTGGATTAATATTTTTTTCTTTTTTTGTTCTTTAGCTTGTGATTTTTTAAAATATTTTTGCAATTTTTAATAACTTTTTTACATTGTTGCAGGATGGGACATCATTTTTCCCTGCCCTGATCGCTGATCTAATACTCTGTAATGCTTTTGCGTTGCAGGGTATTACATCTGTGCATCACAGGGAGGAGGAGTGTCAGCTGAGCAGGAGCTTACAGCCCACGGTCCTTGTGTGACCCAGCCACCATCTTTTGGCACGGGGTCACCATGGAGACCATCGGCACAACATGATCGCTCCATCCCACTGCGATGCCCATCAATGTCGATGTTACTATTAAGAGCAGTATCAGAGGAGTTGTTCCTGCAGGGTGTCAGCTCTCACATAGAGCTGGCACCTGCAGTTGATTGCGGCAGCGCTTAGCGTGAGCCCGTGCAATCGTGAAGCAGTATATGTACGGCAGTGTGCCGTAACACAGCTCCTACAGCTCTGTACATATACGACACATGTTTAGAAGGGGTTAAAGGGAATATGTCACCTCAAAAAACAATATTTACCTGCAGATATAGGTGTAAATTTCATGTAAATATCACTTAAACCCAATGAAAGCAGACTTACTGGAAGCTTGGTTACAAGGAGAAAATGATGTTTTGTTCTCCCTGTAGCCGCTTGCTTACAGTCATTGGAGCGGTTACTGTCACAGCTCACTATACAGTTTGCTTGACAGCCTGAAGGTAAATAGCATTTCTCGAAATGACAGTTACCTTTAAAAAAGGTGATACAATCCCTTTAATAATAAAGAATGGAAGGTTGAATAGATTCATGAGGTGGTTACTTCGATGCCAATCCACTTGTGGCATGAAGGTTCCACTTTCTTGGTTGTTTTTTGTATTCTATAACATCTCTTTAAAGAAGAAACTTACATAGTAGTCAGGACTCATTATTTCTGAAATAGAGGAATACATATTGGTAGAGTAAGACTTGAGGCTTTCCAGGTGTTAACAAATACTAAAAGAGCCTTTAATAGTAGATTTTTGCCATAAATCCCATTGACTCACAAAGCCAACAAATTGGGACTTTAATATTCACATAAAGTATTGTAGGTGTAGACATTAAAGTGATTCCATACGAGTCCCATTGGGCCAACAATGCAAACATACATGAACTGCTGGTTGATCGTATAGATACAGCCAGATGTATACAGCTATTTGTCTACAAGTATATCATTTTTATTAGCTCTCAGATACAAATGAAACTACTGGCTGAATGAGCAATGGGACAAATAAACACCTTATTACTTTACTAAATTTTAAGACTTTTTTCTTTCCAGACCTCACAGCAGTTTCCTAGGATAACTCTAAGGATCTTGACATTTTTACAGATATATTTTATATATATTTATTTTTTTCCTGTTTCAAGTTAAAGGTAAGTTGATAAAAGTTTTTTTAGGGTTTTAAATTTGTAGCTTTGTATCGTCACAAACCATCCTGGAGGCAGCCATTTTGAATAAATACAATTCTTTTTCCATTTTCAGCAGATTGTGCATGTGCTTTATGGCAACTGCAAAAAGTGGGAGGTAAATTACTTGTCAACAGTAATACAGTCTGCAAGAAGTGACAAGCACAACCTGCTCTCCCTGAGAGGAACAATGGGAAGGCATAGAGATGCTATAGAGATTACTATCTTTCCTTGTTTTCATCAGTACAGTAGAGCTTTAACACTCCCAGCTTCTAATGATAATGAGATGACTCTGTTCATCCTGTTCCAGAATACACAGGAAAGTTGACAAAGATACTACAGAGAAAAAAAACCATAAGTGTAATGAAAACTGTCAACGTAAAATGGGTTCTCACAGCCTGGCTTGGCACAAATAGCTCTGCTTAGTAGGTCTCAAGAGCACTTTACTTTTCACCTTTTTGGTTATATACAAGGATGTGGCCTACACTGCAGAAGTCCCTAGGTTGCATAAATTGATTTGCTGCTGGTCATTGAAACGATTTGTGGGCAGAATGATCAAAAAGCCAAGTCAATTCTAGATAGGTGTCAACAAAGTCAAAATTAGACACTAGGGTCAAGTCAAGAGGATCATGCTAATCAGGTCAATTTAGCACCAAAAAAACACATAACCTAAAACAAATTCCAACAAAAGGTCTGTGAACAATTTTTGTCTCTACCAAATGTAGTGATTATCAGAAAAAAAGTCTACCAAGGTCTGCCAACCGGAAGTGAGTTATTTTCAAGCTGGCAGTTGAAAACACAGGACGTACATCCAGCTGAAGTATTTGTTGGTGTCAGCCAACTCACCCTCCGCGCCTGGTCACAGCTGCGACTGCGGTAGTTATGGCCCTGGGTGTCACACTAAATTGTGGGATAAAGAAGTGGACTGTGGGGAAGGATTATGTGAGTGGATAGATTTATCGATGCGTTACAATTACAAACAAGCCGTGAAGACAAATGTGCTCACAAAATGTCAGTAATTACAGTCTAAACATAGTAGATGTGGGAAAATGGTGGAAACCTAAATTAATCACAAATACTAGGAGTCTTGCTAGCAAATTGAGTACAGAGGCTCCTGAATGATGATTCCCTACAAGCTATTTTATTGTAAGTTTAAAAAAAAACGTGCAATGCAGACATCCTGGACCTCTGTCACTCCATCCAACAGCAGTATCAGGAGTCATTAAAAACAGTATTAGTATAATAAAGCACTACGAATATCTTCTAGGGGAAATTTCCACTTTTAGGTTTAAAGGGATTTTCTACTGTTTGGACAACCCCGTTTCAATCAGCATGTTTGCCCACAGTAAAATAACAACACTTATACTCACCTCTGGGGTCGGCGCTATTCCTGTAGACTCGGCACTGGCTCTCCTTGGGATTACTTCACATTGTTATGTCACGCAATCCCTGCGCCCAATCAGTCCTGGCTTCACTCCCCTCACCTTTGGCTGGTTGCTCACCTCCTCTTGATGTCTGCAGAATATGTCAGAAGGCAGGGAGAGTGAAGTGCAAGGATCATGTGCCATAACAATGTGGTGCGATTCACGTGAGAGCCAGTGCCGACAGAGCTGGGGTGGCATCGGCACCAGAAGAGAGTATAAGTATTGTTATGTTACTGGTGGCAAACATGCTGAACGACATATGGTTGCCCAAGTAGTAGACAACCACTTTAAGTAAAATATATACCAATAATACAAAGAAATATTACAGTTTACGATTGCCTAATTGCACTATGACAGCAGGTAAAGCTAATGTGTTACTGAGTCACTGTTGTCATTTCTTCTTATAAAGTACTAGCTATTGAACCCGTTCTACGCCCGGGTGGCGAGCATTTATATTGGTATATGGTCTCCATCCTGGTATGTGCTGCTCCATCCTGTGTCCCCATCCTGTCATGTGCTGCTCCATCCTGTGTCCCCATCCTGTCATGTGCTGCTCCATCCTGCGTCCCCATCCTGTCATGTGCTGCACCCATCCTGCGCCCCCATGCTGTCATGTGCTGCTCCCATCCTGCACCCCCATTCTGACATGTGCTACACCCATCCTGCGCCTCCATTCTGACATTTGCTACACCCATCCTGCGCCTCTATTCCGACATGTGCTGCACCCATCCTGCGCCTCCATTCTGTCATTTGCTGCTCCCATCCTGCGCTCCCGTTCTGTCATGTGCTGCTGCCATTCTGCACCCCCGTTCTGTCATGTGCTGCCCTATTCTATCATGTGCTGCTCCCATCCTGCGCCCCCATTCTGTCATGTGCTGCTCCCATCCTGCGCCACCGTTCTGTAATTTGCTGCTCCCATCCATATGCCCCATACGCTGCTCCATAAAGGTTTATGGCCCCCATAAGATGCTCCATAGTATATGCCCCGTTCACTGCTCCATAAAGGTTTATGACCCCCATAAGATGCTCCATAGTATATGCCCCGTACGCTGCTCCATAAAGGTTTATGGCCCCCATAAGATGCTCCATAGTATATGCCCCCGTACACTGCTCCATTATGGTTGATGGCCCCATAAGATGCTCCATAGTATATGCCCCCGTACACTGCTCCATTATGGTTGATGACCCCCATAAGATGCTCCATATTATATGCCCCCGTACACTGCTCCATTATGGTTGATGGCCCCCATAAGATGCTCCATAGTATATGCCCCGTACACTGCTCCATAAAGGTTTATGGCCCCCATAAGATGCTCCATTGTATATGCCCGGTACACTGCTCCATTATGGTTGATGGCCCCATAAGATGCTCTATATCATATGCCCCCGTACACTGCTCCATTATGGTTGATGGCCCCATAAGATGCTCCATAGTATATGCCCCCGTACACTGCTCCATTATGGTTGATGGCCCCCATAAGATGCTCCATATTATATGCCCCCGTACACTGCTCCATTATGGTTGATGGCCCCCATAAGATGCTCCATAGTATATGCCCCCGTACACTGCTCCATTATGGTTGATGGCCCCATAAAATGCTCCATATTATATGCCCCCGTACACTGCTCCATTATGGTTTATGGCCCCCATAAGATGCTCCATAGTATATGCACCCGTACACTGCTCCATTATGGTTGATGGCCCCCATAAGATGCTCCATTGTATATGCCCCCGTACACTGCTCCATTATAGTTGATGGCCCCCATAAGATGCTCCATTGTATATGCCCCCATACACTGCTTCACTATGGTTGATGGCCCCCATAAGATGCTCCATTGTATATGCCCCCGTACACTGCTCCATTATGGTTGATGGCCCCCATAAGATGCTCCATTGTATATGCCCCCGTACACTGCTCGATTATGGTTGATGGCCCCCATAAGATGCTCCATTGTATATGCCCCCGCACACTGCTCCATTATGGTTGATGGCCCCCATAAGATGCTCCATTGTATATGCCCCCTGTTGTGAATTCTGCTCTTGGGTTCCCTCCAGTGGTTGTAGGTGGGAATGCAGTTGTCTCTGAGTCGCAGTCCTGGCCAGGTGTATCTGCTGATTGCAGTTCTGACTGGAATATTTAGGTGTGCAGGATTCATTAGTCCTTTCCAGTTGTCAATGTTTCTTGGGAAGTGTTGGATCACTTTCTGGCTTCTCCTGCTTAGCTGCCAATTCAGCAAAGATAAGTGTCTGGTTTTTGTTTCTGTGGCACACATGCAGTGTGCTTATATTCTGTGCTATTCATTTGTTTTTCTCTTGTCCAGCTTAGACTGTGTCAGTGTTTTCTCAGTCTTGTTGGATTCTCTGGAGTTGCAGATATACGCTCCACATCTTTAGTTAGATGGTGGAGTTTTTGTATTTTCTGCTGTGGATATTTTTGGAAGGATTTTTAATACTGACCGCTTAGTATCCTGTCCTATCCTTTCCTATTTAGCTAGTGTGTGCCTCATTTGCTAAATCCTGTTTCCTGCCTGCGTGTGTCTTTTCCTCTACTACTCACAGTCAATATTTGTGGGGGGCTGCCTATCCTTTGGGGTTCTGCTCTGAGGCAAGGTAGAAATTCCTATTTCCATCTATAGGGGTATTTAGTCCTCCGGCTGTGTCGAGATGTCTAGGTTTTGTTAGGCACACCCCACGGCTACTTCTAGTTGTGGTGTTAAGATCAGGGTTTGCGGTCAGTATAGTTACCACCTACTCCAGCGAAAGTTATTCATGCTGCTCCAAGGTCACCTGATCATAACAGCCCCCGTACACTGCTCCATTATGGTTGATGGCCCCCATAAGATGCTCCATTGTATATGCCCCCGTACACTGCTCCATTATGGTTGATGGCCCCCATAAGATGCTCCATTGTATATGCCCCCATACACTGCTCCATTATGGTTGATGGCCCCCATAAGATGCTCCATTGTATATGCCCCCGTACACTGCTCCATTATGGTTGATGGCCCCCATAAGATGCTCCATTGTATATGCCCCCGTACACTGCTCGATTATGCTTGATGGCCCCCATAAGATGCTCCATTGTATATGCCCCCGAACACTGCTCCATTACGGTTGATGGCCCCCATAAGATGCTCTATAGTGTATGCCCCGTATGCTGCTGCGATATATAAAAAAAATACCATACTCACCTATCGTCGCTGGGCGCCGAGTGCTGGGGGGCCTGAGCAGGCGAGGACACCGGCGCGCTATGGGGGTCAGGTGCCGGTATCGCCGCTAGCTCAGGCCCCCCAGCACTTACTATATTCACCTGGCCGTGACCCAGCGCTGCGTGCCGCTCCGTGTTCCGGCTCCTCTGGCTGTGACTGTTCAGTCAGAGGGCGGCGCGCATTAAGCGCATCATCACGCCCTCTGAACGTCACAGGCAGAGGACCCGGAACACGGAGCCGCACGCAGCGCTGGAACGGGAGACAGGTGAATATAATACTTACCCTCCTGGCACGTCCACGGTCCTTGCCTCTCCGTTGGAGATCGCGGTGTGTGTTCAGTGTTTACGCATACCGCGATCTCCTGGGAGCGTCACTCTGTGGGGTCCAGACTGCACCGGCGCTTGCGCTTGCGCAATCTATAAAGGCTTCGGACAGAGTGACGCTCCCAGCGTTATATTATAGATGTAACCATATACATTTCATTAATTTGCTACATGGGCTCATTGTGAGATTGTACGGCCATGTAGAATATGCAAGAAAATGTAGTGTGGTCTCTTTTTTATATAAAATGCTGACGCTATGTAATAGTTTTATTAGTACACATTTCAGTGAATTTATTTGCCACCACGGAGTGAGTGAGGCTTGGATCTCAGCATTTCTGCATTTCTAGAACATAAAACCTTAAAAACAGATGTATTCAAGTGTTAATTACCCCGAAGCAAAGTGAAATATATTACCTTCAGAATACCTAGTGTCAGCAAATTGTTCTAATGATTGCTATATGTTCAGATACATTTATCTTGCCCAATAAGAAACTGAATTCATCTGATCCTTTAGTGAATGTGGCATAAATGTGGAGGCTTTATATGACATGAAGCTTGTGCCAATGCTTTGGTTCTAAGACCAAGAATCGTATTTTAAACTCAGCAATGCAAGTTTATGGATCCATGAAAACTCACACAGCACCCTGATGGCATCCTAGCTGCATCCTAGTGCTGTGTCTTTTAAATGACTGTTTGATAGGAGAATCTTGGGAAACCTACATCATTTTTTGCATGATGAAACTCAGTTGTAAACAGTGACATACGGACCAAATACTGTTGGAAATAAGATCCAGCACACGGATTCTGATTTTTCATGTATGAGGAAAAAGCCCTGATATGTGATTGAGGTCTAAGACCAACAGGTGTAGACACCAACAACAGAACATCCAGTTCAAAAACAGTATGCACACTGTGAGGATTCACTCGCTTCCTGGCAGCGATTCAGGTAAAAACAATGCAGTCGTGTCCAAACAGATGAAGTTCATTGTGGTCATAAACTTCAGAGGAAATCAGAAACAAAGAGCCTCTTCCAGGCCAAAAGGTGCAACTGCAGCGCCCCAGAGATTTGGTCGTTGCAGTATGACACTCTGCCACTAAGGGGAGTGATGGTACGTCTGATGGCACTGAAGGAATTCTCCTGACCAGGTATCACCAGCACACATTACACTTCACACTCCGGCCACTAGGGGGAGCAAAAGGCTTTATTTATTGGGCCCCTCCTCACACTGGTAAAACTAGGGGTTGGATAGAAAGTTAGTCAGAAGCTGACTGGGTTGGATTCAGGCAACATCCCGAGTCAGGGGGTGTTGCAGGGAGAAGACACAGGGGGGTC
This sequence comes from Ranitomeya imitator, assembly GCF_032444005.1. Classification (NCBI taxonomy): domain Eukaryota; kingdom Metazoa; phylum Chordata; class Amphibia; order Anura; family Dendrobatidae; genus Ranitomeya; species Ranitomeya imitator. The sequence goes on along the minus strand of NC_091282.1, from coordinate 105,406,216 downwards.
CCTGTCAGGCGTGGGAACCTGGCAGGTGCCTAGCGAACAGAACAGAACGTTACGGAACCGCACCTGCACTACCTTGCGGCGGTATCCTAAGAAAGAGACAAGAAAGGAAGGATATTGTGGAACAGTGTAAACGAGATCAAGCAAAAAGGAGTACCAGTAGGAGTCGTGCCGTGAGACCAAGGCAACATCCTACTGAGGCGCGTAGCCGGTGGCCGGAACACCGCGGGAGTAACTGACTTCAGGCTTTACTTCAAACTCCGCAGGACAGTTAATTATAGGTTGGCTGTCTACCTTAAATTTCCTAAGAAGACATAGGGGGCAACATTGAGAGAGGGGCGTCTCTAGGGTCACGGAAGACCTCCAAGCCTTCCCGTCATACGGGTGCGTCCTAGCCAAAACATACTGGGGGACGAGAAACTAGTAACATCTGGAACTAAAGAGAGAGAGAGCTGTAGAGAACGAACGAACGAATGAGAACAACAGTTGTGAGGACTATTCCGAATGGTCAGCAGGGTAGGACTACAACACACAGGCACTAGTGGTGGGCAACGATTTCCATCTGCGAGGGAAACTCTGGAAGTGCCCATCAGACCGGCCTGTCTCTGATAGCCCTGTTAAACGTGCTCTGGATTGAGGATCCTGAAGTCTTCAGTAAAGAGGTAAAGAGACTGCAACCTTGTGTCCTCGTTATTGCCTGCACCTCACACCATCACCATCTACCTTACTGGGAAACCCTGGGGACATACTTCACCTGTGGGAAGGTATACCATCCAGCTGCTATTCCATCACCCCAGCGGACCCCACAGCAGCGTCGGTCACCCTGACCGAACACCACAGGTGGCATCACGAATCCCTGACAGACTGTACCACCTTTATTGGACGCCCCTTAGCAGGGTCGCGGACCGGGTCTAGCCACTGTGACAGCCTCAGAACCGAACCAGAGAGGCCCGGTACCGAGAACTCGTGGCCCTGTGTCTGGGGGCGATCCAACTTGGCGTCCCGAACAGGATTGTACTTAAGCCTGAGAAGCAGGTCATGTGTGCCTTGGAACTGTGATTGAAACGTGTTTGGACTGTGATTTATTGCAAAGACTGTGTATTGCTATCTGCCGCAAGATTCCCGCCAAAACCGCCGCCATTGCCGCGCCACGAGGAACGCAGAAGAAGAAGGGCGTGAGCAAGCTGAAGAGCGCGAAAAGTAATGGCCGCCCAGTCTAAATATTTCTGTACTTTGAGGACGTGTCCGTCAGCAGCCGAGATCCGCCTCCTGATCCTCAGTGGAGGGCGGAGACAAAGAAAACGAAACCGCCCACGAAGGAGAGAGCAGGAAAAGGACAAGGAGGGAGAAGAAGTGACCCATGTGGAGGACGCCATGACAAGCCGCCCGGGACCGGAGAGTGGGGTCGGAGCCGAGGACTCCCCCAGCTACCCAGAGAGATACCGCGGCCAGGCGTCACCTGTTGGCCCCGACTTCCTGCAGGCTGGAGTGGACGAGCTCAGCGATCGACTCCGGCGGACGCAGCTGAGCACTGAGGCCGGGTGGAAGGAGATCGTCACCGGGGGCCTCACCAGACGTCTGTCGGCAGCCTCGTGTGGTCCGGAGCGAGAAAGAAGTTCCAGCGCTCCGAAGCCAGAAAGCAAGGCCCTGCCGGAAAGAGAGATACTGCAAACAGAAATGACAACGCCACAGCGCAAGGCCCCGCAGTCAGCGTTCCAGATCCCAGCGGAGGCGGAGCAGGCCGGCACCGGAGGGACCGCATCTGAAGCAGATATGAAGAACGACCCTGCCCCAGTGACAGAAGACCTACTGATAAGCTACGTAGCAGTGCCACCTGCTGCCATGACTAAGACTAACTCTGAACTGACAAATCCTAATACTACTACCACAGTGGGCATTATTGCCGCTACTGAACCTACTACCAAAATTGACATTCGAACCCAGATGATACCTGAAAAACTGATTAGTGACATTGACACCGCATCGGATGAGAGGTCGAACACAGATCTTTCAAGGCCGGGAAGTGTTCGCTACCAACGGATGCCTTGCAATCTACCGTCGCGAGAATAAACCTCGGAAGCCCGCAATTGTACATAGTTAACTCTGTGCTTTCCTTACCCCTTTCTACTTAAACCCGTCCAGGGTTAACTCCTAGGGATCCCTTTGTTTACCCGGGATCCCTCTTCTTGTTTGTTTGTTCATCAGTGTTCTTAGAGACTGCCGGATCATGAACAGAGAATGATTCAAAACTGCTTTGTATATAGTTTGCACCTTCTTGAAGGTGCTCCCTACTGGTTTTACACAGAAAGAAGACTTTGCGGAGATAATGCTTCTGGACATGACGCAGAAGGTCTTGCTTTCAGTGGACTTGCAGACAGAGAGAATCTGCACTACATTCTAGAGACTTGGGTCCCTCTTAAAGGGAATGTTTACATGATTGCCTTAATAAAAGTTGAAACGTTAATAATGTTGAAATTTAGGAAGTTTGATAATGTTGATAGAGACTGAGGACAGGAAAGCTTGAAAGTGAACCCGTAGGGGTTAGAGAGAAAGTCCTCCTGAGAACTGTAGAAAGATGGTCGGTACAATGACAGTAGGCCCAGCCAAGGAGCTAGGCGGTCCTGCATTGGGGAAGTTAGAACGGAAAGAAAAGTTGAGTTATTTACATAGCATTTTCTAGTAGGCCTTTAGTGGGTTCAGCGTATACGCCCTTTAATGGAAAAGTTAACTTATTGTTCAAAGTTTGCACTTGGTAGAATACCCGGCTGGGTACTGAGAGTTATTTATAGTCAACATGTTATTTAAAAATATTTAATTTTGTTTGTAACGTTCAAGTGTCCTCACCTCCCATAAAGGGAAGCATTGTTCTATTTACTTGTTTTAGCATTTCAAAAATTTTGTATGTCTTTTGCTGCTATGTATTGTTGTTCTTCTTCCCAGTCCAGGAGTACTGGATTTAACCGGGGGGGAGTGCAGCGCCCCAGAGATCTGGTCGTTGCAGTATGATACTCTGCCACTAAGGGGAGTGATGGTACGTCTGATGGCACTGAAGGAATTTTCCTGACCAGGTATCACCAGCACACATTACACTTCACACTCCGGCCACTAGGGGGAGCAAAAGGCTTTATTTATTGGGCCCCTCCTCACACTGGTAAAACTAGGGGTTGGATAGAAAGTTAGTCAGAAGCTGACTGGGTTGGATTCAGGCAACATCCCGTGTCAGGGGGTGTTGCAGGGAGAAGACACAGGGGGGTCCCTGTCAGGCGTGGGAACCTGGCAGGTGCCTAGCGAACAGAACGTTACGGAACCGCGCCTGCACTACCTTGCGGCGGTATCCTAAGACAGAGACAAGAAAGGAAGGATATTGTGGAACAGTATAAATGAGATCAAGCAAAAAGGAGTACCAGTAGGAGTCGTGCCGTGAGACCGAGGCAACATCCTACTGAGACGTGTAGCCGGTGGCTGGAACACCGCGGGAGTAACTGACTTCAGGCCTTACTTCAAACTCCGCAAGACAGTTAATTATAGGTTGGCTGTCTACCTTAAATTTCCTAAGAAGAGATAAGGGGCAACATTGGGAGAGAGGCTTCTCTAGGGTCCCGGAAGACCTCCAAGCCTTCCCGTCATACGGGTGCGTCCTAGCCAAAACATACTGGGGGACGAGAAACTAGTAACATCTGGAACTAAAGAGAGAGAGAGCTGTAGAGAACGAACGAACGAGAACAGCAGTTGTGAGGACTATTCTGAATGCTCAGCAGGGTAGGACTACAACACACAGGCGCTAGTGGTGGGCAACAATTTCCATCTGCGAGGGAAACTCTGGAAGTGCCCATCAGACCGGCCTGTCTCTGATAGCCCTGTTAAACGTGCTCTGGATTGAGGATCCTGAAGTCTTCAGTAAAGAGGTAAAGAGACTGCAACCTTGTGTCCTCGTTATTGCCTGCACCTCACACCATCACCATCTACCTTACTGGGAAACCCTGGGGACATACTTCACCTGTGGGAAGGTATACCATCCAGCTGCTATTCCATCACCCCAGCGGACCCCACAGCAGCGTCGGTCACCCTGACCGAACACCACAGGTGGCGCCACAAATCCCTGACAGACTGTACCACCTTTATTGGACGCCCCTTAGCAGGGTCACGGACCGGGTCTAGCCACCGTGACAGCCTCAGAACCGAACCAGAGAGGCCCGGTACCGAGAACTCGTGGCCTTGTGTCTGGGGGCGATCCACAACATAACAAATAAACCGTTCATGAACAAGCAAATATGGGCTTACCCACACAGGCTATCAGCCCCTTGGTAGAGACTAACCACCATTAATGTCCTTCTCTACTCCCACAGACAGAATACATCTGAGACAGCTTGGATGCCTTTTAAATGGGCCGTAAAGCCTCAGTTGAAGATTCCAGTCCCACCCAACTTTTCTAGCTGCTCCTAAAACCTGGACCCAGAATACTGGCTCATTAAAAAAAAACTCTCTCAGCACTAATGGTGTTGGAGCCTGCTTTTCCAGGCTTCACATCACCAAGACTAACCACCTAGGTGACACATATGTCCCATCCAGTACCCATCCAACTACAACCAAGCCATTGTTCCACCCATGAACCCTAACAACATCCCTCACTGCTCCCAATTCATGAGTAATTGTCAAATTGATGGATAATCACCATATAGGCTTACATGTGACCTTAAAGACAACACAGAGCACTTGTCATGTCTATTGCCAGCGCTGCCTCTGACCAGCTACACATATTGCATAGATGGCAGGCTTGAACTTTGGCTTTCTGTCAATTAATTGGGAAGTCTGATGCTACAATATGCCTGGCTTTCTGACTGGATGGCAGCTGGAAGAACAGGGGCTGGAGATAAAGCTTAGGGAGATCAATGAAACACAGCAAATAGCACAGCAGGGAAAACTCTGTAATGAGGCAGAGCTGAGTAGGTCTTCAGACTCACTGTAGCAATGACGTAGAGCCTCGCAACATAGCAGAGCTAGGTATGTCATGAGGCACACTGTGGCAATGTAGCACAACCCAGCAATGTAGCAGAACGGGGTATTACAAAACCGGAACGGACCGGAAGATGCCGCGTGCACCACACACAGGGCCAGGATTTCAACGGAGGGTGAGTATATGTTTATTTGTTATTTTAAGTCTGTATACTACATGGCTCCGTGCTGTCTACTCCGTCGCTGTGCAATATACTACATGACTGGGCAATATACTACGTGACTGGGCAATATACTACATCAATGGGCAATATACTACGTGGCTGGGCAATATACTACGTGACTGGCCAATATACTACGTGGCTGGGCAATATACTACGTGACTGGGCAATATACTACATCAATGGGCAATATACTACGTGACTGTGCAATATACTACATGGCTGGGCAATATACTACGTGGCTGGGCAATATACTGCGTGGCTGTGCAATATACTACGTGGCTGGGCAACATACTACGTGACTGGGCAATATACTACGTGACTGGGCAATATACTACATGGGCTGTGCAATATACTACATCACTGGGCAATATACTACGTGGCTTGGCAATATACTACGTCGCTGGGCAATATACTACGTGACTGGGCAATATACTACGTTGCTGGGCAATATACTACATGGCTGGACAATATACTATGTGGCTGGGCAATATACTACGTGACTGGGCAATATACTACATGGCTGGGCAATATACTACGTGGCTAGGCAATATACTACGTAACTGGGCAATATACTACGTGGCTGGGCAATATACTACGTGACTGGGCAATATACTACGTGGCTGGGCAATATACTACGTGACTGGGCAATATACTACGTGGCTGGGCAATATACTACGTGACTGGGCAATATACTACGTGGCTGGGCAATATACTACGTGACTGGGCAATATACTACGTGGCTGTGCAATATACTACGTGGCTGGGCAAGATACTACGTGACTGGGCAATATACTACGTGGCTGGGCAATATACTACGTGGCTGGGCAATATACTACGTGACTGGGCAATATACTACATGACTGGGCAATATACTATGTGACTGGGCAATATACTACGTGGCTGGGCAATATAATACGTGACTGGGCAATATACTATGTGGGCTGTGCAATATACTACGTGACTGGGCAATATACTACGTGACTGGGCAATATACTACGTGGCTGGGCAATATACTACGTGGCTGGGCAATATACTACGTGACTGGGCAATATACTACGTGGCTGGGCAATATACTACGTGACTGGGCAATATACTACGTGACTGGGCAATATAATACGTGACTGGGCAATATAATACATGACTGGGCAATATACTATGTGGGCTGGGCAATATACTACGTGACTGGGCATATACTACATGGCTGGGCAATATACTACGTGACTGGGCAATATACTACGTGGCTGGGCAATATACTACGTGACTGGGCAATATACTACGTGACTGGGCAGTATACTACGTGACTGGGCAATATAATACGTGACTGGGCAATATAATACGTGACTGGGCAATATACTACGTGACTGGGCAATATACTACGTTGCTGGGCAATATACTACATGGCTGGACAATATACTATGTGGCTGGGCAATATACTACGTGACTGGGCAATATACTACATCAATGGGCAATATACTACGTGACTGTGCAATATACTACATGGCTGGGCAATATACTGCGTGGCTAGGCAATATACTACGTAACTGGGCAATATACTACGTGGCTGGGCAATATACTACGTGGCTGGGCAATATACTACGTGGCTGGGCAATATACTACGTGACTGGGCAATATACTACGTGGCTGTGCAATATACTACGTGGCTGGGCAAGATACTACGTGACTGGGCAATATACTACGTGGCTGGGCAATATACTACGTGACTGGGCAATATACTACATGACTGGGCAATATACTATGTGACTGGGCAATATACTACGTGGCTGGGCAATATAATACGTGACTGGGCAATATACTATGTGGGCTGTGCAATATACTACGTGACTGGGCAATATACTACGTGACTGGGCAATATAATACGTGACTGGGCAATATACTATGTGGGCTGGGCAATATACTACGTGGCTGGGCAATATACTACGTGGCTGGGCAATATACTACGTGACTGGGCAATATACTACGTGACTGGGCAATATACTACGTGACTGGGCAATATAATACATGACTGGGCAATATACTATGTGGGCTGGGCAATATACTACGTGACTGGGCATATACTACGTGGCTGGGCAATATACTACGTGACTGGGCAATATACTACGTGGCTGGGCAATATACTACGTGACTGGGCAATATACTACGTGACTGGGCAATATACTACGTGACTGGGCAATATAATACGTGACTGGGCAATATAATACGTGACTGGGCAATATACTATGTGGGCTGGGCAATATACTACGTGACTGGGCATATACTACGTGGCTGGGCAATATACTACGTGGCTGGGCAATATACTACGTGGCTGGGCAATATACTACATGGGCTGTGCAATATACTACATCACTGGGCAATATACTACGTGGCTTGGCAATATACTACGTCGCTGGGCAATATACTACGTGACTGGGCAATATACTACATTGCTGGGCAATATACTACATGGCTGGACAATATACTATGTGGCTGGGCAATATACTACGTGACTGGGCAATATACTACATCAATGGGCAATATACTACGTGACTGTGCAATATACTACATGGCTGGGCAATATACTACGTGGCTAGGCAATATACTACGTAACTGGGCAATATACTACGTGGCTGGGCAATATACTACGTGGCTGGGCAATATACTACGTGACTGGGCAATATACTACGTGGCTGTGCAATATACTACGTGGCTGTGCAAGATACTACGTGACTGGGCAATATACTACGTGGCTGGGCAATATACTACGTGACTGGGCAATATACTACGTGACTGGGCAATATACTACGTGACTGGGCAATATACTACGTGACTGGGCAATATACTACGTGACTGGGCAATATACTACGTGGCTGGGCAATATACTACGTGACTGGGCAATATACTACGTGACTGGGCAATATACTACGTGGCTGGGCAATATAATACGTGACTGGGCAATATACTATATGGGCTGTGAAATATACTACGTGACTGGGCAATATACTACGTGACTGGGCAATATACTACGTGGCTGGGCAATATACTACGTGACTGGGCAATATACTACGTGGCTGGGCAATATAATACGTGACTGGGCAATATACTACTGGACTGGGCAATATGCTACGTGGCTGTGCAATATACTACGTGACTGGGCAATATACTACGTGACTGGGCAATATACTACGTTGCTGGGCAATATACTACATGGCTGGGCAATATACTATGTGGCTGGGCAATAAACTACGTGACTGGGCAATATACTACGTGGCTGGGCAATATACTACGTCACTGGGCAATATACTACGTGGCTGCGCAATATACTACGTGGCTGGGCAATATACTACGTGGCTGGGCAATATACTACGTGGACATGCATATTCTAGAATACCCGATGCGTTAGAATTGGGCCACCATCTAGTTACCTATATAATGTATATGCAGTAGTCTACATTATACAAGTGATACTGCAAATGTTGGATACACATTATATACGCGATACTGCAATCGATGTGTATATACGTTATATATAGGTGATACTGCTGTGTATATATGTACGTCTGTGTATATACACCACCAGTATCACTTATATAACAACATATATACACCGCAGTATCACCTATATAATGTCTATATAATGTGTATAGACTGCTGTATATACAATATATAAGTTATACTGGCTGCTTCTGCTGTATATAATCACTGTATCACCTATATAATGTATATACAGCAGTCTATATACATTATATAGGCAATACTGCTACTGATGTGTATATATGTTACATAGGTGATTCTGCTGTGTATATATGTACGTATATATATATATATATATATATATATATATATACACACACATCACAGTGTCACCTATATAAGGTATATACACATCAGTAGCAGTGTCACCTATATAAGGTATATACGCATCAGTAGCAGTGTCACCTATATAAAGTATATACGCATCAGCAGTAATGCCTATATAATGTATATAGACTGCTATATATACATTACATAGGTCATGCTGCTGTATATAATCACTGTATCACCTATATAATGTATATACAGCAGTCTATACACATTATATAGGCAATACTGCTACTAATGTGTATATAGATGATATAGGTGATACTGCTGTGCATATATGTACGTATATATAATATATACACACACTCACTGCAGTGTCACCTATATAAGGTATATACACGCATCAGTAGCAGTGTCACCTATATAAGATATAGACTGCTATACATACATTATATAGGTGGTATAGTGATTATATACAGCAGTATCACCTATATAATGTATATATATATAGCAGTTTATACACATTATATAGGCGCAACTGCTGGATATACATAAAAAAAAATTCATCTTGGGACTCACTCAGGTCCCTGAGATGGGGGGAGGTCAGTGGGATGAAGAGCTGAGGTGGGTCAGGTCCTGTCAAGCATTGGCAGTGAAGAGGATCCCAGGCATTGTTGAGGAGAGCAGTCTTCTCTCACGCTGGTACAGGCCGGCCAGCGTCAGACACAGTCAGATGGGGGTGGCCTTTTCAAATATCTCCGTGTGCGTGTGCGGTCTCCTGCTTGCCAGCGCTGGCACGGGCAGCAGACGAGCACATGCAGGAACTAGGACTGCGGCTGTGCTTGCGCACTTTTCAGCACAGGCAACTAAACACACGCACACAGGACTTAATCAAGATTTAAAGGGCCGGCTGATGGGATGTGCTATGTATTGAAATCACTGCCGGTCCTTCAGCGGCCCTGTGCAGCTGCTCAGGCACCGGCCCGGGGGGCATATGCATTCCTGACACCCGGCCCAGCCCGCCCTTGTTTGTGTGAAAAACTGATGTAGTTTTAGGTCAAATTTATGCAGAAATATGGAAAATTTTGAAGGTTTACAAACTTTCAAGTGAGCACACCTGAGAAGAAAATAGTGAAGGTACTGTTATTTATAAGACTCAATGAGTTTGCATTATAAAGTAACATGAGATATGGTGCAGAAAATATATGTTGAGAAAATACCAAAACTATGTATGAAAAATTACAGTATGTCAGACTTCCCCCATGACAGTATCGCCCCTTTCCCTATTGTAAATCTTTATCTTGGATTGTAAATCTTGGATTCCTGATGCCCCTCTTTTTACAGGGTTATCGGAAACATCCATTTTATAGAATGCTTGAGGTGCTTTTCATGATCTGAGTAAAACTTCCCGTCAAACTTCCTGTCATCCTTATTTTTAAAGGTTTTACACCTTGAGACATAATTTTAATGAGTTGTGCATTCTCTATATAGAGACGGCTTCTGTTTCCTTAAGTACATTGGCCTCTACAAAGCATGAAGGATATATTTTTAGGAGTTTAAGAAAGTTGGTGAAAACCTTTGAGCATACTGCAGGGGACAAGATTATGTCAAAACTCCCTTTTTTAAGTTAATTTTGTGAAATTAGTGAAACTGCTCCCCCCCCCCCCCCGACTAATCTAATTTAACCCCTTGTATTGTACACATATACATCGGGTGCCAGGTGCTACCGTTCCAGCGCCCATCGGCCCCTTGCAACCCCAGTTGTGGCGTGATGAGGAACTTCATAGAAGATGTGATTATCACTATATACTATGTAAACAAAAATTATTTTAAAAAAATCTAAAAAGGAACAACAATCTAAAAGTTGAAATTAGCCTTCTTTTCTCAGTTCACAAATAAATCTTATAATATTTATCACCGCATTCCTAAAAGATCGATCTATGAAAATCTAAAATAAAATAACCTGTATGGTAAACACCTAATGCCATAAAAAGTGATCAAAACGTTGCATATACCAGTCAATGGCATCAATAAAAATGCCAGTTAGCTACACAAATGACAAGACCTCATAAAAGGTTCTCTGAAAAAAAAAAAAAAATCTCAGAAAATGGTGACACAGACCAATGTATTTCTTTTTCTTACAAAGCTCTGAATTTTACTTCAGCCATCAAATAAAAATGTTCAGAACTTTGTAGAAAAATATATATCCAAGAGGTGAGGTCCTGCATGGCAGAGATGGTTGGCCTGAATAATGTAAAATCTGTACCAGTAGCACTAGGTTACTGAGAAGGTTAATTTGACTGGATTTTGGGTCCTGGATTTAGGAGCAACCAAAAGAGTCTGGGTGAAGAAGGTTGTTCCCATGATCCAGCCCAGGGCTTTCAGCCTTATTAAAGGGACTCTGTCACCTGAATTTGGCGGGACTGGTTTTGGGTCATATGGGCGGAGTTTTCGGGTGTTTGATTCACCCTTTCCTTACCCGTTGGCTGCATGCTGGCTGCAATATTGGATTGAAGTTCATTCTCTGTCCTCCATAGTACACGCCTGCGCAAAGCAATCTTGCCTTGTGCAGGCGTGTACTATGGAGGACAGAGAATGAACTTCAATCCAATATTGCAGCCAGCATGCAGCCAGCGGGTAAGGAAAGGGTGAATCAAACACCCAAAAACTCCGCCCATATGACCCAAAACCAGTCCCGCCAAATTCAGGTGACAGGTTCCCTTTAAAGGGCAGCTGGTTTAGGTCAGCATTGAGGAGATGTGCTCGAACTGGGATATGTTTGTCTTGTGAATGCTTTTACAGTTCTTGAGCTAATACTTTCTGGAATACTGAGATTGGTGAGATTGCTACATTTACTTTGCTTCATTGCACCTGAAGAAAGGACTGTTTATGATGGACAATACATTTTATGCTGCATTGATATACAGTACAGACCAAAAGTTTAGACACACCTTCTCATTTAAAGATTTTTCTGTATTTTCATGACTATGAAAATTGTACATTCACACTGAAGGAATCAAAACTTTGAATTAACACATGTGGAATTATATACTTAACAAAAAAGTGTGAAACAACTGAAATTATGTCTTATATTCTAGGTTCTTCAAAGTAGCCACCTTTTGCTTTGATGACTGCTTTGCACACTCTTGGCATTCTCTTGATGAACTTCAAGAGGTAGTGTCCGGGAATGGTTTTCACTTCACAGGTGTGCCCTGTCAGGTTTAATAAGTAGGATTTCTTGCCTTATAAATGGGGGTTGGGACCATCAGTTGTGTTGAGCAGAAGTCTGGTGCATACACAGCTGATAGTCCTACTAAATAGACTGTTAGAATTTGTATTATGGCAAGAAAAAAAGCAGCTAAGTAGAGAAAAACGAATGGCCATCATTACTTTAAAATGAAGGTCAGTCAGTCCAAAAAATTGGGAAAACTTTGAAAGTGTCCCCAAATGCAGTGGCAAAAACCACCAAGCGCTGCAAAGAAACTGGCTCACATGAGGACCACCCCAGGAAAGGAAGACCAAGAGTCACCTCTGCTTCTGAGGACAAATTTATCCGTGTCACCAGCCACAGAAATCGCAAGTTAACAGCAGCTCAGATTAGAGACCAGGTCAATGCCACACAGAGTTCTAGCAGCAAACACATCTTTACAACAACTGTTAAGAGGAGACTTTGTGCAGCAGGCCTTCATGGTAAAATAGCTGCTAGGAAACCACTGATAAGGACAGGCAACAAGCAGAAGGGACTTGTTTGTGCCAAAGAACACAAGGAATGGACATTAGACCAGTGGAAATCTGTGCTTTCTTGGTTCTTGGTTGGTAGTTGGATCTTTAGTTCCAACTACCGTGTCTTTGTGCGACGCAGAAAAGGTGATCGGATGGACTCTACATGCCTGATTCCCACCGTGAAGCATGGAGGAGGAGGTGTGATGGTGTGGGGGTGCTTTGCTGGTGATGTTGGGGATTTGTTCAAAATTAAAGGCATACTAAACCAGCATGGCTACCACAGCATCTTGCAGCGGCACGCTATTCCATTCGGTTTGCGTTTAGTTGGACCATTATTTTTCAACAGGACAATGACCCCAAACACACCTCCAGGCTGTGTAAGGGCTATTTGACCAAGAAGGAGAGTGATGGGTTGCTACGCCAGATGACTGGACTCCATAGTCACCAGACCTGAACCCAATCGAGATGGTTTGGGGTGAGCTGGACCGCAGAGTGAAGGCAAAAGGGCCAACAAGTGCTAAGCATCTCTGGGAACTCCTTCAAGATTGTTGGAAGACCATTCCCGGTGACTACCTCTTGAAGCTCATCAAGAGAACGCCAAGAGTGTGCAAAGCAGTCATCAAAGCAAAAGGTGACTGCTTTGAAGAACCTAGAATATAAGACATATTTTCAGTTGTTTCACACTTTTTTGTTAAGTATATAATTCCACATGTGTTAGGCTGGTTTCACACTTGCGTTTTTATCTGCAGCGTTTGTGCCGCAAAAAAACGCATGTGTTTTTTTTCCTATGTTTAACATTAAAAACGCATGCGTTTTTTTATACGCGTTTGGTCGCGTTTTTGAACGCATGCGTTTTTTTTGCTGCATGCGTTCTTTTGAAGAAATGCAACATGTAGTAATTTTCAGAGGCGTTCGTATGCTTTTTTTGCGGCAAAAAATGCAAAAAATGCATTGGAGTCAATGGAAACGCATGCGTTTTTAAGCACATGCATTTGGTTGCATTAAAAACGCATGCGTTTTTATAGAAAAAAAACAGAAAACACACTGATATGCCACCTCCCACCATAAAGGTGATAAAGGGATCCTAACCCTAACCCTAAAGGGATCCTAACCCTAACCCTAAAGGGATCCTAACCCTACCCCTAACCCTACCCCTAACCCTACCCCTAGGGATCCTAACCCTAACCCTACCCCTAGGGACCCTAACCCTACCCCTAAGGGTTAGAGATAGGATCCCTTTAGGGTTAGGGGTAGGGTTAGGGGTAGGGTTGTAGTGCTACCCTGCTGAGCATTCGGAATAGTCCTCACAACTGCTGTTCTCGTTCGTTCGTACTTTCTAGTTCTCTTTATTTCTCTCTCGTTAGTTCCAGACGTTACTAGTTTCTCGTCCTCCAGGTATGTTATGGCTAGGACGCACCCATATGATGGGAAGGCTCGGAGCTCTTCCGGGACCCTAGAGACGCCCCTCTGTTATGATCTGGTGGCCTAGGAGCAGCATGAGACATACTCTGGAGAAGGTGGTACCTGTACTGACCGCAAATCCTGAACTTAGCAGCGCAACTAGAAGTAGCCGTGGGGGGTACCTAACACTCCCTAGACCCCTCGACACAGCCTAAGAACTAACTACCCCTAAAGATAGAAACGGGAAAACTATCTTGCCTCAGAGAAAATCCCCAAAGGATAGACAGCCCCCCACAAATATTGATTGTGAATGGAGAGGGAAATAACATACGCAGACATGAAATCAGGATTTAGCATAGGAGGCCATACTAGCTAAAAAGGAAGAATAGGACAGAGTACTATGCGGTCAGTATTAAAACACTAGAAAATATCCACCACAGAAAATACAAAACACCACATCTGACTAAAGACATGGAGGGTATATCTGCATCTCCAGAGACACAGCTTGGCTGCAAAAAATCCTTCACAGACAAAGCTGGACAAGACAAAACAGAACAGGAGAGACCAGGTATGGATGTGAATCCTCCAAAAACAATGGACAACTGCCACTGATTAAAGGATAAAGCAGGACTTAAATAGCCCAGCCCGAATTGCAAAAAATGGATACACCTGATAAATGCTGCGATCCAACTACCGCAGCACTACCACTCATAACCACAGGAGGGAGCCCAAGAGCAGAATTCACAACACCCCTCTCCACGCGTTGCCCCCTATGTCTTCGTAGGAAATTTAAGGTAGACAGCCAACCTATAATTAACTGTCCAGCGGAGTTCGAAGTAAGGCCTAGAGTCAGTTACTCCCGCGGTGTTCCGGCCACCGGCTACGCGCCTCAGTAGGTTGTTGCCTCGGTCTCACAGCACGACTCCTACTGGCTCTCCTTTGTGCTTGATCTCGTTTCTCACTGTTCCACAATATCCTTCCCTTCGTGTCTCTTTCTTAGGATACCGCCGCGGGGTGTGCAGGCGCGGTTCCGTAACGTTCTGCTCTGTTCGCTAGGCACCTGCCAGGTTCCCACGCCCGATAGGGACCCCCTGTGTCTTCTCCCTGCAACACCCCCTGCCACGGGATGTTGCCTGAATCCAACCCAGTCAGCTTCTGACTAACTTCCTATCCAACCCCTAGTTTTACCAGTGTGAGGAGTGGCCCAATAAATAAAGCCTTTTTCTCCCCCTAGTGGCCGGAGTGTGAAGTGTAATGTGTGCTGGTGATACCTGGTCAGTAGAATTCCTTCAGTGCCATCAGACGTACCATCACTCCCCTTAGCGGCAAAGTGTCATACTGCAACGACCAGATCTCTGGGGCGCTGCACTTACGCAAAGGTGGAGAAGTACCTTTTCCATGAATAGGGCTTCCTCTGAATAAGAATCTTTTTAGATGTTTTGGAGCCAGTAGACAGTGATGAATATTGGGGTTATGCATCAATTTAATATTTATGGGAAATATATTTTCGGCATCAAAGTGAAGGGACAGACTTACTGCATTCACTCACATGACTGTAAGGCTATTCTAACCCCTCCAACTTAAAAACAGATCGAACCATATTCGTGACATTAGTTGTGACATCAGGTTTAGAAATTTTCCTTCATTATTTCTTTTTGCTTCATATAACTGAATATACTGTTTTGTTTTGTTGCCATTTTGTATCATCTTTGTATATTTTTTATAAATACTGCCTACCTTTCTAGACTAAACATATAAAATTTAATAGCTCTGTTCTTCTTGCTCTGTAAACCGCACTTCTGAAGCCATATTTTCTTGTAATCGGTGTCCGATCGGCCTGCATAAATTAGCTTGTATTGGTGGTGGCAGTTTAGTAGTGCTTTTTTTTTTTTTAGTATTTTTGCAGAGCTGGCAGTGACAGTACATATATATTCCATGCTTTGGAATCAGAGGTGCATACACCATAAGCTGAGAGATCCCCCAGTAGCCAGACTAGTAGTGGCCGCTGCCTCGTCCATTGCTCATCAGTCAATTGCGTAATTGCCCTGAGGATTGAACACAGTGGAATTGCGTTCCACTCACAAAGAGGTAACAGTGGTGGGCTCTGCGTAACCACCCCAACTGTTATCCTTGACATATCGGTGGCTGCGGTGGGATTTGTCTGTCCCCCCCCAGCCCCAGACAATAAAAACCCTGTTATAAAAATTCAAGGTTGATACTAACGTAATCATATTAAAGAATTATACTGCCAGATCATTTTTACTGCACAATCAGCACTGGACAGATGAAACCCAAAACACGATGGGAGGAGGTTGCTTTTTTTCATAGTAATTTTTCATTAAATTGTATGCTAGAATGAATGGCACCAAACAAAGTTACGACTCATCCGCCAAAAAAGCAAGCTATATTGACCGAATGATAACAAGTTACAGGAAGGAGTATATAGCAATATATACATGGACATAACAAATAGAAGATTTTCCAGTTGATTCTTGATTTAAACATTTACCTCATTAACATTAGCACTCACAATAAATCCAAGCATGATGTAGCTTCTTACACATTTTAGACTAAATAGAAAGTCCTTAGTCATGGATGGTTCATCCATGGTTAAGGACTTTATTTTAGTCTGAAATGCGTAGGAAACTACATTATGCTTGGATTTATTCTGAGTGCGAATTTTATCGATATGAAATAAAAGTTTTTGAAATGTTTTAACCCCTTAGTGACAGAGCCAATTTGGTACTTAATGACCGAGCCAATTTTTACAATTCTGACCACTGTCACTTTATGAGGTTATAACTCTGGAACGCTTCAACGGATCCCGCTGATTCTGAGATTGTTTTTTCGTGACATATTGTACTTCATGTCAGTGGTAACATTTTTTTGATATTACTTGCTTTTATTTATTAAAAAAACGGAAATATGGCGAAAATTTTGAAAATTTCGCAATTTTCAACATTTGAATTTTTATTCCCTTACATCAAAGAGATATGCCACACAAAATGGTCAATAAATAACATTTCCCATATGTCTACTTTACATCAGCACAATTTTGGAAAAAAAAAATAAATTATTATGGAGTTATAAGGGTTAAAATTTGACCAGCAATTTCTTATTTTTACAGCAAAATTTACAAAACCATTTTTTTAGGGACCACCTCACATTTGAAGTCAGTTTGAGGGGTCTATGTAGCAGAAAATGCCCAAAATTGACACCATTCTAAAAACTGCACCCCTCAAGGTGCGCAAAACCACATTCAAGAAGTTTATTAACCCTTCAGTTGCTGCACAGGAACTGAAGCAATGTGGAAGGAAAAAATGAACATTTTACTTTTTTTCACAAATATTTTACTTCAGAACCAATTTTTTTTATTTTCACATGTGTAAAAAAAGAAAATGAACCACATAATTTGTTGTGCAATTTGTCCGGAGAATGCCGATACCCCATATGTGGGGAGGGACCACTGTTTGGGTGCACAGTAGAGCTCAGGAGGGAAGGAGCGCCATTTGGCTTTTTCAACATAGAATTCCCTGGAATTGAGATCGGACACCATGTCGCGTTTGGAGAGCCGCTGATGTGCCTAAACAGTGGAAACCCCCCACAAGTGACACCATTTTGGAAACTAGACCCCCTAAGGAACTTATCTAGGTGTGTGGTCAACACTTTGAACCCCCAAGTGCTTCACACAAGTTTATAACGTAGAGCCGAAAAAATTTAAAATCATTTTTTTTTCACAAAAATGATCTTTTCACCCCCAATTTTTTAGTTTCCCAAGGGTAGCAAGACAAAATGGACCCCAAAAATTGTTGTGCAATTTGTCCTGAGTATGTCGATACCCCGTATGTGGGGGTAAACCTCTGTTTGGGTGCACAGTAGAGCTCAGAAGGGAAGGAGCGCCATTTGACTTTTTCAACATAGAATTCTCTGGAATTGAGATCGGACACCATGTCGCGTTTGGAGAGCCCCTGATGTGCCTAAACAGTGGAAACCCCCCACAAGTGACACCATTTTGGAAACTAGACCCCCTAAGGAACTTATCTAGGTGTGTCGTCAACACTTTGAACCCCCAAGTGGTTCACACAAGTTTATAACGTAGAGCCGAAAAAATTTAAAATCATTTTTTTTTCACAAAAATGATCTTTTCACCCCCAATTTTTTAGTTTCCCAAGGGTAGCAAGACAAAATGGACCCCAAAAGTTGTTGTGCAATTTGTCCTGAGTATGTCGATACCCCGTATGTGGGGGTAAACCTCTGTTTGGGTGCACAGTAGAGCTCAGAAGGGAAGGAGCGCCATTTGACTTTTTCAACATAGAATTCTCTGGAATTGAGATCGGACACCATGTCGCGTTTGGAGAGCCCCTGATGTGCCTAAACAGTGGAAACCCCCCACAAGTGACACCATTTTGGAAACTAGACCCCCTAAGGAACTTATCTAGGTGTGTGGTCAACACTTTGAACCCCCAAGTGCTTCACACAAGTTTATAACGTAGAGCCGAAAAAATTAAAAATCATTTTTTTTTCACAAAAATGATCTTTTCACCCCCAATTTTTTATTTTCCCAAGGGTAGCAAGACAAAATGGACCCCAAAAGTTGTTGTGCAATTTGTCCTGAGTATGTCGATACCCCGTATGTGGGGGTAAACCTCTGTTTGAGCGCACTGCGGAGCTTGGAAGGGAAGGTGCGCCGTTTGACTTTTTAATCTCTTAATTGTGAGAGCGGACGCCATTTTGGGTTTGTAGATGTGCCTAACAGCAGAAACCCCCCACAACTGACCCCGTTTTGGAAACTACACCCCTCAAAGATTTTAATCAGGGGTTTATTGAGCAATTTGAACCCACATGTATAACACAGAGTTTGATAACATTAGGTCGTCATATTGAAAAAATTCATTTTTTTCCACGAGAATCTTGTTTTAGACCTGAATGTCTCACTTTTTCAGAAATAACATCAAAAAGTGGACCCCACAATTCGTTACCCACTTTATTATGAGTGCAGCGATATCCCATATGTAGTAAAAAAGTTCTGTTTGGACAAATGGCAGGGCTTGGACAGAAAGGGGCACAATGTGACAAATTTGGCTTTATTTGAAATTGAAGATCCAAGACCCATTCAAAGCTTCTAGAGACATTGAGCAAAAAAGAAAATCCTTCCAGGAATTATTACTCACAGAGGGAGGCATGCTCCTAAAACACAATGGCTGACTATAAAATTGGTCTTGCTAACAAAACAGTTGTCCCGCATTTGCGTATATTGTAGCAGGAAGAATAAACTGTACTGGAATGAAGGGCAAAATGTGTAGGAAAATGCAGCCAACTATGTGGCAAAGCGGAGTTTGTTCCAAAGATGAAAGAACACCATCAGGGCTAGAATGGCAGACACTTTCAGAGACTGGTCGTACAACGTCCTTTTAGCTCCATCAATCCCTATATGAGAGACGAATGTGCCAATAGACGTGGTACACCATAGCAAGCTCCCACCCACCAAGGTCAGAACCGCTATATGCACAAAACAACCAGTTCTCTATAGAAAGTATTGTCTGGTACCAGAGGTTCGGCAAGAACCATAAAGTAAAGCCCATAGTGTATAAGTACGGAACTTCCTCATTTTTTAGAAATCCTACAATAAAATGATCATGCCCGTATCATCAACATAAATATAAGTAATATAAATGGAAGCCAAAGTTTTGTGTAGCAAGACAGTTATAAAAACAGTCAAAGTTAGATAAATGGTCAAAAATGTTTGTGAGTAATCAAGTCCTAGAATTCATTTTCAGATAATCTCACTTTTCATGATCATTTCTGGGGTCCACATTCTAACGCTTATTGACATAGGTACGTGGACGAGAATTTGTTGGAATAGTAGTTTGGTATGGGATTGATCGAGTCGTAGAATTTTCAGATGACCTGACTTTGCAAGAACATTTGTGGGGTCCACACTCTAGAGCGTACAGACGTGGATACGTGGATGAGAATTTGTTGGGATAGTAGTTTGGTATGGGATTGATCGAGTCGTAGAATTTTCAGATGACCTGACTTTGCAAGAACATTTGTGGGGTCCACACTCTAGAGCGTACAGACGTGGGTACGTGGACGAGAATTTGTTGGGATAGTAGTTTGGTATGGGATTGATCAAGTTCTGGAATTGTGAAATGGGGTAAAATGGGATCTACTAATTAAAGTATTATTTATCAATTGTTCCAAATTGTACTACTGGGGCCACTAAGCAGAAAATAAAAATTATTGAAAAAAAAACAAACTAATAATTGTAGGTGGTGTGGTAGGTCTCAAAACAGGGGGAGATACAAAGGCCTGGTTGGGATGGGCATGTGGGGCAATAAAATCGGGAATCACTCCGCCTGCCATGCTTTCTGCAAACTCGGCACCTTTTTTGAGGATACCTTTGGGTGGGAGTGACAGGGACAGGGTGAGGAAAATGGCGTTCTGACAGTCTCCGGGAATCCTCAGAGTCGAAGGCTTCCCCCGGTGCCATGGACTCAAATATGAGGCTCTCTACTACTTTTTCCTGAAAGTGCAGGAAAGTTAGTGGTCCTTGAGATTTTTTGTATAGGACAAAACTGTTGTAGGTGGCAGTCTGAATTAGATAGATTCCCACCTTTTTATACCACGCCCTGGTCTTCCTCTTGACCAGGTATGGTTGCAGAACCTGGTCTGACAGGTCTACGCCACCCATATGGTTGTTATAATCTGTGACGCAGACAGGTTTTTCTTTGTCCCTGGTGGCACCCCTCTCTCTGACCGTCACAGTGGTGTCCGTATGCAGTGTGGAAAGCATATAGACGTCCTTCCTGTCTTTCCACTTCACTGCAAGTAGTTGGTCGCTTGCAAGTGAAAATGACGCCCCCCTCTCCAAACGTCTGGACACCAACTGTGACGGAAACCCCACTCTGTTTTTCCTCACTGTCCCACAGACCCCTGTACTTGCAGCATGGAGGGATTTGTATAGGGGGATACTCGTGTAATAATTATCTGTGTACACGTGGTACCCTTGATTGAGAAAGGGCGTCATTAGCTCCCAGACAATTTTGCCTGGGATACCAATTGTCTGGGGGCAGTTTGGGGGGTTTATTTGGCGGTCCCTACCTTCGTAAATTAGGAAGGTGGACGTGTACCCTGATGAGCTCTCGCAAGCTTTATATAATTTTACGCCGTATTTGGCTCTCTTGGAGGGAATAAATTGGCGGAATGAAAGACGGCCCTTGTAGCTCATCAAGGACTCGTCGACTGCCATATTTTGCTCTGGGGTATAGGAATTTAGAAAGGAAGTTTTTAGGAGGGAAATTAGGGGTCTTAATTTATTTAGCCGATCGTAGTTGGGGTCAGTTCTTGGGAGAGCTTGGGAATTGTCACTGAAGTGGAGGAATCTCATCAGGGCTTCGTAACGGGCTCGGGACATGATGGCTGCAAATACAGGGGTGCAGTGGACAGCTTTTGTTGCCCAGTAAGAGCGGAGAGTGGGTTTTTTTACTATACCCATATTCAGGGTGAGGCCTAAGAATTTTTTAATTTCGGGGACATTTGTGGGGATCCAGGAACGGGAATGAAAGGCAGTGGGTTTTTGGGAAATATATTGCCGGGCATATAGGTTAGTTTGGTGGACGATTAATTGCAGGACTTCGGGGCTAATGAAAATTTCAAAAAAATCAATGGGGGTAAAATTGGCGACATCTACTTTTATTCCAGGGACTGCAGAAAAAGGGGGAATTTGAGGGGAAAATGAGGTGTCATTATACCACAGCGGGGGGGGGGACTGCGGTACTTGGTCCTGCCTCTGAAGCTTCAGCAGTGACGACCGACTCCGCTACCACCGGGCTGGGGGATCCCGTGGAGGAAGAGTCGTCATCACTGTCTGAAAACTGCTCAGCTTCAGGGGCAGAATCTGTTTCGCTGCCGGAGCTGCCGGAGCAAAGCAGGCTGTAAGCTTGCTCCGCGCTAAAAGTTCTGCGGGCCATTTTATCTAATTCCTCCCCTAACCCTAACCCTAACCCTACCCCTAACCCTAACCCTAAAAAAAAATTTAAAAAAAAAATTATAATTTTTTTTTTCTTTTTTTTATAATCCTCTGCTGATGATGCAGGGATTACGGAGAACGGGGGTGGGTAAATGGGATGCTGTCGGAGGCAGATATTACGTTTTGTGAATAACTGACAGGGCAGCACTTGAACTGTAGTCTCTCTCTCTTCTCTCCTAGAACAACTACAAGGAGAGAAGAGAGAGGTACAGCCCAAGTGCTGCCATATTTATCAAACATTTGGGGTTTTGATCACTGTAATTGGACATATTACAGTAATCAAAACCCAGCAGCCAATGAGAAAATTTTTCTTCCATTTTCTTCCAGCAGAGAAGAAGAAGGGGGGCCAGGAGCAGTGGGCTGGGGACCGGGGACCATGGGCTGTGGACCGGGGACAGGGGGACATCAGGAGGAGGTATGGTGGGGGGCTCGGGGGCTCTATTTCTCTCCCCTCTGATGTGCGATCACATCAGAGGTGAGAGAAATCCAAAGCATTTTTTTTTTTTTACAAACTATTTGCAGCGATCGCAATCCCGGGGGTCTGTAAAGACCCCCGGGATTGCGATCGCTCCAGGGGGTCTGCGATCGCTCCAGGGGGTCTGTAAAAACAGACCCCAATACACCGGGGGAAGCTAGGCTTTGGCGGGCGCATCTGCACATGCGCCCGCCATTTTGGAGCCCGGACAGCTAGGAGGAGGGTCGGGGACCGGGGGGGCACCTTCTCTGGTACATAAGGTACCGTGGGGGGCTCGGGGGACCCTATTTCTCTCCCCTCTAATGTCCGATCACATTAGAGGGGAGAGAAACACAATACTAATGCGTTTTTTTTTTTTTTTTTGCGATCGCCGGTAAACAGTTAATTACCGGCGATCGCAAAAGCGGGGTCGGTGAAAACCGACCCGAATCATGTTCTCTGGGGTCTCGGCTACCCCCGGCAGCCGAGACCCCGGAGAAAATCGGCCTCTGGGGGGTGCTATGTACTTTTTCCACAGCGCCGTTAATTAACGGCGCTGTGGCTTAAGTACCCTTAGCGGCCGCCGTTAAAAGGCGTATCGGCGGTCGCTAAGGGGTTAATCAAATTCTTATATTTGTTATCCAGTCTTTGGCCACAAGGGGCAGGAGTGGCATTTCCGTGCTGAGCATTATTGAAAGCCTCAACTAAGGTGAGCTGGACTACACCTGTTTGAATATATATGTATGGGCACATGTCATTACGGTGTCAAGACAGGGAGGGAGGGTTCTCACAAAATCATTTATCATGACTGATCACTGCTTAAAACGCAGACCCATTGTGAAATGCGTCTCATATCTCATGTCTGCCGGTCTCATATACAATGAATTGTGTAGCAGGGTAATTGCTCAATTACCTTCTATTTTATCTCTTTCACAGAGTGAAGGGCTATGGTACCCATCTTTCTCGTGATTGATGAGGGTCTCATCGGTAGGACCACCAGCAATCGGGTATTATTTGTGCTATACATAGGTCATAAATATTAATTATGTTAATTTATTTTACTTGCTTATATAGCGCCAGTAATTCCACAGACATAATCACTGTCCTCTTTGTGGCTCACAATCTAAATTCCCTATCAGTATGTCTTTGGAGTGTAGAAAGAAACTAAAGCATCCAGAGGAAACCCACGCAAACATGAGATCATACAAACTCTTTGCAAATGTTGTCCTATGAAAATCCCTTTAAGGAATACAAATGTTCATGTTATTTTTATGGAGGCATGTAGTTGCCACTGTTTTTTTTAACCCCTTCCCGACCCATGACGCCACGTAGGCGTCATGAAAGTCGGTGCCATTCCGACCCATGACGCCTATGCGGCGTCATGGAAAGATCGCGTCCCTGCAGATCGGGTGAAAGGGTTAACTCCCATTTCACCCGATCTGCAGGGACAGGGGGAGTGGTAGTTTAGCCCAGGGGGGGTGGCTTCACCCCCTCGTGGCTACGATCGCTCTGATTGGCTGTTGAAAGTGAAACTGCCAATCAGAGCGATTTGTAATATTTCACCCATTATAACGGGTGAAATATTACAATCCAGCCATGGCCGATGCTGAAATATCATCGGCCATGGCTGGAAATACTAGTGTGCCCCCACCCCACCCCTCTGATCGCCCCCCCACCCCCCCGATCTGGCCGGTACACTGCTCCGGCTCCCCTCCGCCCTGTGCTCCGCTCCCCCCCGTGCTCGTGTCCGCTCCCCCCGTGCTCCAATCACCCCCCCGTGCTCCAATCACCCCCCCTGCACTCCGATCCACCCCCCCCCGTGCTCCGTTCCACCCCCCCGTGCTCCATTCCAGCCCCCCCGTGCTCCGTTCCACGCCCCCCGCGCTCCGTTCCACCCCTCCCGCGCTCCGATTCCCCCCCCCGTGCTCCGATCCCCCCCCCCGTGGTCCCCCCCCACCCTATCATACTTACCGATCCAGCCGTTGTCCCGTCCGTCTTCTCCCGGGCGCCGCCATCTTCCAAAATGGCGGGCGCATGCGCAGTGCGCCCGCCGAATCTGCCGGCCGGCAGATTCGTTCCAAAGTGCATTTTGATCACTGAGATATAATCTATCTCAGTGATCAAAATAAAAAAATAATAAATGACCCCCCCCTTTGTCACCCCCATAGGTAGGGACAATAAAAAAATAAAGAAATTTTTTTTTTTTCCACTAATGTTAGAATAGGGTTAGGGGTAGGGTTAGGGTTAGGGGTAGGGTTAGGGTTAAGGTTAGGGGTAGGGGTAGGGTTAGGGTTAGGGGTAGGGCTAGGGGTAGGGTTAGGGGTAGGGTTAGGGGTAGGGTTAGGGCTAGGGTTAGGGTTAGGGCTAGGGTTAGGGCTAGGGTTAGGAATGTGCACACGTATTCTGGTCCTCTGCGGATTTTTCCGCTGCGGATTTGATAAATCCGCAGTGCTAAACCGCTGCGGATTTATGGCGGATTTACCGCGTTTTTTTCTGCGCATTTCACTGCGGTTTTACAATTGCGATTTTCTATTGGAGCAGTTGTAAAACCGCTGCGGAATCCGCACAAAGAAGTGACATGCTGCGGAATGTAAACCGCTGCGTTTCCGTGCAGTTTTTCCGCAGCATGTGTACAGCGATTTTTGTTTCCCATAGGTTTACATTGAACTGTAAACTCATGGGAAACTGCTGCGGATCCGCAGCGTTTTCCGCAGCGTGTGCACATACCTTTAGAATTAGGCTATGTGCACACGGTGCGGATATGGCTGCGGATTCGCAGCAGTGTTCCATCAGGTTTACAGTACCATGTAAACATATGAAAAACCAAATCCGCTGTGCCCATGGTGCGGAAAATACCGCGCGGAAACGCTGCGTTGTATTTTCCGCAGCATGTCAATTCTTTGTGCGGATTCCGCAGCGTTTTACACCTGTTCCTCAATAGGAATCCGCAGGTGAAATCCGCACAAAAAACACTGGAAATCCGCGGAAAATCCGCAGGTAAAACACAGTGCCTTTTACCCGCAGATTTTTCAAAAATGGTGCGGAAATATCTCACACGAATCCGCAACGTGGGCACATAGCCTTAGGGTTAGGGTTGGATTTAGGGTTGTGGTTAGGGTTAGGGGTGTGTTGGGGTTAGTGTTGTGGTTAGGGGTGTGTTGGGGTTAGGGTTGTGATTAGGATTATGGCTACAGTTGGGATTAGGGTTAGGGGTGTGTTGGGGTTAGTGTTGGAGTTAGAATTGAGGGGTTTCCACTGTTTAGGCACATCAGGGGTCTCCAAACGCAACATGGCGCCACCATTGATTCCAGCCAATCTCGTATTCAAAAAGTCAAATGGTGCTCCCTCACTTCCGAGCCCTGACGTGTGCCCAAACAGTGGTTTAACCCCACATATGGGGTACCAGCATACTCAGGACAAACTGCGCAACAATTACTGGGGTCCAATTTCTCCTGTTACCCTTGTGAATCTAAAAAAATGCTTGCTAAAACATAATTTTTGAGGAAAGAAAAATGATTTTTTATTTTCACGGCTCTGCGTTGTAAACGTCTGTGAAGCACTTGGGGGTTCAAAGTGCTCACCACATATCTAGATAAGTTCCTTGGGGGGTCTAGTTTCTAAAATGGGGTCACTTGTGGGGGGTTTCTACTGTTTAGGCACACCAGGGGCTGTGCAAACGCAACGTGACACCCGCAGACCATTCCATCAAAGTCTGCATTTCAAAAGTCACTACTTCCCTTCTGAGCCCCGACGTGTGCCCAAACAGTGGTTTACCCCCACATATGGGGTATCAGCGTACTCAGGAGAAACTGGACAACAACTTTTGGGGTCCAATTTCTCCTGTAACCCTTGGGAAAATAAAAAATTCTGGGCTAAATAATTATTTTTGAGGAAAGAAAACGTATTTATTATTTTCACGGCTCTGCATTATAAACTTCTATGAAGCACTTGGGGGTTCAAAGTGCTCACCACACATCTAGATAAGTTCCTTTGGGGGTCTAGTTTCCAAAATGGGGTCACTTGTGGGGGGTTTCTACTGTTAAGCCACATCAGGGGCTCTGCAAATGCAACGTGACGCCCACAGAGCATTCCATCAAAGTCTGCATTTCAAAACGTCACTACTTCACTTCCGAGCCCCGGCATGTGCCCAAACAGTGATTTACCCCCACATATGGGGTATCAGCGTACTCAGGAGAAACTGGACAACAACTTTTGGGGTCAAATTTCTCCTGTTACCCTTGGGAAAATAAAAAATTGCAGGCTAAAAGATCATTTTTGAGAAAATAATTTTTTTTTTTATTTTCATGGCTCTGCGTTATAAACTTCTGTGAAGCACTTGGGGGTTCAAAGTCCTCACCACACATCTAGATTAGTTCCTTTGGGGGTCTAGTTTCTAAAATGGTGTCATTTCTGGGGGATCTCCAATGTTTAGGCACACAGGGGCTCTCCAAACGTGACATGGTGTCCGCTAATGATTGGAGCTAATTTTCCATTTAAAAGCCAAATGGCGTGCCATCCCTTCCGAGCCCTGCCGTGCGCCCAAACAGTGGTTTACCCCCACATATGGGGTATCAGCGTACTCAGGACAAACTGGACAACAATATTTGGGGTCCAATTTCTCCTATTATCCTTGGCAAAATAGGAAATTCCAGGCTAAAAAATCATTTTTGAGGAAAGAAAAATTATTTTTTATTTTCATGGCTCTGCGTTATAAACTTCTGTGAAGCACCTGGGGGTTTAAAGTGCTCAATATGCATCTAGATAAGTTCCTTGGGGGGTCTAGTTTCCAAAATGGGGTCACTTGTGGGGGAGCTCCAATGTTTAGGCACACAGGGGCTCTCCAAACGCGACATGGTGTCCGCTAACAATTGGAGCTAATTTTCCATTCAAAAAGTCAAATGGCGCACCTTCTCTTCCGAGCCCTGCCGAGTGCCCAAACAGTGGTTTACCCCCACATATGAGGTATCGGCGTACTCGGGAGAAATTGCCCAACAAATTTTATGATCCATTTTATCCTACTGCCCATGTGAAAATGAAAAAATTGAGGCGAAAAGAATTTTTTTGTGAAAAAAAATTACTTTTTCATTTTTACAGATCAATTTGTGAAGCACCTGAGGGTTTAAAGTGCTCACTAGGCATCTAAATTAGTTCCTTGGGGGGTCTAGTTTCCAAAATGGGGTCACTTGTGGGGGAGCGCCAATGTTTAGGCACACAGGAGCTATCCAAACGCGACATGGTGTCCGCTAACGATGGAAATAATTTTTCATTCAAAAAGTCAAATGGCGCTCCTTCCCTTCCGAGCCTTACCATGTGCCCAAACAGTGGTTTACCTCCACATGTGAGGTATTGGTGTACTCAGGAGAAATTGCCCAACACATTTTAGGATCCATTTTATCCTGTTGCCCATGTGAAAATGAAAAAATTGAGGCTAAAAGAATTTTTTTGCGAAAAAAAAGTACTTTTTCATTTTTACGGATCAATTTGTGAAGCACCTGGGGGTTCAAAGTGCTCACTATGCATCTAGATAAGTTCCTTGGGGCGTCTAGTTTCCAAAATGGGGTCACTTGTGGGGGAGCTCCAATTTTTAGGCACACGGGGGCTCTCCAAACGTTACATGGTGTCCGCTAAAGAGTGGAGCCAATTTTTGATTCAAAAAGTCAAATGGCGCTCCTTCCCTTCCAAGCCCTGCCGTGCGCCAAAACAGTGGTTTACCCCCACATATGAGGTATCAGCGTACTCAGGACAAATTGGACAACAACTTTCATGGTTCAGTTTCTCCTTTTACCATTGGGAAAATAAAAAAATTGTTGCTAAAAGATAATTTTTGTGACTAAAAAGTTAAATGTTCATTTTTTCCTTCCATGTTGCTTCTGCTTCTGTGAAGCACCTGAAGGGTTAATAAACTTCTTGAATGTGGTTTTGAGTACCTTGAGGGGTGCAGTTTTTAGAATGGTGTCACATTTGGGTATTTTCAGCCATATAGACCCCTCAAACTGACTTAAAATGTGAGGTGGTCCCTAAAAAAAATGGTTTTGTAAATTTCGTTGTAAAAATGACAAATCGCTGGTCGAATTTTAACCCTTATAACTTCCTAACAATAAAAAATTTTGTTTCCAAAATTGTGCTGATGTAAAGTAAACATGTGGGAAATGTTATTTATTAACTATTTTGTGTCACATATCTCTCTGGTTTAACAGAATAAAAATTCAAAATGTGAAAATTGCGAAATTTTCAAAATTTTCGCCAAATTTCCGTGTTTATCACAAATAAACGCAGAATTTATTGACCTAAATTTACCACTAACATGAAGCCCAATATGTCACGAAAAAACAATCTCAGAACCGCTAGGATCCGTTGAAGCGTTCCTGAGTTATTACCTCATAAAGGGACACTGGTCAGAATTGCAAAAAACGGCAAGGTCTTTAAGGTCAAAATAGGCTGGGTCTTGAAGGGGTTAATTAATACATTTGGGGGAAAAACGTGTAGCGCAGTACCCACATCTTCTTATACATATTGGGAGATGTCCCAAAAAGTTTTATATTTCTGAAAATAAGCTTTGACGAATACACCCTGATATTAAAAGAATACTCCCCTGATAAGTATACACTTTAGTATCATATTAGGCAGATCAGTCTTATCTGACTTCATAGTAACAGGTTGTGTTAATCTTCTGCTTCTTGAAACATTTACCATCTGCCTTTGATGCGCGAAGCAGGAGAGATCTGCAGGAGTCCTGTGTCTTAAGCTTCACACGTAGATAGAACATCCATTTTTTGTGAACGTCTCACCACCCGTAGTGTGAGAACAATGCTACTGTCCCATGGGAATGAATAACAACTCTGTAATGTGTTTTTCCCTAAACTGAAATGTAAAATTCTGTATGTCTTGAATTTTCAAGGCTTTATTTCCTTAGTGATTTTTACATTTCCAAAACACATCAAGGGAACCCTTAGAAGGCCCACCAAGACTGAGGCCAACATGGATATCCTTAAATGAAATCAATCTTCCGACTGTCATAGAAGGAAATGTATGGATGCTCCCTGGTCTCTGGTAGTGGCTATGCCTTCTGCTTTGTGTATATTAGTATCAATGGTGAATTATAAAATCTTTGTTGTGGGTACAACGTAAAATTACGTTGGCACGATGGAATGAAAATACACAAGGTGGGAGATGAATACCAGCTAGCTGTTCTACTGGTCAATTTCCCATTCAAGGAAAATACATGACTTGAATTAAAAGCGACATGACACAGGATCTGTGTGCTACACAGCTTCTGAGCAAGGTTCCACTCTCTTCCCCTATGGTTGCTGCCTTTTGCTGTGATTCACATCAGGCTTTACAAGTAGCCCAGCATGCCTCAGTGACATCTTCATCCAAGGTCTTTTAAAGTCCACTTAGTTGTCTAAATATTCAGTCAGTATAGTGCCGTGTTCAGGTGCCGTGTGTCTTGCACTAGCCACCATGAAGTTTTTTCAGCTGCATCTTCTCTGCAAACTACTTCTGAGATCTGCTGGTTACCTTATTATTTGCTGTATGCATCAACAATTGTTAAGTGTCTGCTGTGGATTCTCCAAGTTGTATCTACTGTATCTCAAGTCCTCTTGATTTACTCATTGTTTAATATAACCTACACCTTTGGTCTGCTTCAGATTTATTTCCTCTTCATCTGCTTTCCTGAGCTCATCTGCCTCCTAGTTCTGTAGCTTCCGATGTGTTGTGCCTTGCTTGTTTGTCTGCCGTCCAGTATATAGCCTGTTGTCTGGGTCCTCGCTGTTCTTCCTGCCTCCAGCCTGCTGTGCCAATACCCTCAGTCCTTATGTCGACCCTGACCTGTGGCTATGTGAATCCACCTCAAGAGGTGAGCCTTCTTACAGTGGCTAATTCAAATTAGGTCCAATATATTAAATGTGTTACAAATGCCTGGTGAATTACTATCTCGTATTGAAATAAAAACAAGCATTATTTGAAATTTTCTGTGATTGCGTCTGATTATCTTCTGCTTTGCCAGGACCTTCATGCCATGAGTTTCCATGATGAAACAGCCCCATACAAGTCTTACAACACTAAGCACCATTCCAAGAGTTGGATGGAGTGGTGTAGAGCCACCACCACTGTACTCTGGAGCCGTGGAAGAGTGTTTTGTGGAGTGATGAATCACTCTTCTTTATCTGTCATCTGATGGATGAGTCTGGGTTTGGTGATTGTTGGGAAAACGATACCCACCTGACTGCATTGTGCCAACGATAAAGTTTGGTTGAGGAGGGATAATGCTATGGAAATGTTTTATCAGGGCTTGGACTGGGCCTCTTAGTGAGTGGAAATGTAATGCTTCAGCATACCAGTACATTTTGGATAATTATAGCTTCCTCCTTTATGAGGACAGTTTGTTGAAGGCCCTTCTCTGCTCCAGCATGACTATGTCCAGTGCACAATGCAGTGTCCATACAGGCATGGTTGGAGGAGTTTGGTGGAAGAACATTACCGGCAACACAGTGCCCTGATCTCAATCACATCCAACATCTTTGGGATAAAGTAGAACTGAGATTGTGAGCCTGGCCATCTCCTCCAACATCAGTGTCTGACCTCACAAATGGTCTTCAGGATGAAGGAACAAAACTTCCTACAGACAAAATCTCCATAATTTTGAAAAAATCCTTGCCAAAAGATTGGAAGCTGTTATAGCTTCAAAGGGTCCAACACCATATTAATGTCTGTGGATTTAGACTTGGATGTCATAAAAGTCCCTGTAGGGTGTCCTATAATAGTGTCCACATAGAGTATATGGTCAGCAAAAATTTCAACGAATAGCTAAGAATAATACAGCTTCATTTTAAAAGAAGGTTGAACCAAACAAAAAGCAAGTAATTTTCCGTGAATAAAGTAAAAATAAAAAAGGATATATGTGTATATAAAGTTATATATGATTTTTTTTAATTGATTTGTAGCTAGATGTTCACATTTAAAGAAAAAAGTGTGCAACATACATAATTCACTGTTCCTAACCCGTTCCACTAATGCTGGCTAATTTAAACTCAAGGTGGCGCTGAAGGAACAAGTTATGCAGCCTGCGGAGAGTAGTGATGATTCCTTACATAGAGATTAACAGAGTCTAGCAGAGACCCCCTATGGTAAGTGTGTCATCCATTCATATTGGATGGCTCAGAGGTCAGGCTAGAGAAACTCTCATCGTGAAAAGTTTTCTGTGTGGAAAAAGTATACTTTAGTTGTACATTGTATAATATCCCATAAGGATGTCTGGAAAAATCAGCATGACAAAGTCCGTAGCTATTTGTAGTTCTTTATAAATCCATATAAATTTATTTCTCATTGTTTATATATTGTCAAGTGTTGTATAAAGGATAGATAGACGGACGGACTGATGGCCAGACAGACAGCCTTTTTTTTATTATTATTTAAAAGTGTATTCCTTATAAAACCTATGGGTCAGGTAGGTATGTTTTGTTTTTTATTATTATTATTAGTTTTATTTTTTTAGTATTATTTTTTTAAGCAACCTAGGATTGCTGATAATGTTTTTAAAACTAGCAGACATCCCCTTTTAAAGCTATAATTAATTGTCCAGAGCTAAGTGCAACTACAAAGTGAGTCTGACTCTGGAGGACCTGGCTCACCCATGCATTAAACTGGGAACTATGTAATGCTTTATCTTTCCTGTAGGGGCGCTGCAGGAGTGGTAAACACTTGCTGCCAGGATCCCGTGCAGATTACGACAGATCAGTGAATGTCCCAGTAAGATACTCTGCTATCAGCATATGACTAAGAGCAGACATATACATGTAATTATTACATTTTCCTTGTATTCTGTATAACATTATCATATTTCTGATAAGATTTTCTTTTTCATTGTTCTACGATCTTCTATTTATAGCTCTGTTATACCGAGCCTTACAGTCTTTGTGGAAAATAAATAAAAAACAAGGCAGATTTTCCCGGATCTGGGTGGCAAAGAATCGGTAGCAGGAAAATGGAAATTAGATTACAGGACCGATCCAGGAATCAGACTGGTTAAAGAGCCTCCGGCATTTAAATGCTGTTGTTCTATAGTTTGGCATAGATGGTTTTAGAACTACTGTATGTAAGAAATACTGTACTTCACACTATGTAAGGTTATTTCTCTTTAATTACGTAGGAATCTGGCAGAATGTAATATCTATCTCTTCCATCATTCTCAAATAAGGTATGTGCACACGTTGAGTATTCGCTTGCAGAAATTTTTGCAAGGTTTCTGCATCTGTTGGCAGCAAAAATGCTGCGGAAAAGTGTTTTTGGTGCATTTTTTGCATGCATTTCCTTTGTAACTAATGGGTCAAAAAACGGAGGCAAAAATGCACAAAGAATTGACAGGCTGCGGATTTAAACACAAAGCAATTTCTGAAAGGAAAAATACTGATCATGTGCACAACACTTCAGGATTCTCATTGACTTTGCCGGCATAAGGATTCCCTAGAATCTTTGGTTTAATTTCAGGCAAAAAAAGAAACACACATAAAAAAATGCACCAAGCACGCAGTCTAAGGCCATGTTCACACTATGCGTTGTGTCCTGCGGGTTCTCCCGCAGCGGATTTGATAAATCTGCAGGGCAAACCCGCTGCGGTTATCCCTGCAGATTTATCGCGGTTTGTCCTGCGGGTTCCGCTGTGGGATTTACCCCTACTACTGATGCTGCATATGCAGCAATATGCAGCATCAATAGTAGTGTTAAAAATAATAAAATCATGATGATATACTCACCCTCTGACGTCCCGATCTCCTGGGCGCTGCAGGTGGCGGTCCGGTTCCAAAGATGCTGTGAGACCAGGACCTTCGGTGACGTCACGGTCATGTGACCGCGACGTCATCGAAGGTCCTGGTCGCATAGCAAACCTGAGACCGGACGGCCGCGTGCAGCGCTGAGACTTCAGAGGTGAGTATATCATGATTTTTTATTTTAATTCTTTTTTTTTAATACAAATATGGTTCCCGGGGCCTGGAGGAGAGTCTCCTCTCCTCCACCCCGGGTATAACCCGCACATTATCCGCTTACTTCCCGCATGGTGTGCACAGCCCCATGCGGGAAGTAAGCGGATCAATGCATTTCTATGGGTGCAGAATCGCTGCGATTCTGCACAAAGAAGTGACATGGTCCTCCTTTTTTTCCGCAGCAATTCAGCGCGGTTTTTTTCGGGTTTTTCCACAATCATGTGCACTGCGGTTTTTGTTTTCCATAGGGTAACATTGTACTGTACCCTGCATGGAAAACAGCTGCGGACCCGCAGCGGCAATATCGCCGCGGTTCCGCAGTAAAAACCGCATAGTGTGAACATGGCCTAATGGTTATTTATTATATTATGAAAATTTACACAGGAGGGTCCCCCCAGGATACAGCAAAACCGTGTCAAGGAAAACAGCCAACACCAAACTCGCCAACTGAATTTTTACTGATTAATTTAGATAGAGTGCTTTTTCAGCAACCAAAAAATGAAACAAGGTAAATCACACACACCCACTCAGTACTGATCAGGACCACTGTGCTATGTCCCTCAGTAGGCCTAGAAGTAGTGATTTCTATGCTATAATTTACCTACTTGTGCATCCGCTTAGGCTACGTTCACATTTGCATTGTTGGGCGCAGTGTCGTCCACGCATCGCACAACGTGTTTTGACACATGCGTTGTCCTATACAATTGAAGATCAAAAACGCCCCCAAAAAATACATTTAGTCAAAAGGCGTATGCGCCAAAAAACGCGGCTCAACGCAGGCACCTGCGCCCTATGCGTTTTTCATAGACACTAATGTGTTTTTTTGCCGCATTTACGACGCAGGTGCGTTGCATGCGTTTTTCATCGGAAATGTGACGCATCAAAACTGCAACCTGTAGCGTCATCCGCTCCCTATCTGGTGCGCCAAAAAAACGCATGCGTCATACAACGCATGACAACGCATACCGACGCATGTCCATGCGCCCCCCATGTTAAAGATAGGGGAGCATGATGCATGCGTCGGTATCCGTCAACGATGCTGCGCCCAAAGACGCAAATGTGAACATAGCCTTAGTGGTTCATCGAGCATTTACCTGAGGCTCTGGAACTATCAAATAAATGTCAGAGATGGCCTATTTGTGATGCAGCACAGTAGCTCACAAACTTAGCAAAATTACTCTAAGCCCACTACACCCTATTGGGGGAAGGGGTAAACGAATACTGCTCAGTCATAGCTGGCATGCGTGGTGGAGGGGGGAAGCTCTCCCAG
Organism: Ranitomeya imitator; assembly: GCF_032444005.1. Taxonomy (NCBI): domain Eukaryota; kingdom Metazoa; phylum Chordata; class Amphibia; order Anura; family Dendrobatidae; genus Ranitomeya; species Ranitomeya imitator. The sequence continues at coordinate 105,371,385 of NC_091282.1, read as the reverse complement.
GTACAGTCCAGTTATAAATTTAGTTCTACAAGCCTTTATGTTCACTTTAAGAACCACGTGAACACGATGGGACTTCTCCCCTGAACACCTCTGTGTACTCCGGTAGATTCTGCTTTACTGCCGTGGTTTCTATAAGGCACTGGTGGTTCTGAAAACTGAGTCTGCTGGACACTGGAGCTAGCAAGTGCTTGTACCTGCCTAATTTCGGTGCCAAACTGTCTGTGCGTGCAGGTTCCCACCATGAATACTGCAGTCGGCCTGAGCTGAGGACTTACTGACCTGCATCTGGTCACTGTAACACTGCAGAGTTGCGTTTGTCCAGCTGTCTGCGTGGGCAGATGATGGCGTGTCTCCAATCTGATCAAGCTTGCTTCTGTGGCTCTTCAGTATTCTCATGTCACTGGTGACTGATATATTTGCTATAGCTATTTATAAAATATGATCAAGCCACATACTCAAATTTGATGCCTTAACAATTCATCATGAGATTGTTTTTACAAGGGTTTCTGCATGCAGACAGTACATTATATAATCAAAAACTAAGTTATAGATGGCATGGGATAAAATAAAAGAACAATTATGATGCGTGCAAGGCATGGTGGGAATAATTTTAGGTGTCAACTGGAGTTTATTTAAAAGCAGTATCTAATATATACTGATGCCGCACTTCACCATGCTGTGATTTTAATAACATCTAAACACATTTGGTTCCGACCTTCCTATAAATACAGGATTTATCATGACATTAGCCAGAGGTAAGTGTTCACACTAGGCAGTTAGGTCAGGGACCCATCCGATCCATGAGATTACCTTGACGTTGGTGGATGGGCTCACATTTTTTGGCCAAATTTTGTGCTAAGCATCTCATGTGTTTTTTCATAGATTTCACAAGCCATTATGCTATTCACATTTCATGTATCACACATTCACTTGGTTTAGTACAATTGAGTGCAACCATTTCTCTATTTACTTTAGCACTGCTTCATTGTCATGGCCAATTTATCCGAACCTCCAGAACATCCCTGTTGAATCCTTGGAGAAACTAAAGCTCCATAATACTGATCAAAGCTGAGTTATCATTGTTTTCTTTCTAAATGTATATATCTAAGGGGATCTCTGCTTTGGAAATCCCTATTGATAATGTATGACATGTTGATCCCCAGCAGGACCCCCAGCAATCATCTGCTATCTTAGGGAAACTGTGGCAATAATGCCCCCATATACAGTGCCTGGAACTTTTCAACCTTTTCCCACATGATGTTCGTCCTTTGTAGTCGAAGCTGACCATGACTTCAGGATTAGAAGAGAATTAGTAGTTATGGGTCCGGAGGTGGCTGATGAGTCCAATCTGGGCCCTGAAGGTTCGTCCACATACCTGACATAAGGAAGCAGATGTGGTCAGTACACCAGATTCTGTTTGTGCCTTGCAGACTGCACGCTTTCTTTTTGCGTCAAAGATTTTTCTATCTTCCGCTGCACGTGCTCCTGAGGTGATCCTTCCCCCCCAACCTGGATGATCCAGGGCAAGCTCTTCCCATTCATTGGTGTTGACTTCCAGGTTTTTGAGAGACACCTTAAGGCGGTCTTTATAGCGCTTATTCTGCCCCCCCAACTGCTCGCTTTCCTTGGCACAGTTCTCCGTACAGCAGTTGTTTTGGTAGTCGGCTGTCAGGCATTCTGGCCACATGACCAGCCCACCTGGCTTGGACTTTCAGCAGGAGAATGTAAACGCTGCAGAGCCCAGTTTGTTCCAGAATTGCCGTGTCTGGGACATTGTCTTGCCACCTGATGTGGAGGAGTCTGAGGAGGCAACTCATGCCAGCTGTAGACTGTCCAGGTCTCACTAGCATAGAGAAGTGTTGTGAGGACCACCGCGCAGTAGACCTTCAGCTTGGTGGTGAGCAGGGCCGTACTTGCCACTAGGCACTTGAGGGCACGTGCCTAGGGCAGTAGGATGCGGGGGGCGGCACCTGAGCAAGGCAAGATTTTTTTTTATAGCCCGGGCCCGTCCGCCCTCCCTCCCTCCTTCCTCTCCACCCACCTCAGTCTTCCGGCTGCTGCTGAGGTCTCGGATCCAGTGCTGTCACATGTACAACACAGGGAGCCGGAAGTGGAAACAAGTCACACCGCAGGCCCTGCCCCCTCTTCGCTGAGGCGCCAAGTTCAGGTCCTGCCTGACAGTCATAGTAACATAGTAACATAGTAAGGCCGAAAAAAAGACATTTGTCCATCCAGTTCAGCCTATATTCCATCATAATAAATCCCCAGATCTACATCCTTCTACAGAACCTAATAATTGTATGATACAATATTGTTCTGCTTCAGGAAGACATCCAGGCCTCTCTTGAACCCCTCGACTGAGTTCGCCATCACTACCTCCTCAGGCAAGCAATTCCAGATTCTCACTGCCCTAACAGTAAAGAATCCTCTTCTATGTTGGTGGAAAAACCTTCTCTCCTCCAGACGCAAAGAATGCCCCCTTGTGCCCGTCACCTTCCTTGGTATAAACAGATCCTCAGCGAGATATTTGTATTGTCCCCTTATATACTTATACATGGTTATTAGATCGCCCCTCAGTCGTCTTTTTTCTAGACTAAATAATCCTAATTTCGCTAATCTATCTGGGTATTGTAGTTCTCCCATCCCCTTTATTAATTTTGTTGCCCTCCTTTGTACTCTCTCTAGTTCCATTATATCCTTCCTGAGCACCGGTGCCCAAAACTGGACACACTACTCCATGTGCGGTCTAACTAGTGATTTGTACAGAGGCAGTATAATGCTCTCATCATGTGTATCCAGACCTCTTTTAATGCACCCCATGATCCTGTTTGCCTTGGCAGCTGCTGCCTGGCACTGGCTGCTCCAGGTAAGTTTATCATTAACTAGGATCCCCAAGTCCTTCTCCCTGTCAGATTTACCCAGTGGTTTCCCGTTCAGTGTGTAATGGTGATATTGATTCCTTCTTCCCATGTGTATAACCTTACATTCCTGTGTCGGCCCGCCCACCCGCCTCTGTCTTCTGGCTGCTGTTGGTGTCTCGGATCCCACCAGGGGCGGGCAGGGTGCTGATGCCCTCAGGCCAGTCCCCCATCAGCAGGTTCAGGCCGTTTGCTGGGTTAAAGGTCGGGTGCCGGCAGCCGCATCCCTGCACTGCAGACTCACCTGGCTGGAAGGAGGAGATCCAGAGCGGCACAGCGCCCCCGGTCTAGATCGCAGCCGGCTAGGATCTGACAGTGACAGCCAAACAGAAAAGGGGAGAGAAAAAAAAGCAGCTTGGAAAGGTAAGTGGAGAACGCTGTGACAGAGCAAGGCCTGGGCCCGCAGTGAGGCACTCATGCCAGCTGGCAGCACATACCTCCCAACAGTCGCGGATTCAGCGGGGCAGTCCTAAACTGCAGAGCCAGGTCTTTCCACCCGCGGAGCCGCACTGCACATAACATATGACTGCACTGTGCGCACAGGACCTGTGATGAGTTCACAGGAGGGGAGGCGTCAGGGGTCACATGATCAGGGGCCTCAGTGTATGCAGGACTCTACTGTGCTGGTTGTCATGGTGATGGATGAGGGTAAGTTTATGTGTGGGATCAGGAGGGCTTTACAGTGTGGATGGAGCAGAGCCGCGTGTGCACGGAGCGGAGCTGGAGGTGTATGGAGCAGTGCTGGGTGTGTACGAGGTGTACGGAGTGGAGCCGGGTGTGTCCGAGGTGTACGAAGCGGAGCCGGGTGTGTACGAGGTGTACGGAGCGGAGCCGGGTGTGTACGAGGTGTATGGAGCGGAGCTGGGTGTGTACGAGGTGTACAGAGCAGAGCCAGGTGTGTACGAGGTGAGCGGAGCTGGGTGTGTATGAGGTGTACAGAGTGGAGCCGGGTGTGTATGAGGTGTACGGAGCGGACTGGCGTGTGTGCAATGTGTACGGAGCAGAGCAGTGTGTGTACGAGGTGTACGGAGCGGAGCCGTGTGTGTGAGGTGTACAGAGTGGAGCCAGGTGTATATGAGGTGTACGGAGCGGAGCAGGGTGTGTATGAGGTGTACGGAGCGGAGCTGTGTGTGCAAAGTGTACAGAGTGGAGCCGCGTATGTGTGCGCGAAGCAGAGTCGTGTGTGTGTGGAGTTGCGTGTGTACGAGGTGTACGGAGCGGAGTCGTGTGTGTGTATGGAGAGGAGCCGCGTGTGTGCAAGGTGTGTGGAATGGAGTCGTGTGTGTGTAAAGAGCGAAGCCACGTGTGTACAAGGTGTACGGAGCGGAGCCATGTGTGCAAGGTGTACAGAGTGGAGCATCATGTGTGGCCATTTTACAGTATTGAGCATCATGTGTGGCCATTATACAGTATGGAGCATCATGTGGGGCCATTATACAGTATGGAGCACTGTGTGGTGTATGTATGTGTGTATACTGTGCCCCCCTGTGCAGTGTATCTGTGATACATATACATGTAGCCACCTGGACCCGTTGAAGCGCAGTCCGCGCGAAACGGCCGTCGTCCTCGGTCACCTTGCACCCTCGCATATACCTGCAGCTGTTATTATGATGTCCTCAGTCCATGCTATGGTGCAATAAAGGACTTTTTTATCGCAGCACAAGCTGGTGAGTGCCACATTTTCTTCTTTCTTTATACATATACATGTCCCCGCCTTGTAATAACGTCCCCCGCCTTGTAATAATGTCCCCCGCCTTGTAATAACGTCTCCTGCCTTGTAATAACGTCCCCCACCTTGTAATAACGTCCCCGTCCTGTATTAACGTTTCCAGTCCAGTAATCACGTCCCCCGTCCTGTAATAACATACCTTGTCCTGTAGTAATGGTCTCCCGTCTTGTATGCAGGATCACAGGAGGCAGAGTCCCTTCCTCTGGAAGTCTGCAGTTGCAGAAGTGGGACAATGCAGCGGGCCCTGAATGGGTGAGGGGGTGTCCCAGCAGTGGAATGCTGCGGGCTCAATGTTGGTGGTGAGCTAAGTGGAGCGCATTGCTTTCCTGGCGGCCATATTTCTGAAGCTGTGGGCCAACAGAGGTTGCGCATGCCGAGATCGGCATCTTGGTCCAGATGCGATCTCAGTCTGCGCATGCGCCATCTATGGCGGCCGTCTTCCTGAAGCCCTCCGCAGGGAAAACAATGCACTTACGCCGTAGCCTGGAGCGCTCATTATCATAGGAATATGTCAGGTAATAAATTGGTTTTCTAAAGCTTTATAGTGTAGTTTTAGGTCAGGGAGGGATGGTTAGCTTGCAAGGTGCAGGGACAGGTAGTGATGGCTCCTTGCAGACATGTGTGGCACTTGCAGTTTTGCACTTGTAGTGAGACAAAAAAACACAGCTAGCAGCGTTTTTTTCCGCTGCTGCAAGTACCGCATTTGACGGATCGCGGGAAAACCAAAAGTGCTGCACATGTTCGCAAGTCCCATAGGGAATGAATGAGGCCGAACGCAGTGTTGCTGTAAGTGATCCGTTACGCAGCAGATGCAGGAAAAACTGTCGGATCTGCTGTGAATGGCAAAAATCGCTGATGTGAAAGTAGCTTAAGTCACTGCCGACAGTGTCTGCATTAGTCATACTCACCAATGGGGGAGGCAGCACAAAAAGTGCCTAGGGCAGCATAAACTCTAAATACGGCCCTGGTGGTAAGGCTGAGTCCCCTTTGTTCCCAGACGTTCTTACGCAGTCTCCCGAAGGCGGCACTGGCTTTGGCAATTCTGTTATTAACCTCAGCGTCTATGGTTACTTCATGGGAAAGTGTGCTGCCTAAGTAGGTGAAGTTATCAACTGCTTTGAGGTTTTGCTCCTTCAACGTGGCTCCTTGTATAGTTTTCCTGGAACAGGTTGATACATGACTTTGGTTTTTCTAATGTTGATCTTGAGACCAAAACTGTCTTCGGCTTGCGAAAAACAGTCCATTTCATGCTGCATCTGCTGTTCCATGCTAGCGTTAAGTGCACAGTCATCAGCAAATAATAATTCATATTCATATTATTCAATAATAAGTCTCATGCACTTTCGCAACCGCCTTCAGGCATTTTGGGTTGAATAGCTTGCCGTCAGTCCTGTACCAAACCTGGATTCCGTCTTCACAGTTGTTAAAGGCATACTGAACAGGGTTGGAGCAAGCACACAGCCTTGTTTTACACCGTTTATTACTGGGAAAGCCTCAGCTTCGTCTCCATCGTTCAGAACCTTCACCATCATGCCGTCATGGAACTGCCGGACGATTGAGATGAACTTGCTCAGGCAGCCGAATTTTGCCATGATCTTCCACAGGCTGTCTGTATTGATTGTGTCGAAAGCCTTGGTCAGATCAACAAAAGTTACAGGTCACGGCGTTGCACCTGGCACTTTTCCTGAAGTTGATGTGCTGAAAAGGCCATGCAAGTGTCCCCAAAGGAGAAGATCCAGCTGGCAACCAGTCCAGGAGGATGCAGGCCTGAGGACCTATCCTGGAAAAAGAACAGTTAGTGAAAAGAATACTGTGGTGCTACATAGACTTGTTTAAAATGTTATGTTTTGCACCTTCTACAAGCTTGCATTTTTTGTACTTTTCTTTTATAGTTATGCAACGTTCAAGAAAGGCACATCCCATAAAGGGAATATGAGCTTATCTTATTTGTTACCAGTTGAAATGCAATTCAAAATTTTGTATGTCTTAACCTGTTTATTGTTTCCCAGTCCAGGAGTACTGGATTTAATGAGGGGGTAATGTGACACCCTAGGAATCCGGTTGTCACAGTGGTATTGCCTGCCTCCCAGGGAGGGTGATGCCATGCCTGGAAGTGAGAAGGAGTCCCCTTGGCAGATAACACTAGCATACAACACTTTCCTGACTCCTGGCCAGAAGGGGGAGCTCTAGACCCAGTTTCAGGTTAACTTCCCTATAAGTTTTGGTCTGGAGGAGGAGTTAGTCAGTCAGAGCTAGTCTGAGGAAGAGGAATCATGTGAGGAGAACTGAGAGTGCAGCTGCGATTGAGTTCCCTCCCAGAATTGAGTGCAAGAAGCCGGACACCGGGGTCCGAGGTTGTGTGAGAACTGTATGCCCCACAGCAGAAATCAGAGGGCAGGAGATTGCAGGTCTCCTGGCCACCACTGACACCCGAAGGCACAGCAGCAGATTAGAGCCCGGAGTCACCACGAGAGAAAGGACACCTGTAAAAAGGCTCGAGCTGCCTGCCATGCGGGTAGTGTCCACCTAAAAGGACAGATTGAGAGAGGACCTTGTGTGAAGCCTCAGGCAGCAAGGGACAGAGAATTCAGCGCAGGAAGGAAAGCTTCCAACGCCACCTGGCTAGGGGGATTCGGAATCGCTTCCAGGCTGCCCGGATTTCAAGATCACCTGTAATCTGTGTACCTGAACTTCACCAGTAAAAGGTAAAGAGACAACAACCCTGTGTCTTCCAATTCTTTCCTACACCTCAACATCTACAACCCCTCATAGACTGTCCTGGTAGCCCTGGGGCCTCCGCTCCACCTGTGGGGAGTAAAACCATCTAAGCTGCATTACCATCTGTCCCAGCGGATCCCTTTAAGCAGCGGCGGCCATCCCTGGCTGAGTACCACAGGTGGCATCACCAACACTCCTAAATTAGACTTTATTTCCATTTCCATTCATCCCCTTTTATAAAACGCCCAGGGCCACGGACCGGGTCACCGCTGCCGTGACACATCCCTTTAAGAACTGTTCTGATTCCGAGTACCCCACGGACATGGCAGGCGCTTCAGAAGCAGATATAATCAGTGCTCGGGTTCGTGTAACGAGACGGTTTGATCTTCTGGCCCCTCTCTGTTGTAGTATACCCTTGACAACCATACTACAAAATACATAGACAATTGTGTGCCATTGATTCCAAACAATATTTGTTATTTTGCACACTCCAAAAAATAATTTTACTAACATTAATTCAAGAGCATTTTGCAAGTCTACAAAACTCTAATCAACAAGAATTCAATCATAGGTAAGTCTAATTATTCATTTATAAAAAATAAAAGATATGAACTGGCCTCTGAATAGAAAAAAACAAAGACAGAAACATAATGATTAGATACCCTGCAGTAAATAAATAAATAGCATAGTGCATGAAAATAATATTCGGTACTTAGCTAACATATGTTTTCACTAAAAAAATGTGAAAGTCATCCTACCTCTTCATGGTGACCACAATTGGGACAGTCTTATCGCCAATATTAAAAACCTTACTGTTTGTCAAGTGACATTCATGATGTATAAGGGCTGAGACGGACTGGTCCCAACCAGGCAGGCCACACCTTTATATGCATATGATGCAAATAGAAGAATTCCCAAAGGTATGAACTTTAATCAGGTGTCCATCAGACAGTTGACTATTAAGGGCATTACTTAAAGAAAATCCCTTCTCATACAGTGGCATGTAAAAGGTACTAAGTACTAACCATTCAGGGTGCCCAAACTTTTGCGTCAGCCCATTTTCCTTTTTTGTAATTTCAACTTGCGTGACTGTTCACAATAACACTAACTTTGACCAAGGATGCCCAAACTTTTACATGCCACTGTATGCTATGAGCAATGGCATCACAAGGGAAAAGAAATGTCACAGGAAAATAATTTATTTACACAAGAAAGATACAGGCTACAAGAAAATCAACAAAGCTTTATCTAATAGTATACTGCAGCATAAGTGATACCAAAATTTCACAAAGATGGAACTGCAAATATTTCATGTAGACATGCAGGCTGACCATGGTGGTTAACATCTAAACAGGAGTTATCTAAAGAAGTAGAAAGTCAAATGAAACATGGATGCGGCCAAGTACAGAGATATCCTGGATAAAAACCTCTTCCAGAGTGCTCTGGACATGACTTGACCGAAGGTTCACCTTCCAACAAGACAATGACCCTAAGCACACAGCTAAAATAACAAAGGAATGGCTTCAGAACAACTCAGTGACTCTTCTTGACTGGCCAAGCAAGAGCACTAACCTAAACCCAATTGAGCATCTCTGGAGAGAACGGAAAATGGCTGTCCACCAACGTTCACCATCCAACCTGATGGAAATGGAGAGGATCTGCAAGGAAGAATGGCAGAGGATCCCTAAATCCAGGTGTGAAAAACTTGTTGCATCATTCCCAAGAACACTCATGGCTGTACTAGCTAAAAAGGTGCTTCTACTCAATACTGAGAAAAGGGTCTGAGTACTTACTGTATGACCATGTGATATTTCAGTTTTTCTTTTAATAAATTTGCAAAAATTTCGACATTTCTGTTTTATTTTCCATCAACATGGGGGGCAGAGTGTACATTAGTGAGAAAAAAAACCTTTTTTGAATTTACCAAACGGCTGCAATGAAACAAAGAGTGAAAAATCTATCCACTGTATTATAATGATGGCGGGACTGTATATGACAAGCACTTTCTACCTATTACGTCTATTTCCTTTATAGATTGTAAGCTTGTGAGCAGGGCCCTCACTCCTCCTGAAACTGCTGAACTATGTGTTACTTTGTGATGTCTTTATTATTAGTACATGTCCTGCTTAATTGTAAAGTGTTACAAAATATGTTGGCGTTATAGAAATAAAATTTTTATCATTAATTGTATGCATGGTTGTCTTCCACAAATGAAGCCTCTCCTAAAGCTCATGCACAAAAAAGCCTGTCTACAATATGCCAGAGCCCATGCTGAAAAACTTGAAGACTACTGGGAATCTATACTCTGAACTGATTGTTTCAGAACTCTATGCCATCGCAAAGGGAAGAGTACAAAGAGAAATGCATGGTGCCTACAGGGAAATATGGTGGTGGCAGTGTCCTTATGTGGAGCTGCATGAGTTCTGCTGGTGTCAGGAGCTACTGTTCATTGATGGTGTCATGAATTCACAGATGTACTCCTCCCAAAACACAAAAATGATCAAAAACAGACATATGATGTTACTATTACATTTTTGAAGAAGAGCAAGGTGAAAGTGATTCAGTTGCCAAATATGTTTCCTGAAGCCAATTGAACACTTACTGGATGTGGAAATCTGAAAAGACAAGTTGAGCTTCACTCTTCATAAAGAATGGAAAAAGATAAAGTCACAATATGTCACCAAATTGTTAATTCCATGCCTAGAAGATTTGGTGCTGTACATAAAAATCATGGGGGTGATATAAAATACTAGATGTAGTAGTTTTTTGTGTGTGGTGTATTCATTTTTGCATCAACTAATTTTAGTAAAATAATACAATTCATAATTTAAAAAAATAAATAAATAAATCTTTTGAAATTTTATTTGCTATAGTGTCCATTCTCTTTTGTTTTTTCTAATTTTTTTCTAATTTGAGTAAAACTGAAGATTTTTGTAATGAAAATTATAATATTAACCTTACTGTCATATTATGGGTTAAAAAAGTGTTTTATGAAGCTCAGTCTTGCAAACATTTTGGAAATTATTCTTGTGTTCAGTGAGATATTTATTAAAATCTTACTTTTTAAAGAGAGTGTACTAATTTACGCTGAGTATTGTGCATACATTAATAACTGTACGTAAAAAGGCATGGACCACATATGCAAATATTACACACTGCTCTACCGGGACTAAGCAAAATTTCATAACTGAACAGGTGGTTCTTAGTTATTATTTTGATCAGAATGTGTAAGCCCACTGCCACGTCACAATAAACCTCTTATAATACTTGTGCGGTTCAAGTCTTTTTTCTACAGTTATGAGCCCCATACATATGATGTCCGCATACTGAGAAGCCTAATATTGACCTGCTGTCTAAAAAGTAATTATAGGAATCCTACAAACAATGCTCAGGCATCAATTACAGCAATACCTAGTTAGCATCTCGTTGTAATGGAAGGGAAACATCGCAACTAAATGCTAGTTAGAACGCACACATACAATGTGCCAACGTGGAATTACAATAATCTGCATGTGCTTTCAATGTCACTATGGTTTGCTGTGAAAAGTAAGGGAATTAGCCATCACAACAACTCTGTTCCTACTGGGAATTGTGAGTGGGGCGACTCTGGACTTCCTTCTATTGTACAATTTGTTCCTTCCATTTCTTTCTTACAGAGGTAGAGCAGAATTTGACATAAAAAGGCCTCAAAGCAAAGAATGTGATAAAATAATAAATAATATAATTTTTATTTGCCAGGTAATCACCACATGTCAAATTCGCAGTGCCATAGCTCTGCTGGTCTCTCCAGACTTTGTTCACAAAAAAAATGCCAAAGAAGAGCACTGCTATATGATCCAAGATGATGCGCCAACCTCTAACACTACGCAAGTACAAAAGAATATCACCCAGTTATAAAGATCTGCAGCAGTATGTGGGAGGAAGAAACATCCCTGTTTGCAACTTCATCATGCGAAACACCCTCTGGTATCACCATTGCTGTTTGCGGCTTCCTCAGTATATATATCATAACTAATTCTGCAGGATGTTTCCAACATGTTGCAGTTCTTTTTTATGCTTTTATGATATTCGTACATTTTGTTATTCTTGAAAGTTTTACACTTTAAGCTTTGGCACTTTATCCAATTAGGGTTGTGTCAAAGATCACAGCAGGGGGTCGTGCTAAACCAACCACACTGTTTTCTTTTTGTCATGAAAAGGCTGTGGCTGTTTCCACTAATAGTCCAGTTATTGGAAAGCTGACAGTGAGCATATAATATATACTGTACACATCCAAATTATTATTATTATTATTATTATTTATTGTTATAGCGCCATTTATTCCATGGCGCTTTACATGTGAGGAGGGGTATACATAATAAAAACAAGCACAATAATCTTAAACAATACAAGTCATAACTGGTACAGGAGGTACAAATCCAACACGTCTACTCGCTGCCACTTCCAATCGTATATGCAGGCTGATTGGACACCCAACAGGTAGCGTATGGCTTTCAGGGGTGCAGTTTACAAAACAAAAGGAACAGAACTATTACATTTTATATTTAATCCAGAAAGATAGGCAGTGTTTATAAAAAAAATACAAAAGATTTTACAAAGGGGACAAAACAATACAGCATATACTGTACAATTAGATAAAATAAAATTAACAAACAAAACTTACTAAACCTGACATCACTGCAATGGCTTCGGTTTATGGAGGAAAGCACTCCTAATGAAAACATCGGTAAACGTGGATCAAGCCTACATGGCGATGTACCTTCTGGCATTGAACACAGATCATAATTTGCCTTGCCTTTTTTCAGCACCTAAGTTACACCTACACACCTTCCGTTGATGACCTCATGTGGGAGCTGTTTGTGGGATGTTCTCAGTTCTTCAGAATTTTATGAAATCCCCAACATTCATGATATCTCTGCTTCTGACGATAACAAGCATTCAATATTGACGTCATATTTTTGATCGTGATTTTACCTTTTTATCCATAGGAAATATAATTTGGAGCGGATAGGCATGTCGCAAAGTTATGAAAAAATATACATGTTCTTCCCTTGTTAGTCCTAAAATTGACAATGTATATCCCATCAATATTGGATCAACACAAACGCAAATATTCATATCTGGACCCCAGAGCCTGTCTGGCTACCAAAGTTGCCCTGATGAAAGGAAGCTCATCCTGGAGACCACAATAGATATTCTGTTTTAATCACCCGGGCACTACAGGGGTCCTCTGCTTCAAAAGGATTTAAATTGGGGTTTGTCACTTTTTAGATATACAAATTTACGTTTTCAATATGTTAAACATGTGGTCCTATTACATAAAGAGGTTTAGCTTGTAAGCTCTTTCTCCTGGAGATTCTGTATGAGAAGGAGGGTGAACACCCTCTCCCTGGAGAGATCTTAAGGATTTCAATTTTTCTATGACAGATTATATTGTGTTTTTTCCTCATCCTTAGTTGCTGGATTGAGGTAATGTATTTACTGTGATTTGCTTATATATCACTCTTTATTTTTCATTTACCAGCAGCTTGCCAATAATTTGGGGATATGGAGGGGATGGTTCCAGCTTATTAAGGTGGTACCCTGTGTGTTGTTTCATTTGAAATGTTTTTAAATGTGCTTGTCCTTTTTTTTTTTATATATATATATATATATATATATATATATATATATATATATATATATATATATATGTTGTAGTGCAGTGGGGTTAGTGCAGTGTTACAGACAGGCAGTGACATAGGAAAGTTCAAAACAAACATGCTTTAATGTCCAGAACTCACAAAGTAAACAGCACACGGTAACCTCCGGTTCGAAGCTGGGAATCAAGACAGTCTGTATCCAAAACACTTGCCGTGGGCGACTGCACCACCATGCTGAGGGGTGCCAAGCCTTTTGACTTCGCTTAGCTTCGTGTTACTTCACACAGGCTGAGCTTTGCAGAGCCACCTGCTCTACAAGTTTGCAAACCAAGACTGACACAGCCAACCCTTTGCTGCAGGGTTTTTAAATGGAATCTGTGGCCATGGGCCACTTGTAAAACTTGGCCTGGAGGTTGCGAACTGCCCCACTACCATGCTGTAGTTCACTCGAAAAAGAAAAGCCCTTAATGGGTTTTTCTAAACATTGCCTTGGTCAAATAACTTGACCAGGTCCACACCCAACTGCATCTCTGGAGCTCAGCCACAGTGATTTTGGGTTTCTTCTTTATCTCTCTCACCAAGGCTCTTCTCCCATGATTGCTCAGTTTGGCTGGACGGCCAGGTCTAGGAAGACTTCTGGTGGTCCCAAACTTCTTCAATTTTAAGGATTATGGAGACCTCTGTGCTCTTGCAGAAATTCTGTTGTAACCTTGGCCAGATCTGTGCTTTGCCACAATTGTCTCTGAGCTCCTTGGTCAGTTCCTTTGACCTCATGATTTTCATTTGGTCTGACATGCACTGTGAGCTGTGAGGTCTTATATAGACAGGTGTGTGCCTTTCCAAATCAAGTCCTAATAAAACACAGCTGGACTCCAATGAAGGAGTAGAACCATCTGAAGGAGGATCACAAGGAAATGGACAGCATGTGAATTAAATATCAGTGTCTGAGCAAAGGGTCTGAATACTTATGACTAGGGTTGAGCGACCTTGACTTTTTTAGAGTCGAGTCGGGTTTTGCAAAACCTGACTATCTCAAAAGTCGGGTCGAGTGAAATCGGCCGATTATGTCGTAAAGTCGGGATCGACCGAAACACGAAACCCAATGCAAGTCAATGGGGCAGTGAGTGGGGGCCAGGAAAACACCTAGAGTGCCCATTTTAATGGCAAAAACATCCATTCTTCTTAATGAAGCTTGTCAATCTTAATTTCCCTTACAATAATAGTTAGGCATTGGAAATTGGGGGTCATTTGGCTAAAGTTGTTGGGGGTAGGGCTGGTTCAAGTATTTTGTGGGCCCAGGAAATCTGGACCACGTCACTGCAGTGGAGCAGGGCGAGGTAAGTATTTAAACTTTGCAAGCGCTGTGATCCTGAGCAAGCAGGGGGGGCCCACTGTTTGGCATTGGAGTACTGTGTCCAGTTTTGGGCACCGGTGCTCAGGAAGGATATAATGGAACTAGAGAGTACAAAGGAGGGCAACAAAATTAATAAAGGGGATGGGAGAACTACAATACCCAGATAGATTAGCGAAATTAGGATTATTTAGTCTAGAAAAAAGACGACTGAGGGGCGATCTAATAACCATGTATAAGTATATAAGGGGACAATACAAATATCTCGCTGAGGATCTGTTTATACCAAGGAAGGTGACGGGCACAAGGGGGCATTCTTTGCGTCTGGAGGAGAGAAGGTTTTTCCACCAACATAGAAGAGGATTCTTTACTGTTAGGGCAGTGAGAATCTGGAATTGCTTGCCTGAGGAGGTGGTGATGGCGAACTCAGTCGAGGGGTTCAAGAGAGGCCTGGATGTCTTCCTGGAGCAGAACAATATTGTATCATACAATTAGGTTCTGTAGAAGGATGTAGATCTGGGGATTTATTATGATGGAATATAGGCTGAACTGGATGGACAAATGTCTTTTTTCGGCCTTACTAACTATGTTACTATGTTACTATGTTATGACCTGGTGGTCAGGACAATAATGGACCTGGTGGTTAAGAGCACACGGAATGACCAGATAGCTACTGATAATATAGGACGAGCTCTGGGACGTGGGAACTCTGCTGACCGCAATCCCTAATCCTATCAACCACACTAGAAATAGCTGTGGATTGCGCCTAACGCTCCCTATGCAACTCGGCACAGCCTAAGGAACTAGCTAGCCCTGAAGATAGAAAAATAAAGCCTACCTTGCCTCAGAGAAATTCCCCAAAGGAAAAGGCAGCCCCCCACATATAATGACTGTGAGTAAAGATGAAAATACAAACACAGAGATGAAATAGATTTAGCAAAGTGAGGCCCGACTTACTGAACAGACTGAGGATAGGAAAGGTAGCTTTGCGGTCAGCACAAAAACCTACAAAAAGACCACGCAGAGGGCGCAAAAAGACCCTCCGCACCGACTCACGGTGCGGAGGCGCTCCCTCTGCGTCCCAGAGCTTCCAGCAAGCAAGACAACAATCAGAATAGCAAGCTGGACAGAAAAATAGCAAACCAGAGAAAAACAAGCAGTCACTTAGCTTCTGCTGGGAAGACAGGTCACAAGAACGATCCAGGAGTGAACTAGACCAATACTGGAACATTGACAGGTGGCATGGAGCAAAGATCTAAGTGGAGTTAAATAGAGCAGCAGCTAACTAATTAACCTCGTCACCTGTGGAAGGAAACTCAGAAACACCCACAGCCACCAGAGAAAGTCCATGGACAGAACCAGCCGAAGTACCATTCATGACCACAGGAGGGAGCCCGACAACAGAATTCACAACAGTACCCCCCCTTGAGGAGGGGTCACCAAACCCTCACCAGAGCCCCCAGGCTGACCAGGATGAGCCAAATGAAAGGCACGAACCAGATCGGCAGCATGAACATCAGAGGCAAAAACCCAGGAATTATCTTCCTGACCAAAACCCTTCCACTTGACCAGGTACTGGAGTTTCCGTCTCGAAATACGAGAATCCAAAATCTTCTCCACCACATACTCCAACTCCCCCTCAACCAACACCGAGGCAGGAGGATCAACGGATGGAACCACAGGCGCCACGTATCTCCGCAATAACGACCTATGGAACACATTATGGATGGCAAAAAAAGCAGGAAGGGCCAAACGAAATGACACAGGATTGATAACCTCAGAAATCTTATACGGACCAATGAAACGAGGCTTAAACTTAGGAGAGGAAACCTTCATAGGAACATAACGAGACAACAACCAAACCATATCCCCAACACGAAGTTGGGGACCCACACAACGCCGGCGGTTAGCGAAATGTTGAGCCTTCTCCTGGGACAATGTCAAATTGTCCACCACATGAGTCCAAATCTGCTGCAACCTATCCACCACAGTATCTACACCAGGACAGTCCGAAGACTCAACCTGCCCTGAAGAGAAACGCGAATGGAAACCAGAATTGCAGAAAAACGGCGAAACCAAAGTAGCCGAGCTGGCCCGATTATTAAGGGCGAACTCAGCCAACGGCAAAAAGGACACCCAATCATCCTGATCAGCAGAAACAAAGCATCTCAGATATGTTTCCAAAGTCTGATTAGTTCGTTCGGTTTGGCCATTTGTCTGAGGATGGAAAGCCGAGGAAAAAGACAAATCAATGCCCATCCTAGCACAAAAAGATCGCCAAAACCTCGAAACAAACTGGGAACCTCTGTCAGAAACGATGTTCTCCGGGATACCATGTAAACGAACCACGTGCTGGAAAAATAATGGCACCAAATCAGAGGAGGAAGGCAATTTAGACAAAGGTACCAAATGGACCATCTTAGAAAAGCGATCACAAACCACCCAAATGACCGACATCTTTTGAGAGACGGGGAGATCCGAAATAAAATCCATAGAAATATGCGTCCAGGGCCTCTTCGGGACCGGCAAGGGCAAAAGCAACCCACTGGCACGAGAACAGCAGGGCTTAGCCCGAGCACAAGTCCCACAGGACTGCACAAAAGAATGCACATCCCGTGACAAAGACGGCCACCAAAAGGATCTAGCCACCAAATCTCTGGTACCAAAGATTCCAGGATGCCCAGCCAACACTGAACAATGAATCTCAGAGATAACTCTACTAGTCCATCTATCAGGGACAAACAGTTTCTCCGCTGGGCAACGGTCAGGTCTATCAGCCTGAAATTTTTGCAGCACCCGCCGCAAATCAGGGGAGATGGCAGACAAAATTACCCCCTCTTTGAGAATACCCGCCGGCTCAGGAACACCCGGAGAGTCAGGCACAAAACTCCTTGACAGGGCATCAGCCTTCACATTCTTAGAGCCCGGAAGGTACGAAACCACAAAATCAAAACTGGAGAAAAATAACGACCATCGAGCCTGTCTCGGATTCAACCGTTTGGCAGACTCAAGATAAGTCAAATACTTGTGATCTGTCAAGACCACCACGCGATGCTTGGCTCCTTCAAGCCAATGACGCCACTCCTCGAATGCCCACTTCATGGCCAACAACTCTCGATTACCAACATCATAATTGCGCTCAGCAGGCGAAAACTTTCTAGAAAAGAAAGCACATGGCTTCATCACCGAGCCATCAGAACTTCTTTGCGACAAAACAGCCCCAGCTCCAATCTCAGAAACATCAACCTCAACCTGAAATGGGAGCGAAACATCTGGCTGGCACAACACAGGGGCAGAAGAAAAACGACGCTTCAACTCCTGAAAAGCCTCTACAGCTGCAGAAGACCAATTGACCACATCAGCACCCTTCTTGGTCAAATCAGTCAACGGTTTAGCAACACTAGAAAAATTAGCGATGAAGCGCCGATAAAAATTAGCAAAGCCCAGGAACTTTTGCAGGCTCTTCACAGATGTCGGCTGGGTCCAATCGTAAATGGCTTGGACTTTAACAGGGTCCATCTCGATAGTAGAAGGGGAAAAAATTAACCCCAAAAATGAAACCTTCTGAACTCCAAAGAGACACTTTGACCCCTTCACAAACAAGGAATTCGCACAAAGGACCTGGAACACCATTCTGACCTGCTTCACATGAGACTCCCAATCATCCAAAAAGACCAAAATATCATCCAAATACACAATCAGGAATTTATCCAGGTACTCTCGGAAGATGTCATGCATAAAGGACTGAAATACTGATGGAGCATTGGAAAGCCCGAATGGCATAACCAGGTACTCAAAATGGCCCTCGGGCATATTAAATGCTGTTTTCCATTCATCGCCTTGTTTAATACGCACAAGATTATACGCCCCTCGAAAATCTATCTTGGTGAACCAACTAGCTCCTTTAATACGAGCAAACAAATCAGACAGCAACGGCAAAGGATACTGAAATTTGACTGTAATTTTATTGAGAAGGCGATAATCAATACAAGGTCTCAAAGAACCATCCTTCTTGGCCATAAAAAAGAACCCTGCTCCTAACGGTGATGCCGACGGGCGAATATGGCCTTTCTCCAAGGATTCCTTTATATAACTCCGCATAGCGGCGTGTTCTGGCACAGATAAATTGAATAATCGGCCCTTAGGAAACTTACTAACAGGAATCAAATTAATTGCACAATCGCAATCCCTATAAGGAGGTAGGGCACTGGCTTTGGGCTCATCAAATACATCCCGATAATCCGACAAAAACTCCGGGACTTCAGAAGGGGTGGATGACGAAATAGACAAAAATGGAACATCACCATGTACCCCCTGGCAACCCCAGCTGGACACAGACATAGATTTCCAGTCCAATACTGGATTATGAACCTGTAGCCATGGCAACCCCAAAATGACCACATCATGCAGATTATGCAACATCAGAAAGCGGATATCCTCCTGATGTGCAGGAGCCATGCACATGGTCAATTGGGTCCAGTACTGAGGCTTATTCTTGGCCAAAGGCGTAGCATCAATTCCTCTCAATGGAATAGGATACTGCAAGGGCTCCAAGAAAAAAACCACAGTGCCTAGCATACTCCAAGTCCATCAAATTCAGGGCAGCGCCTGAATCCACAAATGCCATAACAGAATAGGATGACAAAGAGCAAATCAGAGTAACGGACAATAGAAATTTAGACTGTACCGTACCAATGGTGTCAGACCTAGCGAACCGCTTAGTGCGCCTAGGACAATCGGAGATAGCATGAGTGGAATCACCACAGTAAAAACATAGCCCATTCCGACGTCTGTGTTCTTGCCGTTCAGCTCTGGTCAAAGTCCTATCACATTGCATAGGCTCAAGCCCATGCTCAGATAGTACCGCCAAATGGTGCACAGCTTTACGCTCACGCAAGCGTCGATCGATCTGAATGGCCAAAGACATAGACTCATTCAGACCAGCAGGCATGGGAAATCCCACCATGACATCCTTAAGGGCTTCAGAGAGACCCTTTCTGAAGATTGCTGCCAGGGCACATTCATTCCACTGAGTGAGCACAGACCACTTTCTAAACTTCTGACAATATATCTCCGCTTCATCCTGACCCTGACACAGAGCCAGCAAGATTTTCTCTGCCTGATCCACTGAATTAGGTTCGTCATAAAGCAATCCAAGCGCCAGGAAAAACGTATCAACATCACGCAATGCCGGATCTCCTGGTGCAAGGGAAAATGCCCAGTCTTGAGGGTCACCACGCAACAAAGAAATAATGATCTTTACTTGTTGAACAGGGTCACCTGAGGAGCAAGGTTTCAAGGCAAGAAACAATTTACAATTATTTTTGAAATTCAAGAACTTAGATCTATCACCAAAAAACAAATGAGGAATAGGAATCCTAGGCTCTGACATCGGATTCTGAACCACAAAATCTTGAATGTTTTGTACCCTTGTAGTGAGATTATCCATCCAAGAGGACAGACCTTGAATGTCCATGTTTACACCTGTGTCCTGAACCACCCAGTGGTAAAGGGGAAAAGAGAGACAAAACACAGTGCAAAGAAAAAAAAATGGTCTCAGAACTTCTCTTATCCCTCTATTGAGATGCATTAGTACTTTGGGCCACCTGTACTGTTATGACCTGGTGGTCAGGACAATAATGGACCTGGTGGTTAAGAGCACACGGAATGACCAGATAGCTACTGATAATATAGGACGAGCTCTGGGACGTGGGAACTCTGCTGACCGCAATCCCTAATCCTATCAACCACACTAGAAATAGCCGTGGATTGCGCCTAACGCTCCCTATGCAACTCGGCACAGCCTAAGGAACTAGCTAGCCCAGAAGATAGAAAAATAAAGCCTACCTTGCCTCAGAGAAATTCCCCAAAGGAAAAGGCAGCCCCCCACATATAATGACTGTGAGTAAAGATGAAAATACAAACACAGAGATGAAATAGATTTAGCAAAGTGAGGCCCGACTTACTGAACAGACTGAGGATAGGAAAGGTAGCTTTGCGGTCAGCACAAAAACCTACAAAAAGACCACGCAGAGGGCGCAAAAAGATCCTCCGCACCGACTCACAGTGCGGAGGCGCTCCCTCTGCGTCCCAGAGCCTCCAGCAAGCAAGACAACAATCAGAATAGCAAGCTGGACAGAAAAATAGCAAACCAGAGAAAAACAAGCAGTCACTTAGCTTCTGCTGGGAAGACAGGTCACAAGAACGATCCAGGAGTGAACTAGACCAATACTGGAACATTGACAGGTGGCATGGAGCAAAGATCTAAGTGGAGTTAAATAGAGCAGCAGCTAACGAACTAACCTCGTCACCTGTGGAAGGAAACTCAGAAACACCCACAGCCACCAGAGAAAGTACCATTCATGACCACAGGAGGGAGCCCGACAACAGAATTCACAACAATTGGCACTGGCACAGGGCCCCTCAAAGTACGGCGGTGTGTTTGCACGGCGGGTGCGCCTCCCACCGGCAGCGACACTTTTGCGTACTATGAGGGGCCCTCTGCCAGAGACGTCACCAACGAGTATGCCCCCCCCACCTTATGATGGAACTTGCACTTTCATCTTCACCTTCCTCTTTGTCCCCTTGTAAGGTGGTATAGTATGTGGGAAGGGGAACCTGAATTTCAGCAGGGTCAGATTCTGGCTGTGTAGCGTGCAAGGGGAATGTAGTGGTCTGGGGCAATGTACCAGCAGACTCATCTATCACTGGCTGGGCAATGGGCAGGATGAGGAGGAAACACAGATATAGGCCCAAAGAATAAAGTGGGCTAAATGCAGTTCAAAATTGGTAACAGGACTAACCAGGGGGCATTGCTTTGTTCAGTGGAGGACAACTGTAATGAGAGGCTGACACAGTGAGTAGGCCCAAATCAGTAAGTACGGTAGGCTAAATGCAGTTCAAAATTGGAAACAGAAGTAAACAGGTGGCACTGGTTTGTTCAGTGGAGAACAGCAAGGAGCGGCAGACACCGTTAGTAGGGCCAACAAAACAAGTAGGCCAAATGCATTGTTATATTACAAAATTTAACGAGAGCCTCAAAATTGAAGCTAAGGAAAGGCAACCTGGAGAACACCTTGGAGCGGCAGACACCGTTTCTAGAACCCAACCAAACAAGTAGGCCCACTGCAGTTTTTAAATTAAAAAAACTCTTCAACGAGAGCCTGAAAATTGAAGCTCAGGAAATGCTACCAGGAGAACACCTTGGAGCGGCAGACACCATTAGTAGGCCCTACCGAAGTAGTAGCCCCAATGCAGTTTTCAAATTCCTATAGGCTGAAAACCAGACAATTAACGCTCAGCTTTTTTCAGAGGAGGACAGCTGTATTGAGTGGCGCAGACAGACACAGGTAGTAGGCCTTCAACAAAAAATTTGGCTCAATATAGTTTAAAAAAGGTTCCAGGGGTACACAGGCAGCATTGGTGTGGTCAGCGGAGAACAATTTGAATTAGGGACTGCAGACAGACTTAGTAGGCTGTCCCCTGTGGACCATGCATCCACCACATTAACCCAGTGCACCGTAATGGACACGTAACCTTCCGTGGACATGCCTACTGGTCCATGCGTCTGTTGTCAGGTGCACCTTTCTACTCTTAGATTGCCTGAGTGCATGGACAATGCGGACTTTTACATGCTGGTGGAGAGCTGGGATGGCTTTTCTCGCAAAAGAAGTGTCGACTGGGTAGCTCGTACCGTGGTACAGCGTAGTTCATCTGGGCTTTATAAATATAAAATAAAGAAAAAAGTAAGCTCTATGCACTTTCAACTAGGTTCCAGGGGTACACGGCCAGCATTGGTCTGGTCAGTGGAGGACAATTTAAATTATGGACCGCAGACAGACTTAGTACGCCTACAATTAAAAAAAGGATGCACTATGCAATTTAAAATAGGTTCCAGGGGTACACGGCCAGCATTGGTCTGGTCAGTGGAGGACTATTGGAAGGAGGGACCGCAGACAGGTTTAGTAGGCCTAACATAAGAAAAGTAGGCTGCAGGCACTTTAAAATAGGTTCCAGGGGTACACGGGCAGCAGTGGTGTGGTCAGTGAAGGACAATTTCTATTATGGACCGCAGACAGACTTAGTAGGCCTAACATAACAAAAGTAGACTCTATGCACTTGGAATTATCTTGCAGGGGTACACAGGCAGCATTGGTGATGTCAGCGGAGGCCGATTGTAAGGAGTGTCTGACAGTTAGTACTCCCAAAAAATAAATAGATGTTAATGTCTCGCAATACAACAAAAACAAAAAACAAAAGGGTGGCATACTTAGGTACAGGGGTGGGCTCCCCTGCTGAGTTTCAGACCTAGTAATTTGGCGCTAAGTACTTACTGGTGTAAATATAGGACACTGCTCCTGACTATTTTAAGTAGCATCATACATGTCAACTCATTGGTATTGTCAGTGCCAGGCATTGAAGGATGTCAGCGCATAGACTAAACATTGGTGGAGCTGTGAGAGATATTTTTGCAAATCGTAGAGCACTGTTTGAGCTGGGGGGTGAACTGTCTTGTGGCCGGCGGTACAGGCCCAGGGCCCCT
This sequence comes from Ranitomeya imitator, assembly GCF_032444005.1. Classification (NCBI taxonomy): domain Eukaryota; kingdom Metazoa; phylum Chordata; class Amphibia; order Anura; family Dendrobatidae; genus Ranitomeya; species Ranitomeya imitator. The sequence goes on along the minus strand of NC_091282.1, from coordinate 105,348,485 downwards.
CATGTTACAACGGTGTGTCTGACGTTGGTTGCGCGCCACCACCGCCAGGGACACTTTATTGTACTATGAGGGACCCAGTGGCAGTGCCGTCGACCAAAAGCGTGCACACCCACCTCTTCAGACAAACGGCACTCTCACGGGTGCTTGCGCCAAGTGGCGAGACCACGGCCCCGTGGGGGGAGTTTGGCCATTTAGGGAGGTGTAAACATGTCGTATGCTGGACAAACAGCTGCTGCAAATTACGAGATTGGAAAACTCAGTCAGACCAGTCCACAAGCAAGACCTTTTCATAGGAAATCTAGGTGTCAGCCGGGAAAGGTGGGGCAAAATAATTTGAAATCCAGGAGTGGTTCATTTTAATGAAGGTTAGATCATCAACATTTTGGGTAGCCAGACCAGTCCTTTTTTCGGTTAATATTGAACCAGCAGCACTGAATACTCTTTCTGATAGCACACTAGCTGCTGGGCAAGCAAGCTCCTGCAATGCATATTCTGCCAATTCTGGCCAGGTGTCTAATTTGGATGCCCAGTAATCAAATGGGAATGACGGTTGAGAGAGTATATCGATAAGGGATGAAAAATAGTTAGTAACCATACTGGACAAATGTTGTCTCCTGTCACTTTGAATTGATGCTGCAGTACCTGTCCTGTCTGCGGTCATAGCAAAATCACTCCACAACCTGGTCAGAAAACCCCTCTGTCCAATGCCACTTCTGATTTGTGCACCTCTAACACCTCTGGTCTGCTGCCCCCTGCAGCTCGTGTGAGAACCATCACCGGCGCTGTGTGCTGGGAATGCCTGAATCAAACGGCCAACAAGAGTTGATTGTTTGGTTGCTAATATTTGTTCCAGGTTCTCATGTGGCATAATATTTTGCAATTTGCCTTTATAGCGAGGATCAAGGAGGCAGGCCAACCAGTAATCGTCATCGGTCATCATTTTAATAATGCGTGGGTCCCTTTTGAGGATACGTAAGGCATAATCCGCCATGTGGGACAAAGTTCCAGTTGTCAAATCTGCGGTTGTGCTTGGTTGAGGGGCAGTTACAGGCAAATCTACGTCACTTGTGTCCCTCAAAATCCAGAACCCGGCCTTGCCACGCCACCAATTTCCATTGGCCCCGGAGAAGCTTCCTCATTAAAAAATTACTCATCCCCATCATTCTCCTCCTCCTGTTCACCCGCTACCTCGTCCTGTACACTGCCCTGACCAGACAATGGCTGACTGTCATCAAGGCTAATAATAATAATAATAATCTTTATTTTTATATAGTGCTAACATATTCCGCAGCGCTTTACAGTTTTGCACACATTATCATCACTGTCCCCGATGGGGCTCACAATCTAGAATCCCTATCAGTATGTCTTTGGAATGTGGGAGGAAACCGGAGTGCCCGGAGGAAACCCACGCAAACACGGAGAGAACATACAAACTCTTTGCAGATGTTGTCCTGGGTGGGATTAGAACCCAGGACCCCAGCGCTGCAAGGCTGCAGTGCTAACCACTGTGCCACCGTGCTGCCCGTGCTTTCCTCTTCCTCTGCGGCAGACGCCTGCTCCTTTATGTGCATCAAACTTTGCATCAGCAGACGCATTAGGGGGATGCTCATGCTTATTATGGCGTTGTCTGCACTAACCAGCCGTGTGCATTCCTCAAAACACTGAGGGACTTGACACATGTCTTGTACCTTCGACCACTGCACACCTGACAACTCCATGTCTGCCATCCAACTGCCTGCCCGTGTATGTGTATCCTCCCACAAATACATAACAGCACGCCTCTGTTCGCACAGTCTCTGAAGCATGTGCAGTGTTGAGTTCCACCTTGTTGCAACGTCGATGATTAGGCAATGCTGGGGAAGGTTCAAAGACTGCTGATAGTTCTGCATACGGCTGGAGTGTACGGGCGAACGGCGGATATGCGAGCAAAGTCTGCGCACTTTGAGGAGCAGGTCGGATAACCCCGGATAACTTTTCAGGAAGCACTGCACCACCAGGTTTAAGGTGTGAGCCAGGCAAGGAATGTATTTCAGTTGTGAAAGCGCTATGGCAGCCATGAAATTCCATCCGTTATCACTCACTACCTTGCCTGCCTCAAGATCTACAGTGCCCAGCCATGACTGCGTTTCTTTCTGCAAGAACTCGGACAGAACTTCCGCGGTGTGTCTGTTGTCGCCCAAACACTTCATTGCCAATACAGCCTGCTGACGCTTGCCAGTAGCTGCCCCATAATGGGACACCTGGTGTGCAACAGTGGCAGCTGCGGATGGAGTAGTTGTGCAACTGCGGTCTGTGGATGAGCTCTCGCTTTTGCAGGAGGACGAGGAGGAGGAGGGGGGGCAAACGGCTACAGCCAACTGTTTCCTAGACCGTGGGCTAGGCAGAACTGTCCCAATATTGCTGTCCCCTGTGGACCCTGCATCCACCACATTCACCCAGTGTGCCGTGATGGACACGTAACGTCCCTGGCCATGCCTACTGGTCCATGCATCTGTTGTCAGGTGCACCTTTGTACTCACAGATTGCCTGAGTGCATGGACGATGCGCTCTTTAACATGCTGGTGGAGGGCTGGGATGGCTTTTCTCGAAAAGAAGTGTCGACTGGGTAGCTCATAGCGTGGTAGAGCGTAGTCCATCAGGGCTTTAAAGCTTCGCTTTCAACTAACCGGTAGGGCATAATCTCTAACGAGATTAGTCTAGCAATGTGGGCGTTCAAACCCTGTGTACGCGGATGCGAGGATGAGTACTTTCTTTTTCTAACGAGAGTCTCATGTAGGGTGAGCTGGACTGGAGAGCTGGAGATCGTGGAACTAACGGGGGTGCCGGTGGACATGGCAGACTGAGAGACGGTTGGAGACGGTATTCTTGCCGGTGCCCTACATGCAGTGTTTCCTACTACGAATCTGGTGATTCCCTGACTGCTTTGGCCTGGCAACGAAACCTGCACAGATACTGCAGGTGGTGTGGGAAATGGTGGCCTTACAGTGACGGAAGGGATGTAGCGTTTCTGACTAGCTTCATTGGCCGAGGGTGCTACAACCTTAAGGGACGTTTGGTAGTTAGTCCAGGCTTGCAAATGCATGGTGGTTAAATGTCTATGCATGCAACTTGTATTTAGACTTTTCAGATTCTGACCTCTGCTTAAGGTAGTTGAACATTTTTGACAGATGACTTTGCGCTGATCATTTGGATGTTGTTTAAAAAAATGCCAGACTGCACTCTTTCTACCATCGGATACCTTTTCAGGCATTGCAGACTGAGCTTCTTTAACCGGATGGCCACGCTGTGCTCCAACTGGTTTTGGCTTTGCCACACGTTTTGGGCCAGATACGGGCCCGGCAGATGGAACCTGTTGCGATGTTGATGCCTGCTGCGGCCCCTCCTCCTCCGCTTCAGAACTACTGCCGCCTGCACCCTGTTCCCCCAATGGCTGCCAATCGGGGTCAACAACTGGGTCATCTATGACCTCCTCTTCTATCTCGTGTGCAACTTCGTCTGTGTCACCGTGTAAGCCGGTGGTATAGCGTTCGTGACGGGGCACCATATTCTCATCAGTGTCTGATTCTGGATCAGTACACTGCGAGGGCAATGTTCTGGTCTGAGTCAAAGGAACAGCATAGTAATCTGGCTGTGGCTGTGCATCTGTGCACTCCATGTCCGATTCAACTTCTAATGGGCATGGCCTGTTAACTGTTTCACTTTCTAACCCAGGAACGGTATGTGTAAAGAGCTCCATGGAGTAACCCATTGTGTCGCCTGACGCATCCTTCTCTGTTGTTGTTTTTGCTGAAGAGGACAAGGAAGCGACTTGTCCCTGACCGTGAACATCCACTAACGACACGCTGCTTTTACATTTACCAGTTTCAGAAGAGGAGGCAAAAGAGCTAGAGGCTGAGTCAGCAAGGAAAGCCAAAACTTGCTCTTGCTGCTCCGGCTTTAAAAGCGGTTTTCCTACTACCAGAAAAGGGAGCGTTCGAGGCCTTGTGTAGCCAGACGACGAACCTGGCTCCACAACTCGAGACTTAGGCGCTATATTGCTCTTCCCACGACCACCTGATGCTCCACCACCACTACCATCATTACCAGCTGGCAATGACTGCCCACGGCCACGACCTCTTCCACCAGACTTCCTCATTGTTTGCAAAACGTAACCAAAGTAATGGTATTTGTTACTGTAAATCAACTTACAAGGTGAACTCTAACTTCTGTAGGATTTAGATATCCCTTTATAGGTGGGTGAGACTGTAAGGAAAATCAGGCACAATGTTACACACTAGGTTTTCTGTGGCACAAAATGAGAGAGATGCCACACACGCAGGACTGTCACTCAAGCACAAATGCCAATATTAATCTCCCACTAATTTTTTTTTTCAGGGAGAATTTAAAAAAAACAAAACAAACAACAACAATATTATAGACACTAGGCTTTCTGTGCCCCACAATTTGAGAGAGATGGCACACACGACTGGCACTCAAGCACAAATGCCAATATTAATCTCCCACTATTTATTTTTTTAAGGGAGAATTTAAAAAAAACAAAAAAAAACAACAGTATTATAGACACTAGGCTTTCTGTGCCCCACAATTTGAGAGAGATGCCACACACGACTGGCACTCAAGCACAAATGCCAATATTAATCTCCCACTATTTTTTTTTAAGGGAGAATAACAAAAAAATAAAAATAAAACAGTATTATAGACACTAGGCTTTCTGTGCCCCACAATTTGAGAGAGATGGCACACACGACTGGCACTCAAGCACAAATGCCAATATTAATCTCCCACTATTTTTTTTAAGGGAGAATAACAAAAAAATAAAATAAAACAGTATTAGAGACACTAGGCTTTCTGTGCCCCACAATTTGAGAGAGATGGAACACACGACTGGCACTCAAGCACAAATGCCAATATTAATCTCCCACTATTTTTTTTCAGGGAGAATTTAAAAAAAATAAAATAAAACACTATTAGACTCTAGGCTTTCTGTGCCCCAAAATTTGAGAGAGATGGCATAAACGACTGGCACTCAAGCACAAATGCCAATATTAATCTCCCACAATTTTTTTTTTAAGGGAGAATAACAAAAAAAAAATAAAACAGTATTATAGACACTAGGCTTTCTGTGCCCCACAATTTCAGAGAGATGGCACACACGACTGGCACTCAAGCACAAATGCCAATATTAATCTCCCACTATTTATTTTTTTTCAGGGAGAATTAAAAAAAAAAAAAAAGTATTATAGACACTAGGCTTTCTGTGCCCCACAATTTCAGAGAGATGGCACACACGACTGGCACTCAAGCACAAATGCCAATATTAATCTCCCACTATTTATTTTTTTTCAGGGAGAATTAAAAAAAAAAAAAAAGTATTATAGACACTAGGCTTTCTGTGCCCCACAATTTGAGAGAGATGGCACACACGAATGGCACTCAAGCACAAATGCCAATATTAATCTCCCACTATTTTTTTAAGGGAGAATAACAAAAAAATAAAATAAAACAGTATTATAGACACTAGGCTTTCTGTGCCCCACAATTTGAGAGAGATGGCACACACGACTGGCACTCAAGCACAAATGCCAATATTAATCTCCCACTATTTATTTTTTTTCAGGGAGAATTAAAAAAAAAAAAAAAGTATTATAGACACTAGGCTTTCTGTGCCCCACAATTTCAGAGAGATGGCACACACGACTGGCACTCAAGCACAAATGCCAATATTAATCTCCCACTATTTATTTTTTTTCAGGGAGAATTAAAAAAAAAAAAAAGTATTATAGACACTAGGCTTTCTGTGCCCCACAATTTGAGAGAGATGGCACACACGAATGGCACTCAAGCACAAATGCCAATATTAATCTCCCACTATTTTTTTAAGGGAGAATAACAAAAAAATAAAATAAAACAGTATTATAGACCCTAGGCTTTCTGTGCCCCACAATTTGAGAGAGATGGAACACACGACTGGCACTCAAGCACAAATGCCAATATTAATCTCCCACTATTTATTTTTTTTCACGGAGAATTGAAAAAAAAAAAAAAAGTATTATAGACACTAGGCTTTCTGTGCCCCACAATTTGAGAGAGATGGCACACACGAATGGCACTCAAGCACAAATGCCAATATTAATCTCCCACTATTTTTTTTTAAGGGAGAATAACAAAAAAATAAAATAAAACAGTATTATAGACACTAGGCTTTCTGTGCCCCACAATTTGAGAGAGATAGCACACACGACTGGCACTCAAGCACAAATGCCAATATTAATCTCCCACTATTTATTTTTTTTCAGGGAGAATTTAAAAAAAATAAAATAAAACAGTATTAGACACTAGGCTTTCTGTGCCCCAAAATTTGAGAGAGATGGCACACACGACTGGCACTCAAGCACAAATGCCAATATTAATCTCCCACTATTTATTTTTTTTCAGGGTGAATTTAAAAAAAAAAAAAAAAACAGTATTAGACACTAGGCTTTCTGTGCCTCAAAATTTGAGAGAGATGGCACACACGACTGGCACTCAAGCACAAATGCCAATATTAATATCCCACTATTTTTTTAAGGGAGAATAACAAAAAAATAAAAATAAAACAGTATTATAGACACTAGGCTTTCTGTGCCCCACAATTTGAGAGAGATGGCACACACGACTGGCACTCAAGCACAAATGCCAATATTAATCTCCCACTATTTATTTTTTTTAAGGGAGAATTAAAAAAACAAAAAAAAACAGTATTATAGACACTAGGCTTTCTGTGCCCCACAATTTGAGAGAGATGGCACACACGACTGGCACTCAAGCACAAATGCCAATATTAATCTCCCACTATTTATTTTTTTTCAGGGAGAATTTAAAAAAATAAAAATAAAACAGTATTAGACACTAGGCTTTCTGTGCCCCAAAGTTTGAGAGAGATAGCACACACGACTGGCACTCAAGCACAAATGCCAATATTAATCTCCCACTATTTTTTTTTAAGGGAGAATAACAAAAAAATAAAAATAAAACAGTATTATAGACACTAGGCTTTCTGTGCCCCACAATTTGAGAGAGATGGCACACACGACTGGCACTCAAGCACAAATGCCAATATTAATCTCCCACTATTTATTTTTTTTAAGGGAGAATTAAAAAAACAAAAAAAAACAGTATTATAGACACTAGGCTTTCTGTGCCCCACAATTTGAGAGAGATGGCACACACGAATGGCACTCAAGCACAAATGCCAATATTAATCTCCCACTATTTTTTTTTAAGGGAGAATAACAAAAAAATAAAATAAAACAGTATTATAGACACTAGGCTTTCTGTGCCCCACAATTTGAGAGAGATGGCACACACGACTGGCACTCAAGCACAAATGCCAATATTAATCTCCCACTATTTATTTTTTTTCAGGGAGAATTTAAAAAAATAAAAATAAAACAGTATTAGACACTAGGCTTTCTGTGCCCCAAAGTTTGAGAGAGATAGCACACACGACTGGCACTCAAGCACAAATGCCAATATTAATCTCCCACTATTTATTTTTTTTTCAGGGAGAATTTAAAAAAAAAAAAATAAAACAGTATTAGACACTAGGCTTTCTGTGCCCCAAAATTTGAGAGAGATAGCACACACGACTGGCACTCAAGCACAAATGCCAATATTAATCTCCCACTATTTTTTTTAAAGGGAGAATAACAAAAAAATAAAAATAAAACAGTATTATAGACACTAGGCTTTCTGTGCCCCACAATTTGAGAGAGATGGCACACACGACTGGCACTCAAGCACAAATGCCAATATTAATCTCCCACTATTTATTTTTCTTAAGGGAGAATTAAAAAAACAAAAAAAAACAGTATTATAGACACTAGGCTTTCTGTGCCCCACAATTTGAGAGAGATGGCACACACGACTGGCACTCAAGCACAATTGACAATATTAATCTCCCACTATTTTTTTTTTCAGGGAGAATTTAAAAAAACAAAAAACAAAACAGTATTATAGACACTAGGCTTTCTGTGCACCAAAATTTGAGAGAGATGGCACACACAGGACTGGCACTCAAGCAGAAATGCCAATCTTAATCTCCCACTATTTTTTTTTTTTATTTCTGGAAGAATTGGCAAGAAATCAGGCCCACTGTTAGACTGTATGTTTTCTGTGCCAGAAAATGAGACACAGATGCCACACACAGGACTGCCACTGATGCAGATTTGCCAATTTTAATCTGCACCCTTTTTTTATTAATTCAGGGAGACTAGTGAATAAATGTGGGCCACTGTATTAGAGTATATTTTCTGTGGCAGAAAGTGGCTTGAAGAAATGTAACGAAAAAAAAAAAAAAGGGACTGTCCTACAATTACTATCTCCTTGCAGTAATCTCAGCAAGGTATGGCAGGCAGCAATAACAAGGAGTGGACTGCTGCACAAATTAAATCAAAACTGTGGACAAACAAACAAGATAGCTGTGCAGAAAGGAAGGAACAACAGGATTTGTGCTTTGAAAAAAGCAGTTGGTTTGCACAGCGGCGTACACACAGCAATGCAGCTATCAGGGAGCCTTCTGGGGCAGCCCAATGAGCTACAGCGCTGAGGAAAAAAAAATGTTGCTTCCACTGTCCCTGCAAACAAAAGGTGGTGTTGGACAGTGGAAATCGCTACAGCACAAGCGGTTTCGGGGTTAATGTACCCTGCCTAACGCTATCCCTGCTCCTGACGAAGCGGCAGCAACCTCTCCCTATGCTCAGATCAGCAGCAGTAAGATGGCGGTCGGCGGGAACGCCCCTTTATAGCCCCTGTGACGCCGCAGACAGCAAGCCAATCACTGCAATGCCCTTCTCTAAGATGGTGGGGACTGAGACCTATGTCATCACGCTACCCACACTCTGCGTCCACCTTCATTGGCTGAGAAATGGCGCTTTTCGCGTCATTGAAACGCGACTTTGGCGTGAAAGTCGCGTACCGCATGGTCGACCCCACACAGGGATCGGGTCGGGTTTCATAAAACCCGACTTTGCCAAAAGTCGGCGACTTATGAAAATGAACGATCCGTTTCGCTCAACCCTACTTATGACTATGATATTTCAGTTTTTCTTTTTTATCAAATTTGCAAAAATTACTACATTTATATTTTTTTTCAGTCAAGACTGGCTGCAGAGTGTACATTAATGTGAAAAACTGAACTTTTTTGAATTTACCAAATGGCTGCAATGAAACAATGAGTGAAAAATTTAAAAGGGTCTGAATACTTTCTGTACCCACTGTATATTTAAATTGATTTATTATATTACACATCTGTTACCTTGTAATTGGCTTTTTAATATCATTTTATTATATTTGTATGTTCTCTTGTTTTCATGGTGCGGGCACCTCTTGTATGCGGTGCTATCCTTTACCACTTTGTCAATAAAGGTATTTTATCTTTACATACTTTCTTGTCCTATATTGTTTTCTGATCACATGTTCGGCTTTTCTTTTCTTGGGTTCTGCTATTCTTCTGAATGGTCCACCATTCATCCATTCAGCAGATTTATACCACTTATTCCATAAGAAAGTATATACACTAATTTAGTTGGATATATATCTACTGCTGTGTCCAGTACCTGTTTGCTGTGCAAGTTAGCAGGGAGTGGTTGTCTGGGGAAGATTGGAAGGTATTTAACACCTGATCATTTCCTTCAGCATCAGGTGGGCTATCTAACCCTGTTACCAGCTCAGGACTTTGCTCTTTATTGCAGTTCTTATGTGTTGTGGTGGTTATTGGTCCATGCAGTTTTGGTTGCTCTATTTCAGGGCTGGTCCTAGTGTTTGTTCCACTTTCTCTTCGTGCTACACTCACAGGGTTTCTTGGAGGGGAATCTACCTATTCCTGACTAGGTTCCAGCTACATTACCAGACGCCATCTGCCCGGTGACAGCGGGCCTCGGAAGAGCTTTGCTAAAGTCCCCGTCCCATTTACTGGGGGCTTGGTTAAGAGTATCCCAGCCTTTTAAGGGTCTCTTAGCTGGGGTAGCTTGCGCCAAGTGAGTATGTGGCTACGCCTTTGCTGGTTCGATGCCAGTCTGGCTGGGTCTTTCTGCGATTGCGCATAACAGAATAACTAGCTGCTTAAAGACCAGATGAAGGGTCTTCTGGGAATGTTCCAGTATTTGGCATGCACCATGAATCAGCACAACCAGAGCCTGGCTATGGGGTTTCCCCCAGCACAGGCAAGTTCTAACCTCAGCTCTACAGAGGGGGTTATTCCCATAAAACCTAAACATAAAACCCTTCCTGATTTTTTTGGGGGGGAGATCGGAAGCAATTTAATAATTTTCAAGGAGGGGTGCAAATTATACTTCCAACATCTCCTTGTTTCCTTTTGGAAAGAAGGTACTCAGGTTGGTCTTGTTATTCCCCTTCTTAGATGGGATTTCCAATCCTGTGCATTTATATTACGCATGGGTTCACCCATACTTTGATCAGTGGATGAACTTTTTAAGGCCATGAGACAGATTTATGACGAACCAGACCAGGTGGCCTTAGCTAAATCCAACCTTAAAGCATTGTGTCAGCGAGACTTCACTGTAGAAGATTATTGTTCCCATTTTCATAGGTGGGCGATAGAAACGGGGTGGAATGATGCAGTTCTTCGTAGTAACTTCCTGTCTGGACATAATGACCATATTAAAGCTATGCTAGTGCACCACTCTCCTCCCTGGTCTTTGGAGTCCGCCATGACATTAGCAGTACACAGTAGTGATGGGAAAACCCCTGGCTGTTCGGGTCTGGCTGGTTCGGCCGATCAGTAAAAAAAATGTTTGGGTTCAAGTACCTAAACAGTTCCCGAACCTGAACTCAGACTCCATTCACTTGAATGGGGGTCCAAACATCCAGTGTTTGCCACGCTGTCATGTGCATGACAGCACTGCAAACACTGCCTCTGATTAATTTCTAACATTCCATGACGAGATTCAGTATCAAGCAACAATGTCCCGTAAATATATCAGCGCAAGATGGAACAATACTCTATAAAATAAATTTCAGCCTTTATAGGACGCCTACTGCACCTAGTAGGCAAAAGACGAAAGGCACAGACATCGCTATTTCATTAAGGTTTTGTGTATACTTGCAGTAATAGTCCATAATACAAAACAAAAGTATCATTAAATCAAAATCAAAGACTGATAAATAGTGATACGACCATATGACATTCAAAAGAAATTACAGGAATATATTGAGGTGTATGTAGCAAATTATTATACGGTATTGTAAAATGCACTGCTATGTATTTAAAAAAAAAGGATATAGAGTATCAGTAACAGTGCATCGCTAGACCATCATATATATGTGTAATAGACTATATATGTATGTCTTGAAAATAAAATCACAAATGGCGACAAAATGTAGATGATGATTTAAAGGGAACCTGTCACCTGAATTTGGCGGGACCGGTTTTCGGTCATATGGGCGGAGTTTTCGGGTGTTTGAGTCACCCTTTCCTTACCCGCTGGCTGCATGCTGGCCGCAATATTGTATTGAAGTTCATTCTATGTCCTCCGTAGTACACGCCTGCGCAAGGCAAGAATGATGTTTAAAATTAAATAAAAACACCAGAATTGTGGGTTTCCAGTCAATCCACTTCCCCATAAAAATAGAATAAGGGGAAACAAAAAAGTTGTATGTACCCCAGAATGCTACAAGTTAAAACTTTAGTTCGCCCTGCAAAAAGCAAGGTCACATACTGCTCCATTTACAGAAAAAAATAAAAAGTTATGGGTCTTAAACAATGGCAACATAAACCAAAGTCAATAAAATATATGTAGAAAAAATATGCATCAATTTAGTATCACAGTAATCATACTGACTTGGAGAATCTTGTGACAAAGCCATTTTTACAATATAATGACTAGTGAATGGTGAAATAAGTAGTAAATGGTGAAAATGAAATACAAAAAACAGTTGAGGAATAATATTTTTTCCACCATTACACCCCAGTTAGGAGGGTTGATGATATAATGAGAAAGTGATTGGTTTCATTCAAAACTACAACTTATCCTGCCAAAAAAGTCAACTTATCCTGCCACTCCAGAAGGTGTTTTATTGCTCCGTTGGAGTGGTGCTTTAAATGTAAGTCCCCTGACCCCTGACCCCTTCGGTTCCTAGCGAAAAGTGACCTGCCATGCAACTCCTCTGTTTCATGGATCTGCGCAGATATGACATTTCATTACAAGTGTATGAGAGCCTCGTTCTGCTCTCATAGACTTTTATTGAGAGCTTGTTAAGTAGATTCTGACTTCCAGCCAGTCAGAAGCTGTGCTCATAACATGGCAACGAGTGACCTGAGCGGTGCCAAAAAGGGGAAAAAGCCGGAGGGTGAGTATATGACTAGGGAAGGGACTTGCATTTGCATTTAAAGCGAAAACGCTGGAGTGGTGTTTAAAAAAGAAAATATAATCTCAATAAACACAGATCCACACTCTTCTTGTATATAGTAGGTATAGTTTCAAACAAATACAACATTTTATTACTTGATTTCCTTCATGCCACACAATAATTGGAACGTTTCACCTCTGTGCTAGAAATCCTGATTCTTCATTGGGTATTTCCATATACTTCTAAACATGCCGATTATCACATCAAAGGGAACACGTTTGTTCAGTAAATGCAATGTAATTCCTTTCATCTCTATTGATCTTTGATTAAATTGGTTACTGTAAATCTAGTCTTTCTGTATTAGTCTGAATCATAGCCCCAGGTCATCCCATCTGTTTATCCTCTAATGATTCCTTAAACATCTTTCAAATCTGACTTTGAATTTATGTGTTTTTATTTCATATCCTATGTATCCCGACAATAAATCAGGTGCCAGCATGTGACTCATTATCAATGGTAGAACTTGAAGCTTGTGGGCTTCAATGAAAATCTGCAGCAGACCTCCCCTCAATTATCCTGGGTCTTGTTACATGGGCCAAAGGGACTATTTGGGCCTCTTTGGCTCCAAGACCCTGGTGCAACTGCAGTCCTTTCATCTACTATAGGTGCTCACTGAAATTGGCTTTGCAAAAATGGTTTATAGGCATATGATAGAGTGGGAAATTGTAGTAGTTATGGAAACAGTTAAACAGCATGAAACAGGATAATAACAAGTAAATTGTACAATACGGAACATATAAGAAGTCTTAAAGTTCATTTTAAACGTTAATGAAGCGTCTTGTGGATTATGTTTATTTCCCTCTAACAGGGGTGAAACATCCGTTCCTGTGAGAGGTACTTGTGACGCCCAGGAGACCGGGGTACCCAGCACCGGACCAATGGGGTCTGTCTCTTGAGGGAGATGTCACGGTTGGCTTGACCCGGTGCTGTGGCCTCAGGCAATGCACAGTGTAAGGGGTATCGTGAGGGAACAGGCACTTACTTGATCAGCAACAGGTTCTCCCAGCGGTGATGATCCTGATCCTGGATAGATAGCTATTGTCCAAATGAAAGTCTGAGGCACTGAAACGTTTAACCAGTTTACTTTAACATAAAAGGATTTACAACCAGTCCTGTCACCGGAGTCTATATGGGAACTCTGAGTTACTTTGACCCTGCCGGGGTCTTCGCCTCTTATTGTACGCAATTTCTGTGTGGCCCTGCTGCTGTATGTGAACTGGCTGCCGGCCCAATCTGTCCCCTCCGGGTCCTGGTTCGACGGGCAACCCGAGTCCTTTTATCGGCTTACCCCCTCCAGGAGTACCGCTGAACTCTGTGTCTGTTGCTGCGTCCGGCCCTAGTGAAGCTGATATCACCTCACGTTTTTCCGGTTGCTGTATTATATATAATGAATACAGCCACGGATCCGGTATCCGTCTTTGCGCCTGTTCTGGGTAGTGATTAATGCTACCCGGTTCTCACAATGTCCTTTTTCTCCGTCCCTTTTCTCCTCAGGCCGGTGATTTGGGCCTGGAAACCGTCATAGGACTGTTAGAAATTCAGTTGTATGACCTCTCACTTTCAGCTCCTTAGCCCAACTGCCAGTTTTTCTCTCAGACCAGAATGGATCAAGGGGAGTCTCTGGAGCTCCCCCTTCTGGCCGGAGGTGGTAGTGCAGTTTTGCTATCTTAGTACCTGTATTTAGTGTCAGTAACTATTTTTGTGGCAAATACCCCTAGGGGTGCCACATTCCCCCTTAGTTAAGAACAGTACTCCGGGACTGTGGGACGATAACATTTTGAAATAACAATTAATATGTACAGAGTCTTAAAAATGAAAAGTTACAAAAACCACTCAAGGAAACAAAAATAGAGTTCTGTAAAAAGTCACTTCAAATAGCGTCCATTAATACAGTTCTATCCTTGAAGGTACTAGGAAAGGCACTGCACTTTGTGTCCAAGAATTTAGTTCCATTTTTCCAACGGAGTTACCAATATAAAGTCTACAGAAAGTTCAAAAAGAGCAAAAAGCAAAGTTCAAAAAGCAGTCTTTCCGGAGCTTTGATTTAGTGCCTCCGGGCTGATAAAAAGTTCAAGAATATGCAATAAGTTCATACAGACAAGTCTCTGTAGGCACTGGGCTTAAACGTTGCAGACTGATAACAATGACTATACTACATTTTCTGTTTAACTATATACGGCATAACATATATACAATTCACATTATGAGCTTTATAGTTGGTAATCTGCATACCTGGCCGGTAATTGACCCTGGGTACTACGCTGTGATCTACGTAATAGCGGTGTCTCTTCATGTGGTGTACTACTGTCTACTGCGGATGTAGTATCTGCCCGCTCTGCTAAAGATAATTCCACGACTATGGAGTTGGCAAGTCCACCATGAATGGGATCACTCTGATCAGGAATCTGTTCTTCCTGGCCTGGAATCTCCTGTAGTACGGGGTCAGCCTCTTCCTGTCTTGGGACTTCTGGTATTGGGTTCGGTGTTGGGTAAAAGGCCACCATGGGAACCACTACTGCACCATGGTATGTTAGTAGGGTTTTGGGAAAGTCTCCTATACAGGTGTGATACATTTCCTCTTCTTTTTCCTTTACTGGTTGGACCTGCATGGGTTGAATAACTTCTGGTTCTGGCTGGACAACTTCTGTCTCTTTCAATGCTTCCGGACATAATTTAAGATTGTCTCTTGACACTAGTACAGATGATAAGCCCCCGTTTTTGCTAATGAGACACATTTTAGGATTATCCATTCTTGTTGGTAAAACTGTGTAGGGTACGGCTTCCCACTGATTGTCTAGTTTATTGGTTCGACGATTTCTCTTGAGCACTTGGTCACCCGGTCTTAATGGGGTCGCTAGAGCATTCTGGTTGAAAGTTCGCTCTTGTCTTTCTCTAGTTTGCTGAAGGCTTCTTTCCACACTCTCTTGCACTTGGCGATACTGCTTTTGCCGTATGATATCCCAATTGGAGTCTTGGACTTCTGCGTCTGGTTTCAGAATTCCCATTTCTAGATCGATTGGTAATTGGCCGGGTCTTGCACGCATAAGGTAAGCTGGGGTGCAATTGGTGGAGCTCACCGGGACATGATTATACAGATCCACCAAGTCAGGCAATTTCTCTGGCCATTGATTCCTTTCTGTCTCAGGTAAAGTCTTTAGTAGGTCTATTACAATATGGTTCATCTTCTCGCATAAGCCGTTTGTTTGTGGATGATAGGCCGTCGTCCGGATCTTTTTGCAACCATACATATTACAGAATTCTCTGAAGATCTCTGATTCAAAGGCTGTACCTTGGTCGGTGAGAACCTGTTCCGGATATCCATGGGGTCTACAAAAGTACGTTTGGAACGCTTTGGCTGCTGTTTTTGCTGTCAGATCTTTTACGGGTACTACTACCAAGAAGCGTGAATAATGGTCCACGATTGTCAAGGCATAGACATAGCCAGACCGGCTTGGTGTCAACTTCACATGGTCCATGGCTACAAGTTCAAGTGGTTGTTTGGTGATTATGGGCTGCAGTGGTGCTCTTTGGTTCTTTTGATCGTTTCTTCTGAGGTTACACGGGCCACAATTTCTGCACCACTGTTCGATTGATTTTCTCATCCCAACCCAATAAAATCTTTCTCTTAGAAGTACTTCTAACTTTTTCCAACCGAAGTGACCAGCACCATTATGGTAAGCTTCGAGGACCATCTTGACATCTTGTTTAGGCACGATAATTTGCCAAACCAATTCATGTGTTTTCGGATTGGTGTACCTTCTACAGAGCTTCCCTTGATACAGGAACATTTTGCCTCTCTCTTTCCAGAGTTGATGCGTCTCTTCTGGGGCATCCCCATCGGGATATGCAATTTGCTCAGTCAGCAGTTCCTTCACCAACTTCACAGCCGGATTGCTGTCTTGGGTGTCAGCCCATCTATGGTGTGCTAACGGATTAAAATTCACCTCTTGTTGTTTCTGATAGGTACTTGACTGATGATGTTTTGCCTTGGGATGATGGAAGGCTGGTAATTCAATTTCTTCAAGCTCCCCCGTTTCCTCTTCTACATCTCTCAAGTGTGGCATCCGGGATAGGGCATCAGCATTTCCATTCTTGCGATCTGCTCGATACTTGATTATGAAGTTGTAATTAGATAACTGGGCTATCCATCGCTGTTCTAACGCACCTAATTTGGCTGTGTCCAGGTGGGTCAACGGATTGTTGTCAGTATAGACAATAAATTCTGCAGTGGCCAGATAGTGTTTGAAACGTTCAGTCACAGCCCAAACTACTGCCAGTAGTTCCAATTTGAAGGAGCTGTAATTTTCTGAATTTCTTTCAGTAGGCCGGAGCTTTCTACTTGCAAAGGCGATTACTTTCTCCCGACCTTCTTGCTTTTGTGACAGCACCGCTCCTAGTCCCACATTACTGGCATCGGTGTAGAGAATGAAAGGTTGATGGTAATCTGGGTATGCCAGAACCTCTTCTCCGGTTAGTGCCTTCTTTAGTTGTTCAAAGGAGTCTTCCCTTTCGTCGTTCCACTGAAAAGGAGGGTTTCGGTTTGAAGGTTTCTTCGTCTGCCCTACCAAGGTGTCTTGCAAGGGTGCTGCCAACTTGGTAAATCCTTTTATAAATCTGCGATAGTAACCCACCAATCCCAGGAATTGTCTCACTTCTTTTGCGCTGGTAGGTCTTGGCCAATCCCTTATGGCGCTTATTTTCTCGGGATCTGGTGCTACTCCATCCGAACTCACGATGTGTCCCAGGTACTGTACCTTTGGCTTGAGAAGGTGACATTTGGATGGCTTGACTTTCATGCCATACCTGGATAAGGCTTCGAACACTTCTGCCAGGTCTATTAAGTGTTGTTCGTAAGTCTTTGAGTAGACGATCACATCATCTAGGTACAGGAGGACGGTCTCGAAGTTCTTGTGTCCGAGGCAGCATTCCATCAGCCGCTGGAAGGTACCGGATGCGTTGCAGAGTCCGAACGGCATGCGATTAAATTCACATAGACCCATTGGTGTGGTGAATGCCGTCTTTTCCTTATCTCTCTCAGCCACAGGGACTTGCCAATACCCGCTTGTTAAGTCTAAGGTGGAAAAATAATTAGCAGATTTCAAAGCAGTCAAGGACTCTTCTATCCTAGGCAAGGGGTAGGCGTCTTTATGGGTGATGTTATTAATCCGTCGGTAGTCTACACACATTCTCATGGTTCCGTCCTTCTTTTTGACAATCACTAGAGGGGCCGCCCAGGGGCTACAGCTGTCTCTTATTACCCCGGCCTGTTTCATCTCCCTCAGCATATCTTTTGCACATTGATAGTGAGCGGGCGGTATGGGTCTATATCTTTCTTTTATTGGGGGATGGTCACCGGTGGGGATTGTGTGTTCTACCCCTTCTATCCGTCCGAAGTCCAATGGGTGTTTACTGAAGACTTGTTCATATTCCGTCACTAGCCTATACACCCTTTGTTTTTGATGGGTAGGTGTTGAATTTATGCCCACGTGTAGCTGTTGGCACCAATCCTCCAATTCTCCATCTGAGCCGTTGACTTCCACCTGACAGGTTGGTTCTAAGGGCTCAATGGTTGTGATGGCATTGTTGTCAACAGTAAATAGCTTTGCCACTGTAGCATACCTTGGCAAAGTGACCTCTTCCTCTCCACAGTTCAAAAGTCGTACCGGCACTCGTCCCCGGTGTACCTCGACTACCCCTCGTGCTGTGAGTATAGTGGGCCTGCTGTCGGTGTACACTGGTTCTATTAAGGCTTGATAATCTCGTCCCTTAGTACCAATGGCTGCTCTACACCATACCAGCATTTCTGTTTTTGGTGGGATTACAATAGACGTTGGATCACTTACCCTCACACTGCCGATTTCTCCACCTGCAACTTCTACCTGTTGCCTTAACATCAATACTTTTATTTCCCTCCGGAGAACTCTCTGCTGGTAGGATTGGGCAGTTTCAGCAATTTGCTGTAAGACAGAAATAACTTCGGAAAAGCAGTTCTCTAACACATTCATTCCTATCAATACAGTGGGTTCACAGTTCCACCGGTCAATATCAACAACAATTATACCCTGTTTCTTCAATTCTACTTTACCAATCTTTATGGTCATCTCCCTGAATCCTAGTTTCGGTACCAACTTACCATTACTGGCCCATATATCTAGATCAACATCAGAGGGCCCTTTATCAATATCTGCATCAGCCCAGTACCTCTTATAAAGAATATACGGTATAGATGAAATCTGGGAACCTGTGTCCAGCAAAGCGTTGAGGGGAATTCCGTCCAGCACGATAGGGATAATGGGTCGTCCTCCGATGTACCTGTCGTGCCAGGGTGTTGGGCCTTGAAAGTTCATTCCTGCGAAGCGGCCCGCATTCCCAGGGGATTCCCATTTAAATCACAATCTCGTGCAAAGTGGCCTGGCTGCTGGCAACGGCGGCAAATGGGCTGTCCATCCGGTTGGTAGCGGTCGCGGGGTCGTCCTCTCCATGTCGGGTATCTCCGGGGTCTCATCCATGGAACATCCTCTCTACAGTTTGCCAACTCCATCTTGTGTCCTCTCATCTCCTGCATGGTTTTAGCCATTGAAGCAACAACATCAGCTAAAGAGTCAAGCTTTTGTTGAAGAGCCTCATTAGTACTGGGCCCCAGGGGCTTAGCAATGGCCCCAGACACAGCTGATGTCACTGGCACTCCCTGTTGTTGAGGTGCCTCTGCCATGGGTTGCGCAGGATCCTGATCCCGAGGTGCCTCTGCCAGCTGGAGACGTATAGCGCTCTCCTTTAATTGGGCAAATGTCAATTCAGGGTTCTTAAAAACAAGCATGCTCACATGCCCCCGGTGAGAAGGGGTGTAGAGTCCCTCAATAAATTGATCTCTTAGCAGTTTATCCGCTCCGGTGTTAAAAATGGGTTCAGCCAGTGTAAGTGATTTAAGGGCTTCCTGCAGGTTTAAGGCAAAGTCTCTCACGCCCTCATTAGCTTTTTGTTTGCAATTAAAGAATCGTATTTTAGCTTTGCTGCTGGCCGTGGTTTCAAATGTAGCTTTTAATCCAGCAAATATGCGTTCAACAGTGCCTTTTAGATCAGCTGCCCATGCTGTGACTTCTCGCTTAGCATGGACACTTAACAGCATCATCAGGAGACTAACACGCTGAACTTCACCCACGGGGAACATGTCAAAATGGGCCAGCATCTTTTCTCTGAAATCGTCAAGGGTATTAGGCTCACCTTCATACATTGGAAGCCACGGGCCACCCGGGGTATATGGCATCAGCACCGGCATGATGGGCGCCGCTCCTTGCACCGCTGCGCTACCGGACTCTCTATTGACACTCTGTCTTTCAGCTGCATTAGCGTCGCCGGGTGCTGCGGCGTCTCCGTGCTGCGACATACTGTGCCCCCTTAGTTAATTCGGACCCTTCCGGTCCTCCGCTTCCGTCGGGATAATGTAGATTAGTTACGCTGCGCAGCAGGATTGGTTTTTCCCTTGCTCTGACGTCAGAGCGCTCAGCTAGGTGCCGCCCACAATGACACGCCCCCTGCTGCTCCCGCCCGCCACGCGCTCTGTAATGGCGGATTCTGAAGTTTTTCAGTCAGACTGGGGCTCAGGTAATGGCGTAGCTCAATTAACAGTCTCGTGCCTAACGGTTATGAGGTGATGGCAGCCATCTTTACTCCATTATAACCAATGGGGAAAAGTCACTTTCAATAGTTTTTAATGGGAAATGGAATTTTCTTTAATAAAGTCAATTTTCAAGATTTTTCATCCAAGTTTTCACAGTTTTGGGCTCCAAACACGGCACACAATACCCGGTATACGGGCTGGCTGAATCCTGTTCGTGACGCCAATTGTGACGCCCAGGAGACCGGGGTACCCAGCACCGGACCAATGGGGTCTGTCTCTTGAGGGAGATGTCACGGTTGGCTTGACCCGGTGCTGTGGCCTCAGGCAATGCACAGTGTAAGGGGTATCGTGAGGGAACAGGCACTTACTTGATCAGCAACAGGTTCTCCCAGCGGTGATGATCCTGATCCTGGATAGATAGCTATTGTCCAAATGAAAGTCTGAGGCACTGAAACGTTTAACCAGTTTACTTTAACATAAAAGGATTTACAACCAGTCCTGTCACCGGAGTCTGTATGGGAACTCTGAGTTACTTTGACCCTGCCGGGGTCTTCGCCTCTTATTGTACGCAATTTCTGTGTGGCCCTGCTGTATGTGAACTGGCTGCCGGCCCAATCTGTCCCCTCCGGGTCCTGGTTCGACGGGCAACCCGAGTCCTTTTATCGGCTTACCCCCTCCAGGAGTACCGCTGAACTCTGTGTCTGTTGCTGCATCCGGCCCTAGTGAAGCTGATATCACCTCACGTTTTTCCGGTTGCTGTATTATATATAATGAATACAGCCACGGATCCGGTATCCGTCTTTGCGCCTGTTCTGGGCAGTGATTAATGCTACCCGGTTCTCACAATGTCCTTTTTCTCCGTCCCTTTTCTCCTCAGGCCGGTGATTTGGGCCTGGAAACCGTCATAGGACTGTTAGAAATTCAGTTGTATGACCTCTCACTTTCAGCTCCTTAGCCCAACTGCCAGTTTTTCTCTCAGACCAGAATGGATCAAGGGGAGTCTCTGGAGCTCCCCCTTCTGGCCGGAGGTGGTAGTGCAGTTTTGCTATCTTAGTACCTGTATTTAGTGTCAGTAACTATTTTTGTGGCAAATACCCCTAGGGGTGCCACATACTGTATTGGCTCTTACTAGACCAATGGTCACCGATTCTTCCCGCTAGGCCGCAAGTCCTCCTAACAAAGTCTACCAAAGAACATTGGGTCTCCATTGCTTCAATTGATCCCCGCCCTGTCCGCTGTCCTAGTGCAGGCCAACCCCTGTACTGTACATCAGTGCTGGAAGCGACGGCTTGGCTCACTCATGTCGACTGTTTACCACAGCAGGCGTCCTCTCTCAGGCGAAGTCTCCTCACAGGTCTTTGGCACTTGACCGATGGCAGGAGTCTCTCGTGTCCAAAAGGGTGAGGGCTGGGCTCTGGCTGCTGACTGGCGTCGTCTGGGTTCTGGGTATTGACCGGCACAAGTCTGGGATTTGTGCCTTGACCGGAATAGTCAGACTTCCGGGTATTGACCGGCGTAGAATGGGTCCTCATGTCTTAACCGGTGTAGTCTCTATTCCTGGTCTAACCATTTATACTAACGAACCCAGTCATCAATGTCATCTGACTAGTTGTCACATCCAAACTCATCCTGCCTGCAACTCTTCCTCCCCAATGAATTCATCTATGGGTGCTGTGATCATATTAACCCCACATGTACCTCACAGAATTTTATGCCATTGAGCAGTGAAGAAAGAATAAATTACATTTTTACCGCTAAAATGTTGTTTTAGTCCCAAGTTTTCAATTTTTCTAAGGGCTAATAGGAGAATTTTTTGCAATTAGGTCTATTTTTTCCTGAGTGCGCCAATAGTCTACATGTAATTGAGCAATACTTTTCAGGCACAGTGCACCGCTCAGAAGGGAAGGAGCACTATATTATAGTGCAGATTTTACTGTTCTGGTTTGCGGGTGCCATAACCCACTAGTAAAGCCTCTAAGGTGCCCGCACAGCAGAACCACCCCCATAAGTGACCCCATTTTACAAACCACACCTCTCAACAAATTCATCTAGGGGTGCAGTGATCAAATTGACACCAAGGGTGTGTCACAGAATTTTATACTATTGTGCAGTGAAGAAAAAATAATTAAATTTTTACAACTTCGATTTTACATTTTCACACAAGAAGTGGCTAGTGCTAGAAGAGCAGAATCCCTCTCTCAAGTGACCCACCTCATTTTGGAAATGTTACCCCTTTTGGGAATTTACAGGTGTAGTGATGATTTGACTCCATGGGTGTTTTCCAGAAACAGGCAGCAGTGGATGTTGCTGAGTGAAAATTGCAAACTGCGGTTTTAGTGACCAGTATGGAGCGCCCCCACGTTAGGGCAATGGGGAACTCGGATCCGGGCCCTTCTGTTCTCGGTGGGGATGTCACGGTGGCTAGACCCGGTCCGTGGCCCTTTGAGGGGCGTCCAATAAAAGGACAAAAGTTATTAGGATAATGTTCGTGACGCTACCTGTGGTATTCGGTCAGGGTGACCGACGCTGCTTAGGGGTCCGCTGGGGTGATGTGATGGCAGCTAGATGGTATACCTTCCCACAGGTGAAGTATGTCCCCAGGGCTTCCCAGAGTGCATGGATGGATGGTGTGATGCGCAGTGAACAACGAGGACACAAGGTTGCAGTCTCTTTACCTTTACTGAAGGCTTCAGCATCCACAGTCCAGGGTAGGGACCACAGGCTAGGCACAGTCCGGCCGGTCTGAAGGCAAATCCAGAGTCCCCTTATCCAGGTGGAAATCGATAGCCTTCCCCCGGCGCACAGTAATACAGTAGGTCCCTACTTGCATAAGCTCCAATAAGGTCCTCACTGTTGTTACTCCTCTCACTGTTCCCCGCGGTCGGATAGAACAAAACACGTATGACCGGTGGCCTGAGGCTTTTTATAGGGACCCTAGAGACGCCCCGGCCCCCACAAGTTGCTACCATGCCTCCTGTGTAAATGGTCGGGCAGCTAATGTGGAATTAACTGTCCTGCCAGTCTCTGAAGTAATGGCATAGAGCTCCTTACTCCCTCAGTGTTCTGGCTACCGGGCCTGCGCTTCAGAAAGAGGCAGCCTGCTTCTAGCTGGTGTCCCTCTGATGTTTCACTCCTGTTGCTATGACTTAGTTGCTCACTCACTGCAACACACTTCCTTTCGTGTCCTTTCCTAGGATGCTGCCGCATGGGATGCAGGCGCAGCTCCGTGTACCCTCGTCCTCCTCAGACCACAGTCTGGATCTGATTGGAGATCACTCCAGCCAGCTCCACCTGGAGACCTTTCCGTGTCAGTTCCCAGCAAGGAACTCTGACTAACTTCCTCCCAAACCCACCAGTTTTACCCAAGTGTGAGGCGTGGCCTAGTAGATAGAACCTTTGCTCCCCCTAGTGGACCGGAGTGTGAAGTGTATGTAATGGTTGTGATACCTGGACAGAAGATCTTCTTCATTGCCTTCAGACGTAACATCACTCCCGCTGGTGGAAGAATAACATTACTGCAACGAACCAGGACTCTGGGGCGCTGCACACCCCCCGTTAAATCCAGTACTCCCGGACTGGGAAAAAGAAAACAACAATACATCAGCAAAAGACATGCAAAATTTTTGAAATGCTAATAAACAAGTTAATATACAGTAAAGACCAAAAGTTTGGACACACCTTCTCATTTAAAGATTTTTCTGTATTTTCATGACTATGAAAATTGTAAATTCACACTGAAGGCATCAAAACTATGAATTAACACATGTGGAATTATATACTTAACAAAAAAGTGTGAAACAACTGAAATTATTGGCTTACTGAAAGTCTGGTCGAATAATAATAAAATATTATTGGCAAGTCCACCTCTTTTTGGCCTCAGATTGATCAATATCAGTTTATATTTTTTTCTGAGGACTTTGAAATACGATAAACTCATTGACTGATATTTTTGACCCCCTTGATCTATTATTGACAACTGAAATTATGTCTTATATTCTAGGTTCTTCAAAGTAGCCACCTTTTGCTTTGATGACTGCTTTGCACACTCTTGGCATTCTCTTGATGAGCTTCAAGAGGTAGTCACCGGGAATGGTTTTCACTTCACAGGTGTGCCCTGTCAGGTTTAATAAGTGGGATTTCTTGCCTTATAAACGGGGTTGGGACCATCAGTTGTGTTGTGCTGAAGTCTGGTGAATACACAGCTGATAGTCCTACTGAATAGCCTGCTAGAATTTGTATTATGGCAAGAAAAAAGCAGCTAAGTAAAGAAAAACAAGTGGCCATCATTACTTTAAGAAATGAAGGTCAGTCAGTCCGAAAAATTGGGAAAACTTTGAAAGTGTCCCCAAGTGTAGTGGCAAAAACCATCAAGCGTTACAAAGAAACTGGCTCACATGAGGACCGCCCCAGGAAAGGAAGACCAAGAGTCACCTCTGCTTCTGAGGATAAGTTTATCCGAGTCACCAGCTTCAGAAATTGCAGGTTAACAGCAGCTCAGATTAGAGACCAGGTCAATGTCACACAGAGTTCTAGCAGCAGACACATCTCTACAACAACTGTTAAGAGGAGACTTTGTGCAGCAGGCCTTCATGGTAAAATAGCTGCTAGGAATCCACTGCAAGGACAGGCAACAAGCAGAAGAGACTTGTTTGGGCTAAAGAACACAAGGAATGGACATTAGACCAATGGAAATCTGTGCTTTGGTCTGATGAGTTCAAATATGAGATCTTTGGTTCCAACCACCGTGTCTTTGTGCGACGCAGAAAAGGTGAACGGATGGACTCTACATGCCTGGTTCCCACCGTGAAGCATGGAGGAGGAGGTGTGATGTGTGGGGGTGCTTTGCTGGTGACACCAGCAAAATTGAAGGCAAAATTGAAGACATACTGAACCAGCATAGCTACCACAGCATCTTGCAGCGGCATGCTATTCCATCCGGTTTGTGTTTAGTTGGACCATCATTTATTTTTCAACAGGACAATGACCCCAAACACACCTCCAGGCTGTGTAAGGGCTATTTGACCAAGAAGGAGAGTGATGGGGTGCTACGCCTCCAGAGTCGCCAGATCTGAACCCAATTGAGATGGTTTTGGGTGAGCTGGACCGCAGAGTGAAGGCAAAAGGGCCAACAAGTGCTAAGCACTTCCAAGATTGTTGGAAGACCATTCCCGGTGACTACCTCTTGAAGCTCATCAAGAGAATGCCAAGAGTGTACAAAGCAGTCATCAGAACAAAAGGTGGCTACTTTGAAGAACCTAGAATATAAGACATTTCAGTTGTTTCACACTTTTTTGTTAAGTATATAATTCCACATGTGTTAATTCATAGTTTTGATGCCTTCAGTGTGAATTTACAATTTTCATAGTCATGAAAATATAGAAAAATCTTTAAATGAGAAGGTGTGTCCAAACTTTTGGTCTGTACTGTATAATAAGCTTCCCTTTATGGGAGGTGAGAACACTTGAACGTTGCAAACAATGACATATTTACTGTATTTTCTGGCGTATAAGACTACTTTTTAACCCTTGAAAATCTTCTCAAAAGTTAGGTATCGTCTTATACGCCAGGTGTCGTCTTATAGGGCAGGTGCGGAGTAATCTGCGGTTGCCGCATATTGTGGGGGGAGCGGTCCCAATGACAAGGAGAGGGGGCACCTCACCGGGAAGGTGTAAGTGAAGCAGAGGCAGAGAAGGAGATAATAGGATACAAGGGCGAGCCAGATTAGTGAAAGAAGAGTGTTTTTCTAGGTACAGCACCGCTCTCTCTCTCTTTTTTGCATACCCCTGGCATCCCAGACGCTGACAGTTTGCTTCACTTACACCTTCCTGGTGAGGCGCTCCCTCACCTCGTCATCGGGACTACTGCCCCCCACTATATACAGGTCCTTCTCAAAAAATTAGCATATAGTGTTAAATTTCATTATTTACCATAATGTAATGATTACAATTAAACTTTCATATATTATAGATTCATTATCCACCAACTGAAATTTGTCAGGTCTTTTATTGTTTTAATACTGATGATTTTGGCATACAACTCCTGATAACCCAAAAAACCTGTCTCAATAAATTAGCATATTTCACCCATCCAATCAAATAAAAGTGTTTTTTAATAACAAACAAAAAAACCATCAAATAATAATGTTCAGTTATGCACTCAATACTTGGTCGGGAATCCTTTGGCAGAAATGACTGCTTCAATGCGGCGTGGCATGGAGGCAATCAGCCTGTGACACTGCTGAGATGTTATGGAGGCCCAGGATGCTTCAATAGCGGCCTTAAGCTCATCCAGAGTGTTGGGTCTTGCGTCTCTCAACTTTCTCTTCACAATATCCCACAGATTCTCTATGGGGTTCAGGTCAGGAGAGTTGGCAGGCCAATTGAGCACAGTAATACCATGGTCAGTAAACCATTTACCAGTGGTTTTGGCACTGTGAGCAGGTGCCAGGTCGTGCTGAAAAATGAAATCTTCATCTCCATAAAGCATTTCAGCCGATGGAAGCATGAAGTGCTCCAAAATCTCCTGATAGCTAGCTGCATTGACCCTGCCCTTGATGAAACACAGTGGACCAACACCAGCAGCTGACATGGCACCCCACACCATCACTGACTGTGGGTACTTGACACTGGACTTCAGGCATTTTGGCATTTCCTTCTCCCCAGTCTTCCTCCAGACTCTGGCACCTTGATTTCCGAATGACATGCAAAATTTGCTTTCATCAGAAAAAAGTACTTGGGACCACTTAGCAACAGTCCAGTGCTGCTTCTCTGTAGCCCAGGTCAGGCGCTTCTGCCGCTGTTTATGGTTCAAAAGTGGCTTTACCTGGGGAATGCGGCACCTGTAGCCCATTTCCTGCACACGCCTGTGCACGGTGGCTCTGGATGTTTCCACACCAGACTCAGTCCACTGCTTCCTCAGGTTCCCCAAGGTCTGGAATCGGTCCTTCTCCACAATCTTCCTCAGGGTCCGGTCTCCTCTTCTCGTTGTACAGCGTTTTCTGCCACATTGTTTCCTTCCAACAGACTTACCATTGAGGTGCCTTGATACAGCACTCTGGGAACAGCCTATTTGTTGAGAAATTTCTTTCTGGGTCTTACCCTCTTGCTTGAGGGTGTCAATGATGGCGTTCTTGACATCTGTCAGGTCGCTAGTCTTACCCATGATGGGGGTTTTGAGTAATGAACCAGGCAGGGAGTTTATAAAAGCCTCAGGTATCTTTTGCATGTGTTTAGAGTTAATTAGTTGATTCAGAAGATTAGGGTAATAGGTCGTTTAGAGAACCTTTTCTTGATATGCTAATTTATTGAGACAGGTTTTTTGGGTTATCAGGAGTTGTATGCCAAAATCATCAGTATTAAAACAATAAAAGACCTGACAAATTTCAGTTGGTGGATAATGAAGCTATAATATATGAAAGTTTAATTGTAATCATTACATTATGGTAAATAATGAAATTTAACACTATATGCTAATTTTTTGAGAAGGACCTGTACTTCGACTGCAGATTGCTCCGCACCCACCCTATAAGACGACACCCGGCATATAAGACAACCCCCGACTTTTGAGAAGATTTTATATTTTAACTGGAAAAGTTGGGGGTCGTCTTATACGCCCAGTCGTCTTATACGCCGGAAAATACGGGTACATTGTGCGCATAACTTGCAAAGGCAAATAGAAAACATTTACTATCTAACTATGAAACATAATTACCCATACAGGTATTCTATCTTACTAAGTGCAAGTACCCTCTAAGGGTATACTATCATTAACCCTTAAGGTGCTAATCAACATTCTTCTTATCTTTCTTCTACACATGCAGGACTATCTGTCTACCCCCACGGGCCTACAGCATTTCTTTCTAAAACCTATCATTTTTAACTTAACTTAACTTCAATTTTATTTAAAGTACATCACTTTAACATTTTATTCTAAACATTATCAAACATTCTATCACTATCTAATCTTCTACATACTACCTGCTAAGTAAACATTATTGCTATCTAACTTCTTAAGGCAAAGTGCAACAAGTAAACATTCCCTTTAAGAGGGAAACTCAAGTCTTTTTCGAGGTAGTGCAAACAATCAACAAGTCAGTTATAAACTTTTAAAACAGCAAAAACTTTCATGAAGTCCTCAGGAACAGTTTCTTCGCAAAGGCTTCTTTTTGTAAAACCAGTAGAGAGCACCTTTAAGAAGGTGCAAACTATGTACAAGCAAGTTCCAATCATGCACAGTTCATGATTCTACAGTTCTTTTGTATAAAAGGTAGAAACTTGTGCAAAAACAGGTGCAACTGAAACATAGGATCCCTTTAAACAGGGGACCCCTTTAAGGAATAACCCTAGACAGGTTCAGTACTTGGAAAAGCAGCAAAAAGGAAATGTTTTTGAACTATTTACAGTTTTTCAGGACTTCGAGGTTTGTTAGTGATGCCACTCTGGGGGCAGTACCGGTGGGGATAGACCTGCTGGAAACAGGCGACTACCTGGTACTACATAGAGGGCATCCGCACTCCTGATGGGAGTCTGTCTGCTCACAGTTCTTTGCTCCACCAGGGCACCAGCACATCTGGTGCACAGAATGACAGGTGCTCTTTGAGGAATGGCGGCAGTTATTGTTTCTCTCACCTGGCCAGATGAGGGCGGTGTCGGGCAATGTGGAGCCTCTGGTGACAACGGCTCCGAGTCTCTAGGTGGCGATGGCAGGGAGTCGATGGGCACTAGGAGGGTCTCGTCGGTGGCCAGGGCAGGTTCGGATTGCTTACCTGCCACTGCGGCGTCTACGGTGCCGGTCTCTTCCACTGCAGGTGGCGACTCCGTCAGCTGGATGCGCTGCTGCTCCTGGATACTGGCAGCTGCGCAGTACCAAGATTTCCGGAGCTTGCGGCACAGCTCCTCGACTTCCGCGCCGAGAACCTCTGGGTTCATACAAGGCGGCGAGGCCTCTTCGGCTTCTGATTGATGGACAGCACAGCAAGTATTCTCCCCCTCCTCCTCTTCTGGACGGCGGTTCCTTCTTCCTCCACGAAGATGCGAACTTGGCTTCAGGAAAATGGCCACCGCGATCTCCATCTGCGCACGCGCGGCATCCTGCGGCCATTTTCCTGAAGCCCCGGGAAGCCGAGAAGTACCATCTGCGCACGCGCGGCTTCACAAAGATGGCCACGCCCACCAATAAACCGCGGAATAGCGCAGATCGCGCTTTTTTCCTTCACCTGCGCACTGGATTTGCCTGCTGGGCATGCGCACACCACTACGCCACCAACGGAGATCTGGGGGAGAAACAGCGCTGTCACCACACCCATATGACCAGACCAGCGTGAGTGACAGCCCAAAACGGCGACTTTACAAAGGTATTTCGGCAGCATAGGTGGGGAATAAAGGCTCCAAAAATACACTAATTTAAAGCACAGCTCTGCCCCTATTTAGCGCTATTTTTATATCTTGAAAAAACGGGGTGACAGGTTCCCTTTAAAGTAACGTTGGAACAGTAGCATGAAGCCATTCATTATTCAGAATTGGAACGATGATAAAGACGTGAAGGGGTTAACCTAAAAGGAATCTGAGACAATGATGGCAGAGAATGGTTTAAGTACAAGGAAACAAAGCACCAGTCCCAGACGGTGTTTATACTAAGTCCGACCAGCCACAGCGAGGTACATGGCGTGTGGAGCTAGTCTGAGGCCTGAACGTATGGACTAATACTGGCTGCCTGCTACAGGCGTGTTCTCTCATCACCACCAGTGAATGTTCATCCAGTTCCAGACCAAAGAATTCTGCAGGAAGGAAAAAAATTACAAAACTAGATTAAAAAAAAAACAAAGAGAGATAAAAATAGGATTTTGGGGAAAATTACAAACTTTCCAAACGATGAAATCCAGAAGTTTTCTATACACGTATTAAAAAAACCCCCCCACTACAATAATATCCAAAAGTTGGTCCGGAGGCATCCAGCAATCACCTCCTTCGAGCATCCATGTGCGTGTGTTGTTTACTGTACAGGGCACGTCAAGCCATCATCTGTTGGAAAAAGCTAAATGTTCGCTAACTTTCATCGCGTACCACACCTAATCTGTTTCATAGATATGACAACTCCTAATATCCACTTAACAGATGCTTAAAGAGGCAGCATGGTAACTGCAAACATATTCCATAGCTTGGCTAAAGCGGAAAAAAACACACAAAAAATGTAAGGTATGGGGGAAAATTTAGTTAAAGATCTGATTATCACTAGATTTCACAATATAAAATCCATAAATAATGAAGTAGATCTCTTATATCTAATAAGGCTGGTGTACTGACTTTGAAAAGACAGGTAAAAACATCAATATCATTTTTTCTTTTATACTTTCTGACAATTTTATAACTTCAGACACAGCTAATTTTAATATAACAATTATACAGCGATTCTGACATGGATTTTCAAAGTAAGTACACCACCCGTCTCAAGTCTAAAATATCTATGTAATAACACAGGTCTACAAAAAATATATTTTGTAATCATCGCAGGTGAGTGACTTTATACTTTTCTGAATCATCTTTTTGTCCTGATTTCAAATTGCCTCTTCAGAGAGGAAGAGGACTAGAACTCTAGTGCCACCTATTCGAAGTAGCAATCCTAATCAGCCAAACCAGATCTCCACTTTGCACTGATGAGGGGCAGTAACCCCGAAACACAGTGTCTGCAAATTGAGATTCTGGTTTGGCTATTATCCTAAGTCATGTGACAAGGCTCGCTAAAGGGTCGACATTGACTGTTAGGATTGCTACTTCCAGAGGAGCCTTTCGGCTTTAAGTCTCCTCGCCTCGACATGCTTAACATGTCACTCTCTGCAAGGAGAAACGATATTTCTTGGATTCCTGTCCTGATTTCAAAAATGTATATAGTTTTTCTGTAGCACGTATAGTTTCCATGGAGCCGCATCATTATTATAAGGTATAGGAAATAAAGTGGCGAAATTAAGAAAACAGTAATCTACATATCAGAAAAAAATGCTTCACCTTACAAAACAGTTTTTATTGAACCAAAATAATTTCAGATGCAAAATAGAAACCAAAATATTAGCAGAAATTAAAAGTGCTTGACATTAGACTGTCGTTGATACGATTTTTAGGGTTGTCTCTATATAACATCCAACAGTAATCTGCCATCATTGAGTCATTCCAAAAACCCTGGTAGCGGTGTTCCATTACTTTAATGTCCTGGTGAAACCACTCGCCTTGTTCATCGCTTACATCCCCAAGATTTTGAGGCATGAAATCTAAATGTGAATGCAAAAAGTGCATTTTCAGAGACGTGCGACATCCAAGACACTGCTATGCATTTAGCAGTTCCGCAACACCTTCAACATATTCTGGAGATTTTTTTTCCTAAGAAGTTTTCACAGATCCACTTGAAGCTGTCCAAGATCCTAATTCCTTATCATTAGAGTTCCTTCCAGCACATCATCTCTCATAAGCTCTCTGATCTGAGGACCAAAAAATACACCTTCCTTCAGTTTTGCTGGTGAAATGCTGGAGAATTACTGTGAAATGTACTGGAACCCTTGACAATTTGTCTTTGCCATGGCTTTCACAATTTTTTTTAATCAATCCCAACTTTATATGTAGTGGAGGAAGAAAGATTTTTGTTGGAGCAACTAAAGGATTATGCTGAACATTGTCTACCTGGAACATAGATGATGATTCTCTGTCCCCAATCACTGCGAACATAATGCTCTACTGTACTTCTACTGTTCCATAAACACAAGAAGCAAAAATGTTTTGTGATACCTCCTTGCATTCCCATTAGCAGACCAATCACTTTCAAATCTCCACAGATAGTCCATTGATGATGCTTATATTGTATAGCATCCAAAACAACTGACAGATTTGGTAGAAAAAGGTGCAAAAGCAACCGGGATAACCGCAGCCTTGTAAGGATTGTTAAGAAAAGGCCACACAAAAATTTTGGGGAGATTCACAAGGAGTGAACTGCTGCTGGAGTCATTGCTTCAAGAGCCACCACACACAGATGTATCCAGGACATGGGCTACAAGTGTCGCATTCCTTTTTTTCAAGCCACTCATGACCAATAGACAACGTCAGAAGCAGAAGCGTCTTACCTGGGCCAAGGAGAAAAAGAACTTTTTTTTTGGAAGTGCATTTGAACAGCAAGGTTGATTGCTGTTGAGGGGAACTAGAAAAAAAAAAATCTATAAATCTTCAGCAGAGCGAGTGTGAGCGAGCTGAGTGTGTCCTGAGCGTAAGTGTGGACGGCGGTAAGTGTGACTTGTGATTCAGTGAAGAGGTATTTGGAAAGCCTTTAACAAATACCTGTGTGAATTGGTGTGAGTTGCTGAATTGGGGGTAGGTATATTCATAAGGGTTAACTTAGGGTGGGGGCTCATAGTTAAGGGTTTATAAGGGGCAGCTGTTTGGGGCTCAAGTCCTTTTTGGAAGTGCATTTGAACAGCAAGGTTGATTGCTGTTGAGGGGAACTAGAAAAAAAAAAATCTATAAATCTTCAGCAGAGCGAGTGTGAGCGAGCTGAGTGTGTCCTGAGCGTAAGTGTGGACGGCGGTAAGTGTGACTTGTGATTCAGTGACTTTGGATTCAGGGAGTTTCCAGGGGAGGAATTGCTGTCTGATTTTTATTAATACTTTGTATTTATTTATTTATTTTTTTTTAATTGAACTGTTCTGTCTGGTGCAATCCCCATTAGGAAATGTGCTCCACGATTGTTAATGCCATCCAGTGCACATCTTGCCACATGTATGCAGTCCTTGAGCAGCCGATCGAGGGTGCATACTGCTGTGCGAGATGTGAGCACGTTGTGCATTTGGAAACCCAGATTCTGACTCTAAATGTGCAGCTGGCAACACTGAGATCCATAGACAATATGGAGAGGAGTCTTCTGCTCACGGAGCAGACGCTCAATGGGACAGATGAGGGGGGTGATGGTGGGATGGAGCTGCAGGACAATGAAGTAGCAAGCTGGGTGACAGTTAGGAAGCGGGGTAGAGGGAAGAGTGCCAGGGAGGCTAGTCCTGATCTGGAACACCCCAATAAGTTTGCTAAGTTGGCAGATGAGGGGGGTGCCAGTACAGGGGTAGCACTGCTGCAGCCAGGCATGTCCTCTGAAAGCCGGAGGAGTGACTGCTCCAGTAAGGAGGGAAATAGGAGAGCAGGGCAGGCCAGATAGGTGCTGGTAGTGGGGGACTCAATTATTAGGGGAACAGATAGGGCAATCTGTCACAAAGACAGGGATCGTCGAACGGTGTGCTGCCTACCTGGCGCTCGAGTCCGACACATCGCTGATCGGGTGGACAGATTATTGGGAGGGGCTGGTGAGGACCCAGCGGTCATGGTGCACATTGGCACTAATGACAAAGTTAGAGGTAGGTGGAAGGTCCTTAAAGATGATTTCAGGGAATTAGGCTGCAAGCTGAAAGCAAGGACCTCCAACGTGGTATTTTCCGAAATACTGCCGGTACCACGTGCCACGCCAGAGAGGCAACGGGAGATTAGGGAGGTTAATAAGTGGCTCAAGAATTGGTGTAGGAAAGAGGGGTTTGGGTTCCTGCAGAACTGGGCCGACTTCTCAGTTGGCTACAGGCTCTACGCTAGGGACGGGCTGCACCTCAATGGGGAGGGTGCAGCTGTGCTGGGGGAGAGAATGGCTAGAAGGTTGGAGGAGTGTTTAAACTAGGAGTTCGGGGGGAGGGTATTCATTTTATAGGAGGGGAAGATAGTGCAGACAGAGACCTGGGCACAAATAGGGAAGTTGGGGGTGGCGGTGGCATGGGGCTTGGGGTCAGAACAGTTAATAATTTAAGAAATAGAAGTACAGAGAGGAACATAAAGTGCATGTATACTAATGCCAGAAGCCTCGCCAACAAAATGGACGAATTAGAACTAATGTTGTTGGAGCATAATTATGACATGGTGGGGATATCTGAAACGTGGCTGGATGAGAGCCATGACTGGGCTGTTAACTTGCAGGGCTACAGCCTGTTCAGAAATGACCGTACAGATAAGCGAGGGGGAGGGGTGTGTCTATATGTAAAATCATCCTTAAAACCCATCCTGCGCGATAATATAGGTGAATTTAATGAAAATGTAGAATCCCTGTGGGTGGAGATAAGGGGAGGGGGAAAAAATAATAAATTACTGATAGGGGTTTGTTATAAATCTCCAAAAATAATGGAAGCAATGGAGAATATCCTCGTAAAGCAAATAGATGGAGCTGCGACTCAAGGAGAAGTCATTATTATGGGGGACTTCAACTACCCTGAAATAGATTGGGGAATAGAAACCTGCAGTTCCAGCAAAGGTAATCAGTTTTTGACAATTATGAGAGACAATTACCTTTCACAACTGGTTCAGGACCCAACAAGAAGGGGGGCACTGCTAGACCTAATATTAACCAACAGGCCAGACCGCATATCAAATATAAGGGTTGGGGGTCACTTGGGAAATAGCGATCACAAAATAATAAGTTTTCAAGTATCCTTTAAAAAGATGTGTAGTAGAGGGGTTACAAGGACACTAAACTTCAGGAGGGCAAATTTCCAACGGATGAGAGAGGATCTTGGTGCAATTAACTGGGACGATATCCTGAGACACAAAAATACACAAAGAAAATGGGAGACGTTTATTAGCATCCTGGATAGGACCTGTGCACAGTATATACCGTATGGGAATAAACATACTAGAAATAGGAGGAAACCAATATGGCTAAATAGAGCTGTAAGGGGCGCAATAAGTGACAAAAAGAAAGCATTTAGAGAATTAAAGGAAGTAGGTAGTGAGGAGGCATTAAATAAATACAGAAAATTAAATAAATTCTGTAAAAAGCAAATCAAGGCAGCAAAGATTGAGACAGAGAGACTCATTGCCAGAGAGAGTAAAAATAATCCTAAAATATTCTTTACCTACATAAATAGTAAGAAACTAAAAAATGATAGTGTTGGCCCCCTTAAAAATAGTCTGGGTGAGATGGTGGATGAGGATGAGGAAAAAGCCAATATGCTAAATGACTTTTTTTCATCAGTATTTACACAAGAAAATCCCATGGCAGACAAAATGTCTAGTGATAAAAATTCCCAATTAAATGTCACCTGCTTAACCCAGCAGGAAGTGCGGCGGCGTCTAAAAATCACTAAAATTGACAAATCTCCGGGCCCGGATGGGATACACCCTCGAGTACTGCAGGAATTAAGTACAGTCATTGATAGACCATTATTTTTAATCTTTAAAGACTCCATAATAACAGGGTCTGTGCCACAGGACTGGCGTATAGCAAATGTGGTGCCAATATTCAAAAAGGGGACAAAAACTGAACTCAGAAATTATAGGCCAGTAAGCTTAACCTCTACTGTGGGTAAAATACTGGAGGGCATTCTAAGGGATGCTATACTGGAGTATCTGAAGAGGAATAACCTCATGACCCAGTATCAGCACGGGTTTACTAGGGACCGTTCATGTCAGACTAATTTGATCAGTTTCTATGAAGAGGTAAGTTCCAGATTGGACCAAGGGAACCCAGTGGATGTAGTGTATATGGACTTTTCAAAAGCTTTTGATACGGTGCCACACAAAAGGTTGATACATAAAATGAGAATAATGGGGATAGGGGAAAATATGTGCAAGTGGGTTGAGAGCTGGCTCAGGGATAGGAAACAAAGGGTGGTTATTAATGGAGCACACTCGGACTGGGTAGCGGTTAGCAGTGGGGTACCACAGGGGTCAGTATTGGGCCCTCTTCTTTTTAACATATTTATTAATGACCTTGTAGGGGGCATTCAGAGTAGAATTTCAATATTTGCAGATGACACTAAACTCTGCAGGGTAATCAATACAGAGGAGGACAATTTTATATTACAGGATGATTTATGTAAACTAGAAGCTTGGGCTGATAAATGGCAAATGAGCTTTAATGGGGATAAATGTAAGGTCATGCACTTGGGTAGAAGTAATAAGATGTATAATTATGTGCTTAATTCTAAAACCCTGGGCAAAACCGTCAATGAAAAAGACCTGGGTGTATGGGTGGATGACAAACTTAAATTCAGTGGCCAGTGTCAGGCAGCTGCTACAAAGGCAAATAAAATAATGGGATGCATTAAAAGAGGCATAGATGCTCATGAGGAGAACATAATTTTACCTCTATACAAGTCACTAGTTCGACCACACTTAGAATACTGTGCACAGTTCTGGTCTCCGGTGTTTAAGAAAGACATAGCTGAACTGGAGCGGGTGCAGAGAAGAGCGACCAAGGTTATTAGAGGACTGGGGGGTCTGCAATACCAAGATAGGTTATTACACTTGGGGCTATTTAGTTTGGAAAAACGAAGACTAAGGGGTGATCTTATTTTAATGTATAAATATATGAGGGGACAGTACAAAGACCTTTCTGATGATCTTTTTAATCATAGACCTGAAACAGGGACAAGGGGGCATCCTCTGCGGTTGGAGGAAAAAAGGTTTAAGCATAATAACAGACGCGGATTCTTTACTGTAAGAGCAGTGAGACTATGGAACTCTCTGCCGTATGATGTTGTAATGAGTAATTCATTACTTAAATTTAAGAGGGGACTGGATACCTTTCTGGAAAAGTATAATGTTACAGGGTATATACACTAGATTCCTTGATAGGGCGTTGATCCAGGGAACTAGTCTGATTGCCGTATGTGGAGTCGGGAAGGAATTTTTTTCCCCAATGTGGAGCTTACTCTTTGCACATGGGTTTTTTTTGCCTTCCTCTGGATCAACATGTTAGGTTAGGCTATGGGTTGAACTAGATGGACATATAGTCTTCCTTCAACCTTAATAACTATGTAACTATGTAACTATGTAACTATGTAACTGGACTGTTGCTCAGTGGTCCAAGGTGTTGTTTTCAGATGAAAGTAAATTTTGCATTTCATTTGGAAATCAATGTCCAAGAGTCTGGAGGAAGAGTGGAGAGGCCACAATGCAAGTTGCTTGAGGTCTAGTGTGAAGTATCCACAATCAGTGTTGGTTTGGGGAGCCATGTCATCTGCTGGTGTAGGTCCACTGTGTTTTATCAAGACCACAGTCAGCGCAGCCGTCTACCAGAAAATTTTAGAGCACTTCATGCTTCCCTCTGCCGACAAGCTTTTTGGAGATGGGAATTTCATGCTCCAGCAGGACTTGGCACCTGTCCACACTGCCAAAAGTACCAAAACCTGGTTTACAAACAACAGTATCACTGTGCTTGATTGGCCAGCAAACTCTCCTGACCTTAACCCCATAGATGGGGGGTATTTTCAAGAAGAAGAGGAGACACCAGATCCAACAATACAGACGAGCTGAAGGCTGCTATCAAAGCAACCTGGGCTTCCATAACCTCTCAGCAGTGCCACAGGCTGATCGCCTCCATGCCACGCTGCATTGATGCAGTAATTGATGCATAGGAGCCCCAACCAAGTATTGAGTGTATTTACTGAACATACATTTCAGTAAACCAACATTTCGGATTTTAAAATCATTTTTCAAGCTGGTGTTATAGAGCATTCCAATTTACCCAGATAATGACTTTTGGGTTTTCTTTGGCTGTAAGCCATAATCATCAACATTAACAAAAATAAACACTTGAAATAGATCACTCTGTTTGTAATGACTCTATCTAATATATGAGTTTCACTTTTTGCATTGAAGAACTGAAATAAAGTAACTTTTTGATTATATTCTAATTTTGTGACAAGCACCTGTACGTTGCTTGCTGATGAGTCCTGATGATTTTTGGTATTTTAGGCTACAGCTGAAAAGGGGTAGCGCCGCTTATCTGCCCAGGTCTTTGAACAAATGCATTATCAGGATGCAGCAAACCCATGTAGCAAAGATGGTGGCAACACAGGTGCAAAATACTAATAAGACAACTACTCTCAGCCTACCAATTCATGAAGGGGGTGGCTTCTTAGTATATGTTTGCACAATAGAAACCTGTATAGTGCGCTGTTCACATGCAGGTAATGCATAGTCTCTGGTTCTCAGCCTATTAGTCACGAATTAGGCCCATACTATTCAATCAGGTGGGGTGCCTGGGAGTAACAATGGACTCTGCCCTGTCCTTTAAACTGCACATCCAAGCTCTCGCCACCTCCATCTCAAAATATTTACAGAATCCGTCCTTTCCTCAACCCTTACTCTACCAAAATGCTTGTGCATGCCCTAATCATCTATCGCCTCGACTACTGCAACATCCTCCTTTGTGGGCTACCCTCTAACACTCTCGCACCTCTCCAGTCCATCCTTAACTCTGTTGGCCGACTAATCTCTCTCCTCGCTACACTGCTGCTTCCCCTCTTTGAAAATCCCTTCACTGGCTCCCAATTTCCCAGTGTATCCAGTTTAAACTACTAACACTGACCTACAAAGCCATCCATAACTTTTCTCTTCTGTACATTTCCGTACTAATTTCTCAATATCTTCCCTCATGTAATCTCCGGTCCTCCCAAAACCTCCTTCTCTCCTCCATGCTTATTTGCTCCTCACCCAATCGCCTCCAAGACTTCTTCCATATATCCCCCATCCTTTGGAATTCAGTGCCTCAACACGTCCGGTTATCCACCACATTTGGATCCTTCAAACGGAACCTGAAAACCCATCTCTTCAAAGAAGCTTACAACCTGTAATGACCACACGGCCACCTCAACACCATCGGAGCTACTGCAACCCGTGACCTACTGTCTCCTTCCCCACCATCCTGTAGAATGTAAGCCCACAGGGGCAGGGTCTTCTCCCCTCTGTATAAGTCTGTCATTGTTAGTTTGTTTACTGTAAGTGATATTTGCATTTGGTGTAACCCCATCTCTTGTACAGTACCATGGAATTAATGGTGCTATATACATAAATAATAATAATACTACATAGTGTCAGCCTCCATGATTTACCTCTCCATATTTTACCTCTCCATATAGTCTCAGATAGGTGTTCAGTTTACATCTCGCTTCTGGAAGGATACTGTCACGCCGTAAGCGGCGTTAAAGGGGCAGGACGGCGTACTGGAACCCGCACCTGTCCCTACCACTTTAATGTGGCCCTGGCTTTCCCTTATCTCGGGTGTACCTATGATGATTAGGAGTCCCGAGCCGCCAGCGTATCCCTGTCTCCTGTGCAGGCCCTATAAGTGGCCCCCTCTCCCCCCAGGGAGGAGGACTGCACCAGTGTATAAACACAACAATAAACAGGGTATACAGACAAGGTAACTAAAAGTCTCAAACTCACCAAATACTCACACAACCACAGAGGGTGCACATAGAAGAGAAGTGAAGGAGAAAACTTGGAAGGAAAACAGGTTTAACAAGCAACCAAACCGCAGACACCAATCTCTGTAATAAACCTCCAAGCTCCAAATATCACTCTCCTTCAACCTCCAAACCAGGCAGCAGAGCTGATCACTGACACTAGCTGTAATCAAGGCTGGGTCTATATAGAGGAGGAGATTACAAAAATCCACTTCAGCTGACAGATACCCTGCAAACTACTGAATGTTAATTTGGATTTCTCTTCTGCCTAGCATTCACAGTCCAATGGCCAGGTAGAGCAGGTCAATCAGATCTTGACCAACTTCCTTTGTCAATGCCAACCACAATGATTGGGCTGAACACCTGCCTTGGGATGAATTCTTGTACAACAACCATGTGAATGAATCCTCTGGTAAGTCTCCATTTCTTATGGAAACATAGCTAGGAGTATGGATTAAGGAAAATGGCATATTGAAAGCCAAGAGTGACTCTCCATACAGCATAGAAAACATAAGAGAACATTTGGGAGCCTAAACCTCAAAAATAAAGAATTGTGAACAAGTAAAGTCAGTCTATAAATCTTGCTATTTAAGAACATAAAAAATAGATTTTATTCATAAATGCACAAATAAGACATATGAACATAGATTTATTCACGGTGTAAATAATTATAAATATGACAGGAGGGCAGTGATACAACCATGTACCAGGAAGAAAACAAGCCGGTCACTACACATAATATGGGGACAGCACCATTGCCAATTGTACAGCTCTCGGTTTGTTGTGTTAAAAAAAATGGGGGTAGTCCATGAATGTCTTATGCCAAGCACAGGATGCAATAGGTGTTTTGGAATAACTCACGTACACACGTGGTCAAAATTGTTGGTACCCCTCGTTTAATGACAGAAAAACCCACAATGGTCACAGAAATAACTTGAACCTGTCAAAACTAATAATAAATAAAAAATCTATGAAAATGAAGAAAATGAAAGTCAGACATTGCTATTCAACCATGCTTCCACAGAATTAAAAAAAATAAATAAATAAAAATCATGAAATAGGCCTGGACAGAAATGATGGTACCCTTAACTAAATATTTTGTTGCACAACCTTTTGAGGCAATCACTGCAATCAAATGATTCCTGTAACTGTCAATGAGGCTTCTGCACCTCTTGACAGGTATTTTGGCCCTCTCCTCAAAAGCAAACTGCTCCGGTTGTCTCGTGTTTGAAGGTTGCCTTTCCAGACGGCATGTTTCAGCTCTTTCCAAAGATGCTCAATAGGATTTAGGTCAGGGCTCATAGAAGGCCTCTTCAGAATAGTCTGATGTTTTCTTCTTAGCCATTCTTGGGTGTTTTTAGCTGTGTGTTTTGGGTCATTATGCTGTTGCAAGACCCATGACCTGCGACTGAGACCAAGCTTTCTGACACTGGGCAGCACATTTCTCTCTAGAATCCCCTGATAATCTTGAGATTTCATTGTACCCTGCACAGATTCTAGACACCCTGTGCCAGATGCAGGAAAGCAGCCCCAGAACATAACAGAGCCTCCTCCATGTTCCACAGTAGGGATAGGGACAGTGTTCTTTTATTGATGTGCTTCATTTTTCCATCTGTGAACATAGAGCTGATGTGCCTTGCCAAAAAGTTCCATTTCTGTCTCATCTGTCCATAGGATATTCTCCCAGAAGCTTTGTGGCTTGTCAACATGTAGTTTGGCAAATTCCAGTCTGGCTTTTTTATTAATTTTTTTTTCAACAATGGTGTCCTCCTTGGTCAACTCCCATGAAGTCCACTTTGGCTCATACAACAACGGATGGTGCAATCTGACACTGATGTTCCTGGAGCTTGAAGATCACCTTTAATCTGTTTATAAGTTTTTCTGGGCTCTTTTGTTACCATTCGTATTATCCATCTCTTTGATTTGTCATCAATTTTCCTCCTGCGGCCACGTCCAGGGAGGTTGGCTACAGTCCCATGGATCTTAAATTTCTGAATAGTATGTGCAACTGTAGTCACAGGAACATGAAGCTGCTTGGAGATGGTCTTATAACTTTTACCTTTAACATGTTTGTCTATAATTTTCTTTCTAATCTCCTGAGACAAATCTTTCCTTTGCTTCCTATGGTCCATGTTGAGTGTGATACACACCATGTCACCAAACATCACAGTGAGTATCTGTAGCCCTATATACAGGCCACTCACTGATTCCAAGATTGTAGACACCTGTGATGCTAGTTAGTGTCCACACCTTGAGTTAACATGTCCCTTTTGTCACATTAGTTTTATTGAAACATCCAAATTAAAATGATAGAAACATTACAAAACAGGACATTCTCAAGATTGTAGCAAAAAAACTACGCGTTTCCAACCGGCATTTGTGTGCGGTTCTTAATCATACCATGTCTTAAATCACCACAAAAGAAGATATAGCCTTACCAACACCAATTCATATTACAAATGCACTAGTAGGATGCTGCAGACCCCCACGATAAAGGCGGGTGCAGCACAGGTGCAAAATACTAATAAAAACAACCACTCACAAGTCTGCCAAGTTATGGGGCGTGTCTGCGTAGTATTTAAAATGCAGACAAATGGGGCATGCATAGGATGCCAGTCACACAGGTAAGTATGATGCACAGTGTTATTTTACAGTCTATTGATGACACCCATACTAGTAGATCAGGTGGGCTGCCCAGGACTGTATAAGTGCACCCACAAGGACAGGCACCCCATTACACCCAACCAAAACTAAAGGGCTTCGCTGCATTTTTCATCTTCATATGCAGGATGCAGCCAGGCCCCTTTCGTTTTTGGGGGGTCTGCTGCATCCTGCTAGTGCATTTGTTATCTGAATTGGTGTTGGTAAGACTGTATCTTTTCTGTGGAAGATAGCCGTAGGCACTACTATAAATTGTGGTGCACATGTAGGTGCCCAAACCGTACTTATGTTGTAGATAAACTTGGCACACACGTGGTCAAATGAAAGTGAGATTTAATTGAAAGAGAGTACATACAATATTGACGTTTCGGTCTCAGGTTAGACCTTCATCAATGTACCACACTCAGGACGAGCGGTGGATGCCGCGTCCGCACAGCACAGCCCCGGCGCCAAGTGTAGCCTGCTATGTATAGCTGTACCAGCCACAAGCAGAGGGATTAATCTCCTATTAGAACGTCAATCTATGAAATACTCTAAGAGAGGTACATTGATGAAGGTCTAACCTGAGACCGAAACGTCAACATTGTATGTACTCTCTTTCAATTAAATCTCACTTTCATTTGACCACGTATGTGCCAAGTTTATCTACAACATATGTATCTTTTCTGTGACTTTTTTTTTAAATTTTGTTCTATGTTAGTCATTCTATGATTGAGGCTGGAATCACATACAACATATAAAAAAATCGGTCCATTTTATACAGACGAGAATCGCATAAATGTTCCCTAAACAGTGATCCGTATGTCATCCGTGTGCAGTGCGAGGATGTGATTTTCTCGCATGTAAGCATCCGTGTGACATCCATATAGCATCCGTATGGCGAGATTTTATCGCCGGCTTACAAAATGGACATATAATGGATCCATGAGGAATTTGTATTATGGCAAGAAAAAAGCAGCTAAGTAAAGAAAAACGAGTGGCCATCATTACTTTAAGAAATGAAGGTCAGTCAGTCCGAAAAATTGGGCAAACTTTGAAAGTGTCCCCAAGTGTAGTGGCAAAAACCATCAAGCGCTACAAAGAAACTGGCTCACATGAGGACCGCCCCAGGAAAGGAAGACCAAGAGTCACCTCTGCTTCTGAGGATAAGTTTATCCGAGTCACCAGCCTCAGAAATCGCAGGTTAACAGCAGCTCAGATTAGAGACCAGGTCAATGCCACACAGAGTTCTAGCAGCAGACACATCTCTACAACAACTGTTAAGAGGAGACTTTGTGCAGAAGGCCTTCATGGTAAAATAGCTGCTAGGAAACCACTGCTAAGGACAGGCAACAAGCAGAAGAGACTTGTTTGGGCTAAAGAACGCAAGGAATGGACTTTAGACCAGTGGAAATCTGTGCTTCGGTCTGATGAGTCCAAATTTGAGATCTTTGGTTCCAACCACCGTGTCTTTGTGCGACGCAGAAAAGGTGAACGGATGAACTCTACATGCCTGGTTCCCAACATGAAGCATGGAGGAGGTGTGATGTTGTGGAGGTGCTTTGCTGGAGACACTGTTGGGGATTTATTCAAAATTGAAGGCACTGAACCAGCATGGCTACCACAGCATCTTGCAGCAGCATGTTTTTCCATCCGGTTTGCGTTTAGTTGGACCATCATTTATTTTTCAACAGGACAATGACACCAAACACACCTCCAGGCTGTGTAAGGGCTATTTGACCAAGAAGGAGAGTTATGAGGTGCTACACCAGATGACCTGGCCTCCACAGTCACCAGACCTGAACCCAATCGATATGGTTTGGCGTGAGCTTGACCGCAGAGTGAAGGCAAAAGGGCCAAAAAGTGCTAAGCATCTCTGGGAACTCCTTCAAGATTGTTGGAAGACCATTCCCAGTGACTACCTCTTGAAGCTCATCAAGAGAATGCCAGGAGTATGCAAAGCAGTCATCAAAGCAAAAGGTGGCTACTTTGAAGAACCTAGAATAGAACACATAATTTCAGTTGTTTCACACTTTTTTGTTAAGTATATAATTCCACATGTGTTAATTCATATTTTTGATGCCTTCAGTGTGAATGTACAATTTTCATAGTCATGAAAATACAGAAAAATCTTTAAATGAAGTGTGCCCAAACTTTTGGTCTGTACTGTATATATTTTATAATATTTCCCCAACGATGTACAAGCACCGACCATACAAAAATCATAAAAATAATTAATAAAGAAAAAATAATAATTTTGCAATGTTTATATAATCACTCCAGTGCACAAGCAATGTAGGAATTGAAAAAAACTAATCACCCCAATGTGGTGCATATATAAAAATAATAAAAAATATATTCATAAAGTGCATATCTGGGTTGAAAAATATATATGTATATATGTGTATGTACACGTTGTGGTGCAGTGACCCACGTTACCGCCAGGGGGCGCTGTGTGTGCGCTTCAAGATGCGCTTGGAGGCATAAATGTGATGAAACAGTGACTGGCAGAGTTGTGAATGGCCGATATGTGTCGCAGAGGGAGTCTGTGTGGTAAGTCTGATGCAATGTTGTTGTTCTGGGACCTGTAG
Organism: Ranitomeya imitator; assembly: GCF_032444005.1. NCBI lineage: Eukaryota > Metazoa > Chordata > Amphibia > Anura > Dendrobatidae > Ranitomeya > Ranitomeya imitator. The sequence continues at coordinate 105,303,976 of NC_091282.1, read as the reverse complement.
TCCCTCAAGAGTTTGTATAGTTATGAAGGGAGACTTAGTAGGCTAGTTATGTGAGATGGGCGGGACAAACTAGACACACACCCACACTCCCACCCAAGGGAGTGGTTTCGGGTATGTAATGTGACCAGTGTGTGGGTCACATGGTTCCTGTGTTTGGATCTGAGTGGTTCAAGTGCAAGGCTCTGGAAGCCTGTGTTGGAAGTCCTGGATAATAGGATTCCTGAAGAGCACATGGCGGGGCTCTGGACCTGGCACATGCCAGTGTGTGAAACGGTCTGATAACCGTAGGTCAGTGAGAACGTCTGAAGGTTACCTCTGTGGAGGAGAGGAATCCGAGAAGCTGTGCGGCACCAACAGGTAACGGAAAGGGATCCGTGTTATGCTGACCGGGGTCAGAGGAGAGAGACATTGTGTATGGGGCACCTCTGTGGCCAAGAGGTGTCACGGAACCTGTGAAGGTCACCCACAGGTAACAGACAGGGATCCATGTACAGACGGTGTTCAAGCTGTTACCAAGTTCTGAGGATGTGGCTTATGCTGATGTGAAATAAACCTAGAGACTGTGTTTTATAAGAAATCCGTGCCTGAGTACGTTAATCCTGTGCCAAGCGAGTGTCCCCAAGACACGTAGTGGGTGAAACGCTACAACATATAAATCTAAGAAAAATTAATTCTATACACTGTGTGCACCAGTGAACACTATAGATGATAGACACAAATAATAAAGTGCAAGTGCATGGATTCAGCAAAGTGCTAAGCAATGTACATTTTAGCAATGTGCATTTTAGAGTGGCATGTACATGGTGCTCAAAAATCGCCAAGGGGAAAATGAGGGAATATACCTTTTAAATGCTGCCAGATTTTGATACCGCGCACCCCGAAATGAGAATTCCATTGTCAGGGGGTGTCTTAAAGGGAACCTGCCACCCCCAAAATCGAAGGTGAGCTAAGCCCACCAGCATCAGGGGCTTATCTACAGCATTCTGGAATGCTGTAGATAAGCCCCCGATGTATCCTAAAAGATGAGAAAAAGAGGTTATATTATACTAACCCAGGGCCGGTCCCGATCCCGTCCGATGGGTGTCGCGGTCCGGTTCGGGGCCTCCATCTTCTTACGATGATGTCCTCTTCTTTTTTTCACGCTGCGGGTCCAGCGCAAGCGTACTTTGTCTGCCCTGTTGAGGGCAGAGCAAAGTACTGCAGTGCGCAGGCGCCGGGAAAGGTCAGAGAGGCCTGGCGCCTGCGCACTTCAGTACTTTGCTCTGCCCTCAACATCCCCCAAGATGGGGAAGCGGTGACTATCTCTCCACATGTCTCCTGTGACTATACCAGTAACCTGTTAGTCATCGAGTCAAGGTGTGCCGACGTCACCAAAGATGCGGAAGCGGTGACAATCTCTCCACAGCCCCAGACGCGCGCGTCAACCAGTCTCGGCGCGAGCGTTACAGAATATATATCATCATAGGGGGCAATATTAAATAAAATATTTATTTTATAGAGCAGAAGCATATAATTAGAGAATGTAAATGTGAATACATTAAGTAAATAATCAGTGAAATAAAATATAAAAATGTAAGAATATATGAAAAACAAAATGAATGCAATATACTCATCTCTATGACTCCACCCGCATATGATGCAATATTTAAATAATCTTAACCCCTTTACCCCCATGGGTGGTTTGCACATTAATGACCGGGCCAATTTTTACAATTCTGACCACTGTCCCTTTATGAGGTTATAACTCTGGAACCCTTCAACGGATCCTGGTGATTCTGACATTGTTTTCTCATGACATATTGTACTTCATGAAAGTGGTAACATTTCTATGATATTACCTGTGTTTACTTGTAAAAAAAAAATGGAAATTTAGAAATTTAGCGAAAATTTTGAAAATTTCGCAATTTTCCAAATTTGAATTTTTATTAAATCACAGAGATGTGTCACACAAAATACTTTTTTTTATTCAAATACATTTTTATTAAGAATAACAAGATAAATGACATGTTACATTCTCATTTTCAATACAAAGCTTTTTTCTCCCCCTTCAAACATTCCCCTTCAATCCCACCACCCCCCAACCCCACCCAACAAAGCAGCTCACCTTGCTTAGCACTTCCATCATTAGGCCAATATACTATCTAATCCCTCGGCCAATAATATGAGCCACATTTAACATTACCATTAATTAGGAACCTTAATTAACTCTCCCTCTATAATACCCCTATCCCATAGCAATCCACGGAGACCACATTTTATTGAACATTTCGATTTTCCCTCTTTTTTTATAAAACCCCTTTTCTAGTGTCAGGCCCTGCTTCACATACTGGAGGAACTCTCCTCTTGACGGCGGTTCTTCCCTAATCCAATTTCGAGCTATTACCTTCCTAGCCATGTATAACAATCTGGCAATAGCTATCTTTAGGTTGTTATCCACTCCAATCTCATCCACACATCCCAACAAGCACACTATAGGATCCCTTGGCACCTTATAGCCATACGCACCTTCCATACGACTCAAAACTACCACCCAAAAAGCAGCCAGTCTCGGACACGTCCACATCATATGGAGTATATCAGCATCTGCAGTTTTACACCTCGGGCATTCAGAATCATCACGCAAACCAGCCTTATATAGCACCATCGGAGACTTATAAACCCTGTGTATCACATAGAGCTGTGACAGTCTATACGGTTCGCTCAGTGACAATCGTGGGACCCATTCTAGCACCGACTCCCAAGTCTCATTCTCCATTGGACCCAGATCCCTCTCCCACTTAGCTCTCGCCATTATTGGAAACCCCAATAGGAAAGTGTGCAACAGATCTTTATACAAAGTAGATATGACTCCCCCAGTAGTCCCTTCATTACACACATATTCCAGCACTATATCCCTCTGAATTCCAATACCTCCGTTTCTACTCTGACCTCCAAAAGCATGCCTCATCCGCAAATACTGAAATTCCCCCACAGTCCCAAGACCAAATTCCGCCTGTAATTGGGAAAATGATTTCAATTCACCTCGCTCAATTATTTGATACACGTATTGAATCCCTTTGACTTGCCATTCTGTCAGTACCCCCAGTGCCTCAAACTCCTGTAAGTTGCTGTTATGCCATAGCGGTGAGAATCTAGTCAAATCCGTGACCCCCCGTATATGTCTCAGCCTACCCCACAGCCTGCGTATCAACAACACAGTCGGGTATAATTTCCCCAGAGCCCCCAGGGATCCATCCTCCAAACATTGTACCACTGGCCTTCTTTTTGTCACCACTTCCATCAGCCGCTGTACCGCCCCAGATGACCCTTCATGCGCCCAGCCTTTTAGATGCTGACTCTGGGCTGCAAGAAAATATATTTCAGGGTTAGGCAATGCCAATCCCCCATCTTCCTTGGGTCGCTGAAGTGTCTCCAGTTTGATACGCGGATGCTGTCTCCCCCATATCAAATTCCTGAACAGAGAGTTAATCTGTCTAAATCTCCCACGTGGTATCCAAACTGGCGCATTATGAAGAATATACAGTATTTTTGGCATCAAAATCATTTTAATAAGATTCACCCTACCTACCACAGATAAATGCAGTTTAAGCCAAGCATCCGCTTTCGCTTTAAGAACACCTAAGATTGGAGTCAGATTTCTATGTATATAGTCAGTAACAGGCATAGATACCCATATTCCAAGGTACTTAAATTGGCTAGTCACCTCCAGTCGCCCATCCTCCAGTGACTCCCCACCATCATCATCCACCTTAAACAAGACAGACTTACTCCAGTTTATCCTAAGTCCCGACACCGATCCGAAACGCTCAATAATCCCAATGGCTCCCTCCAAGGACATACCCGGGTCAGCCAGAAATAGCAGAATGTCATCCGCATACAACGCCACCCTTTCTTCAATCATCCCATATTTAAACCCAGTCACCTCATCAGACCGTCGAAGCTTAGCAGCCAGTGGTTCCACAGCCAGAGCAAACAAAAGAGGAGAGAGCGGACACCCCTGTCTCGTCCCTCTAGCCAGTTGTATGGTCCGTGATAACTCCCCATTTACCCTAACCCTAGCCATCGGCATCGAGTACATTAGTTGAATCCAGGATATGAACTGCGGTCCAAACCCCATACTCCGGAGCACCTGCCAGAGATATCCCCACTCCACACTATCAAATGCCTTATGGGCGTCTAAAGATGCAATAACTCTCTGGCCACAGTTGTCGGATCTGAGTTGCAAATTCATATACAGCCTTCGTAAGTTGATCGCAGTGGACCGATCAGGCATAAAGCCGGACTGGTCTGAGTGCACCAGGCCGGAAATAACACTTGTCAACCTCATCGCCAACACCTTAGCCAGAAGTTTAACGTCTGTAGTAAGCAAGGAGATTGGCCGATATGAATCCGGCTGTGTCGGGTCCTTCCCCTCCTTAGGAATCACCACTATTATGGCCTCCCGCATAGATTCCGGTAGACGACTGCCACTCCTAGCCTCCTCCAGAAGTACCCTTAATTTAGGGATCAGCACTTCCCCAAAGTTTTTATAAATTTCAGCAGGAAATCCATCTACGCCAGGTGCCTTCCCATTAGCCATAGACTGCAGTGCCCGACCCAACTCCTCCTCCGTGATGGGAGCTTCCAAATCTTCTCTATCTATGTCACTCAGCCTTGGGAGCTCCAATTCCTCAAGGAATGCCACCGTGTCCTCCACCAACCCATCTACCTGAGAGGAATATAAGTCCGCATAAAAATCCGCAAAAATGTCCAAAATCTCTGAAGTCTCAGAGACAGCCACACCGATCCCCGATACCAAAGAATGAACAAAGGAAGTGTTTCTCTGGGCAGAAGCCACCATCGATAGCAAATGACCCACAGATTCGCCCTCCTGGTAAAAAGCCAGATTCATGAATTCCCTCTTCCTTTCAGCCTTACCGAGCAATACCTCCTCCAACTGACTCTGAGCTGCCTTTAGCCTCCTCCCAGCTTCCGGAGTACCCGCTATTACCATCTCATCCTCGGCTATCCTCAGCCCATCAACCGCCAACCTCTCTGTCTCTCTTGATTTCCTCTTACACCTGCTAATATCCCTGAACAGCAGTCCCCTCAAGTAGGCCTTCATGGCTTCCCACACTGTAAGAACATCTACACTTCCCTCGTTAATCTCAAAAAATTCCACCAACTCCTTCTTTATCTTTTCCAAGCCCATACTGTGTAGCCAATTAGGGTGAATCTTCCACTCCTTCCTGCTCCCGATCCGTGTCCCCACCGGCCGAAATTCCACCTCAACTGGACTATGGTCTGAAAGAGCCCTAGGTAAATATCTCACGTCCCTTACCATCGTGTCCAGTAAACAGTTACCCAGCGCCAAGTCAATCCTAGACAAAGTACCATGAGCTGGCGAGTAGCATGAGTACGTCCTTTCCCCAATATGTCTAACTCTCCATAAATCAATCATACCTACTTCCCGGACATAGGTCACAAACGTAGTGATATGTCCCCCTGTTCTATTCTGGGGATTTTTGTTTTTATCCCAAAAGTCATCACAGATATTATTAAGATCGCCAATAATTAGAGATGGTAACGGTCCCCAACGCTCTACCCTCTCCAGCACCTCTCTTATCTTCTTACTTGAGTATGGGGGCGGAATATACATTGCCGCTATACACATCAACACTCCATTTATTTTACATTTCACCACCACATACTGACCATCCACATCCTCTTTTACCGCTACCTCCTCATACTGCACCCCCGCAGGTATTAACACAGACACACCCCTAGAGTACGTCGAGAAAGTAGAATGATACGCCCTCTGTATCCAGCGCCTATTCAATACATTCACCCTCTCCCGCACTAAATGTGTCTCCAGCAGACATATCATTGAGACCTTCTGTTCTCGGACATACTGCAGACTTGCCGCCCGCCGTGTTTTATCCGCCAGACCTCTCACATTCCAACTCAATATTTTAATACAATCTCCCATCATGTGGCTCATCATTTCTTAAAGTATCCAATTTCCCAAGTATGAGCTGCCCCAACCCTCCCACCCCCCCTGCCCCCTCCCAACTTACCCCCCTAACCCCCCCATTGTAACGCATTCTTCCTCTCAGCAAGAGTGGGGCTCCACTGCCCACTGCGAACACTCTCCCTTACTTAACCCTCTCCATTCGCGTCCCGCTGCCATAGCAATCACAATTTCCCCCCCAACTTTCACTTTATTGTATCTTAACATTTCAACTTACAGTGGGGCAAAAAAGTATTTAGTCAGTCAGCAATAGTGCACGTTCCACCACTTAAAAAGATGAGAGGCGTCTGTAATTTACATCATAGGTAGACCTCAACTATGGGAGACAAACTGAGAAAAAAAAATCCAGAAAATCACATTGTCTGTTTTTTTTAACATTTTATTTGCATATTATGGTGGAAAATAAGTATTTGGTCAGAAACAAACAATCAAGATTTCTGGCTCTCACAGACCTGTAACTTCTTCTTTAAGAGTCTCCTCTTTCCTCCACTCATTACCTGTAGTAATGGCACCTGTTTAAACTTGTTATCAGTATAAAAAGACACCTGTGCACACCCTCAAACAGTCTGACTCCAAACTCCACTATGGGGAAGACCAAAGAGCTGTCAAAGGACACCAGAAACAAAATTGTAGCCCTGCACCAGGCTGGAAAGACTGAATCTGCAATAGCCAACCAGCTTGGAGTGAAGAAATCAACAGTGGGAGCAATAATTAGAAAATGGAAGACATACAAGACCACTGATGATCTCCCTCGATCTGGGGCTCCACGCAAAATCCCACCCCGTGGGGTCAGAATGATCACAAGAACGGTGAGCAAAAATCCCAGAACCATGCGGGAGGACCTAGTGAATGAACTGCAGAGAGCTGGGACAAATGTAACAAGGCCTACCATAAGTAACACACTACACCACCATGGACTCAGATCCTGCAGTGCCAGACGTGTCCCACTGCTTAAGCCAGTACATGTCCGGGCCCGTCTGAAGTTTGCTAGAGAGCATTTGGATGATTCAGTGGAGTTTTGGGAGAATGTCCTATGGTCTGATGAAACCAAACTGGAACTGTTTGGTAGAAACACAACTTGTCGTGTTTGGAGGAAAAAGAATACTGAGTTGCATCCATCAAACACCATTCCTACTGTAAAGCATGGTGGTGGAAACATCATGCTTTGGGGCTGTTTCTCTGCAAAGGGGCCAGGACGACTGATCCGGGTACATGAAAGAATGAATGGGGCCATGTAACGTGAGATTTTGAGTGCAAACCTCCTTCCATCAGCAAGGGCATTGAAGATGAAACATGGCTGGGTCTTTCAACATGACAATGATCCAAAGCACACCGCCAGGGCAACGAAGGAGTGGCTTCGTAAGAAGCATTTCAAGGTCCTGGAGTGGCCTAGCCAGTCTCCAGATCTCAACCCTATAGAAAACCTTTGGAGGGAGTTGAAAGTCCGTGTTGCCAAGCGAAAAGCCAAAAACATCACTGCTCTAGAGGAGATCTGCATGGAGAAATGGGCCAACATACCAACAACAGTGTGTGGCAACCTTGTGAAGACTTACAGAAAACGTTTGACCTCTGTCATTGCCAACAAAGGATATATTACAAAGTATTGAGATGAAATTTTGTTTCTGACCAAATACTTATTTTCCACCATAATATGCAAATAAAATGTTAAAAAAACAGACAATGTGATTTTCTGGATTTTTTTTTCTCAGTTTGTCTCCCATAGGTGAGGTCTACCTATGATGTAAATTACAGACGCCTCTCATCTTTTTAAGTGGTGGAACTTGCACTATTGCTGACTGACTAAATACTTTTTTGCCCCACTGTATATTAACATATAGAAAAAGTACCAAACCAGTTCACAGTACCCAGCATAACCCTCCTCCCCCGTACTTAGTAGTTGGTACTGTCCCCTCCGGCCATTCCTTCAATATGGCCCAGCAAAACCCCCAACAGTTGCTCAAGTCTTTAACCATTGCTAACGAGCGCAGAACTCTCCTCTATCGACAGAGAAAACAAATCCCAACTGGATCTCGCCGAAATGTCAGTCGCCCATTCCCTTAAGTTTTTTCTTATGAGTATCAAGCCACTGGGTAGCGTCCTCTGGTGTCAGGAAAAAGTGGGTCTTATTAAAAGCCACCAGTCTCAGCTTGGCGGGAAACATCACTGAATACTGCACTCCCAGCTCCCTCAGTCGCCGCTTGACTCCAGTAAACTTCATCCGCTGTTTCTGAACCGCAGCGGAATAATCCGGATAAATGGCGATTTTTTGACCTCCAGCCGTCAGATCCTCCATCTCTCTAGCCTTTCTGAGGATAATGTCTCTGTCTCTGTAATTGAGTATTTTAGCAAGCATGGTACGGGGATTCGCTCCTGGGGCAGGGGGCTGCAGCGGGACCCTATGAGCCCGTTCAACAGCAAAAACTTTTGTCAACACTGTGCTCCCAATCTTCTCCAGCAGCCAGCTTTCAACAAACTCAGTGGGATTTCTCCCCTCAGTCTTTTCAGGCAGCCCCACTATACGTATATTATTTCTTCTGGATCTATTTTCCAGATCCTCATTTTTAGCAGCGAGCTCGGCTATTGCTTGGGCAAACTTCTTTTCAGCTTTTTGTAGCTTAACTATGTGATCTTCTGCCGTGCTCACCCTCTCCTCCACCACTCCTATACGTTTGTCCATTTTCTGCAGAGCCGCATTAATCTGTGCAGTGTCCCCTTTAACTTCCTGCATCTGCTGGGCCAAGGAGTTCAGGGATTGCTGACATGAAGAGATCAGTGTGATAACATCTCTAAGAGTCGGCTCCTCTCCCTGTGATATGCCTCCAGGTCCCCCACTAGCCCCAGCCATGCTGCCTCTCTCCTTCCCCCTCTGTACCTCATGCTGCTCGGCTGTGCTTGCTTCCTCCTCCTGGTCAGCTCCAGCTCCAGATCCTGGTTCTGCCTCCTCAGCAGCCTCCACTCTGGCATACTGCTGCAGCTTTGCGGCCACCTCCATGCGCCGCTGACATGCGGCATTCTCCTTCTCGGCGTCCTCCCTAGCATCGGAGCCATCTTGGCTGGCTCCTGCATCGCTGGTGCCAGCGTCTTTCTGCCGCCTCCTGGTCATCGCTGCCGACTCCGGACCTGCTGCTCCGCACCGCTGCACTCTCCGGACCTTCAGCCAGCCGGATTTAGGTGAGTTTACCCGAAAATTGGGGTTAAAGCAGGATTTTTGTCCTTCTGGCAGCGGGAGCACTCTTCCCTGCTTCCACTCACATGGCCAGCTAGGACACGCCCCCGTCACACAAAATACTTAATAAGTAACATTTCCCACATGTCTACTTTACATTAGTACAATTTTGGAACCAAAATTTTTTTTTGTTAGGGAGTTATAAGGGTTAAAAGTTGACCAGCAATTTCTCATTTTTACAACACCACTTTTTTTAGGGACCACATCTCATTTCAAGTCATTTTGAGGGGTCTATATGATAGAAAATAACCAAGTGTGACACCATTCTAAAAACTGCACCCCTCAAGGTGCTCAAAACCACATTCAAGAAGTTTATTAACCCTTCAGGTGTTTCACAGGAATTTTTGGAATGTTTAAATAAAAATGAACATTTAACTTTTTCTCACAAAAAATTTACTTCAGCTCCAATTTGTTTCATTTTACCAAGGGTAACAGGAGAAAATGGACCACAAAAGGTGTTGTACAATTTGTCCTGAGTACGCCGATACCCCATATGTGGGGGTAAACCACTGTTTCGGCAAAATTGACTGGAATTGAGATGAGACGCCATGTTGCGTTTGGAGAGCCACTGATGTGCCTAAACATTGAAACCTCCCACAAGTGACACCATTTTGGAAAGTAGACCCCCTAAGGAACTTATCTAGATGTGTGGTGAGCACTTTGACCCATTAAGTGATTCACAGAAGTTTATAATGCAGAGCCATAAAAATAAAAAATCATATTTTTTCACAAAAATGATCTTTTTGCCCCGAATTTTTTATTTTCCCAAGGGTAAGAGAAAAAATTGGACCCCAAAAGTTGTTGTACAATTTGTCCTGAGTACGCTCATACTCTATATGTGGGGGTAAACCACTGTTTAGGCGCATGGGAGAGCTCGGAAGGGAAGGAGCGCTGTTTGACTTTTCAATGCAAAATTGACAGGAATTGAGATGGGACGCCATGTTGCGTTTGGAGAGCCACTGATGTGCCTAAACATTGAAACCTCCCCCAAGTGACACCATTTTGGAAAGTAGACCCCCTAAGGAACTTTTCTAGATGTGTGGTGAGCACTTTGACCCACCAAGTGCTTCACAGAAGTTTATAATGCAGAGCCGTAAAAATAAAAAATCATATTTTTTCACAAAAATGATCTTTTCGTCTCCAATTTTTTATTTTCCCAAGGGTAAGAGAAGAAATTGGACCCCAAAAGTTGTCCAATTTGTCCTGAGTACGCTGATACCCCATATGTGGGGGGGAACCACCGTTTGGGCGCATGGGAGAGCTCGGAAGGGAAGGAGCGCCATTTGGAATGCAGACTTAGATGGAATGGTCTGCAGGCATCACATTGCGTTTGCAGAGCCCCTAATGTACCTTACAGTAGAAACCCCCCACAAATGACCCCATATTGGAAACTGGACCCCCCAAGGAACTTATTTAGATGTGTTGTGAGAACTTTGAACCCCCAAGTGTTTCACTACAGTTTATAACGCACAGCCGTGAAAATAAAACATCTTTTTTTTCCACAAAAATTGTTTTTTAGCCCCCAGTTTTGTATTTTCCCAAGGGTAACAGTAGAAATTGGACCCCAAAAGTTGTTGTCCAATGTGTCCTGAGTACGCTGACACCCCATATGTTGGGGTAAACCCCTTTTTGGGCGCACGGTAGAGCTCGGAAGGGAAGGAGCACTGTTTTACTTTTTCAACGCAGAATTGGCTGGAATTGAGATCGGACGCCATGTCGCGTTTGGAGAGCCCCTGATGTGCCTAAACAGTGGAAACCCCCCAAATTATAACTGAAACCTTAATCCAAACACACCCCTAACCCTAATCCCAATGGTAACCCTAACCACACCCCTAACTCTGACACACCCCTAACCCTAATCCCAACCCTATTCTCAACCGTAAATGTAATCCAAACCTTAACAGTAACTTTAGCCCTAACCCTAACTTTAGCCCCAACCCTAACCCTAAGTTTAGCCCCAACCCTAACTGTAGCCCTAACCCTAGCCCTAACCCTGATGGGAAGATGGAAATAAATAACTAAGGGGGTGATGAAGGGGGGTTTGATTTACTTTTCTAGCGGGTTTTCTAGCGGATTTTTATGATTGGCAGCCGTCACACACTAAAAGATGCTTTTTATTGCAAAAAATATTTTTTGCGTTACCACATTTTGAGAGCTATAATTTTTCCATATTTTGGTCCACAGAGTCATGTGAGGTTTTGTATTTTGCGGGACGAGTTGACATTTTTATTGGTAACATTTTCGGGCATGTGACATTTTATGATCGCTTTTTATTCCGATTTTTGTGAGGCAGAATGACCAAAACCCAGATATTCATGAATTTCTCTTGGGAGGAGGGGGGGAGGGACGTTTATACCGTTCCGCGTTTGGTAAAATGGATAAAGCAGTTTTATTCTTCGGGTCAGGACGATTACAGCGATACCTCATTTATATATTTTTTTTTGTTTTGGCCCTTTTATACGATAAAATCTATTTTATAGGAAAAATAATTATTTTTGCATCGCTTTATTCTGAGGACTACAACTTTTTTATTTTTTCGCTGATGATGCTGTATGGCAGCTCGTTTTTTGTGGGACAAGATGACGTTTTCAGCTGTACCATGATTATTTATATGAGACTTTTTGATCGCGTGTTATTCCACTTTTTGTTCGGCGGTATGATAATAAAGTGTTGTTTTTTGCCTCGTTTTTTTTTACGGTGTTCACTGAAGGGGTTAACTAGTGGGACAGTTTTATAGGTCGGGTCGTTACTTTTATTGTTTGTTTTTTTATTTAGATAAAGAAATGTTTTTATGGGAACAATATATATATTTTTTAGGAATTTTTAAACTTTTTTTTACACATCTGAATATTTTTTTTTTATACTATAGCATTGCCCCAGGGGGGGCATCATGTTATAGTGTAAGATCGCTGATCTGACACTTTGCTGTGCACTGTGTCAGATCAGCGATGTGACGTGCACTCCTGGAGGCTTCCCGGCGCCTGTTCTGAGCAGGCGCTGTAAAGCCACCTCCCTGCAGGACCCGGATGCAGCCCCATGGCCATTTTGTATCCTGGGAGGAGGAGGTAAGAGACCCTCGGAGCAACGCGATCACATCGCGTTGCTCCGAGGGTCTCAGGGAAGTACTCAGGGAGCCCCCTCCCTGCGCGATGCTTCCCTATACCACCGGAACACTGCGATCATGTTTGATCGCGGTGTGCCGGGGGTTAATGTGCCGGGGGCGGTCCGTGACCGCTCCTGGCACATAGTGCCGGATGTCAGCTGCAATAGTCAGCTGACACCCAGCCGCGATCGGCCGCGCTCCCCCCGTGAGCGCGGCCGATCGCTATGACGTACTATCCCATCAGTGGGCATACGGGCCCACCCCACCTCGACAGGATAGTACGTCATATGTCAGAAAGGGGTTAATGTAGTCAATCACATATAGTGATGATATAGCAAGTCCAGAGATGGACAATAGTACATGACTAATAATAATATTACTAAATAATAAAAGGTAAAATATTAATAAGAAAATATATATTAATAATAAGGATACAAATTAATAAGTAATAATCAATAAAAAATACATAAGGGAATGATAAAGTGAAGACACGCAACACAAAAACGTGAAAAAAAATCACACTATATAAGTTCCAAATTGGCAATTCATCAGTCATAATCTTTATCATCGCAAAAACCCGAATTTCTCCCACGCCGAAGGATGGTGGGAGTGGTCACCACCCACATCTGCTGACCCAGTAGCAATGCAATAACACCACCAGGCCACCGGGGAAAACTGCATTAACCCTCAATGACCTGAAAGGAAAAAAGTTGAGGGAAACCAGATCTGCTAAAAATCCAAAAATGGATCGTGACAGTACCCCTCTTTCAATGAGGGGCCTCTGGACCCTCAACACTGGACCTCACCAGTCAACAACCTACGGTGAGGACATCTCGATTCACCAGAGTTCACCTCGGCAGTCACCTGACCCTCAGGTTTACGGTGAACACAGCACGATGGAAATTACAACGTAGGCGCCACAAATCTCCAGAGGACCGACATGTGGAATGAGTTGTGTGCGGGCATTACTGGGGGTAGCTCCAGCTGGTAAGTCACCGGGTTGAGAATGGCCGACACTCGTTATGGCCCAATTACCCTAGAACTCCAGATTCCAGTACCACACTTCCACCTAATGTTTTTGGTGGACACCATACGTATTCATTCACACACAGGTCCGGACCTGAACGTTTATTTCCACGCAAATGTTTGCCACAAGATGGTGAACTCTTTACAGAACCGTCAGCAGAGGCGTCCCCCCGTGTCACCAAACTCACACCCCACTATGCACAGAGGGAATCACCACCCTCCCCTGACCCCTCTTCCTAAGAAGACTCTACCATCTCTACAACCTAACCCTGTGTGTCAGAGTCCTGCACTTACTCCCTGGCGGCACCTCTGCTGCCCCCACCGGTGAAGAAGGGGTAGGTTGTAGAAGGACAGCAGAGATCGTCGTACCCAGGCAGCAGTCCTTTCACGACTGACCCCAGCTGACTATTTCCCTGGACCGCCAATCTATTACCGGGTTGTGTTTTTTCAACCAAGGGAGTCCTAAGACCATGGAAGTTGGCATGCCCTCCAAGACGTAGCACGACAGGGACTCTTCATGACAAGCCCCTATAAGAAGATGTATATTGTTTACGGCTTAGGTAACCCTCCCCTGGCTGAGCGGGGCAGAGTCAATGGCCTGGACGCTTAGGGGTCTCGCTAGCATCCTACTCATCAGACCATGGGTCTTTACAAAATGAGCATCCACCAAATTGACTCCCGCTCCACTGTCTACCAGCACCAGAATATTCTCAGTTAACCCCACCAACAACCACCTCAACAGGTAAGGTACACTGAGATGAGAAAATGGAAGAATATACACACCCTTGTCACCTCCCTCCACAAGACCAGGCGGACACGGCTCTTTAGATGGTGCAGGTACTTTGGCGTGCACTGGGCAGACATTGATAAAATGACCGGTCTGCCCACAGTAAAAACATTCCCCCACTCCACGGTGAACCGCAGGCAACCCCGTTTGGGAACCAACTCCTCCCACCTGCATGGGTTCGTCTGCCTGCTCAGGTGTGTCCTCCCTAGCAAGGACTACACGGGCCTCTCCCTCAAGCATCTATCCACCCGGATGGCAAGGGACGTGGTGGCCTGGTGGCCTCCAACAACCTGGGGGCGGCATACTGCACAAGCGTATCCTGCAACATTGGGGACAGACCCTGCATAAAATGGCTCCTAAGTGCAGGGTCATTCCACTGTGGATCACCATACACCAGCGCTAGAGCCACAAAAAACCCGTACATGGACCGTAGAGATGGACAACCGGTCAGCAGGGAGAAGGCCCAGGATTGGGGATCACCCTTAAGAAGGGAAACAATGATTCCCACCCATTGTTCCTCACTCCCTGGTGAACGAGGGCAGAGCCTGAAGTATAGCTTGCAGGCATCCCTAAAAACCAAAAATGTATCTCTCCCTCCAGAAAACCTGTCGGGGAGAGATATCTTGGGTTCTGGTTGAGCCTGTACCTGAGCCGAGGCCCAGAACCCCAACAACTGCTACAGCTGCTGCACCACCTCACCCTTGCAACGCTCGCGCCCTGACTGGTTGGCGTGAGTGCGAGAGGTGTGGCCCCACTGTGCCATAAACCAGACTACCCTGGAAGGGTCGTGACTAAGCAGCTACCTTGGTGTTCACTGGAGCCTCTGATGGTGAGGTCAGGTTTGTGCGGCAGGTAGCTGCCAGGTACCACTCCAGGGTGGTGTCTGGCTGTGGCTGCTGATCCCACTGGGGGACGGAACACAGGCAGGCAGGCGGGCACGGCTGAGACACTGGCAGATGGGCATGGCCGAGACTCTGACAGATGGGCACGGCTGGTACTCTGGCAGGACAGGTACTGACTAGGTAGGTACCAGAATACAGGCGGGTATATGGGAACAGGTAGGGACCTGTTCAGACAGGAGGGTATAAGGGAACAGGTAGAAACCTGACCTGTATGTTGCAGAACGGAAGTAGAGCAGAACCGAAGGAGCGGATGCAAAGCAGAACCAAAGGAGGCGGAGCTAATCACAGAAACATAGGAGGCGGAGCTAAGAACTGAACTGCAGGAGGCGGAGCTAAGAGCAGAGCTGAGGGAGGCGGAGCAAAGACAGAAACATAGGAGGCGGAGCTAAGAAATGAACCGCAGGTGGCTGAGCTAATAGCAGAAACGTAGGAGGTGGAGCTAAGAGTAGAACCACAGGAGGCAAAGCCAAGAGCAGAGCAGAGGGAGATGGAGCAAAAAGCAGAAATGTAGGAGGCGGAACTAAGAGTAGAACCACAGAAGGCAGAGCCAAGAGCAGATTGAGACAGAGCAAAGAGTTGAATCGCTGGAGGCGGAGCCAAGAGCAGAAATGCCAGAGGCAGAGCCAAAAGCAGAACTGCTGGAGGAGGAGCCAAGAGCAGAACCGCTGGAAGCGGAGCCAAGAGCAGAAGCACTGGAGCCAAAAGGCGCAGAGCCACAGGTTCCAGGAAGCAGAGCAGAGAGGTGCAGAGCCATAGGTTGCGGTGAGCAGAGCAGAGCTGAAAAGTAAGAAGCAGAGTAGAGCCGCGGGTTTGCGGCAAGCAGAGCAGGAAGGAACAGAACTACAGTTTATGGCGAGCAGAGCAGAAAGGAATGAACACAATGGTACGCACAGCTGAGAGGGAAAGGCAAACAGACAAGGAGACAACAGTAACTGATATAGACCAGAGTACAGACAGGATCAGGAACGGGACAAGGCACAGAGACAAGGATTCAGACCAGGGTACCAAGCCCCACTGGGTGGCGAAACAAGAGACACAGGTTCAGGCTAGGGTACAAAGCCCCACTGGGTGGCTGAGGCAGGACAGGACAGGACCTGGCAGCTCAGTAGCAAGCCTCTTTGCTATATGCTCAGGCATCCTCCAATGGGTGGGGATGCCCTAAATATCTGAGGCCTTTTGGCAATTGGCAGGGGACACCTTAGGAAGGTGCACACAGTCTCAATAAGAATCAGGAGTTGCAAGCACCGCCCCCTATGCACACAGCCAGGAAGCATGCACAGAGCAGGCAGGAGACATGAGGCACACAGCATGGAGTCAGCAGAAGACAGAACTCACAGCATGGTCCGGAGTAGTGAGTAAGTTGGTTTGTAAGGCAGGTAGGAGATGGGAGGCCATGCAGTGATGCCAGCAGGGTTGTTAGGGTATGTGCACACTAAATCCGCTGTGCACATGCTGCAGAAAAGTCAGAGCAGAAAAGCAGCGGTTTGTTTTCCGCAGCATATCAATTCTTGGGGAGGATTCAACAGCATTTTACATCTTTTCCTTTATAGGAATCCTCAGGTGTAAAAACGCAGGCGAAATCTGCACAAAATCTGCCCAAAATCCGCAGAAAACCTGCAGATAAAACGCAGGTCATTTTACCTGCGGATTCTGCAGTATCCATGTGGAAAAATCCGTATTTTAATCCTCAACTTGTGCACATACCCTTACAGTCACGCAGCTCCATAAGCTCAGTGGTGAGAGTCTGGAGCAGTTGGGCAAAGGCCTGCATTTGGGCCATGGCTCACCCAAAAAAATTGACAGTCAGTGTTAATGTCACAATGTGATCGAAGTGGTGTGACACGACCTCACGGTTGGAAGGAGGGTTTTGGCGTGCACTCAGCCTGGATGAAGCGAGGTGCCGGTGTAATGGACCAAAGGCCCCTATATAATGCGATAATCGCATATACTGCAATATTCTGTTACGCTCCCATTATACTTTAATAAATTGGCACAACCTTTTTCATCATTATCCTTAGAGAGTGCGGTGAATCTAAATTTCACGACCTCACGGTTGGTCGGTCACCAGATGGCACAACACACCAGGGGATACCAGGGAAACTTTTACAACAGAGGGCCCTGTCGTTAGGGAATGGGGAATGGACACCTCCTGCGCTCACCAGAGGATGTGCCCTACTCTTACTAACGTCCCTATACGGGTTCTTTCACTCCGTCGCCAAGCAGGATACCTAAACCCTCACTTGCCCTGCTCCCATCAGTAAATAGGGAATTGGCAGGTGAGAACACTGGTCCCACCGCTGCACTAAGATAACACAAGGTAAGGTAAGACAGACACTGAAAGGGACAGGGTATTAAAAATACCACACTTAGCTTTCTGCTGCAAAGCACCACATAGCAAGATAACGAGACCAGATAAACTGAAAACAGCTGTAGAACCACTGCTCCCAGCAAGGTCGCTGCAGAATGAACTAACACTGACTGTCAGCTGATGCATCAGGTGACCTTTTGAAAGATGGTGGGAGTGGTCACCACCCACATCAGCTGACCCAGCAGCAATGCAATACCACCAGCAGGCCACAGGGGAAAAATGCATTAACCCATGATGACCTAAAAGGAAAAAGTTTTAATCTGAGGGAAACCAGATCTGCCACAAATCCAAAAATGAATAGTGACATCTAGTCTACCTATACTTCAGTGATTTCCTACTGTTTACCATCTTCTTGCTACTTGTCCTAGTTTGCATACATCCCTGCTTTTAACCATTGCCCTGCTGAAAGATACTAAACTGCATTTATTTCTCCATTATGCCTGTGTATACACAGAGGAGAGGAGCAGTGTGCCGACAGAGCTCCTGTACTGTGTCGAGACTGTGCCTGCTGATGCACTGACATACAGTGCATGGGATCCGGCCAGGAGCCTGCACGCTGTGTAGGCTCCACCGCACCATAGAAAGCCGTAATCAGTGTGTGTGGCACTGAATATAGATTTGCTTCGGAAACCGCACAGGGGGACATCTAGAAATGTTTTTGAAAGGTTTTCTTTCAGATTTCATGTGTAAAGTATGTATATTTGAAATATTATTTTCTCTTGTTCTAGATTACTATTACATAAGAATTAAAACAACTAGTTACATTTTAAGGTCACGTCAATTTTAGTCTCCGGACTTCACTGTGAATTTAACGCTTTGCAACACAATGCGGCTCTCATGAGTTTACCACGACAGGCAGGAGCCGGGGCGAGCCAGGGCGCCGCTAGCGTTAGGGACAGGGAAGGAGCCACGGGTTCTGGGACACCCGACAACAGAGTCGGGACAGTGGTAAATTTGCAAGATATCCACAATGAAATCCGCAATACAACCCACAAAATTTGGGATATTTTTTTGCCAGTGTAGATTTCGTTGCCCATTTTCAGGAAATTCATCAGTATATAAGTCCTAAGTGGACAAGTCCATTAACGCTACAAATAAAACCATTCTGGTCCCTAAACTTATAGATGTAATTATAATGCTAGAATTCTCTGCGTATTCTCATTCAGCCGGCACCAGCGGATAAGTGATCTGCGTTTAGTAAACACGTCTGTATCAGTCTAATTCCGGCCTTTGTTGGCAGTCAGAGATACTTTGAGCCTTTTTAGTGCAAAAGCTGCATATCTAAAATCTTAGCTATCTTCTGGAATGAAAAGAAACTCTGGACAGCTCCAGGACCTCCCCATCATCTCTCTGTCTGAACAATAAGGAATAGGGGCTCTTCTTCAGATGCCAGGGCCATTGTAGCCAGACCTCTGTTTATCCAGAGTAAATACAGAAAAACAAAAAACTCAAGGGGTCTAAGATGACTGTGCATGCTGTTATTAGTACAAATGTGGAAGGGTGGCCTGCAATTAAAAGGGTCAACCTTCAAACCAGCATTCAAGAGGAATTCAATGACTATTTAACCCCTCCAGTTCCAGGGTCAGCGGTACATTGCACAGGAGTAATGACACTAGGCAACCAGAGGATCAGTCACTTTTGTTAATGAGCCATAGAAGGTGACCCTTGTATGTGACTCTGAGTGTTTTGGTGTGTTTTGTCCATAGTGAGACTGACCAAAATAGACAGATTGGCAAAATAATACCAAGTTGTCACGGTGTTTATTCCTAAATATATGTCCTGAATTTTCGAATTGTAGGTATATTTATTTATTTGCTTAATGAAAAGTTATTATATTTAGTAATCTACTTATGTTTAGTTTATCACCATTTGTAAGATCTCTGATTGCGCTTCGTGAAAGAAAGCCGCCTTGCTTCCAACCAGAGTGTGACAACTTGCTCACATCTAGTATTGTTTCCAGTCTGGGAAATTTGGTTGCCCAGTGCAAAGTCCACTGGAGACGTTGCGAGCCCAGAATATTTAGGTTAACAATGGATAAAGCCTTATTCAGACCATGTTTTTTTTTGTGCTCAAGATAAAAAAAGGACCCTTTTTTCTATCAGTGCGCTGAATCAGATTTTACTCCATTTTTTGGTCCCGTTTCTGGCATTAGTGTTAGCGTCACATGCATTTTTCTCATATGAAAAAAAAAAGGCAAACATCTCCTACTCCTTAGACAGAAAAATAAATAAACAGCACAAAAATGAGCAGATCTAATTTGATGCAGGTGTTATTTTGGGGTATGAAAATTTGCAGGGTAATTCCATAATTTTTTCCTCAGAATTGAGTGATTCCATAATTTTTCCCCTATGCTTGGTTAAAAAAAGTAACCATTACTGACTACCACATTTTTTGTTCTTGATTTCTTTTAGTGTTTCTTAAAGCCAGAAAGTTGCCATTTGAAATGACTTTAGTTTTGTGCCATGTCTGTGATCTGCTTTTTTTTCTACAAAATTAAACAACTGAGTGAACATTCTCCAAGGCCGTTGATTCCATAATTTTTGCCAGGGATTGTACAAGTGCTTCTCACAAAATTAGAATATCATCAAAAACTTAATTTATTTCAGTTCTTCAATACAAAAAGTGAAACTCATATTATATAGAGTCATTACAGAGTGATCTATTTTCAAGTGTTTATTTCTGTTTATGTTGATGATTATAGCTTACAGCCAATGAAAACTCAAAAATCATCTCAGTAAATTAGAATAATTAACAAAAAACATCTGCATAGGCTTCCTAAGTGTTCAAAAATGTCCCTTAGTTGTTTCAGTAGGCTCCACAATCATGGGGAAGACTCCTGACTTGATAGATATATAGAAAGTGTTAGAATCTGTTTAGTGTGTGACTACCCGCCATTTTCTTGTGGAGTTCTGGCTGCTGGTCTTTTTCCTCTGGTGCTGGGTTTGTCTTGGATCAGGTGTTTGTTTCACTCTTTATTAACCAGCACCTGCCTCCCACTCCTTGCTGGAAAACAGTGTTAATCTGCTTGAGCTCTGTCTTGGTGCTTTGCTTTGTGTACTGTGTCTTATTTGTGCAGTATAGGAAACTCTGGTTCTGCTAGCCTTAGTTTCTGTTTTCTATTGGTTTCTGCGGCCTTCTCTGTGTTTTCTATTAGGAGGTGACCCGTTTTTGTACCCTCGTTAGTTCTTTTAGGGAACCCCTTCCCCTTATCTATAGGTCATCGTTTAAGATTAACCTAGGATCATCAGTGGGTCTATTCGCAAGGAATGGGTCGCCCACTCCATCGTAGGGTTTCAGCCTAGTCGTAGTGCAGGGTCAGTTTTCCCTCTTCCACCTTAGTCCTGTGTTGCAGATCCGTAACAGAAAGGCAGTCACTGACACACACCACAAGGAGGTATGCCACAAAAGGTCATTGCTAAAAAAGCTGGCTGTTCACAGTGCTGTATCCAAGCATATTAATGGAAAGTTGAGTGGATGGAAAAAGTGTGGCAGAAAAAGGTGCACAAGCAACTGGGATAACAGCAGGCTTGAAAAGGCCATTCAAAAATTTGGGAGAGATTCACAAGGAGTGGACTGCTGCTGGAGTCATTGCTTCAAGAGCCACCACACACAGATGTATCCAGCACATGGGCTACAAGTGTCGGATTCCTTTTGTCAAGCCACTCATGACCAATAGACAATGCCAGAAAAGTTTTACCGGGACCAAGGAGAAAAAGAATTCAACTGTTGCATTTCATTTGGAAATCAAGGTCCCAGAGTCAGAAGGAATAGTGGGAGAGGCACACAGTCCAAGCTGCTAAAGGTCTAGTGTGAAGTTTCCACAATCAGTGATGGTTTTGGGGAGCCATGTCATCTGCTGGTATAGGTCCACCGTGTTTTATCAAGACCAAAGTCAGCAAAGCCATCTACCAGGAAATTTTAGACCCTTAACGACTGTCGATATGGCTTTTAACAGCAGCAGTTAAGGGTACTTATTCCTCAGCGCCGCTTTTTAACAGCTCTGAGAAATAAGTGTATAGCGCCCCTCAGTGTTAGAATTTCTCTGGGGTCTCGGCTACCGGGGGTAGCTGAGACCCCAAAGAACATGATTCAGGTAGGTTTTAACCGACCCCAGTGTTGCTATTATTAAGGGACAAAGACAACCGCAAAAAAAGTCAGATTTCCCATTTTAATTTTTCTCTCCTCTGATGTGATGAGACATCAGAGAGAGAAATGGGGTCCCCTAATCCTCCCCCTGCACCTCTGGTGTCCCTGCATCCCCCCATGAACTCCCCCGGTCGGCGGCATCTTCTTCCAGGAAGAAAATTGTGGGCGAATGCGCAGTGTGCAAGCTGAGATCTGCCGGCGGGCACCCGGCAACAATAGGAAATGTTTCCTATTGGTTCATTTTGATCACTGTGATAGACCCTATCACAGTGATCAAAATAAAAAAAATAGTAAATCAAACCCCCCTTTATCACCCCTGGTTAGGTAAAAATAATAAAATAAAGAAATTATTTATTTCCATTTTTCCATTAAGGTTAGGATTGGGCCAAAGTTAGGGTTGGACTAAAGTTAAGGTTAGGGCTAGGCTAGGGTTGTGGCTAGGGTTAGGGTTGGGCTAAAGTTAGGGTTGGGCTAGGGTTAGGATTGTGATAATGGTTAGGGTTGGGATTAGGGTTAGGGGTGTTTTGGGGTTAGGGATGTGCTTAGGGTTATGGTTAGGATTAGGGATGTGTTGAGGTTAGGGTTGGAGTTAGAATTTGGGGAGTTCCACTGTTTAGGTACATCAGGGGGTCTCCAAACGCGACATGGTGCCACCAGTGATTCCAGACAATTCTGCATTCAAAAAGTCAAACGGTGCTCCCTGCCTGAGCCCTGCCATGCGCCCAAACAGTGGCTTTCCTACACATACAGGGTATTGGTGTACTCAGGAGAAATTGCACAACAAATTTTATGGTCCATTTTCTCCTGATACCCTTGTGAAAATAAAAAAAAAAATTTGTGAAAAAAGTCAAATGTTCATTTTTTCCTTCCACATTACTTTAGTTCTCGTGAAGCACTTGAAGAGTTAATAAACTTCTTGAAAGTGGTTTTGCGCACCTTGAGGGGTGCAGTTTTTAGAATGGTGTCACTTTTGGGTATTTTCTGTTATATTGACCCCCCAAACCCACTTCAAATGTGAGGTGGTCCCTAAAAAATGGTTTTGTAAATTTTGTTGGAAAAATGAGAAAATGAGAAATCACTGGTCAACTTTTAACCCTTGCAATGTTCTAACAAAAAAAAAATTATGTTTCCAAAATTGTGCTGCTGTAAAGTTGACATGTGGGAAATGTTACTTATTAACTACTTTGTGTGACACCACTCTCGGATTTAAGGGTACAAAAATAAAAAATTTTAAAATTGCTAAATTTTCAAAATTTTTGCCGAATTTCCGTTTTTTTCATAAATAAACGCAAGTTATAGCAAAGAAGTTTTACCACTAACATGAAGTACAATATGTCATGAAAAAAACGATTTCTGATTCAGTGGGATATGTTGAAGTGTTCTAGAGCTATAACTTCATAAAGTGTCAGTGGTCAGAATTGTAAAAATTGGCCTGGTCATAAAGTACCAAGTTGGCTCTGTCACTAAGGTGTTAGAGCACTTCATGCTTCCCTCTGCCAACAAGCTTTTTGCAAATGTAAATTTCATTCTCCAGCAAGACTTGGCACCTGTCCACACTGCCAAACGTACCAATACCTGGTTTAAAAACAACAGTATCACTGTGCTTGATTGGCTATCAAGCTCTCCTGACCTTAACCTCATAAAGAATAATAATAATAATCTTTATTTTTATATAGCGGTAACATATTCCGCAGCGCTTTACAGGTTGCACACATTATTGTTGCTGTCCCCATTGGGGCTCACAATCTAAAGTCCCTATCAGTATGTCTTTGGAATGTGGGAGGAAACCGGAGAACCCGGAGGAAACCCACGCGAACACGGAGAGAACATACAAACTCTTTGCAGATGTGGGGCTTGAACCCAGGACTCCAGCACTGCAAGGCTGCGGTGCTATCCACTGCGCCACCGTGCTGCCCCACGGTGGCACAGAATCTATGGGGTATTGTCAAGAGGAAGATGAGACACCAGACCCAACAATGCAGATGAACTGAAGGCTGCAATCAAAGCAACCTGGGCTTCCATAACAGCTCAGCAGTGCCACAGGCTGATCGCCTCCATGCCACGCCGCATTGATGCAGTAATTGATGCAAAAGGAGCCTAAGTATTGAGAGCATTTACTGAACATACATTTCAGTAGGCCAACATTTTGGATTTTAAAATCATTTTTCAAGCTGATGTATAAAGTGTTCTAATTTACTGAGATAATGACTTGTGGGTTTTCATTGGCTGCAAGCCATAATCATCAACATTAACAGAAATAAACAATTAAAATACATCACTCTGTTTGTATTGACTCTACATATGAGTTTCAGTTTTTGTATTGAAGAACCAAAATAAATTAACTTTTTGATGATATTCTAATTCAGAGAGAAGCACTTCTAAGTGCGAAGGTGCACTGAACTAATCAGCCACATCAAGTGTGAACTTAGCGCCTCATTAGCTTTTTGGAGTAAAAAAAAATTCATGCTTAACACAGTGACGGATATGGGCACTAAAGGTGCTATCATGATGCAATGCTTTGTATCTCAACTAATAGGTCTATAAAAAAAGAAAAAAAATTACAAGAGGCTAACGGTCATAGAACATCAAATATGATGAATACAATCCAGATACCTGTTCTGGGATGAGGTCAGCTCCTCTAGTAGAATGTCAACATATTGCAATAATGGGAACAGGTCAGGATGCTGCCAAGTCTGAGGACAGCAAGAATAACAGAGACCCTGATTCCAGTGTCTGTCACTGTAATGTTCCGTAGATTCTTGTTTTCGGCAGGGGGATGTCAGCTAGGAGGTGCAGTAAGTGTCTAATGTTCAGGATGACTTCCCCTATTCCCTAGCTACTGATTGACAGCCTTCTCCTAACGCACAGCAATATTAAGAAATTTGGCAATCGGTGGATGGAGGGGAAGCCAGCAGATCATGAATACATAGGACTCCAGCCCTTTAACAAACTCATCAAAAAGACACAAGACTTCTTTACCATGGAAGTATTATTCTATGGAGCAGTCGATCTCAGGAGCAGGCACACCGGGAACCGTCAATGGCTCAACAGGGGCTTACATGTGTTTTTTTTTAAATAAAATAACAGAATTCCTGACTCGTTAAATTGTTGATTGTGACTTGTAGGATCGCTACTTCCAACAGGTGGCGCTATAGAGTTTAAGTCCTCTTTTTCTCAGAAGAGGCAATTTGCATATGCAAATATATAAATTATTGTTCTGAACAGTAGCGTAGCTACTGGGGGGGCAGAGGGGGCCATCGCCCCGGGCCCTGTCACATGAAGGGGCCCACTGAGAGCCGGCACTGCCACTTCTGTGCTGAGGCACAATACAGTACAGGAGGAGAGCAGTAAAATGCCTGCTCTCCGGAAGGAGATTCTGCACGCTGGCAGCACAGTGGCCAGAGGCAAATCTCTCCCCTGCACTGTATTGTGCTGACCGACCTCAGGAGCTTCTCCCGGGCTGCAGGTTTCTTCCCTCTGTGCATGCTGTGACTGCCTCAGGGCAGCACGCTGGGTCCTAGTGCTCAACTGCATTTCACTCGCTCAGATACTTCCTGGTCCTGGCATCCTGCTGCAAACTTTATTGGTAAGTGGGGATATAATAATGATTATTGAAAGGCATGTCATAGTCACTGGGGGGGGAAATGTGAGAGGATAGGGTATTGTGGGGGAGTGGGACAGGGCACTGGGGGGTGAATGGGAAAGGATGGGGGTGTTGTTTGGGCTTAGGTGGGGGAGGGGGACAGGGCACTGGGGGGGTGACTGTGAGAAGATAAGGGTATTGTGAGGGCTGAGGAGGGTGAGGGGCGACGGCACTGGGGGGCTGATTATTATACGATTTTGTTACGGGATTATATGCACTCCATCACATGTAATAGTTGTTCTCTGGGATGGGGAGGTAGGGGGCTTATTATACTTACCAGCTGGGGAAGCCATGAGCTGCATCACATTTAAAGCATCACTCCAGCATTTTTTGTTATTTCACCATTGGAGTGGCGCTTTCAGGCTATGTGCACACGTAGGAAAAGTGGTGCAGAATTTTCTGCATAAAATTTGCAACTCCTGGCAGAATCCGCAGACACAACTTTGCCACAGTTTTTATGCGGATTTGCAGCAGAATTGATGCAGTTTTTTTGCGGTTTTTGCCACTGCGGATTTCTATCATGGAGGGGTGCAGAAACGCTGCAGATCCGCACAAAAGAAGCGACATGCACTTCTTTTAAATCCGCAGCAATTCTGCACTGATTTTTCTGCACCATCTGCACAACTTTTTTTTTTTTACATTGATTTACATGGTACTGTAAATCACAGTGTGGACCTGCAGTGTTTCTGCATGGAAAAATCTACTGCGGATCCGCAGCAAATCTGCATCATGTGCACATAGCCTAAGGGTATGTGCACACGTAGCAGATTTGGCTGCAGATCCGCAACGCATTTGACGCTGCAGATTTGCAGCAGTTTTCCATGCTGTGTACACTACCATGTAAACCTATGGAAATCAAAATCCGCAGTGCACATGCTGCAGAAAATACCGCCCGGAAATGATGCATTGTGTTTTCCGCAGCATGTCAATTCTTTGTGCGGATTCCGCAGCGTTTTACACCTGCTCCATAATAGGAATCCGCAGGTGTAAAACCGCAGGCGGAATCCGCACAAAAACCACTGGAAATCCAGTAAAACGCAGTGTGTTTTACATGCAGATTTTTCAAAATCTGCGTGGAAAAATCCGCACACGAATCTGCAACATGCGCACATAGCCTCAATCCAAGACCAACTGTCTGATACTCACCTTCCGGTGTTTTCATCTGTTTTCTCCGCCGCTTGGGTCCATCTCCTGCAGTTTGTGACCTGTCCGCTGCTCCAGTGTTTCATAGAGCGGTACGGAGGTCACTAATCACTGGCTGTCTATAAGAGCCTCGTTCTGGCCTCTTTCTCGCCTCTTCCTGGACCTCAGACTTACATTGAGCGCTTGTGGTGCAGCTTCTAACTTCTGGCCAATCAGAAGCTGTGCTCACAAGATGGAGCCGCGGGACTGGAGCGGTGCCAAAAAGCGGTGAATACGGCGGAGGATGAGTATATGACCGAGGCAGGGGACTTGTGCTTAAAGAACCAATCCAGCAGTGAAAAAAAAAACCTGCTAGAGTGGTGCTTTAATAATCAGACTGCCAAATCATGACACGGAGCGCCTGCTGCATGAGCCCCCCAATATCACTGGCGTCATCAGGCTGTCATGCGACCACATGTTTACTATGTGCTCGTGTCAACTAGAAAGGTTTGGTTTCTTTCAATAGAAGAGAATTGAGAAGCCGAAAGAGTTGTCACTTGACCGCCTGCTGACATCAGCGATGCTGGGGCCATTGTTACTGGGGGGACTCAGGGGACATTATTAAAAGTCAAGTGGGCACTTAAGAAGCATTATTATTTATAGGGGCATCAGTGTGCATCTACTGGGTGGTAGAGGCTGCTAGGCCGGCTGTCAGTCGCAGTAAGGCTATGTGCACATGTTGCGGATTTGGCTGCGGATCTGCAGCAGTTTTCCATTCGTTATACAGTAGCATGTTAGCCTATGGAAAACAAAATCCACAGTGCCTATGGTGCGGAAAATTCTGCGTGGAAACACAGCGGTTTATTTTCCGCAGCATGTCAATTCTTAGTGCGGATTCCACAGCATTTTACACCTGTTCCTTAATAGGAATCCGCAGGTGTAAAACCGCAGGTGAAATACGCACAAAAACTGCACAAAATCCACAGGGCGTTTTACCTGCAGATTTTGCAGAATCCGCACTGAAAAATCCGCAATGGAATCCGCAATGTGTGCACATACCCTAAGAGGCACAGTTACAGCTGCTGCTCTCTATACACAGAGCGGTGACTGAAACCGTGCCGCTGCCGCCCCCGAGGTATCAGTGAGGAATAACGTTAATTTCCTCCTGGCAGTGTGACTCTCAGTGCAGGCGACACACGGAGCCCGAGCGCTACTAACTATTAGGCTGCCGTCACACTAGCACTATATAGTCAGTATTTTACATCAGTATTTGTAGCCAAAACCAGCAGTGGAACAAATAGAGGAAAAGTATAATAGAAACATATGCATCACTTCTGTATTTATCACCCACTCCTGGTTTTGGCTACAAATACTGATGTAAAATACTGACCAAATACTGATAGTGTGACGGCAGCCTTATACTGTGTTTTGGGGGACCAGTGGGACATCATTCTATGTATAGGGGAACTCTAACGGACATCATACTGTATGTACGGGAGCTGTAGGTTCATCATACTGTGTTTATAGGGGAGTTGTGAGCATACCATACTGTGTATAGGGGAGCAGTGGTGACATCATACTGTGTATAGGGGAGCAGTGGTGACATTATACTGTGTTTTGGGGAGCAGTGGTGACATCATATTATGTATAGGGGAGTTGTGCGCTCATCATACTGTGTATAGGGGAGCTCTGGGGGCATTATACTGTGTATAGGAAAGCTGTGGGCCCACCATACTGTGTATAGTCAAGCTGTACATGGAGGCTACTTAGGGGACATTTTTAAATGTTAAGTGGGCACTTAAACATTATTGTCATAGGGGCACTCAGAGTACTGAGACCATCAAAATTTCATATGTGGTATTATTACTTTTTAGGGACAAAATGTGGAGGGCACTAGCACAGGGCATTAATGTTTTCTAGGGGTGAATTTTATTATCTAGAGCAGGGGTCCCCAACTCCAGTCCTCAAAGCCCACCAACAGGTCATGTTTTCAGGATTTCCTCTGCATTGCACAGGTGATGCAATTATTACCTGGGCAAGACTAAAGAAATCCTGAAAACATGACATGTTGGTGGGCTTTGAGGACTGGAGTTGGGGACCCCTGCTCTAGAGAGCACAAAGGAGTCTTTATTACTATGTAAGGGGCACAGTGGTGGCATTACTATGTGGAGCGGCACCATTATTGTACCACACAGCAGGTGCTGTAGGACACATACGGCAGCAGCGGCTCAGTATTGGGGTATCAGCAGGATGAGGAGTTTGTGCAGGTTGGGGATAGATGGGGACGGGGCTGGAAATGTGAGAAGTCTGATGTGTCGTCATAATTTCTGCAGACGAGTCCTGGGTGGAGAAGTTGTCATGTCGGTCTGGGCCAGATGGAAAAGACGAGAAAAGTGAAGGCTTCCATCAGAAAGAACGTCAGTGGTAAGACATTATCTGTAACTGTGCTGTGATCTCTTATATGGTCTGCAGGACTGGTATCTACCAATATATGGTCTCCATATAGGAATATCAGTGTTCGGTTTTGTATATAGATGTATTTTCAGTCACAGTGCCGTCATTTGCTGATGTTCCCCTATGCTCACAATTAGGGTGCACCACATAGCTGTAGTCAGGGGTATCTGATTAGGGGCCCACTCAGATTTTTCGCCCCCCCTAAGCTGAAACCCTAGCTACGCCTCTGGTTCTGAACGATGATCCACTAGTTCAACATTCAGGATAAGGAGGGAAAAATCTGCTCTTTCCGGGCAGATATTGGTTTATACATAATAGTTGTTCTCGTCATCCTTTGGTTGAACTTTTATGAACGTGTCGTTTTTCAACCATACTAACTATGGCACTGTGCTGCAAATATGTAAGTTCTCAGAAACTACTGAACAGTAAGAAATTGATAGACCCCTGGGATCAGGCCGTCTGCCAATACATTATGCTGCCCTCAACCAGAGGAGCATATGCGGCCACCTGATTTTAAATGGAATCCATAGCATCGGAATTTGTTTTTGAAAAAAAGAGAGTGCGAAACGTGTAAAATTAAAAACTATTAAAAATTGCTATTCCATTGTGGAACGGGTTCCTTCATACAGCAGTGCGGTCTACTCTGAAACGTCAAATTTACTTTTTCTATTAATCAATATGCAAAAGAGGGTTTACCGCCATTGGCCAACGGGACTGCGGCAGCTGTAACATTCATGGGCGATTATTGGCATCGTGACAATCACAATTTTTTCAGGTGAACAACTCCATAACTCCCTTCTCATCTGTACCTTTCAATATCACCCTATGTGCACTTGTCTTCCCCCTACCTTTTATATTCCCCTCTACTTGCCCGGGAGATGTGTTATGATCAGACCATGTTCCTGTACGGTCAGACACAGCCATTACACAGTACACAGCAAGGGCACATTATAAGATTATCTCAGCTCAGGAACATTTTATTTAAATACATCCAATTTTGGAAATTCTTATTATTCCAAGATCTGTTGAATAAAATGAAATTCTGTTCGTGCAAAAACCCCTTTTAAGGGAGATAAGTCATCTATCGGCGTCTGGCCAGCCTAAGAATTGGTGGATGGAGGCTGACCATGTGTGGTGATGAAAATAGTGACGCCGTTTAGGTAATTGTCAATGTGATGTTTTTTTCTTATCTTTCCACTTATAAATAATATTATGCTTTTGCTGTTTTAAACCCAGATATGGTTTACCCTGAACATTGTGTCCAAAGGGTTTTGAGAAACCCAATTTTCCCTCTAACCCAGAAAGGGCTTCCCTGGCAGAATGCTAATCTTCAGCTCAGAGACGCTTGGCGTAGGATTGACAAAACATTCAACAAGTCTGAGCCATTGAGCCCCTTAATGACCGCCAATACGTCTTTTAACTGACCTGAGATATAGGAGAATAGCCTCCCCATACAGGTGACAATCCAGCAGCTGTCGGCTGTCCACTATAGCTGACAACTTGCTGCATCAGCCGCGATCAGTGTTGGCATCGACCACATCTGTTTAACCCCTTACATGCTGCTGTCAATAGTGAGTACATCATTATAAATGGTTAACAGTGTGGGGGCTTCCACCTTATCCTCATTGGCACCATGAGTTCATGATTGTGTGGTCCTGATGTTTGCCATGGCACTTCATGACCAAATAGCGGCCTTAGAGTCTGACAGCTATAGCGGCCTGTTCAGAAATTAGCGACATTTAGGTAGTAAATGTATACACTTTTCTGTTTCTGTTATGTCACTTTGCATTAATTAAAAAAATCACCTGAAGGGTTAATAAACTACCCAACAGCAGTTTTCAATATATGTCAGGGGTGCTGTTTTTAAAATAGTATCACTTTTGGGGGTTTTCCAATATATAGGACCCCCAAAACGTCACTTCAAACTTGGATAGTTCCCTAAAAATGAAAAATTGCTGCTGCATTTTAAACCTCAAAAAAATCCTAACAAAATAAAAGAACATTTTACAAATTGTGCTGATTTAAAGCAGACATGTCACGAAATGTAACGACCCAGCAGGGGGTCGGTCAGTGGACGGCACAACACTCAAACAACGGGATGGTAAAGGGGAGAGGAAGCCCTACCGATTGGGAAATAAAGGATGATCACCACCTGAGCTCAAACCTGAGCCTGTCCCTGCACTCCCCTAACGCCATAAGTGGGTCCTACCCCCCCCCCCACACTGTCACCTAGCACTGCCCTGGCTAGTGCAGTGGCCAGCAGGGGCGCTAGCCTCACCACTGCAAATGGTTCAACACATGGGACAGTCACAAACACGAGAAAGACAGGGTGAAAACACCACAATTAGCTTCCAGGTTCTGCTGCCAAGCTCCACACCACAGATGACACAGAAACAGGACTTCAAAACTCCAGCACTAGCTGACACCAGAGAGCTGCAACTGCACGGCTGGTCCATATAGAGAAACTCTATCACAGTCAGCTGATGCATCAGGTGACCATTTAAAGGATGGTGGGAGTGGTCACCACCCACATCAGCTGACCCAGCAACACTGCAATTGCAATAGATTGCCAGCGAGGGAAACTGACATTGACCCCTTGCTGGCCTGAAAGGAAAAAAGCTACATTTAAATCATAGTGGAACCAGAGTTGCCACGCATCCAAAAATGGATTGTGACAAGACATGTGGGAAATGTTATTTATTAATGTTTTTCTATGGTATGACTATCTGGATTAAAGGAATGTTCATTCAAAGTTTAAAAATTGCTAATTTTTAACATTTTTCTCAAATATCTGATATTTTTTTGTAACTAAATACAAAACATATCGACCTAAATTTACCATTATCATAAATTAAGAGTTATTACAATGACATAAAGTGACACTGGTCAGATTTCAAAAATTTGGCCCAGTCAGTAAGGGGTTTAAAGAGAACCCATCAGCAGGATGTAGCCCTATAAACTAAAGAACAAGAAGAAAGAAACAAGCAGCCATATGGTCCCATAGAAGATAAATATTTATTAATAAACATTAAAACACCAAGCAGGATACAGTGATGCAGTACAGGGGATAGATAGACGTTACACAGTGGCCATAGAAAACGGGCCAGAGAGCCAACCCACAGTCCGTGCTACTATAGTTACAGAATATTGCAAAGACATAGCCCATGCCTGGTAGTAGATATACATATATTCATAAGGCAAGTGCCGTCACATGGGAAACATTACATGTCATGTTATAAAGATTAGCATACCCAGAGCAGGCACCACGGACGGAATGAGCAGACAGTCAGGCCCGACCCCGACGCGCGTTTCGGAGCGGGCAGCTCCTTCATCAGATAATGAATGCTCTTGGCAATGAAAATGCCATTTTCTGCAATCCACAATTCTAGCTATGTGTGTATGGCTAATAACAGCCCAGAAGTTAGGGGGCACAATACTACATTTGGCATTTGCCTGGACGTAGACCAGCCATGTTCTGCCGCTGAAGTCTTCCATAAAGTTTGAGTACTGGGGTCTATGGCAGGTCCCAGCGAATACATAAAGGGCATGAGGAGTGGAGCAGTTGTCCATGTTGGGAGCGTTCAGCTCCTATTTTTTAGAGGTCCCCTTAGGGAAATACAAGCAGTGGCCTGATGGGTTGCCTTTGGTAATAGTCCACTTTCCTTTCCTTCAGTTTTCTCTACACCTCCTCTACCCAATTTTCCAGAATTGATTTTTGCTGATAGAGATTCTAGAGCTGCTAATGGTAAATGAATGTGCCACCAGGTTTTTGCTACAAAATCCAAGAGCAGCATGCATGATGTAGGGCAGAGAACGTGATTCCAGCAATGTGTCACTTACTGGGCTACTTGTTACCGTTTTGATTACTGTAAAAACTGTTTTCTCTGCTGAAGATCTATCAGTTCTGAGTGCTGAGATCTGTATAACACTGCCAACACCACTGATTGGCAGCTTTCTGTGTACACTGTGCATAGGCAGAAAGCTGTCAATCAGTGGTGGGGGTGTAGTTTTCTAATCCTCTAATCATAATTTCCTGCTGATAAAAAAAGTGATTTTATAAAAACTACAACTAGCTGTCTATTATATGACACTTCGCTGGAATCAAAGGTTCTGCTCCTACATCATGCTTCTCTCAGATTAGGTAGCAAAAACTGGGGGACAGGTTGCCTTTAAGGCTGGCACCATGGGCAATCTTTGGGAAAACTTTTTAATCACCATTGTTATCGAGTTGTGGGTAACTCTAGTTGTTAATGTAAAGGGGGCACTCTACGAGAAGTCTCCTTTTATGCTTGTGGGGGAGGGGATGGGCACTCCATAGCTGGCACTATTGATAGGGAACTCTAGATGTTATTGTGAAGAGACACTCTCTGGCTGGCATTATTTATGAAGGAACACAGCCATCTTCCCTTGGTACTTTCCAACACCGATTTCTGCGGACAGATCCTCTAGTTGCTATTAACAGAACATTCTCTAGATGGCACTACCTATGGGGAAACCCCAATGGCTTATATTAAAGGGAATCTGTCAGCAGGTTTGAAAGCATCACTTTGTAGGGCCAGAGGCCCTGATTCCAGTGACATATCACTTACTGGGCTGCTTGGTGTCATTTGGATAAAATCCATGTTTTCTCTGCTGCAGATCTAGCAGTTCTCTAAATGCTGAGCTCTGTATATCCCTGCCCACACCACTGATTCCATAGGCAGAAAGCCGCCACATTGTATACAGAAAGCTGCCAATAAGTGGTGGGGATAGGGTTATACACAGCTTTACTAGTCCTCTAATGATAATCTCCTGCTGATAAAAGTTTTTATCAAAACTACACTAAGCAACCTAGTAAGTGACACAGCGCTGGAATCAGGGTCTCTGCCTCTACATTATGCCGCTATGAGATTAGATGGAGAAAACCTTCTGTCAGCTTCCCTTAAAGGTGTACATTTTGTGCGCTCTGGCTGGCAGCGCTTATTAGGCCGGCTTCACACTTGCGAGTTTTACGGACGTAAGAGCGCAGAAACTACGTCCGTAAAACTCGCAAAAAATACGACACAATTATTCTCTATGCCCCTGCTCCTATCTGCCGTATTTTACTGATCAGTATTATACGGCTTTCTACGGCCGTACAAAATCGCAGCATGCTGCGTTTGTCACCGTACTGTGCAAGAAATACGCCAATGAAAGTCTATGGAAGCGTGAAAAATACGGATTACACACGGACAAGCATTGTGACTTGCGAGAAATACGCAGCGCTGTTAGAGAGAAAAGCCGGTAATTCAGTGCGGTGTACAGTAAAATCACACTGACAGCTTACAGTAGAATAGGTAGAATAAATGTGTACACATATATATATATATATATATATACCTATTCTATGTCAGTGAGACACATATATGTATATATATTAATCTTAGCTCTTAAAATAAAGGGTTAAATGGCGGAAAAAATTGGCGTGGGCTCCCGCGCAATTTTCTCCGCCAGAGTAGTAAAGCCAGTGACTGAGGGCAGATATTAATAGCCTGGAGAGGGTCCATGGTTATTGGCCCCCCCCTGGCTACAAATATCTGCCCCCAGCCACCCCAGAAAAGGCACATCTGGAAGATGCACCTATTCTGGCACTTGGCCACTCTCTTCCCATTCCCGTGTAGCGGTGGGATATGGGGTAATGAAGGGTTAATGCCACCTTGCTATTGTAAGGTGACATTAAGCCTAATTAATAATGGAGAGGCGTCAATTATGACACCTATCCATTATTAATCCAATTGTAGTAAAGGGTTAAATAAAACACAAACACATTATTTAAAATTATTTTAATGAAATAAAAACAATGGTTGTTGGAGTATTTTATTCTACGCCCAATCCAGTCACTGAAGACCCTCGTTCTGTGAAAGAAAAAACATAATAAACCAACAATATACTTACCCTCCGCAGATCTGTAACGTCCAACGATGTAAATCCTTCTGAAGGGGTTAAAACATTTTGCAGCAAGGAGCTTTGCTAATGCAATGCTACTCCTCGCTGCAAAACCCCAGGGAATGAGTCTAAATATAGATCAATGAGCTATATTTAGCTTCATTTGCGGTGAGGCGCCCTCTGCTGGCTGTTCATAGATCGTGGGAACTTTCCTAGAAAGCCTGGGAGCTTTCTAGGTAAGTTCCCACGATCTATGAACATCCAGCAGAGGGCGCCTCACCGCAAATGAAGCTAAATATAGCTCATTGATCTATATTTAGACTCATTCCCTGGGGTTTTGCAGCGAGGAGCAGCCTGCATTAGCAAAGCTCCTTGCTGCAAAATGTTTTAACCCCTTCAGAAGGATTTACATCGTTGGACGTTACAGATCTGCGGAGGGTAAGTATATTGTTGGTTTATTATGTTTTTTCTTTCACAGAACGAGGGTCTTCAGTGACTGGATTGGGCGTAGAATAAAATACTCCAACAACCATTGTTTTTATTTCATTAAAATAATTTTAAATAATGTGTTTGTGTTTTATTTAACCCTTTACTACAATTGGATTAATAATGGATAGGTGTCATAATTGACGCCTCTCCATTATTAATTAGGCTTAATGTCACCTTACAATTGCAAGGTGGCATTAACCCTTCATTACCCCATATCCCACCGCTACACGGGAATGGGAAGAGAGTGGCCAAGTGCCAGAATAGGCGCATCTTCCAGATGTGCCTTTTCTGGGGTGGCTGGGGGCAGATATTTGTAGCCAGGGGGGGGGCCAATAACCATGGACCCTCTCCAGGCTATTAATATCTGCCCTCAGTCACTGGCTTTACTACTCTGGCGGAGAAAATTGCGCGGGAGCCCACGCCAATTTTTTCCGCCATTTAACCCTTTATTTTAAGAGCTAGAACGGCCAAATTTTGCAGATACACTCTACTGACATTAGTAGTGTGAAATCTGCAAAAAAAATGGAGAGAAGACATGGTTTACTGTATGTAAACCATGTCTCAAATCATGTCGGGTTTTAGGAAGGAGAAAGAAAAAGCCGGTAATTGAATTACCGGCTTTCAAGCTGTATAGCGCTGGAAAAAATATTAATATATATACATATATGTGTCTAATGACATATATATATATATATATATATATATATATATATATATATATTGAGAGTATATATATTTTTTTTTCTTTTTGGGACACATGGATCATTTCTATAGCGGTATGTTGGTTTTGCAAGCCTGCGAGAAAACCACGCAGTACGGATGCCATACGGATTACATACGGAGGATGCCATACGGATTACATACGGAGGATGCCATGCGCAAAAAACGCTGACACACCCTGCCTACGGAGGAGCTACGGACCACTATTTTCGGGACATTTCAGCGTATTACGGCCGTAATATACGGACCGTATTTTCATACGCTGAGTGTGAAGCCGGCCTTACACCACTAGTTTCTTTTATAAATTGGGCACTCTCTGGCTTCCACTATTAGGCGGATAACTTTCAGGTAAGGATCATGCAGATGTCTGTGGATCTCAGTCTGGTCTCGCACTGCAGTGCCCGGACTGGCAGCGGGGCTCCTGACCTGCGAGTGACAGCCTGATAGCAATACATGAAGCGGTCATGCTCCGAGCAGGAGACCTGCTGCCAGTCCGTGCATTGTGATCCGACATCGGACTGAGATCCACAGACGCCTGCATGAACCCTAACTAGTAAGAGGTCAATCCCTAGCTGGCACTGTGACTATGGTTCAGGGGGCACTCCCTGGCTGGCATCATTGATGGGGGGAAATGTAGCAGCTAGTATTTAGGGGATCCTCCATGACGTTATTTAAAGGAGAGCTCTGTTTGTTATTGATAAAAGGTAACACTATAGCTGGCATTATTATTATTGGGAAACTCTAGCTGTTACTAGGAAGGGCACTCGGTGGCTGGCACTATTTATGGTGGAAATCTAGGTGCACGTGTTAAGAGGGCACCCCCTGGCACTATATAAAGGGGAACAATAGTTGTTATTGTTAAGGGGGGCACTCCGTAGCTGGCACTATGTATAGGTGATTTCTAGGTGTTATTGTTAAGGGGGCACTCTGGAGCTGGCACTATGTATAGGTGATTTCTAGGTGTTATTGTTAAGGGGGCACTCTGGAGCTAGCACTATGTATAGGTGATTTCTAGGTGTTATTGTTCAGGGGGCACTCCGGAGCTGGCACTATGTATAGATGATTTCTAGGTGTTAAGGGGGCACTCTGGAGCTAGCACTATGTATAGGTGATTTCTAGGTGTTATTGTTCAGGGGGCACTCCGGAGCTGGCACTATGTATAGGTGATTTCTAGGTGTTATTGTTAAGGGGGCACTCTGGAGCTGGCACTATGTATAGGTGATTTCTAGGTGTTATTGTTAAGGGGGCACTCCGGAACTGGCACTATGTATAGATGATTTCTAGGTGTTAAGGGGGCACTCTGGAGCTAGCACTATGTATAGGTGATTTCTAGGTGTTATTGTTCAGGGGGCACTCCGGAGCTGGCACTATGTATAGGTGATTTCTAGGTGTTAAGGAGGCACTCTGGAGCTGGCACTATGTATAGGTGATTTCTAGGTGTTAAGGGGGCACTCTGGAGCTAGCACTATGTATAGGTGATTTCTAGGTGTTATTGTTCAGGGGGCACTCCAGAGCTGGCACTATGTATAGGTGATTTCTAGGTGTTATTGTTCAGGGGGCACTCCGGAGCTGGCACTATGTATAGGTGATTTCTAGGTGTTATTGTTCAGGGGGCACTCCGGAGCTGGCACTATGTATAGGTGATTTCTAGGTGTTAAGGAGGCACTCCGGAGCTGGCACTATGTATAGGTGATTTCTAGGTGTTAAGGAGGCACTCTGGAGCTGGCACTATGTATAGATGATTTCTAGGTGTTATTGTTCAGGGGGCACTCTGGAGCTGGCACTATGTATAGGTGATTTCTAGGTGTTAAGGAGGCACTCTGGAGCTGGCACTATGTATAGGTGATTTCTAGGTGTTATTGTTCAGGGGGCACTCTGGAGCTAGCACTATGTATAGATGATTTCTAGGTGTTAAGGGGGCACTCTGGAGCTAGCACTATATGTATAGGTGATTTCTAGGTGTTAAGGAGGCACTCCGGAGCTGGCACTATGTATAGGTGATTTCTAGGTGTTAAGGAGGCACTCTGGAGCTGGCACTATGTATAGATGATTTCTAGGTGTTATTGTTCAGGGGGCACTCTGGAGCTGGCACTATGTATAGGTGATTTCTAGGTGTTAAGGAGGCACTCTGGAGCTGGCACTATGTATAGGTGATTTCTAGGTGTTATTGTTCAGGGGGCACTCTGGAGCTAGCACTATGTATAGATGATTTCTAGGTGTTAAGGGGGCACTCTGGAGCTAGCACTATATGTATAGGTGATTTCTAGGTGTTATTGTTCAGGGGGCACTCCAGAGCTGGCACTATGTATAGGTGATTTCTAGGTGTTATTGTTCAGGGGGCACTCCGGAGCTGGCACTATGTATAGGTGATTTCTAGGTGTTAAGGAGGCACTCTGGAGCTGGCACTATGTATAGGTGATTTCTAGGTGTTAAGGAGGCACTCTGGAGCTGGCACTATGTATAGGTGATTTCTAGGTGTTATTGTTAAGGGGGCACTCCGGAACTGGCACTATGTATAGATGATTTCTAGGTGTTAAGGGGGCACTCTGGAGCTAGCACTATGTATAGGTGATTTCTAGGTGTTATTGTTCAGGGGGCACTCCGGAGCTGGCACTATGTATAGGTGATTTCTAGGTGTTAAGGAGGCACTCTGGAGCTGGCACTATGTATAGGTGATTTCTAGGTGTTATTGTTAAGGGGGCACTCCGGAACTGGCACTATGTATAGATGATTTCTAGGTGTTAAGGGGGCACTCTGGAGCTAGCACTATGTATAGGTGATTTCTAGGTGTTATTGTTCAGGGGGCACTCCGGAGCTGGCACTATGTATAGGTGATTTCTAGGTGTTAAGGAGGCACTCTGGAGCTGGCACTATGTATAGGTGATTTCTAGGTGTTAAGGGGGCACTCTGGAGCTAGCACTATGTATAGGTGATTTCTAGGTGTTATTGTTCAGGGGGCACTCCAGAGCTGGCACTATGTATAGGTGATTTCTAGGTGTTATTGTTCAGGGGGCACTCCGGAGCTGGCACTATGTATAGGTGATTTCTAGGTGTTATTGTTCAGGGGGCACTCCGGAGCTGGCACTATGTATAGGTGATTTCTAGGTGTTAAGGAGGCACTCCGGAGCTGGCACTATGTATAGGTGATTTCTAGGTGTTAAGGAGGCACTCTGGAGCTGGCACTATGTATAGATGATTTCTAGGTGTTATTGTTCAGGGGGCACTCTGGAGCTGGCACTATGTATAGGTGATTTCTAGGTGTTAAGGAGGCACTCTGGAGCTGGCACTATGTATAGGTGATTTCTAGGTGTTATTGTTCAGGGGGCACTCTGGAGCTAGCACTATGTATAGATGATTTCTAGGTGTTAAGGGGGCACTCTGGAGCTAGCACTATATGTATAGGTGATTTCTAGGTGTTATTGTTCAGGGGGCACTCCGGAGCTGGCACTATGTATAGGTGATTTCTAGGTGTTAAGGAGGCACTCCGGAGCTGGCACTATGTATAGGTGATTTCTAGGTGTTAAGGAGGCACTCTGGAGCTGGCACTATGTATAGATGATTTCTAGGTGTTATTGTTCAGGGGGCACTCTGGAGCTGGCACTATGTATAGGTGATTTCTAGGTGTTAAGGAGGCACTCTGGAGCTGGCACTATGTATAGGTGATTTCTAGGTGTTATTGTTCAGGGGGCACTCTGGAGCTAGCACTATGTATAGATGATTTCTAGGTGTTAAGGGGGCACTCTGGAGCTAGCACTATATGTATAGGTGATTTCTAGGTGTTATTGTTCAGGGGGCACTCCAGAGCTGGCACTATGTATAGGTGATTTCTAGGTGTTATTGTTCAGGGGGCACTCCGGAGCTGGCACTATGTATAGGTGATTTCTAGGTGTTAAGGAGGCACTCTGGAGCTGGCACTATGTATAGGTGATTTCTAGGTGTTAAGGAGGCACTCTGGAGCTGGCACTATGTATAGGTGATTTCTAGGTGTTAAGGAGGCACTCTGGAGCTGGCACTATGTATAGATGATTTCTAGGTGTTAAGGGGGCACTCTGGAGCTAGCACTATGTATAGGTGATTTCTAGGTGTTATTGTTCAGGGGGCACTCTGGAGCTGGCACTATGTATAGGTGATTTCTAGGTGTTAGGGTATGTTCACACGTTCAGGATTTCCATCCTTTTTTTTTCAGGACTGTTTTTTAAAAAACTGCAGCTCTTGGCAGAAAACGCAGGTCCTTTTTTTGGTCCTTTTTTGGTCCGTTTTTGATGCGTTTTTTGATGCGTTTTTTGATGCGTTTTTTTGATGCAGTTTTCTAGCCAGAGTCTGTGTGTTTTCTAGGAATTTTTTTAGGGTTAAAATGGCTGAAAATACCCTAACCCTACCCCTACCCCTACCCCTAACCCTACCCCTAACCCTAACCCTACCCCTAACCCTACCCCTAACCCTACCCCTAACCCTACCCCTAACCCTACCCCTATTCTAACCTTAGTGAAAAAAAAAAAAAAAAAATTCTTTATTTTTTTTATTGTCCCTACCTATGGGGGTGACAAAGGGGGGGGGGTGTCATTTACTATTTTTTTATTTTGATCACTGAGATAGGTTATATCTCAGTGATCAAAATGCACTTTGGAACGAATCTGCCGGCCGGCAGATTCGGCGGGCGCACTGCGCATGCGCCCGCCATTTTGCAAGATGGCGGCGCCCAGGGAGAAGACGGCCGGACGGACACCGGGACGCCGGGTGAGTATAAGGGGGGGAGATTAGGGCACGGGGGGGGCATCAGAGCACTGGGGGGGGGCATCGGAGCACTGGGGGGGGGCATCGGAGCACGGGGGGGCGGGATCGGAACACGGGGGGGGCAGCCACACTCCGCCCACGCACTTCCGCCCGCTCCCCGCACTTCCTGCTGCAGCGGTCCTGCACATCAAATCGCAGTAAAACCCGCAGATATATTTTTGATCTGCGGGTTTTACTGCGGTTTGGACCTCACAATGGAGGTCTATGGGTGCAGAACCGCTGCGGCTCCGGAAAAAGAATTGACATGCTCCTTCTTTTTTCCGGGAGCTATTCAGCGCGTCTTTTTTTTAACAATTTCCGGACCATGTGCACAGTGTGTCCTGTTTTCCATAGGGTACAGTGTACTGTACCCTGCATGGAAAACAGCTGCGGAACCGCAGCGGCAAAACCGCCGCGGTTCCGCGGTAAAAAACGCACTGTGTGAACATGGCCTTATTGTTCAGGGGGCACTCTGGAGCTGGCACTATGTATAGATGATTTCTAGGTGTTAAGGGGGCACTCTGGAGCTGGCACTATGTATAGGTGATTTCTAGGTGTTATTGTTCAGGGGGCACTCTGGAGCTAGCACTATGTATAGATGATTTCTAGGTGTTAAGGGGGCACTCTGGAGCTGGCACTATGTATAGATGATTTCTAGGTGTTAAGGGGGCACTCTGGAGCTAGCACTATGTATAGATGATTTCTAGGTGTTATTGTTCAGGGGCACTCCGGAGCTGGCACTATGTATAGGTGATTTCTAGGTGTTATTATTCAGGGGGCACTCCGGAGCTAGCACTATGTATAGGTGATTTCTAGGTGTTATTATTCAGGGGGCACTCCGGAGCTAGCACTATGTATAGGTGATTTCTAGGTGTTATTATTCAGGGGGCACTCCGGAGCTGGCACTATGTATAGGTGATTTCTAGGTGTTATTGTTCAGGGGGCACTCCGGAGCTGGCACTATGTATAGGTGATTTCTAGGTGTTATTATTCAGGGGGCACTCCGGAGCTAGCACTATGTATAGGTGATTTCTAGGTGTTATTATTCAGGGGGCACTCCGGAGCTAGCACTATGTATAGGTGATTTCTAGGTGTTATTGATAAGGGGGCACTCCGGAGTTGGCTCTATGTACAGTTGTGGCCAAACATATTGACACCCCTGCAATTCTGTCAGATAATACTCAGTTTCTTCCTGAAAATGATTGCAATCTCACAAACTCTTTGGTATTTTCTTCATTTAATTTGTCTTAAATGAAAAAACACAAAAGAGAATGAAGCAAAAAGCAAAACATTGATCATTTCACACAAAACTCCAAAAATGGGCCAGACAAAAGTATTGGCACCCTCGGCCTAAGGCTGTGTGCACACGTTGCGGTTTTTCCCGATAAAAACGCTATAAAACCGCAAAAAACGCATACAATAAGCATCCCATAATTTAGAATGAATTCCGCATGTTTTGTGCACATGATGCGTTTTTTTCCACGAAAAAAACGCATTGCGGCAAAAAACGCAGCATGTTCATTAATTTTCCGTTTTTTTTGCGGATTTCCCACTCCAAAATGCATTGGGAAGTGTCCTGAAAAAAACGCGCCAAAAACGCATGCGGTTTTCTTGCAGAAAATGTCCGGAATTCTCAGGAATTTTCTGCAAGAAATCCTGAACGTGTGCACATAGCCTAAAACTTGGTTGCACAACCTTTAGCCAAAATAACTGCGACCAA
Source organism: Ranitomeya imitator (assembly GCF_032444005.1). Lineage (NCBI taxonomy): Eukaryota > Metazoa > Chordata > Amphibia > Anura > Dendrobatidae > Ranitomeya > Ranitomeya imitator. The sequence goes on along the minus strand of NC_091282.1, from coordinate 105,261,583 downwards.
CCGCTTCCGGTAACCATCAATGAGTTTCTTACAATGCTCTGCTGGAATTTTAGACCATTGTTCTTTGGCAAACTGCTCCAGGTCCCTGATATTTGAAGGGTGTCTTCTCCAAACTGCTATTTTTAGATCTCTCCACAGGTGTTCTATGGGATTCAGGTCTGGACTCATTGCTGGCCACCTTAGAAGTCTCCAGTGCTTTCTCTCAAACCATCTTCTAGTGCTTTTTGAAGTGTGCTTTGGGTCATTGTCCTGCTGGAAGACCCATGACCTCTGAGGGAGACCCAGCTTTCTCACACTGGACCCTACATTATGCTGCAAAATTTGTTGGTAGCCTTCAGACTTCATAATGCCATGCACACGGTCAAGCAGTCCAGTGCCGGAGGCAGCAAAGCAAACCCAAAACATCAGGAAACCTCCACCATGTTTGACTGTAGGGACCGTGTGCTTTTCTTTGAATGCCTCTTTTTTTCTCCTGTAAACTATGTTGATGCCTTTGCCCAAAAAGCTCTACTTTTGTCTCATCTGACCAGAGATCATTCTTCCAAAACGTTTTAGGCTTTTTCAGCTAAGTTTTGGCAAACTCCAGCCTGGCTTTTTATGTCTCGGGGTAAGAAGTGGGGTCTTCCTGGGTCTCCTACCATACAGTCCATTTTCATTCAGATGCCGACGGATAGTACGGGTTGACACTGTTGTACCCTCGGACTGCAGGGCAGCTTGAACTTGTTTGGATGTTAGTCGAGGTTCTTTATCCAACATCTGCACAATCTTGCGTTGAAATCTCTTGTCAATTTTTCTTTTCCGTCCACATCTAGGGAGGTTAGCCACAGTGCCATGGGCTGTAAACTTCTTGATGACACTGCGCACGGTAGACACAGGAACATTCAGGTCTTTGGAGATGGACTTGTAGCCTTGAGATTGCTCATGCTTCCTTACAATTTGGTTTCTCAAGTCCTCAGACAGTTCTTTGGTCTTCTTTCTTTTCTCCATGCTCAATGTGGTACACACAAGGACACAGGACAGAGGTTGAGTCAACTTTAATCCATGTCAACTGGCTGCAAGTGTGATTTAGTTATTGCCAACACCTGTTAGGTGTCACAGGTAAGTTACAGGTGATGTTAATTACACTAATTAGAGAAGCATCACATGATTTTTCTAACAGTGCCAATACTTTTGTCCACTCCCTTTTTTATGTTTGGTGTGGAATTATATCCAATTTGGCTTTAGGACAATTCTTTTTGTGTTTTTTCATTTAAAGGGCCACTGTCACCCCCTCCAGCCGTTAGAAACTAAAAGAGCCACCATGTGCAGCAGTAATGCCGCATTCTGACAAGGTGGCTCTTTTAGTTATTGGTGCAGTCAAAGCAGAAATAAAGCGTTTTATAATTTTGCAAAAATGCCTGTCTTTAGTCCCGGAGGCAGGTCTTAATCCCCCTGCTGCACACACCACACTGCCGTCACTCAAGGCTTCTTGGGCGCCACCCCCTCCGCGGTGTTTTCAAGTCAAATCCGGCGCCTGCGCTGTTTTGTCCTGCCTGGGGCAGGCGCAGTGAGCGCTGCCCATCCGACCTCAGATGCAGGCTCGCAGACTGCGCCTGTGCGGCCACCCAGCTTGTGAATCCCAGCCCCGCACTGTGCATAATGCATAACACACTGAGGGGCTGGGATTCACAAGCTGGATGGCCCCACAGGCGCAGTCTGTGAGACTGCATCTGAGGTCAGACGGGCAGCACTCACTGCGCCTGCCCCAGGCAGAACAAAACAGCGCAGGCGCCGGATTTGACTTGAAAACAGCGCGGACGGGCGGCGCCCAAGAAGCCTTGAGTGACGGCAGTGTGGCGTGTGCAGCAGGGGGGTTAAGACCTGCCTCCGGGACTAAAGACAGGCATTTTTGCAAAATTATAAAACGCTTTATTTCTGCTTTGACTGCACCAATAACTAAAAGAGCCACCTTGTCAGAATGCGGCATTACTGCTGCACATGATGGCTCTTTTAGTTTCTAACGGCTGGAGGGGGTGACAGTGGCCCTTTAAGACAAATTAAATGAAGATAATAATAGCAAAGAATTTGTGATTGCAATCATTTTCAGGAAGAAACTGAGTATTATCTGACAGAATTGCAGGGGTGTCAATACTTTTGGCCACAACTGTATAGGTGATTTCTAGGTGTTATTGTTAAAGGGACTCTGTCACCTGAATTTGGAGGGAACAATCTTCAGCCATGGAGGCGGGGTTTTCGGGTGTTTGATTCACCCTTTCCTTGCATGCTGGCTGCAATATTGGATTGAAGTTCATTCTCTGTCCTCCATAGTATACACCTGCGCAATGCAAGATTACCTTGTGCAGGCGTGTACTATGGAGGACAGAGAATGAACTTCAATCCAATATTGCAGCCAGCGGGTAAGGAAAGGGTGAATCAAACACCCGAAAACCCCGCCTCCATGGCTGAAGATTGTTCCCTCCAAATTCAGGTGACAGTGTCCCTTTAAGGGAGCACTCCGAAGCCTGATTCCAACAATGTATCACTTACTGAATAACGGTGCAGTTTTTCTAGAATCCCTTATTCTCTGTATTCTAGATGTAGCAGAGCTCAAATGCTGAGCGCTGTATAACCCGCCCACACCACTGATTAGCAGATTCCTGTGTATACTGCTAATAAATGACGGGGGGGCTGTGTCTCACAGATTAGCCCGATTGTTGGTCACCCGAGACTAGTCCAGGCAGTGATAACATCCTGCTGATAAAACACTCATTGTACTGAAACTACAACACATAGCCAAGTAAGTGACACATTGCTGGAATCAGGGGCTCTCTCCTTACCTAATGCTACTTCCAGATTTAATAGCAAAAATCTGCTGTCCGATTCGTTTTCACATGGGGCTGTTTACAGTGGACCAGGTGCTGGTGCTAAGGGGACAATATTTAGGAGGGCACTACGGCATTGCAGGCTCTGACTGCAGTCGGGAACAGGAATGTTAGTGAGTGCAGAACTTATCTTAAAATGTGTCGTGTAATAATCCCCCAATGACATATTTAGTTCCCCCCCAAACCATCATTGTGCAATAGAGCGCCCCCGGAGGTAGGTTATTTCAGCCTCTGTCCCCTTTAAGAAAGCGTTATAGAGAAGCCCACAGACACCAGTGTAACTGTCATACAGCACGGCATGGCACGGTGTCCTCGGTGCAGGGTCCCGGCACGGAGCCGCCGGCTGCCACCTTCTCCCCTGCCTGTACCCCTCCATTCCCATCCCCCGTCCTGCACTACTCCGCACATGCGCACTAGGACGTAAAGGGAGGAGGAGGGGGGGTGAAGCAGTGACGTCACTCTCCCCTCCTACTTGCTGAGCTGCCAAAAAAACTGATGAGCCCTAAAGTTGGCTGCTGGCAGATAGCGAGCTATGAGTGGCCACTGCGGCTCCTGCACAGGGCTCTCTGCACTCTCTCCACAGACACATGCACTTGCCCTGAAAGCTGCTCACACAACACAAGGCAGCAGTAATCATAGTCATAAGCCCTGCCACATGCGGCCAGCACTGTGATCCCCCTGTTATACCCCTGTCTCAGTGCCAGAGGATGGTGGTGGCACCAGGACAGGGCTGCTGCTGCTGGAGGAGGCTGCCTGGGGTCTGCACAGGGAACACACAGGAATGGCCAATGTCTGTGCTGACAGAACATGAGAGAGGTAAGAGGCAGCTCCTGCCATCCTCCCTGCACCCTCCTGGGGGCTTCTGCCAGCTCACCCTTCAGCTTGTCTTGCTTGCTACATTGTTGCACCTTTTTGTTTTATTGTTGTTACTCTGTACTGTACACACCTCAGTGCTCAGAATGGGAGACATGTCAGAGAGCTTGCACTCTATCCCCTGGGATAGCAGAGGGTTAAATAAAGTCAAGGAGCTTGCAGCCTAATTAGGAAGATAAGGATTGAGCTAGTGAATGGGGTAATTGGGGTCTACACTGGTTGGTAAATGGGAGGCTGAGTGATGTCGCGGAGCTTGCAGTCTAATCTGAGGACCCCCAGCTGTGCAGCTATAGCTGTGTAGGTATCAATGGGCTTCTGTGTTGGGAGCTTGCAGTCTAATTTCTATGGGGTGGAAATGAAGGTTGAGTGATGTGTAAGAGGTAAGAAGAAAGTGTCACATAGACTGCACTCTAATATGATGAGGTCAGCAGTGTAGATTATGCATTGAGCACCTGAATCATGTTAAAAGGTAAGAAGGAAGCGCCAGAGAGCTCAAAATCTAATTTTTAGGGTCAGTGCTGAAATGAGGGCTGAGAAATGTGTATGAAAGAAGGGTCGAAGAGCTTGCACTGTTAAGTTGATGAGGTCAGTAGTGTGGACATGTATTAAGAACTTGAATTGTGTCGGAAGGTGTGAAGGAAGCGCCAGGGAGCTCACAATCTAATTTTATGGGGGTTAGCACTGTACAGGTGGAAAATGAAGGCTGAGTGATGTGTAAGAAGAAAGTGTCCCAGAGCTTGTGCTCTAATGTGATGAGGTCAGCAGTGCAGATTATGCGTTGAGAACCTGAAATCATGTTAAAAGGTAAGAAGGAAGTGCCAGAGAGCTTGCAATCTAATTTTATGGGGGTTAACACTGTACAGGTGGAAATGAAGGCTGAGTGATGTGTAAGAAGTAAGTGTCCCAGAGCTTGCGCTCTAATGTGATGAGGTCATCAGTGTAGATTATGCGTTGAGAACCTGAAATCATGTTAAAAGGTAAGAAGGAAGCGCCAGAGAGCTCGCAATCTAATTTTATGGGGGTTAACACTGTACAGGTGGGAATGAAGGCTGAGTGATGTGTAAGAAGTAAGTGTCCCAGAGCTTGCGCTCTAATGTGATGAGGTCATCAGTGTAGATTATGCGTTGAGAACCTGAAATCATGTTAAAAGGTAAGAAGGAAGCGCCAGAGAGCTCGCAATCTAATTTTATGGGGGTTAACACTGTACAGGTGGGAATGAAGGCTGAGTGATGTGTAAGAAGTAAGTGTCCCAGAGCTTGCGCTCTAATGTGATGAGGTCATCAGTGTAGATTATGCGTTGAGAACCTGAAATCATGTTAAAAGGTAAGAAGGAAGCGCCAGAGAGCTCGCAATCTAATTTTATGGGGGTTAACACTGTACAGGTGGAAATGAAGGCTGAGTGATGTGTAAGAAGTAAGTGTCCCAGAGCTTGCACTCTAATGTGATGAGGTCAGCAGTGTAGATTATGCATTGACAACCTGAATCATATTAAAAGGTAAGAAGGAAGCGCCAGAGAGCTCGCAATCTAATTTTATGGGGGTTAACACTGTACAGGTGGAAATGAAGGCTGAGTGATGTGTAAGAAGTAAGTGTCCCAGAGCTTGCGCTCTAATGTGATGAGGTCAGCAGTGTAGATTATGCGTTGAGAACCTGAAATCATGTTAAAAGGTAAGAAGGAAGCGCCAGAGAGCTCGCAATCTAATTTTATGGGGGTTAACACTGTACAGGTGGAAATGAAGGCTGAGTGATGTGTAAGAAGTAAGTGTCCCAGAGCTTGCACTCTAATGTGATGAGGTCAGCAGTGTAGATTATGCATTGACAACCTGAATCATGTTAAAAGGTAAGAAGGAAGCGCCAGAGAGCTCGCAATCTAAAGTGGGAGAGGAGGGGAGAAAGTTCAATACTTAAGCAGTGGAAGTGAAGCCAACTTTTATGCTTCATGTATTAGAGAGAAAAAAAAAGTCTACTTAAGTCAGTCAGACAAGTGCATAGTTTGTGTCTGGCCTCAGACGGGCAGCATTACCGTGTTCGCTCCGTCTGATGCTCTCGGATATGTTAAGCTCTTAATAGACTAATCACAGAGATGTAAGAGTGTGGTTCTGATTTTCATCTGGCCATTTAGGATCTCCGAGACTTATCACGGCAGCGTCTCGGATATGTGTGTATGTGTGCTGCAGCCACCATAGGGAGTGCAGGTTTTGGCTGAATTGGAGGAGAATGTATATAGAGGGGTTATGTGAGGTTGAACCCCACACTCGCCCCCCTTTGCTTCCAAGCTGAATTTCACTAGACTTTCTATTTGGGTGCCAGACTTCTGTAGGACCCACAAAGCAAAGCCCGTCCTGCTGTGACTGCAAGGAATCATTTATAGGGTTATTATGACTTTTTACTCCTCTCTTTGCAGCTGTAGGGTTATGCAGCAATTTATAGGTGTCGGACCGCCAGTGTGTTCACATTGCCCAGTTGCCTGCAATGGTCCAGCTGGCTGTGAAGATGCTTCCTTACTACGACTCCCAGGCTGGCGGTGGATGATAGGAGTTGTAGGTCAATGGCTGGAGCCTCCGATACCTGGACGCAATGTGTTTCTTGGGCTCGGCTAATTTCTTCCAGTCTTGCGCTGTAATATGGCGAGGAGCATAGAGAAGGATTGTTATTATCTGGGCTGCCGGTGTGTAAGGCAGTTTGGGATGGTGCCAGCTGTCTGGGTCACACGCGTTTTATCCAAATAGATTTAGCGCTGCTGATGGATGGTAAAGGGAAGATCAGCTGGAGCTAGGCTAGACTCCTGCCTCCCCCCTGGATGTGGTTGCAATTTTCTCCACTTTTATGAAAATAGCAAAGTTCGTGAAGAATTAAGAAGGAAATGGTCTTTTAGTGATAGCGTTACATCATGCATGACAAATTAAAGGCAAGGTAACCAGACGTAGCGCTCCGTTGGGTAGTAAGGGGTTAAATATTTCTGCTTTTTTAAAAAAAATTTAAAAAAATAAATGTACTGTCCGGATATTACCAACGAACACAATTATAAGAACCACGTTCAAGTTTCCATTGGGGTTTTCCTTATTACCGAATTCTTTAATATGTTGATTTATTCTATAGCGCGTGTGTAATAAATAGGATGTAGGGGGCAGCCCTGTCGGTTGGGGATCAATATGTCATTGTTGTGACCAGGGCTGTCGAGTCGGTAAGCCAAACCTCCGACTCCTCAATTTCCATGACACCGACCCCACCAAAATGGGCTCCAACTCCGACTCCACAGCCCTGGTTACGACCAACTTTTGGGAATGCCACCTCGAGACCAATTGTTTATGCAGCCTCACTGGCAATGCTTCGTGGGAAAAAGGATGCAAATTAGCCCTATCCTAAAGACCGAGAACGTTACTACTGCCACACTTTAGAGGAGCTTGCAGCTTGAGATGCCCAATGTCCCTAGTCATGTTGCGATTATCATTAACCGGTCAGACATTGACTTGTAGGGTCTCTACCACCAATGTGGAGCTACATGACTCATGGAGGATTTTGTCCTGTTTTGGACTTGTAGGAGGCATTGGATCAAATTTCATGTTCCAATACATTAGCAGGAATGGCTCGTCTGGAGACGTGTCCATGTAACCATTGGCTTTAGATGTGCACTTGGTGTTGCCTCATCATGCCGCAGTGTCAACTTCACCACGTTGCATCACACTGATGGCTGCTGTGATGTAGGACATTTCTTCTTGTTCCTTGGTGTTTTAAGGTTATATAGGGTTACAGTAGCCTGATCCCTGCAAAAGACTATGATTAGCTTTGGATACAATTGAAGAGGATGTGGATGAAGCCACTGTCGACACCCGAGGGACCTTCTCTCTCAGGAGAATTACATGGTTATTGAAATTCAACATGCACGACCCTGATCTCTCCCAACATCATCTGTCAGGGAGAGTCAGGGGCCCTAATACATAGTAGATGGTTGTCTGTTCCCACTAACTTCACTGTGTTTGGGGTCATTAGGTCAGTAATTTGATCAGTTATTAGGCAAACATAAGTCTATAGTTGATAATGATAATCCAAGGCTATCCAGTTACTCTTAATTGCTTTGTCTTCGCATGTATCTCCAAGCCTAAATTGGGGTTTAGGAAGCCTTCTTTTCCCAACCTCTACATCAGTGTTTCTCAAATCCAGTCCTCAAGACCCACCAACGGGTCAAGTTTTCAGGATTTCCTTAGGATTGCCCAAGTGATAATTTCAAAGGAAATTCTGAAAACTTGACCTGTTGGTGGGTCTTGAGGACTGGAGTTGAAAAGCACTGCTCTACATTCATGTTCACCAGGGGTACACAATGCGGGCCCATATTGGTCAGAAGATGCTCAGACATCTTCTCTTCCATGCCTGGCCCCAGGTAAGTGTTGGAGCCATACAGTCCTAATGCGGGTCCATAATGGTCAGAAGATGCTCAGACATCTTCTCTTCCATGCTTGGCCCCAGGTAAGTGTTGGAGCCATACAGTCCTAATGCGGGTCCATAATGGTCAGAAGATGCTCAGACATATTCTCTTACGTGCATGGCCCCAGGTAAGTGTTGGAGCCATACAGTCCTAATGCGGGTCTATAATGGTCAGAAGATGCTCAGACATCTTCTCTTCCATACATGGTCCCAGGTAAGTGTTGGAGCCATACAGTCCTAATGCGGGTCCATATTGGTCGGCAGATTCTCAGAGCTCTTCTGTTCCATGCTTGACATGTAAGTGTTCGGGTTTAACGCCTACCTACTGACGTACTGTTCTTGTCCACTTTGTCGTTTTCCTGCTCGTCATTTCTTAACTCCTGTAGCCTTGTGTTGTCCACCTCGGCGACACTTGGTTTAGATCCTGATAAATGGCTTGAGGTACGCAGGCCAGATAAAATGGTTCTGTAAAACAGCTGTGCATAAGAGCTGGCTCCTGCTTCCAGATCGTTTGCGCAGTTGACACATTAGCTGCTAGCGCTTCACGTTTTATTGTAACCTGTAGCAGACAGAAATGCATGTGTTAAAAAGATAAAGGGCTTGTAATGTCTTTTAAAGGTGCAGCAGCATTAAACGTGTGCTCAGGCCCTCTAGGCTATGTCGCTATAAAGATTCTGCAGTGCTTTCTACCATTCGGATATTCAAATCCTACAGATTGATTTTCCGATTTTCCTAGATTATTTTTTTCTTTCTTAAGTCTTAGAATTTTTAAAGCTGGTTTATTAAATAATATTTTAATCCTGATTCTTTGAGTCTGCACACAGATAATACATGTTGTGCCGTGATACATGTATGGTCTCCCGGGGTCCCACCGTCCCTGAGGTCCCAAGTCCCATGTCTGAATTTCGTGTTCGGACGTCATATGACCTGTTGTGAATTCTGTGGCAGAGCTCCCTCCTGTGGTCACAAGTGGTACTTCGGCTGATTCTCTCTGGGAGCTTCCGTTTGTGGAGGAAAGTGGTACTGCGGCTTCTGAGTTTCCTCCCTCAGGTGATCTGGTGAGGTCGTTAGGTGCTTCTCTACTTAACTCCACCTAATGCTTTGATCCTGGCTTCCTGTCAATGTTCCAGTGTTGGACTTGTTTTTCCCTGGATCATTCCTGTGGCCTGCTGCTCTGCATAGCTAAGTTCTTCTTTGCTATTTGTTTGCTATTTTTTCTGTCCAGCTTGTCTAATTGTTTTGCTGGAAGCTCTGGGACGCAAAGGGTGTACCTCCGTGCCGTTAGTTCGGTACGGAGGGTCTTTTTGCCCCCTTTGCGTGGTTTTCTTTAGGGTTTTGTGTAGACCGCAAAGTTATCTTTCCTATCCTCGCTCTGTTAAGAAAGTCGGGCCTCACTTTGCTGAATCTATTTCATCCCTACGTTTGTCTTTTCATCTTACTCACAGTCATTATATGTGGGGGGCTGCCTTTTCCTTTGGGGTATTTCTCTGAGGCAAGGTAGGCTTATTTTCTATCTTCAGGCTAGTTAGTTTCTCAGGCTGTGCCGAGTTGCATAGGCAGAGTTAGGCGCAATCCACGGCTGCCTTTAGTGTGGTTGGAGAGGATTAGGGATTGCGGTCTGCAGAGTTTCCACGTCTCAGAGCTCGTTCTATGATTTTGGGTTATTGTCAGATCACTGTATGTGCTCTGACCGCTATGTCCATTGTGGTACTGAATTGCCTTTCATAACAATGACCATGGCTACTTTCATTTCTACAGGACTGACAGCTAGGTTCCAATAGAAATGAATGGAGTGGCGTGATTATGCAAGGGACATCCAATGTGGCTATCATCTATACATCGGTTATCATCTATATTTCACAAGAAATTACTTAAATGAGTTGTCCAGAACTATTTTCTGTTTTGACTGTGGGCCTAAAATCTAATAGGTGTTCCCTGCCAGCGATTCATCTGCTCCTCGTCAACAGAATTGCTCTTCTTCTTCCAAGCTGCTTTGCCGATTGGTCTCACCGCTGGCGTCATGCTGATTGACAGCCATTTTCCTGCAGTTAGGTAGCAGTCAATCAGCATGACATTGGCTGTCACTCCACATCAACAGAACAGAGCAGAAAAGAAGCCGCTGATTTGTCGACGTGACATCAGCAAAAGCCGCTGAATTGCTGGCAGGACCGGTGTGTAACCGCTCAGTCCTGAATAACCCATTTTAAATATTTTCTGGACCAGAACATCCAAAAAAGGAGCAGAACAATTTTGTATGAATTTTGTCAACATCACTTTGTCAGTTCGTTGTATGAAATTAGCTGGTGGGGGATGAGTAATGTAAAGAGCCTGTTTAATTCTCATCTCACTGACCCTCAACTGAATTGATGACCTGGAAAACAATGCGTTAAACTGAACTTGGCTGTCTTCTTCCATTTGAGGAGTTTCCTCGCTTGTGAAAACTTGCATCCAAATGGAACGATGTCTCTTCTCATGCCCTAACATACGTATGGTCTACAAAAAAAAGAATCTCGAGGTACAAAGTCTCCAAAACTAGGATGGACTGACCATGTAGGATGACATAGAGTAAAGTCTGCTTTTTTTGGGGGGGCGGGGGGAACCAACAGGCCCTGAGTAATCAGCCAGGAAAAGCACCAACATCAAGGGTTCACATTTACAAGTCATTTTTTTGCACAAGGAAATCTATTTTTTTTTTCTAGTGTTGTCACACTACGGGGAAAATTCTAAAGGTTTCAAAAAGCGGCTTTAGAGATGACCAAATGGCTTGAGTCCTCCAAATGGGAGTCCCTTTTTTTTTTTTTTTTCTAATAAAGCAGGTCATAATTGGGAATCTTTCCCTAATATCTGTATATCTTAATAGAGCATATGGACTGGGGCTATCTTCATAAGGCAACCTTTTCAGATAACTCGCGGGTAGTTTGGTGACCTGTGCCGCCACTGTGTATGAGGAGTCAGAATCAGGCAAAATTATTAGCAGTGTGGCTTATTCTCCACGCATTTCTAAGTATTCTGACTTCTTCAGGAGGACAGAGATCTCAGTGGTTCTCCTGAAGAAGGTTGAATAACTGCACTTCTAATACTCATTGATCGAATACACGTCAGTAGTGCAGGTCACCCGCTATCTCCAATCTACCCGCATTACTGCGCTGGATTTACCAACCTGTGGAGCTGGGGCCACTGGATCCCTGTTTGATACCCTTGTGTTTCACAGAACCGCCTCTTATCACTACATTAATCTGGATAACACTCTTCTGCACTTTCCCTGTTCCCTTAGCCAATTCCTTTGTAAGATAATTGAGTAGTCTTCTTCTCGGCATCTCCCTGTCCTTTAGCCAAAATAAGTAGCCATTGCAAAGAGGATCTCCCAATTTGAAGGACTCGGCTCGACCATGTATTGCACGATCGCTCGTTCATTTTCTTACGCACCACAGTTTGCATACCTGCCAAGATGACCCTTCTTTTTTTTTTTGCGGCATCTTTTATTATGGCTCCCTCCATTGTGCTGCATTCACACAGGCGATGCTTAATGCCAGGTCTATGGATATGATTTTATGTGGAGGGCTTGGAAGGACAGTATCGGGGTCAGGTACATAAAATATCCTCAGAAAGATGTCAGAGCTCGTTTTATTGAAATGTTCAACATTGTAATTTAAAGGCATTTCCACTTAGGCTGAGGTTGGACCGTATGTGTAATTTCTAGCATATGTTTGTGACAGTCAATGCTGCTTTAATAAATTATATAGCCTGCATAATGAAAAACAATCATAACTGGGTTTCATGTTTCCGCCAGAAATCTGCAAGTTCATATTGGGTTTCTCCTCATTAATTTAATAATGTATATGATCAGTGCAGATCCTGTCTACCAGCCCTGGCAGGAACCCAATGGCTTTCTTGTTGCTCTGCAGGACTCTCCTTATCCCCTTTGCTCCTCTTGCTTTTTGTATGGGTGACGTTATCCCCTCTAGCACATAGGTTTAGCTGTGCCCAGCGTCTTTGTATTCCTCCCTTTTGTGTTCTTTCAGCCTGAGACTCTTTTCATAAATGAAGAAAGGTATTGCCTAGATGAGAGACGCACATTTGATCCAAAATGTGGTGGTCCGATCTCCTGACTACTCTGCTGTGAAGAAATGGTTAACAAATCCAGATATATGAATATGTCTATGACAGCTCCATGAGCAGGTGCCGAGGGTTTCATCAATACCTGGGCATTGAAAATATAATTGACTTAAAAAAAAAAAAAAAAGAATACATATTTATTATAAGAAAAAAAATAATTATTTTAGAATTTATAATATTTTTATTTATTTTTTAATCGGAGATTAACTTTAAAACCTATATGGCGTTTGTCTTTCAGTTGGACAGCTGGTTTTATTTATAAGGAATCAGATGGTCACTTGTAATTTTAGTATGAGCACTAATCACTGCAGTACTGCTGCTGGCCAGCAGAGGTCTCTGCTCATTATAGGTAGATGGTGCCTTCTGAATTTTACAAAAAGTGGGGCCCTGGTGAATTACTTTCTTAATCCTGAGATTTTTCTGTCTGTGAACAACTATCTATATAGTTATAAAATATTTTGTAAATTACTTTTTTTTTTTTTTATACTTAAGTGCTACATTGAATCAATATTAATATGTCTAATAATAATAATAGTAATCTTTATTTCTATATAGTGCTAACATATTCCGCAGCGCTTTACAGTTTGCACACATTATCATCGCTGTCCCCAATGGGGCTCACAATCTAAATTACCTATCGGTATGTCTTTGCATGCATCTGTGTGGCTGAAAGACTAGACGTTTGGCATACTAGACAAGTGGCTTGTCTTAGCCACTTCTTCCAGATGATTCAATATTCCTTCTTAAAAATAAAAAGTCAATATGCACAAAGAATTCAGAATATAATCCCGGTACGGAGACACCACAGAGTATTACAGAGCCTTCTCTATGCTGTCTGTATGAGTTACTGTGTCCTCTATACGTTTCTACCAGAGAATACCTCCTTAATGTTGCATGCAGGTAAACATCTGGCGGTACAATATGGGTACTTTTCTTTGGCATCGGTATATGTAGCTGTCAGGTGATAGAGATTCTGTGCTGAAGTCCAGGCTCGGACTGGCCGCTGGGGGAACAGGAGAATCCTCCGGTAGGCCGCTGTCTACAGCCAGTCTCACAAGTCCAGATAATTCCGGTACCGGAATTATCCGTGTCCGTGTGCCCCCGTGGTACATCAGTGTGACACATGTGCCGACTGGGTACCACACGGAGCGTGCAGGAGACAGCGCTAGAGATAAGCGCTGTCCCCTGCATCTGGTGCTGAAGCCGCCATTCATATCTTCTCTGCAGCAGCGTTCGCTGGAAAGATATGAAAAATCCGTTTTTTGTTTTTTTTTGTCCTCGTGTTTAAAATAAAGATCCCTGTCCCCACCCCCTGTGCGCCCCCTCCCCCACCCCTCCGCTGTTACTAAAATACTCACCCGGCTCCCTCGCAGCGTCCTGTCCTCGCCGCACCTTCTCCTGTATGAGCGGTCACGTGGTGCCGCTTATTACAGTAATGAATATGCGGCTCCACCCCTATGGGAGGTGGAGCCGCATATTCATGACTGTAATCGGCGGCCCCACGTGACCGCTCATACAGGAGAAGGTGCGGCGAGGACAGGACGCTGTGAGGGAGCGGGTGAGTATTTTAGTTACAGCGGGGGGGGGGGAGCACAGGGGGTGGGAGGGGACAGGGATCTTCATTTTAAACACGAGGACAAAAAAAAAGGATTTTTCATATCTTCTTTCCAGCGAACGCTGGTGGAGAGAAGATATGAATGGCCGCTTCAGCACTACGTGGGGGGGACAGCGCTTACAGTAGCGCTGTCTCCTGCTCGGCACACGGACTGCACACACACGTCCATTGACTTTAATGGGTCCGTGTAATCCGTGCGCTCCCACGAACACTGACATGTCTCCGTGTTTTGCACACGGATACACGGTCCGTGAAAGCACGCTGACATGTGCAGTGACACATTGATTTCAATGTGTCTACGTGAGTCAGTGTCTCCGGTACATGAGGAAACTGTCACCTCACGTACTGGAGCCACTGACGTGTGAAACCGGCCTACCAGAGCTAATGAGAAGTGAGATTACACTTGATTAACAATTTGCTGAAAAAACTACAATCAATTCATTAGACAGACTAGCCACATGAATATTACATAGAAGCAAAAGTAAACTTGTGCTCTAGGAACAGATTATTTCTGCATGTAGCTGAACAGTGGACCTTGAAAATCAATGTTGCTGGTGGGACTTTGCCAACCCAGTGCGGCATTGCCGAAATCCATGAGAAGTCTGATCACGTGCTGCATCCTACGCATGTAACAGAGTTCCTCCGCAAGCCTTGTTGTCACGCAGCAGAAACCTTCTGCACAAGTTTTCAGTCTAGGCCGGACACGGCTAGTCGGAATGTGGCCGGCAATATGGAAATCGCATGCTCACGACAGCGGCCAATTCTAACAGGATTCACAAGTCTGCCGTCACATAGTGATGGCTGACTTGGGCCTTACGCCTGGACAACCCCTTTAAGACTATACGACATGGCTGTATTGCACTGTGGTGTGCATGAGACCCTGATTAGGTTTTCTCCAGCATAATTTCACATTTCAGCCTTTTTTTTTTTTTATAACTTACTATGTATGGGAAGTTAGTGATTTAGTGAGTGCTCATGCAAAAGACAAAATTACAGCTGATCTCTACGGAGTCGTATAGTACAGCACTAATGGTGTATGCGGGCGGCCATACTGTACCTGATTACGCCTCCAATTTCTGTTTGATTCATACAAAATCCAATATTTCATGTTAATTAACCCTAAAAGTAATGGTTCTAGGGGAAAAGCCCTCTATAATGTCATCTGATAACACATGGCGGATCTCTGTAGGCGCCATATGGCTGCACACTACTCAATAGGCACAGACACTAGGTACGTGCACTTCATGCACATGGATCTTTACAACTGGCCATAGTTCTGGTGAGGTGAGAATTACAGCTAGATTAAAAGGGAAACAGTCTGCTCGTGTTTGCATATTGAAGTAACGGTATGTCTGCATAGGCACTTGTCCCCAATTATATGATCTCTTTGTTTTATAGAAATCAGACATGCCAGTCATGAGAAATCTAGTGTAGAAGTTATATGCAAATCAGACTGGAAGTGCACTGGGGGCGTGTCGGTGAAGAGGAAGCAGACCAAGTGCACTGACACGCCCCCTGAGCACTTCCTGTCTACGCTAGATTTCTCATGACTGGCACAACGGATCTATAAAACAAAGGTATCATTTATGTTGGTGGACAAGTACCTATTCTGCCAGATTACTGCTGCCATACGTAAGAAAAAAAAAAAAAAAGATGCAGATGGCTTACTTTTTAAATGACTATGAATTTAATATTTCATTGTTGGGCATTAGGAATATTTTGAGCATAATGCAAGGATTGTACTTTTATAAATATCCGCTCTGCGAAAAAGAAAAATTACCGCTGTTCATGTGATAAGACTTTAGCTATAAAATATTGTGGTTTATTCATAACCTGACCACTAGTTGGCACTGTCCTGAAGCGTTCGATGCCTGGCTCCCCTAACCCGTTAGTGCGGCTGCATGCTCCTACTATGTTATTCCAGCACTCGTATGCATATCTGTAATGATGATATTTACTATCAGACAAGAAGCCTTTTAATATTCAATTTGCCTTTTAAAATCTGCATTATTTTTTTTGCTTCATCTTGTTTGCTCCTGTTCTTTTCCAGAACAGTGTTCCTCTCCTAAATATCCATTCTAGTTGAGTGCTTCCCCAGACTTCCTTTTGGCAGTAGTTAAAGAAGGGGGGAGCTTTGGTCAAGAATCTGTTTCCAATATTTACTATGCAAGAGAGAAGAGAAAAAATGTGTGTTCAGTTCAGATTTTTTTTTTTTTAATGAAAACAGAAGCCTTTTGCAGCAGACGTTTGTCTAGAGAATGAGGACAGCAATGGATGAATATGCAAATCGACAAAAAAAAATGTTCAACCGCCAGAGTGGTTTCCAGTATCCATACAGCGGGGCATATTAAGCCATATTTACCTTGGAGGCAGAATGCTAAATGCATACAGATGTGGACACAGCCTTTATGAGAACAGGTGGTGTCTTTCTTGCATTCTTTTTCAAAGGTAATCCTTTTTTTTTTTGGGAGCCTCAAACATGACCCTTGTTCACCCTTGGTGTATTCCACTTGGTTGTCAACAGAGATAAATACCTGGCTAGAAATGTCTTGGCAGTAAATCATTGTTCATTAACCCGTTCTCACATGGAGTGCGAGTCTGGAACTCCACTTTCAACCTCTCATCCATCTTGGGTGACAATTTTAAGATGGAACTTGTGGAATCTTGGTAAAGTTCTTTTTTTTTTTTTTGCTGCTGTTCAGCCTCTGTAGATAGTTTTGTACTTTTTTTTTTTCTTTTAAATGACTTTTTGCATTGTTTTCTAAAAAAAAAAAAAAAAAATTGAGACGCATCTTGGTGGGAGAGCACAGATGCCCCCGAATTTTAAATTAGCCGTTCACTTTCCAAACAAAAGAAAATTCTGCTAGCACCCCTGACAAATTAAATTTCATGGTCCTCTGTCTCTCTCGGTAGACCACTAATTACTTTAGTTAGGCACATCACAGAAAATGCAATCTGACACTGCTTTTTCATCTTTTTTTACTTTTCCCTCCGCTCCGATAAAAAGGCTGCAGTGTTACGGAGAGTCCTTGGCAGGAGCGCTTCTTTAGATTGTGTTAAAAAAAAAGATTTCCTTGTTAAAATGTACTGAGTTCTGGGTAAATCCAAACATCGGAAGCAAATAGAATCCGGATTATATATTGTCGTCTTGAAATAATGAAGTATGGCACAAGATGGCAAATTGTCACCAAAAACACCATGGTTATATTAACTTCGTCGGTACGGAGTGCCTCAATTGTAGCATAGCCTGTACTGAAACCTTTTGTTATATGCACCACTCCTGGAACTAATGGATCGTTAAAATAAGTGATAATAATAATAAAATGTTTTATCTTTTGACATTCAGAAGTTGAATGGAAAAATGTATAGAGTAACTGTAGTTAGTCTACATTCCACTTTGTTAGAAGACATCCAATCCAGATGGTCTCACTGAAGGTCTGAATGATCGATGATTTTGTATATCAATTTTTAACGTGACATGAAATGTACCTAATGTACTCGATGTATTCTAGACTGTCTAAGAATAGATTCCCAAAGGCTTAAAGGGAGCCGTTCATGTCCAAAAAACACTATTTCCCTGCAGATACAGGGTTAATCTGCAGACAAATAGTGTTAATTCTGCCAGCTCGCCTTACTGAAAGCACAGCTACTGGGAAGAAATAATCTCATATCCTCTCAGGAGCTGCTTACTGTCAGTCATTGGGGCGTTCCCGGAGTAGTGGCTGTAATAACTTCCCGGCCCTTTGATTTGCTGTGCATTCTTGTATCAGTTAATGCCTGGTACCTGTACTGCAGTTGATTGACAGCTCTCACCGTGTATGTAAATCATGCACCGAGGCTGCTGTTCAAGATACAGCGGAGTTACAGACGTGAAAAGAACTAATTTCCACACAGTCTGTAACTATTTTACTTAGGAATAAAGATATTCCAACTCTGTTTTGATACACAAAATAATCACATCAAACAAACATTTTGCCAGAAGGCTATACCCACTGTGCTGGACAGCTCGGCAGCCATGAGAACTGTTTCCGCTATTTTCTCTATGGGAATTTACCTGTTGGAGTTCTCGTCTGAATCGGCCACCGTTACCTTATTACACCCTGAGAGCAAACTGTTCCCCTCCCGTCACCATATAAACTCAAACTGGAGGTAAAGCAGTCCATCCTTGACTATATGGAGAATATTAAAAAATTAACTATATAATATGTAGTTAGTGTGTATATATAGTTCTACAGAGATCAGAGAGGAAAACACAAGTCCTTCCTGGAGTTCACTGTGTGCTGTGTCAGCACCTATATGTAGCATAGAATCCTTAGTTACTGAGCTGCACGAAAACATAGGATTTCTGGCCGTTGATTCCGGTAGGAAACTGTGGTCCGTAGAGTCAATTTACCTAACTAAAGGCTTTATTCCGGCCTTGTGTCTCTTGGCGCCAAAATATATTGTGATGTGTGCACGTTTACTTACTGCAGCGCCACAGTGATTTGTTAGTGTTTCTTACCGTCAGGTCTGCTCCGAACAACAATCTGGACATGCGGGCGGATGCCGGTGAGCAATACCGAGGAGGCTTGTGCTATAACAGGATGCGGCACCTTTCACTTCACAGGTCCCGGGTCCCTTCTGTTCTTTAACAGCAGGAAGTCCCTCACATCCTGACGAGTTGGGACACTGGTTCAGTTAAGCTGCATCTGTCGTTGCTCTTTAGTCGGGTGCTGTCACCATATTCCTCTCCAGCACAGCCTCATACACGCCTCATTCCTACAGACTCTGCCCAAGATGGCCACGCTTCCTTTTCCTGTCTTTCACTTTTATAAAACCCTCCCTTTTACATCTTACAGACAAATCCCGTCTCTTAACCATGTTCAAACAATAGCGACATCTTGTGGCCAGTTAACATTAACTATAAAGCAACAAATCTATTGACAACAGGTACAAGGATTATTCAGGCGTGAGTACAACTACATTTATCTTCAATTATACTGTCCTGGTGAGCCGACACACAGCACGCATGTGTACATAGCATGGTGAAGAAAAGCCAGAAGAGGACGGCTTCGGACTAGTCAGGTCGCTCCCTATGGTCCCCAGGCAACTTTTCAAACTGTTTTCTCAAATGCTTTGGCATTTCAAAAAGTAAAACATACCCGTCTGCGGTCGTGCAGCCAGGCTCTAAATCGTGCAGCCCATGGTTTGGGCAGCATGAGCCTAGTGGCAGGTCCCCTCAATCACTAGCTCCCTGGTTTCCTCACAGATTATAGCTCATCTCTGCAAGTTCCAGCAGTGGGATAACCAGTGATCAGATTATCATTCGTAAGAACTTCCAACACAAAGGTTTGTACACGTTTGTTTTGTTTATTGGACATTCTCTTTGTTTCTGTTGCCTTCTCTTAGGCTACTTTCACACTAGCGTCGGGCTCGGCCCATCGCAGTGCGTCGGACCTAGGTTACCGACGCTAGCAGTGAATGCGTCGCACAACGGGGGCAGCGGATGCATTTTTCCAGAGCATCCGCTGCCCCATTGCGAGGAGGAGTTCCGGCCGCGCATGCGCAGTCGGAAATGGCGGACCGTCGGAAGCAAAAAACGTTACATGTAGCGTTTTTTGCTCCCGGCGGTCTGCCACAACACTGCGCAACCGTCGCACAACGGTTGCGACGTGTGTCAATGCGTTGCAATGCGTCGCTAATGTTAGTCTATGGGGCAAAAACGCATCCTGCAGACAACTTTGTAGGATGCGTTTTTTCCCATAAACTACGCATTGCGACGTATTGAAAAAAACGCTAGTATGAAAGTAGCCTTACCCGCAGTCGATTTCGGTCATATTTTCAGGTTCCTCTGTGGTTGTGCTGCACATGATTTGTCAGTCCTCATTCATAACCTTTAACACACGTGCTTTCGTCTACAACTGTGTTGAACCTTCCTTTAATCTTTTTGTTTTTTTTGTTTTTTTTTAATGTACCGGTATTATTAATCACATTATATTTTTTAATTTTTCGCATTTTTAACATGGTAGACTTGCACCTTTCACCAGAACATAAACAGAAAATGTTCTCCCCAAGTTAAATCGCTAAAAATTCTATGACTGATGGAAAATCTGTGTTTCATAGTGTATACATGTCAGTTCATAATTCAGCACTGTTGGGGGCAATTCATCAATTTTTGGCCTCCCTTATATCATAAGTAGACTGCTCAAATGGTTGGCTACAGATTGTGGGGTCTGTGTTCGGTCAAAAGTAGTTGAAACGCAACTGAGAAAGTTTAGAACATGTGCAGGACTACCCAGCCGCAACTTATTGGTAGGACTTGCCCAGGCTATAATGCAGCATTTGTTGCCCCCCCTCCCCCCCTACAATGGGGCTCACAATCCAGATTCTCTATCAGTATGGGGGGAAATGCACGTAAATATGGCGAGAACACACAAACTCCTTGCAGATGTTGTCCTTGCTGGCATTTGAACCCAGGACCCCAGTACTGCAAAGCAACAGTGCTAACCACTGAGCCACCGTGCTGCTCATTAATTTTCATGATGTGTATTATTATTTCATGTATACATGTACTACATATGTTCTAATTGTTAGATTGTGATGGTCCCATAGACTTGTCCCCAATTCTTCCTTACTTCTCCCCTAGACATGGTCAAGAGTGGCGTTGCTGTTCCCGCATATGCTTTTCTCCTTCATTTGAACTCTATAGCACAGATGAATAAGGCCAAGCAAAGTTCTGTATTTGGCTACCTTCTTATCTTCGGTGCCATAGACTTACGTTGGGTTAATGCTACCCTACCAGCGTGCTTAATGAGCTGCCGATCAGTACATATTTGCCAATCAGCAGTCACTTAATAGCCTATTTAGACAGGCAACCTATATGCACAGATTTTTTTTTTTTACTTAAAGTAACTATTACTTAAAGATCTATGCGCATAGGCTGCCATTGTTCATTGCAGCACGTGAACTGCCAAAAATGATAATCTTTTAAAGTAAATCTGTCAGTAGGATCAAGAAGGATCACTGAATGGGCATTCAGGTCATAGAAAGTTGAATACAAAGACACCTTGATATCTGCAATCCGATATCTTATTCTCGAGAAATCCACGTTTTTCTTAATATGTAAATGAGTGGTTAAGATCTATGGGCTAGACATGGATCTCCCTGAGAATCTGCTTTCAGAGATTATTATAAATGAAAGGGGACATTACCAGTGTGAGACATGTAGATCAGGAGAGCAGCCTGTCAGTCATTACATGTCTCACACTGATATTGCCCTCTTTGATTTCAAATAATCTGTAGAGACGGATTCTCATGCAGATCTATGGCCCATAGATCTTAACAACTCATTTTACATTTTATGGGCCAGACATAGGTCTGCATGAGAATCTGTCTCTACAGATTATTTGAAATGAAAGTCTGTGTGAAACATGTAATGACTGAGCCAATTTGACCTCTGTGTAGTAACACCATGGCCACATCTTAATGTATACTTGCCTTGTAATGTCTTCACATCCTATTACATCCAGATGTGTCCAGATCCCAGAATTCCAATCGGCGTAAGTTCACCGACTACCATATTGGGACACCCAAGTGATGGGTGTCTCAATATGGAAACTGTTGGTGGTACCATCCTCTTGCACGGTACCGTTGCAACACACACACACACACACACACACACACTTTGTACACTATCGTTCCAAAGTTTAGGGTCACTTAAAAATTTCCTTATTTTTGAAAGAAAAGCACAGTGTTTTTTTTCCAATGAAGCTAACATTAAATGATTCAGAAATACACTCTATACATTGTTAATGTGGTAAATGACTATTTTAGCTGCAAATGTCTGGTTTGTAATGCAATATCTTCATAGGTGTATAGAGTCCCATTTCCAACAACCATCAATCCAGCGTTCTTGTGGTACTTTAGTTTGCTAACTGTGTAAGAAGGCTAATGGATGGTTGGAATACCCTTGAAAACCCTTGTGCAAGTATGTTAGCACAATTGAAAACAGTTTGGCTGATTAGAGAACCTATAAACCTGACCTTCTTTTGAGCTAGTTGAGAATCTGGAGCATTACATTTGTTGGTTCCATTAAACTCTCAAAATGGCCAGATGAAAAGAACTTTCATGTGAACTGGACAGTCTGTTCTTGTTCTTAGAAATGAAGGCTATTCCATGCGAGAAATTGCCAAGAAACTGAAGATTTCCTACAATGGTGTGTACTACTCCCTTCAGAGGAGAGTGGAGAGCACAAACTGGCTCTAACCAGAGTAGAAAGAGAAGTCGGAGGCCCCGCTGCACAACTGAGCAACAAGACAAGTACATTTAGAGTCTGTAGTTTGAGAAATTGACGCCTCACAGGTCCTCAACTGGCAGCTTCATTAAATAGTACATGCAAAACGCCATTGTCAATGTCTACAGCGAAGAGGCGACTCCGGGATGCTGGCCTTCCGGGCAGAGTGGCAAAGAAAAAGCCATATCTGAGACTGGCTAATAAAAGGAAAAGATTAATATGGGTAAGAGAACACAGACAATGGAGGGTCATTCCATGGTAACTTACGTTACATTCACAAGCCAAAAACTGGCTACAAACTGTTCTTTGAAGTCAGGCACAAAAAGGAGTGAATGTATATTGTACATTAAACTATTCTCAATAGATTTCAACACAGTTTGATTTGAGCCGCGACAGGAAGCAAAGAGGAGGACGACATCGTATGAAGATGGGAAGAGCCGGACTCGGACCGCAACGTCTACCGAACCTCCCCGGGACCGCCCCTGGGTGAGTATAATATAACTTGTTTTTCTTCTCTTTCAGGTTACATTACATCGGGGGCTTATTTACAGCATTATAGAATGCTGTAGATAAGCCCCTGATGGCGGTGGCCTTAGCTTATAGGCCTAAAATGGGGGGACAGATTCCCTTTAATAAAAATAGTAGTTTTCATGGAAAGCACAAAATTGATTTACTGACCACCTCCATCTTTATACAGGAGGAGCACATGTGCAGTTGTAATATAACCACCACTATCTGTCTGCACAAACATTGCGGCGGTTTGATTTACTGCGGCTGCGTGAATTGGTGCTGTGAATCATTTGGCTGATCCCTGCGGCTGATGCGCGACGTGTCTACAGGCAGAGGAAGCCGGTCACATTAAAGGGTTTTTTCCCACGAACGAAAGTTCATTTTAAATATTGTCTGTGTCTGACCAAGTATGGAGCATGCCACATCTCCTGGGCAGGGGAGGAAGCAAAAGACAATACTGACATTACAGCAGGGGACCACAGTGGATTCATTTTGTCAGGTAAAATATTTCACTGACTGTTTTTAAACAATATTTTACCTCACAAAATGTATCCTCTGCGATCTCCTGCTGTAATTTCAGTATTGTCTTTTGCTTCCTCCCCTGCCCAGGAACTGTGATATGTTCTGTACACGGTCAGACACAGACAATTTGAAGAGATGACATGAGAGGAGAAGACTGCAGATAGGGAGAGAGAAAGTGCACTGGGGTGAGAGAGACAGAGCACAGGGGGAGACATCTCAAATGGGACAGCAGATGAGGGGAGAACACAGCACAGGAAGGAGAAAGACAGCAGACAAGGGGGATATCACATGGGGTAGACGGGTCGAAGAAGAGAGCACAGACGGGAGAAGTCAGCACATGGGGAAAGACAGTGGATAGGTGGGCGAGCACATGGGGGGTGGGGGGAGAGATTCTCAACGCTGCAAAGCCTGCCCCTATTGTGACATTACCGCCCTCCCGATGCGATGGCATCGGGCCTCCATCTAGTGTATAATATTTCCCCATCATTACAGTATATTAACACAGTGGGCCCTAAACTAGTTCTAAATTCTTAGTCTTAACATTGG
Organism: Ranitomeya imitator; assembly: GCF_032444005.1. Taxonomy (NCBI): domain Eukaryota; kingdom Metazoa; phylum Chordata; class Amphibia; order Anura; family Dendrobatidae; genus Ranitomeya; species Ranitomeya imitator. The sequence goes on along the minus strand of NC_091282.1, from coordinate 105,237,846 downwards.
GCTTTTCATCTACTAGACCAACTTCTCTGAACTCGCTGAACCGACTCAAGATTGTCTGAATTTTACATATTGCCATAATTTATTTTTTTTCCACTTGAACTTAACATTTACTGCTCTAGTATTTGGCCTTTTGTTTTATTTGCAATTTATAAGCTCCTTACACACATACCGTATTTCATCAGAGTATAATAAAAAATATGCTAAAAATACATAAAGTAAGCATATTTAAGTTTTTCTTTTTGCCATTCTCATATTTTATCTACACTGAGGTGGAGAATGCAAAAAATATAGTCTCAATTACAATATATTGTAAGGCTATGACCATTACTAATACTATTAATGAGGCTATGAGATCATTCTGGCCATTGCCATTTATCATTAAGCCACAGGATATGTAAAACACATTGGGTGTTTTGGGCATGGCTTCTGTGTTCCCCATTGTTACTGAATTAGGGGTTCTTTTCTCTGTCCTTGTCTGTGTAGAAGAGAGGACCGGGCTGCACGTGTTGCTGAAGCACCGGGTCTTGAACTGCTTGGGCCGAACCTCCTGTTGGTGGAGGGAATGAGTTTGCAGAAGAAGCAAGCCGGTAACCTGGATGAAGGGGGCATAGCCAGGGGAAGGAGGTTAAAAGGGGTTGCATGGGAACTGAAGAGGGCTTCCCGCCAGAGCGCTGAACTGGTGCGGACCACGGCTGCAGTGAGGAGAGCGATAGGCCGCAGCATGCAGAGACAGGGCGGCCGCATGAGACTTGCCCATATTGGCGGTTGTGCAGGGAGACGTGTGCTGGGTAGAGCATCCCAGCACGGACGTTCAGTTCGTGGCTGGCACACAGTGAAGCGCGCGCCGGGCAGAGCAGCCTTTGAGGTGCTCCGAGAGACACGTGTCAAGTGGAATCTTGCGGAGAGCTCTACTCTTCAGCTCTGCAGTTGAATGGACTAGGGTCTCAGCGTGCAAAACCGGTGACCGCCCTCTGCCGCCAGAAGCGGTGTTGGGCATGGATGCCTGAAGACACTGCATCGGCCTCCGCCGGCTCCCCATCACCTGACAGACCTGCAGAGAGTGACGGACACTGAAGCCAAGATAAGTGAATCTCATAGCAAGAGACTGTCTTAATTAAATAACTGGAAAAGGGTGAAACTCGGTCAAAGGAGCGCCGAAAGGAAACTCTGAAACCAGAATGGGGTTTTAAGCCACCACAGTTAATTAAATAACTGTTATACAGTTTATATTGCATCCCTTTCCCCTTGTTATATCCCTGCAAGGAGTTCATTGCTGTTAAACAATTAAATAATAGTTTAACCCCTGCTCTGCATGTCGATGTTGTTGCATCCCAGCACCTGTGTGTTACATTTGAAATAGGAAGAGTTTGTAGCGTAGTGTCCAAGCTTGATTCTGTACGACTCCGTGTATGAAAAGAGCTTGATTTAGTCGTTAACTGCAGCTTTTCACTCTTGGGGGAAAAAATATAGATTTTTTTTTTTTTGGTGGGGGATGAAATCTCCGGAAAAAAATTGTGACGAAAACCACAACGTATTACTAAATCTTTGGACTTGATGCAAAAGTTTTCTATATGCTTTTTAAGGCCATATGGGGTCTCCATGTTTGCTTCCCATTGGAGAGCCACCATCAGTTCCTGCTCTAGTGAACTCCCTGAAGGGGCTCGTGCTCACGGCCATATAAATCGGACGAGTGCGATCTGTGGTTTTGATGGATGGCAGTCATACCTATGTTATTCTGAGGGGCAGTGCAAATGTTTGATTTGCCTAAAAAATTCAGGTTGTATAAGCCAGTTCAAGTTTTTAGGTCCATGAAAAAAATCAGACCACACTCGGATGATTTCTGAATGTGGCACGATTTTCACAGACTGACATAATGGAGAAGGTGGATAAACTTCTTTGTTGTTTTTTTCTCTTCAACTCTGATCGGCCTAATCGGACCCTTTTTCTCAGATGGAGAGAAAACAGTTGGGCACCTGCACTAATCATGTATATAAGAGTCACCCATTTATGTTATTTTGTGCAGTGTAAGGCTAGCCACGCACAGGTGGCAGTCAGCCGATGGCTATCTCAGCCGACACTCACATACCCAGGAGCGATGGCTTGTCCACGAGCTCTGCTGCATTCGGTCAACGGCTTATCTCGGAGAGGACAATGTGATCGGTGGTCTGAAATCGGACATGTGATGTACACCTCTCTCAACCGTCAGTCGACTGGTGCCCCCATATACATTAGACCGTCAGTCGAATCTGTTGCTATCAGCGGGTTCAGCTGACATTATGGGGGCCTTTATACTACACTGAAATAATGGCCCTCATAGCTTTTATTGCTAACATCAACTCATCAATAGGAGTTATTGAACGGATAGCCGCTTCATCAGCTGATTTTGGTGCCGTCATCTTGAGTCAGTTTCCAAGGGTAAAAGACTCCCTTTAATGCTCATTAATGACTGGTATTTCTAAGAAATACTGTATGTAATGAGATAATTTCCTTTGCAGGGATAGCGCACTCTTTACTATGCTTACAAAGCAATGTGGTGCACATCTGTTTGCACTGTGGGTTATTGGCTTTTATTAGGTCTATCTTATGTAACTCTTTAATGAATTTATGAGATCCTTTCTAATGGTTCACCTTTCTGATCTGTTTTTAATGGAGGAAAAACATTTGCGCTCAAGATCCCATCATCCCTTTCTAGCAACACCAAATTGCATCCCCAGTGCAACTCAAGCCTGATTAGCATATGACTTCCACACTTGATTTCTCATGACCAGCATATTAGATCTCTATATTAAAAAAAAAAAAAATCATTTTTATTGGGAGACGAGCGCCTATAAAGTCATAGCACAACCTCCAAAAGTAAAAAGTGTGCTGACAGGTTACTTTTTCAAATCTATGGTATAGTTTGTTCTTGTATTGAAGGGTATATTTAGTCATTAAATCAAGGTCCCTGAAATTCACGGGTGACCATCTTCAATCAGTCTTGTCTGTTTTGCTGATATAGAGATATGTTCAATATAGACTAATTTTGTGACACCCACCCCCCAGGTCACAGGGTTATGGCTTGTTCACTATCATCATTAGGACATTTCCCAGCTTCATAAAAACTCAGCCTCCTCTAACCTTGCACCAAAAGCAGCAGCCATAGGTTTTTCTAACCAGCTGCCTAGCACACTGAAAATAATAAAAAAGTGGTGGAGGCCCACAAAGCAGGAGAAGGCTATAGTGAGATTGCAAAGTGTTTTCAAGTTGCCCTTTCCTCAGCTTGAAATGTAAATAAGAAATAGCAGTTAACAGGAACAGTGGAGGTCAAAATAAGGTCTGGAAGACTAAGCAAAATTTCAGTGAGACCTGCTTGTATGTATACTAGAGAGGCCAGGGGCGGATTATAATGAGGTCAATCTGGGCGGTAGCCCAGGGCCCAGTGGTGTGGGGGGGTACCCTGGGCTACCGCTCAGATTGACCGCCGTCATTAGGGCACTACTGCCCTGACTGGCGTATTGGCCCGTGGGCAGAGGGGGCCCGCATCGGGCCCCGTCTCATCTGCTCACCGGGCCCCTACTGGCGCTACGGCAGTTTAATGCTATTGATGTGCGGGCGCGCACCCGCACTTCAATAGTTAACAGCCGCCAATCGGAGGCTGGCAGCTGACGTCAGCCCCAGTGCGCACGTCGCCCGCGTCTGATGTCATTGTCAGTCGCTGGTGAGTGCGCTCTTCAGCTGCGAGGAGGGAGCTTCGCCGAAGGAGCGCGGTCAGGTGAGAACAACTTTTTTTTATTGAGCAGCAATCCGGGGGACCCGGGGCAGAGATGCTGGACAGTGGGGGCAGAGATGCTGGACAGTGGGGGCAGAGATGCTGGACACATTGGGGGTAGAGATGCTGGACACATTGGGGGCAGAGATGCTGGACACATTAGGGGCAGAGATGCTGGACAGTGGGGGCAGAGATGCTGGACACATTGGGGGCAGAGATGCTGGACACATTGGGGGCAGAGATGCTGGACACATTGGGGGCAGAGATGCTGGACACATTGGGGGCAGGACTGGTGACATGGGGCAGGGTTGGAGACCGATGGGGCAGGATGGATACTCATGAGGGCAGGATGCGAGAACATATGGCTGGAGCCAGATATGAGATACACGGGGCCAGGATGGGGGATATGATTATTATTACTATAGGGGCTAATTAAGGGATATTATTACTGCAGTGATGTATTTATTTTATTTTCTGAGTATACTGTTTTAAATGGGGGGCTGTCCTGTTACTGTGCAGAGTGACACTATGTCGCCTTATGTAGAAGTTGGGAAAAATTAAATAATGTGTTCTGCAAGCGGAGCTCAAGATAACTGTGTTATTTCCTGCAGAGACGAGTCCTGGCTGGATGACGTGATGGCAGTATGCGCTGGATGAAAGATGAAGGACTTCACCTAGAGACGTCACTGGTGATTCAGTGTGTTACCTATACACTGACACTATACACTGTATACTATATACAGAGGTCCTGTGTATAATGTCACCGGTGATCACTGTATTACCTCTACACAGACACTGCATACTAAGTACAGATCTGTGTATAATGGCACTTATGGTAATAGTATTGTTTATTTTTTATTACTGATCAGTATTATATTATTCAGTCACTATGTGGTGGTAATATGTGGTCTGGTCATGGTGTTGCAGTATTTGTCCCTTGTATGTGCTATTTGGTCACTTTGTGGTGGTAATATGTGGTCTGATCATGGTGCGGTGGTATTTGTTCTTTGTATGTGATATTATTCGGTCACTGGTGGTAATATGTGGTCTGGTCATGGTATTGTATTTGTTCCTTGTATGTGATATTATTGGTCATTTTAAAAATTGAAAAATAAATAAATATACCTAAATTGTATTGCATATTTTAACATATTTAATAGGTTACAATAGAGTAGGGTCCGGCCAAAAGTGTCTACCGGGTTATGGTGGTGGCTTGAAAAATCTTTTGGCCAAAACAAAAGCTGCCGGTTATATGTGTGATCTGGTGATGGGAACTGTTAATGTGTGATAGGTGAGAAGTGGAGTTTCACTCAGCAACTATTTTTCTGGAATAATCTGGATCAGGTATATGATGACCCCGTCACATGACTGGGGGGCCCACAGAGTCTGAACAGCCCGGGGCCCTGGCTACCCTTAATCCACCCCTGAGAGAGGCAAATCAGAACCCCTGCTTGACTGTAAAAGATCTTCAGAAAGATTTAGCAGACTCTGGAGTTGTGGTACATTGTTCTACTGTTCAGAGACACCTGCACAAATATGGCCTTCATGGAAGAGTCATCAGAAGAATACCTCTCCTGTGTCCTCTCCATAAAATTCAGCATCAAAAATGTGCAAAATAACATCTAAAGAAATATCATAACGAGAAAGTAGAAGACAGCGGCACGAGTCATGGACCCGTAGAAGTGCTGATTGCACAAAACTGCCGTCGTCCTCCTGCACTCCCCGCACCCTCGCTATTTCTCAGTATGTGTTTGAGATAATCTGCACTTTGGATTAAACACATTGAATCAGCAAACTGGTGAGTGCCGCTGTCTTCTACTTTCTCGTTATGATATTTGATATGCAGTGCTTCAATCAAGCTGAGCACCAGAAGTCCAGTTGCTTTTGATTGTGTGCAAGTGAATGGAGAGACGTGATTGTAGTGTCTCCTGCTGTGAGTTTCATGGACCTAGTGCCATTCCGCCTCTGAAGATTTTAACATCTAAAGAAGCCTGATGCATTTTGGAAATCAGTTCTGTGGACCGATGAGGTTAAAATATAACACTTTGGTCACAATGATCAAAGGTATGTGTGGACAAAAAAGGCCAAAGAACTTCAAAGAAAGAACGTTTCACCAATTATTAAAGGGGACCTGTCGCCCCCAAAATCGAAGGTGAGCTAAGCCCACCAGCATCAGGGGCTTATCTACAGCATTCTGTAATGCTGTAGATAAGCCTCTGATGTATCCTGAAAGATGAGAAAAAGGGTAGAGGGAAGAAAGGATTTGATGAAATTTCAACAAATTGTTGATGCAAACATAACACCATCCACAATAGACGACCTCAAAAGGCGCAAGCTGAAGGTTTAACAATGTCCCTCATAGTCCCCTGATCATCATTGAAAATCTGTGGCTAGACCTCAATATAGCAGTGCATGCAAGATGGCCCAGGAATCTCACAGAACTAAAAGAATTTTCCAAGCAAGAATGGATGAAAATCCTTCAAACAAGAATTGAAAGACTCCTGTCTGGCTACTAAAAGTGTTTACAAGCGTGCACTAGAGTGCACAAATTTTTGCATCGTCCCATCTTCCTTTGTCATTTTTAAAATATAAAAGCTAAAAAACATATTTGGCATAAAATACAAAGTAAATGTGTCCTTTTTAACTTTAGGCCTTCTTGCAATCATTTAATTTTCAACTTGCTTAACTGTTCACAATAACAGTAATTTTGACAAGGGGTGCCCAAACTTTTATGTGCCACTGTTATTGTCCTATTATAGGACAAGTCTCATGAACAATTTGTTTGCCCAAAACGACGGATTGCGACGGATTAAAAAAACGCTAGTGTGAAAGTTGCCTTACTGGCCGGCAATCCGGCACTACTGTACTGCCCGTGACAATGATATATGGAAACATATGTTATACCTCTCTTGTATGTTGGCTCCATTAATAGATGTTTTGGAAATGTTCCGAATGTCTCATTGTGTTATGGAAGTCGTGGCCTTGTTGTTTGGTTGCTTGTACATAAGAGAATAGTTTTCTTTCCCGTTTTGAAATTAAAGGATTGATGACGCAATCCTAAACCTGTCTCAACAAGCGGACACTAAAACCTAATTCACTTCCTCTATAGCTGTGTGCAAAGATTCTAAGATTCCAACACTGCTAAGCTTATCAAGCTGATCTTAGATACCATGTCAATCATGTCAAGGGTTTAGGATTACTGATTTGAAATAGACTGCTTTGTTTAATCAGTAGAAACTTCTAGGAATGATCAAATACATGCATTCGAGAAGAAAGGAGCCTGTAAACTGAAGAAGTTAATTGGGATCTGGAATCATTTCAAGATGTAGATGAAAGTTGCACATGCTTATTCATAAACAGACCACTTTGATTTAGTGCATTTAATAAATCGTCCATCGTTAAAAAGGTACTGATGTTACTCAACCAGAGAAAGGAAAGGAGAAGCCAGGTCATCTGTGAAACACTAAGACATGATCAGCTGTTCTCTCGGAGCTGCATAGCACAGCTCCTTCGATGAAGTAGTGGCCGAGGTCGGGTACTGCACATCTGCCCTCTTGATTTGAATAGGGAAGGGAGCTCATCGAGTTCAACCCCCTAGTCAATGCAGGATTCAGAAAGCCATCTCAGACTGATGTCTGTCCAGTCTGTGTTTCAAGACTTCCATTGAAGGAGAACTGGTCACCTTTCGTGGTAGCCCGTTCCACGAAATCTTTTTTTCTGATATCTAATCTGTATCTTCTCCCTTTCATTTTCATTGCATTGCTTCTCGTGTTTCCATGTGCAAAAGAGAAAAAGGTTGATCCCTCTACACTGTGACAGCCCTTAAGATATTTGTAGACAGCTATTAAGTCTCCTCTTAGCCTTCTTTTTTGCAAGCTAAACATTCCCAGATCCTTTAAAGGGAACCTGTCACCAGGTTTGGCCAATATAAGATATTGCCACCGCCTTTCAGGGTTTACCTACATCATTCTATAATTGTGTAGATAAGCCCCCGATCTGACCTGAAAGATAAGAAAAATAAGTTTTATTATATGCTACCTGGGGAGCAGTCCAGTCCAATGGGTGTCGCAGTTCTGGGTCCGGTGCCTCCCATCTTCTTGTGATGCTGACCTCCTGCTTGCTTGACAGACTCCCTGGCATTGCGCTTCTGTGCAGGCATACTTATCTGCCCTGTTGAGGGCAGAACAAAATACTGCAAATAAGGGTGGGGCTATTAAGTACGCCTGCGCAGGACCGTGATGCCAGGGAACCTGTGAAGCAAATAGGATGGCGGCGATCATAAGAAAAAGGAAGGCACTGGACCCAGACCTGCGATACCCATCAGAACAGACTGCCGCCGGGTGAGTATAATAAAACGTATTTTTCTTATCTTTCAGGTCAGATCAGGGGCTTATCTACAACATTATAGAATGCTGTACATAAGCCCTGAGAGGCGGTGGCCGTATCTTATCGGCCAAACCTGGTGAGAGGTTCCTTTTAACTGTTCCTCGTAGGACTTACTTTGCAGTCTGCTCACCGTCCTGGTAGCTCTTCTCTGAACTAGCACCCGTTTTTCCATGTTGTGTTTTTTTTTGTTTTTGTTTTTTTTTTTAAATGCAGTGCCCAGAACTGGACACAGTGTTCCAGATGAGGCCTGACCAAGGATAAATAGAGGGGGATAATTACTTTGATTGCTTTTTTTGCTGCTGCATCACACTGTTGACTCTTGTGCAGTTTGTGTTCTATTAGCATACACAAGTCGTTTTCACACGTGCTGTTGCTTAGTTCTACTCCTACCATTCTATCAATGTTAAAGTAATGGACGATCTCGTTAATCGTAAATTTAAGCATATAGAGTGGTTTACTTGTATGCAATATCTGCTATTTAATATACTGTAAACCCTATTCCTATTATTAGTTTGAGAAATAGAAAATAGATTATAGGCTACGTTTTTAGTTTGGTGGTAGGCACAGCCTCTGTGTATGTCTCTTCAGAATATGATGAGGCTTTTAAAATTGAGTGCAATAAGGTACTGAGTGTTATCATGTCGATATTGATTGGTTCCTAATGCTTATAGGGAATCTGTCAGTTGGTCAACCCTCCTAAGCTATATATATATGGGGCATTAAAAAAACCTGAATAAAACGATACCTTAATATCCGCAATCCAATATTTTATTCCAGATAAATCAACATTTTCCTTAATATGTAAATTATCTGTTAGGATCTATGGGTGTGACATAGATCTCACTGAGAATCTTCCTCTGGAGCTTTTTATTAATGAAAGAAGGTGTTACAAATGTGAGACATGTAATGACTGACAGTCTGCTTTCCGATTGGCATGTCATACACTGGAAACATCTGATTTTATTAAAAATGAGCACTGAAGGCAGAGATTCTCAGTGAGAGCTTAACCGTTCATTTACATATTAAGAAAAATGTAGATTTCCCTGGAATAATACCTCAGATCAGATATCAAGGTATCATTTTATTAAACTTTCTGTGACCTACATGCCAATGTAGACGGCTTAGGAGGGTTGATCCTTTAAGTGGTGCTTATGTTACAGTATTCAAAACGTCTCTTACCATTGCAGACTCTATGATCTTATCTATCTTCAAGTAAAAACACTATACTCTATTATTCTCAGACCAGACTTTCAGGGTACGTTCACACGTCAGGAATTTCTCGCAGAAATTTACTGACAAAAACTGGACATTTCTGCCAGAAATCCGCATGCGTTTTTTTTTTTGCGTCTTTGACGCTTTTTTTGTGCGTTTTTTCCTAATGCATAGAATAGCGGGAAAAATGTGAAAAATCCGCAAAATTAATTAACATGCTGCTTTTTTTACCGCAATGCGTTTTTTTTTTGGCGTAAAAAAAAAAAAACGCATCATGCGCACAAAGATTGCAGAATGCATTCTAAATGATAGGATGCATATGTTTGCGGTTTGTAATGCGTTTTTATTGCGAAAAAAAAAAACGCAAAAAAACCTGAACGTGTGCACATTCCCTTAAGGTTTTGTTCAACAGCATGTTATCCTTACACTAGATGGTGGCCCGATTCTAACGCATCGGGTATTCTAGAATATGCATGTCCACGTAGTATATTGCCCAGCCACGTAGTATATTGCCCAGTCACATAGTATACAGCACAGAAACACTTGGTATATTGCCCAGCCACGTGGTATATTGCCCAGCCACGTGGTATATTGCCCAGCCATGTAGTATGCACCATATCCCTGTAAAAAAAAAAAAAAAGAATTAAAATAAAAAATAGTTACATACTCACCTTCCGGAGCCTCCCGATCGAAGCGGCCGGTTACCCATGGTCCTCGCGCGCTCCGGTCTGAAGAGTGCATTGCGGTCTCACGAGATGATGATGTAGCGGTCTCGCGAGACCACACGTCATCATCTCGCGAGACCGCAGCATGGACCGGTTGCCGGAGCATCGCGAGCGGGAAAGGCCTGTTGTGGATCCAAGGAGCCGACGGACGGTGAGTATATAACAATTTTTTATTTTTTTAAAATTATTTTTAAGATTAGATCTTTTTTACTATTCATGCTGCATAGGCCGCATGAATAGTAAAAAGTTGGTCACACAGGGTTAATAGCAGCGTTGATGGCGTTCGTTACACTGCGGTCAACGCTGCCATTAACCCTGTGTGAGCGCTGACCGGAGGGGAGTATGCGGGCGCCGGGCGCTGACTGCGGGGAGGAAGGAGCGGCCATTTTCTTCTGGACTGTGCCCGTCGCTGATTGGTCGTGGCTGTTTTGCTGCGACTAATCAGCGACTTGGATTTCCATGACAGACAGAGGCCGCGACCAATGAATATCTGTGACAGACAGACAGACGGAAGTGACCCTTAGACAATTATATAGTAGATCCCCCTGTGTTTGTTTGCCTTTCTGGTCAGATCCTTTTTCCAGTACTGCTGTCTATAAGTTTAGGCCCCCAACGACACCTGCGTGCTCATAGTGCTTAAACCTGTCCAATCTAGAGTTTTTCCTTCCATTGTTCTGATGGTCTCTGTTTTCTGCCCCAGACACCTCCTAATCTCCTGGTGGAATTCTGAGACTCATCTGGACAATAGTGACCAAATTTTCTTTAATGTTTTATTTTTCAGTCATGTCTATATTGTGGTAAAAGGTCGTTATTTTTCCTATCTCCCATTATTGACTTATCATTAATGTTGACTTGACTTTATTCTCCATTCTTACAGACAGTGTTCTAAATCACTTGGGCAACTTCCTCAGCATAACTTGCTTCCTCCCTCAAGGGATGGCTGTACTTATACAGTGTCATATTGTTTTGCCTCCCATGAATGAGTGCTGCTACCATCTCTCACCTCCCTTCCAGTCATTTTACCAGCTGCCAGGAAATTTCTGCTCCTCCACCAACATATTGTTGTCTTCTGCAAAAAAAGAGGAACTCTCCTGGGTTCCTTCTCCAGAGGTCTATTCCTTAATTAATTGTTTTTAACATCTTCCTTCAAAAATGTTCGAACAATCCCTCAAAACTTTACCCACTTTTTCGCCTACAATCTTTCCTTTCCATTGTAGCGATTCAACGTTCAGTAGTCATCTTCAGCCTCTGTTTTCTCATCCCACTCTAAGGACCCCCCAACAATAAGTTTATCTAGGCAGGACCTTTTTTCTTTGCATGATGCCCTCCGAGAATGGAAAGGTGCACAATTATTTGTTGTTCTTTTTCATTAGAAGTTCTAATTCGGCACATAGCAATGCATGTTCTATAAAAACATGTGCCTTTTTTGTTAATTTTTTAAATGGGTTATTACAGCAAACATTTTACAAAAAAACAGCAATCCATTGTTAGTCCTCTGACAAGAAGTGGATTGAGTATGCATGAAAAACTCACTATATGTAAAACAAAAATAGAGAAGATTCCCCCTGCCAAAAAAACTAAAAAATTTTTTTCATTGCACATATGTGTTTTGTTCATATGCAAGAGTCAATGGGTCCTTGAGGTTTAGTGTAATACGTTTTTGACCTTTAACAATGTGTATTTTACATCTACTGGTGGTTTTGTTTTTTGGATTTGACCGATGTTAAGTCATTTATCAGGTTTGTCCAGTATTAGGCTTTGTGTACACATTGCGGTTTTTACTGCGGATCCGCAGCGTGGTGTACAGTACCATGTTAACCTATAGAAAACAAGAACCGCTGTGCACATGCTGCAGAAAAAAACGCGCGGAAACGCAGCGGTTTATTTTCCGCAGCATGTCAATTCTTTGTGCGGAATCCACAGCGGTTTTCCATCTCATCTCCTCCAATAGAAAACTGCAGATGGAAAACCGCAGCAGAATCCGCATTAAAAACCGCGGTAAATCCGCAGTAAAAACCGCAGCGGTTTTTCACTGCGGATTTTGCAAATCCGCTGCGGAAAATTCCGCAATGGAATCCGCAACGTATGCACATAGCCTTACTGCTGCCTTTAAAGCTCCAATCATTGACTGACAGCAAGTGGCATTACACGATCTCTGTGTAATGTAAGGTTTCTGCTTCACTTTTCGTGATAGTCTGCATTTAGATTTAACAAAAGAAAGAAACTGTATCCAACACAGGAATCTACGTCATTAAAAGTAATAAAAAGATTTGAAAATCGTAATCCTTCCTTTCCCCGGGCAGAGTTCTGTTTCACTTTTTATCATGTTGTGTAATCAGATATCTTTTCATTAAAAAAGAGGAAAAATGAATTTATATAATTTTTCCTTTTGCAGCTAATGAAAAATGAGCCGTCTGGCCTCGACACATTATTTAGGTTATCCTATTATGTTTAGTCTTTGAAATGTTTATTTAGGCTATGAAAAACAACACTGGTTTAATTGAATTACCCCATATTTTGTAACACAAACTATGACCACGGAGACTTGATCATTCTGACACGCAGGTCTTTAGAGTTGGCTTACCTTTTCCCAGCTGGAGTCAAAGATGCAACAAATGCTGTGACTTTCATATATTTTCTTTACTTTGCAGGTACAGAAATGGCCCAAGTTGATTAAATGTACCATCTGAAACTTGACAAGTAGGATTGTTTTATGTGGACTTCCAAAAGTTCCAACTTTTTTCTTTTACATTTTGATCTTAACTGGATGGAGAAAATGAACACGGACAAGCAAAAAGGGACAAAGCTCAGGAGAAGAGCTTGTGCTAAAAAGTAATCTTTCCTTTTAAAGTCCTTGGAAAAGCCACTCATCAAAGTGGTGGCTTGGGAGGAAGGAGGAGTACATGGACTTGTTATGGTGCCGTTCTGGAGTAGAGTTAATACAGTAGGACAGAGGTAGCCGGAAAAGGAAACAAGAGAGAAAAAGAAACCAAGGAAAAGAGGTTCGTGTTTTCTGGCCTTCTAAATTATGGAATTTTTTTGGAAGACGCTGACCTGGATATTGGGCCTTGTCATGGTTTCTTCACAATCTCAAAGAGACAGCAGACTCTCCTTTAGTTCTCAAGGTAGGGTTTCACTTTAGACGTCAATTTTAAAAATTGTTTATATTTTTGTTGGAGTAGAAGTATTTGCCCAATTGTAAATTGATTTCCCCAAAATATGCTAAAACATGGCCAAATGAATAATGTATCACCTGTACAGTTATTTAATTTTCTTTTTATAATCACAATTAATGGATCATGATTGGAGTATTTAAATGGAATCTGTTAGGAGAATTTTTACACCCCAAAATATTTTTATTCGCATGTAACTCTTTCAAAGAGAAGTCCAGCAAAACATTTTACATGGGCAGTCTGTTCCTTCATTACTGAGAAATCAGTGTTTGAATAATACGTAAATGAGGCGGCTGAGCTTTTTGTAGATCTAAAGTATCTGTCACTCCACCTTTTTTTCCGTATTCGACACCACAGGTTCTTGGTTGACTGATGTCTCCCTTGGCTGAAGTTTCACAGAGGTTGTCAGTCAAGCTTGACGGTGGGCAATAGAGTTGGAGTGACACAGGCTTCAGATCTACAATGAGTTCTTCAGTCTCTTTTTGAATATCGATTGAAAGATTGATTACTCAGTAATAGAGGAACGAATCAGTCATGTAAAGGTATAGCAGGACTTTCTTTGAAAGCGCTACATGCACAAAAATAAATTTTAGGGTAGGAGGGTAGAGGGGGTGAAATACTGTTGACAGATTCCCTTTAATTTTGAAGTTATACCATTATGTGATGTAGTAGGGTGTACATTATACTGCCCTATATTTTCATAGCAAAGCATAGATGATCTTGTCTAGTATTTAACAGTAATAAAATTAGTTAATGCAATATTCTTTCATGTACTATTCCCTGTTACTTTCCTTTTCCTTTGCATGCTCCCTTTATGGATTGGCCTGGCTTGCGATCACAAAGGGGAATTCCTGTCTTACCTTGAACACTATCAACTGACGGTTCCTATAAGAGTTGACAACAGTGGGGCCTTCGCCAGTTATACTGTGAAGAATGACAAACACTCTCGGAAAAGGAGGAGTACGGACCCTAAAGATCAAGAGCAGGAAGCTTCTAAATTATTCTTTAAAATTTCTGCCTATGGCAAGCACTTTCACTTAAACCTGACTCTAAATACAGAACTAGTCTCAAAACACTTTACCGTAGAGTACTGGGGCAAGAATGGGCCGGAATTTAAGCACGATTTTATAGACAATTGTCACTATACGGGATATTTACAGGACCAAAATACCACAACAAAGGTGGCTCTAAGTAACTGCAATGGCTTGGTGAGTAGATCAATGATCTGTACTGCTTTTTATTCATATGTATTGCCTCTTTCTTATGAGGAAAGTATTGCGAATAGTTTAGACTTTAAGAAGATCTGTAATCTTTCACTTAGAGGTTGTCCGCTATTTTTACATTGATGACTTATCCTTCGGATAGATCATCAATGTCTGACCAACCGGGGTCTGACACCTGTCACCAGCACCGATCAGCAGTTATTGGTGTCGACGGCCGGGCTGTTGGCCGGAAGTACTTACTTGCCTAGCTGGTCCGTCTACTTGTGTAGTTCCCTGCGGCAGCCACTATATCTGCCTCCTATTGATGTGCAGTACCAAGTGACACTGATAACAGCTGATCGACGGGGATGCCTGGTGTCGGAACCCAACCGATCAGACATTGATGACCTATTTTAAGGATAAGTCATCAGTGTAAAAGTAGTGGTCAACCTCTTTGCTTTCTTCTGCTGACAAAATTATAAATTCTATAATTTTTCTTTTGTAATGTCAGTCATAACCATTACCATAAAAGTTTTCTCCGCCTATTAAATAGCAAATTTGTTTAGTGTTTTAGTAATACTCTTAGTCCGGGGTCACACTTATGTGTGCAATGCGAGAAACTCGCGCATCAATACCCAGCAGCAGACCGGAGTGTGTGGCTGCATGTATTTCTATGCAGCTGAACACTTCGGTCCCGAGTGCTGGGTATTAATGTGAGAGACTGGCGCGAGTTTCTCGCATTGCACTTGCAAGTGTGACCCCAGCCTTACTTTAGAAGTCTCTTAATGTCCCAGAGTGGACTAAGCTAAAATCTCCGAAACCCACTAATATCGGTGAAATCAGCTGACAGTCTGGTTTGTGTGTGTGTGTGTGTGGGTGGGGTGGGGCTTTTGACTCCAGTGACAGATTATGTTGGTGGAGATAACAATTCAGCTATTTGAATTTTAAGTGCCTGATCCTTTTGTCCTCTTTGAGATAAGCAGATGCCTAAAGGTACCGTCACGCTAAACGATATCGCTAGCGATCCGTGACGTTGCAGCGTCCTGGCTAGCGATATCGTTCAGTTTGACACACAGCAGCGATCAGGATCCTGCTGTGATGTCGTTGGTCGCTGCAGAAAGTCCAGCACTTTATTTCGTCGCTGGACTTCCTGCTGACGTCGCTGAATCGGCGTGTGTGACGCCAATTCAGCGATGTCTTCGCTGGTAACCAGGGTAAACATCGGGTTACTAAGCGCAGGGCCGCGCTTAGTAACCCGATGTTTACCCTGGTTACCAGCGTAAAAGTGAAAAACAAACAAACACTACATACTTACCTTCCGCTGTCTGTCCCTCACCGCTCTGCTTCTCTGCACAGCGGCCGGAAAGCAGAGCGGTGACGTCACCGCTGTGCTTTCCGGCCACTGTGCTTACACAGGGCAGAGAAGCAGAGCGCCGAGGGACAGACAGCGGAAGGTAAGTATGTAGTGTTTTTTTTTTTTTTTTACTTTTACGCTGGTAACCAGGGTAAACATCGGGTTACTAAGCGCGGCCCTGCGCTTAGTAACCCGATGTTGACCCTGGTTACCGGCATAGTTGGTCGCTGGAGAGCTGTCTGTGTGACAGCTCTCCAGCGACCACACAGCGACGCTGCAGCGATCCGGATAAATAAAATCCATAGAGATATGTGTCCAAGGCCTCTTCGGGACCGGCAAGGGCAAAAGCAACCCACTGGCACGAGAACAGCAGGGCTTAGCCCGAGCACAAATCCCACAGGACTGCACAAAAGTACGCACATCCCGTGACAGAGATGGCCACCAAAAGGATCTAGCCACTAACTCTCTGGTACCAAAGATTCCAGGATGACCAGCCAACACCGAACAATGAACCTCAGAGATAACTTTATTCGTCCACCTATCAGGGACAAACAGTTTCTCCGCTGGGCAACGATCAGGTTTATTAGCCTGAAATTTTTGCAGCACCCGCCGCAAATCAGGGGAGATGGCAGACACAATTACTCCCTCTTTGAGGATACCCGCCGGCTCAGATACACCCGGAGAGTCGGGCACAAAACTCCTAGACAGAGCATCCGCCTTCACATTTTTAGAGCCCGGAAGGTACGAAATCACAAAGTCAAAACGGGCAAAAATCAACGACCAACGAGCTTGTCTAGGATTCAACCGCTTGGCGTACTCGAGATAAGTCAAGTTCTTATGATCAGTCAAGACCACCACGCGATGCTTAGCTCCTTCAAGCCAATGACGCCACTCCTCGAATGCCCACTTCATGGCCAGCAACTCTCGATTGCCCACATCATAATTACGCTCAGCAGGCGAAAACTTCCTGGAAAAGAAGGCGCATGGTTTCATCACCGAGCAATCAGAACTTCTCTGCGACAAAACAGCCCCTGCTCCAATCTCAGAAGCATCAACCTCGACCTGGAACGGAAGCGAAACATCTGGTTGACACAACACAGGGGCAGAAGAAAAACGACGTTTCAACTCTTGAAAAGCTTCCACCGCAGCAGAAGACCAATTGACCAAATCAGCACCTTTCTTGGTCAAATTGGTCAATGGTTTAGCAATACTAGAAAAATTGCAGATGAAGCGACGATAAAAATTAGCAAAGCCCAGAAACTTTTGCAGACTTTTCAGAGATGTCGGCTGAGTCCAATTATGGATGGCTTGCACCTTAACAGGATCCATCTCGATAGTAGAAGGGGAAAAGATGAACCCCAAAAATGAAACCTTCTGCACACCAAAGAGACACTTTGATCCCTTCACAAACAAAGAATTAGCACGCAGGACCTGAAACACCGTTCTGACCTGCTTCACATGAGACTCCCAATCATCCGAGAAGATCAAAATGTCATCTAAGTACACAATCAGGAATTTATCCAGGTACTCTCGGAAGATGTCATGCATAAAGGACTGAAACACTGATGGAGCATTGGCAAGTCCGAATGGCATTACTAGATACTCAAAATGGCCCTCGGGCGTATTAAATGCAGTTTTCCACTCATCGCCTCGCTTAATACGCACAAGATTATACGCACCACGAAGATCTATCTTGGTGAACCAACTAGCCCCCTTAATCCGAGCAAACAAATCAGATAACAGCGGCAAGGGGTACTGAAATTTAACCGTGATCTTATTTAGAAGGCGATAATCTATATAAGGTCTCAGCGAACCATCCTTCTTGGCTACAAAAAAGAACCCCGCTCCCAATGGCGACGATGACGAGCGAATATGCCCCTTCTCCAAAGACTCCTTCACATAACTCCGCATAGCGGCGTGCTCAGGCACAGATAAATTAAACAGTCGACCTTTTGGGAATTTACTACCAGGAATCAAATCGATAGCACAATCACAATCCCTATGCGGAGGTAGGGTATCGGACTTGGGCTCATCAAATAAATCCCGGTAATCAGACAAGAACTCAGGAACCTCAGAAGGGGTGGATGACGAAATAGTCAGAAATGGGACATCTCCATGTACCCCCTGACAACCCCAGCTGGACACAGACATGGATTTCCAATCTAAAACTGGATTATGGACTTGTAGCCATGGCAACCCCAACACGACCACATCATGCAGATTATGCAACACCAGAAAGCGAATAACCTCCTGATGTGCAGGAGCCATGCACATGGTCAGCTGGGTCTAGTACTGAGGTTTATTCTTGGCCAAAGGCGTAGCATCAATTCCTCTCAATGGAATAGGACACTGCAAGGGCTCCAAGAAAAACCCACAACGCCTAGCATACTCCAAGTCCATCAAATTCAGAGCAGCGCCTGAGTCCACAAATGCCATGACAGAATACGATGACAAAGAGCAGATCAAGGTAACAGACAGAAGAAATTTTGACTGTACCGTACCAATGGTGGCAGACCTAGCGAACCGCTTAGTGCGCTTAGGACAATCAGAGATAGCATGAGTGGAATCACCACAGTAGAAACACAGCCCATTCAGACGTCTGTGTTCTTGCCGTTCAACTCTGGTCAAAGTCCTATCGCACTGCATAGGCTCAGGTTTAAGCTCAGGTAATACCGCCAAATGGTGCACAGATTTATGCTCGCGCAAGCGTCGACCGATCTGAATGGCCAAAGACATAGACTCATTCAGACCAGCAGGCATAGGAAATCCCACCATGACATCCTTAAGGGCTTCAGAGAGACCTTTTCTGAAAATAGCTGCGAGCGCACCTTCATTCCACTGAGTGAGTACGGACCACTTTCTAAATTTCTGACAATATACCTCTATTTCATCCTGACCCTGACACAGAGCCAGCAAATTCTTCTCTGCCTGATCCACAGAATTAGGCTCATCGTACAGCAATCCGAGCGCCAGGAAAAATGCATCGATATTACTTAATGCAGGATCCCCTGGCGCAAGAGAAAATGCCCAGTCCTGAGGGTCGCCACGCAAAAAAGAAATAACGATCCTAACTTGTTGAACTGGGTCACCAGAGGAGCGAGGTTTCAAAGCCAGAAATAGTTTACAATTATTTTTGAAACTCAGAAATTTAGTTCTATCTCCAAAAAACAAATCAGGAATAGGGATTCTCGGTTCTAACATAGAATTCTGAACCACAAAGTCTTGAATACTTTGTACTCTTGCCGTGAGCTGATCCACACATGAAGACAGACCTTTAATGTCCATTGCTACACCTGTGTCCTGAACCACCCAAATGTCTAGGGGAAAAAAAAGGCAAAACACAGTGCAAAGAAAAAAAAATGGTCTCAGAACTTCTTTTTTCCCTCTTTTGAGAATCATTAGTACTTTGGGCCGTCAGTACTGTTATGAAAGGTAATTCAGTACCACAATGGACATAGAGGTCAGTGCACATACAGTGACCTGACAATAACCCAAAAAACAAGAACGAGCTCTGAGACGTGGAACTCTGTTGACCGCAATCCCTAATCCTATCCAACCACACGAAAGGCAGCCGTGGATTGCGCCTAACGCTGCCTATGCAACTCGGCACGGCCTGAGAAACTAGCTAGCCTGAAGATAGAAAATAAGCCTACCTTGCCTCAGAGAAATACCCCAAAGGAAAAGGCAGCCCCCACATATAATGACTGTGAGTTAAGATGAAAAGACAAACATAGAGATGAAATAGATTTTGCAAAGTGAGGCCCAACTTTCTGAACAGAGCGAGGACAGGAAAGGTAACTTTGCGGTCAACACAAAACCCCACAAAAACCATGCAAAGGGGGCAAAAAGACCCTCCGTACCAAACTAACGGCACGGAGGTACACCCTCTGCATCCCAGAGCTTCCAGCAAGCAGTAAAAAACAAATTGACAAGCTGGACAGAAAAAAAACAGCAAACAAATAGCAAAGAGGAACTTAGCTATGCAGAGGAGCAGGCCACAGGAACGATCCAGGAGGAAACAGGTCCAATACTAGAAAATTGACTGACGGCCAGGATCAAAGCACTAGGTGGAGTTAAATAGAGAAGCACCTAACGACTTCACCACATCACCTGAGGAAGGAAACTCAGAAGCCGCAGTACCACTTTCCTCCACCAACGGAAGCTCACAGAGAGAACCAGCCGAAGTACCACTTGTGACCACAGGAGGGAGCTCTGCCACAGAATTCACAACAGTCCCCCCATAAAAGGGGGTTAGACCACAGAAGACGCGCTCATGTCCAGAAACTTCACCATGGAAGTAGGACAACAAGAGCAGCAGCAGCCGCCTTCACAGCAGCAGCAGCAGCAGCAAATAGAGCTCTCATCAGATGCCTTGCCGAGCCACCAGCATACCAGGAGCAGCCGCTCAAGTGGTAGGAACAGCAGTCGTCCTGTCCGGCAAGATTCGTCGGCGTCCAGGAGGAACGCTTCACGTGCATCTGTCCAGCCTCCAAAATCGGTACCCTTGATTGTCGGTAGTGGTGAGTGATCTACGTGAATGTCGCCCTTATGGTAACAGGGTCCATTTTTGTCTGTTTTGATCACTAGGGGTCCAGGAAAGCTGGTGGTAAAACAAAGAACAGAGAGTGTGCCCTTTGTAAAAACCCGCTTGCAGTTCAGTGGCAGAAGGATCTCTGTGCTGACTGCATCAGTAAAACCATACAAGAAGAGACCCCTAATTTTGCCACTAGCCTAAAAGCCATAATACAGGCTGAAATAAAAGACTCCTTGAAATTGGCCCTTAGCGAAGCAAGAAGGAGAAGCCGTAAGGCGTCCACAGACTCAGATGCCTCTCAGAGACAGGGGAGTCATAAAACATCCCGATCTCCCTCTACCTCCTCGGCCTCTGTCCAGTCTTCAGATTCCTCCTCGGACAGTGATTCAGGAGGTCGTCCATGTTTCCCAACTGAGGACGTAGATAAATTGGTTAAAGCAGTTAGATCTGCAATGGGGCTTAAAGAGAAGACACCTTGGTCACTAGAAGATGTCATGTTTGGTGGCCTAGAAGAGAAAAGGAAACGCACGTTTCCGGTTAATGCAAAAATAAAGGCATTAATTGAGAAAGAGTGGAAAAAGCCCGAAAAAATGGGTTCTTTGCCCTCTTCATCCAAAAGGAGATATCCTTTCGAGGATAAAGACTCTGAGTCCTGGGAGAAAATCCCTAAGATTGACGGGGCAGTAGCCAAATGTTTAAAAAGATCATCCCTTCCGTTAGAAGACTCTGGTGTACTCAAAGACCCGCTTGACAAAAAAGCAGATGGTTTTCTGAGACACATCTGAGAAGCCTCAGCGGGGGGCCTAAAACCAGCAATTGCTGGAACATGTACGGCCCGTGCTTTAATAGTCTGGCTACAACAGATAGAGGACCAGCTAAGAAACAAAGTACCCAGAACGGACATCCTTGCAAACATATCCTTAGTGCAAGGAGCAGCAACTTTTTTAGCAGACTCTTCTGCGGATTCCGCAAGACTAACGGCAAGAGCAGCAGGCTTGTCCAACGCGGCAAGAAGAGCCCTTTGGCTCAAAGGTTGCCCGGGGGATTTTCCATCTAAACACAAGCTGTGTTCTATTCCATGTGATGGCCAACTTCTCTTCGGGAAAAAACTTGAAGACATCCTGGAACATGCAGGAGATAAAAAGAAAGGTTTTCCCAACATCCCTAAAGATCCTAAAAAACCTTTTTTTCGGAGGAGAAGATACAATAGAGGTCGCCCCCCAGGGGAGAGAAAAAATTGGGACTTTAGAGATAAAAGAGGATCGGGCTATATGTTTAAAGGGCCCTCCACATCGGCAAAAAAATCCCCCCCAATGACATTACGCCAGAAGTGGGAGGAAGACTCTCCCTCTTCTTTCCGGCCTGGATAAAAATCTCCCCCAGTATCTGGGTCACGAACATTATCAGAGACGGCCTAAAAATAAAATTCGTCTGTCCTCCCAGACGAAACTTCATAATAACTCCTCGACGGAAGTCTCAGCAGGAACAATCTGCCCTAGAAACCGAGATCTTGGGACTTGTCCACAAAAAGGTTCTTCAGGAAGTCCCGGTTCAGGAGGAGGGAGACGGGTTTTACTCCCCCCTCTTCTTGATCCAAAAACCGGATGGTTCTTGGAGAACTATTATAAATCTAAGGAAGCTCAACCAATCCATAGAGAACTACACTTTCAAGATGGAGTCTATAAACACGACCATAAAACTTCTCTTCCAACACTGCTTCATGGCAGTAATAGACTTAAAGGATGCTTACTACCGTATACCAATACATCAGGAATATCGGAAATACTTGAGAGTAGCTCTCTATATTCATTATCAGGTAAAGCATTATCAATATACAGCTCTTCCATTTGGCCTGTCTACAGCCCCCAGAGTTTTCACCAAAGTGATGTTGGAAGTAATGTCATACCTCCGGTCCCGGGATGTAGTAATTGTCCCATATCTGGACGATTTCCTGGTAATAGGGAGGTCAGAGTCCCACTGCACTCATCAAGTATCAGTGGTAACATCAACTCTAATGGAGCTGGGTTGGATAATAAACATCCCCAAATCCAGACTACTGCCAGTAAAAATACAGTCCTTCCTGGGGTTAATACTGGACTCCGAGCGTCAGCTCTGCCTCCTTCCACAAAACAAAGTGAACAAGATAATAAACCTGGCCAGTACAGCAATACGTCAACCTGCAATGACTCTCAGAAAGGCGATGTCCCTTCTAGGCTCGTTAACAACGTGTATACCGGCAGTAGAATGGGCACAATTCCACCTAAGACAACTACAGTGGGAAGTTCTCTCAGCTCAAAGACTGTTAAGAGGGCATTTAGAAGGAAATCTGTCTCTCCCTGAGCGTAAGGGATTCCCTAGCTTGGTGGACTGTAGAACACCACCTGACAATGTGGGTCCGGTGGAAAAATCCGGTCAAAGACATCATCACGACCGACGCAAGCGGTACAGGTTGGGTAGCTCATCTGAGATCTCACTCTGTACAAGGTACCTGGTCCATACGAGAAAAGAACTATGGATCAAACGAAAAAGAGCTATGGGCAGTGGAGAAAGCCCTAAGACATTTTCTCCCTTTACTCCAGGGTCGCCATACTCGAATCCTAACAGACAATCGAGCATTGGTGGCATATGTCAACTGGCAGAACAACACCTGTTATCTCTGTCGGCACTACACATCAGGGGCATAGAAAACACTCAAGCAGACTTCCTGAGTCGCAGAGGCTTAAGACAGGGGGAATGGTCTTTAAACCCCCAGATATTTCAACAAATAGTCCAAGCCTGGGGCTCACCAGAAATAGACTTGTTTGCCAACTCACACAACAAAAAAGTCAGAAAGTTCTGCTCCTTAAATCCAAAAGAACATCCCTTCGCAGTAGACGCCCTACTAATACCTTGGAAGTTTTCTCTGGCCTACGCATTCCCCCCGATAGTGATGATCCCAGCTGTGATCCGGAAGATCAGAGAGGATCAGGCGAAAATTATCCTCATAGCTCCATTTTGGCCAAGGAGACCATGGCTCTCCCTTCTAAGGCAGATGTCGGTAACAGATCCATGGATTTTGCCAGAAATTCCGGACCTACTAACCCAGGGCCCAGTAACCCACTCTCAGGTGAAGGGCTTCCATCTGGCAGCCTGGAATTTGAGAGGGCGTTACTAAGTCGCCATGGATTCTCACCAGGATTAATCTCCACCCTGTTGAAAAGCAGAAAACCCATAACTTCTAGAATCTATGGTAGGACATGGAAAAAATTTCTTGACTTCCTGGGTGAACCATTGGGGGAGGTGGCTCCAGTGGGTCCTATCCTAGAATTTCTGCAAGCAGGATTAAATCTTGGGTTAGCAACCAGCACCCTTAAAGTTCAGGTTTCAGCCTTGGGGGCCCTGTATAACTGTAATCTTGCCTCAAATAGATGGGTTTCACGATTTATAAAATCTTGCATTAGTTCTCGGCCGGTCGTTATCCCAAAAATCCCTCCTTGGGATCTAAATTTGGTCTTAGAAGCTCTAACTAAACACCCTTTTGAGCCCTTACAGGAGTTATCACCTAAGTTACTTACCCTTGAAACAGTTCTCCTAGTAGCCTTAACATCGGCACGGAGGGTAAGTGATTTACAAGCCCTGTCAATATCCCCTCCTTATACTCAGGTTTTTGATGACAGGATCGTTCTAAGACCAGACCCGGCTTATCTCCCCAAGGTGGTTCAAAAGTTCCATAGGAGTCAAGAGATTACCTTACCATCTTTCTGTAGTAATCCTAGAAATCCAGGGGAACAAAAGTTCCACATGCTAGATGTGAGAAGATCTATGTTACAATACATATCTATGACTAGTCAGTGGAGGAAAGACCAAACCCTATTCATAGCCTTTCAGGGTAGCAAAAGAGGGTGTGGGGTAGCTAAAAGTAATATTGCTAGATGGATTAGGGAGGCCATTAGTTTATCCTACTCTGCGGGTGGCACTCCGGTTCCTGAAGGCATCAAGGCTCACTCTAACAGAGCCGTGGCTACCTCCTGGGCGGAAAAGGCTGAGGTATCAATTGATCAAATTTGCAAGACTGCTACCTGGTCCTCACCCTCAACTTTTTTCAAGCACTACCGGCTAGACCTTTCCTCCTCTGCTGACCTAACCTTTGGTAGAAGGGTACTCCAAGCGGTGGTCCCTCCCTAAGGTTTCATTCTACAAAAATCTCTCAGGTGTGCCGTCATGGGGGAAGGGAAAACACCAAGGTTACTTACTGGTAGCCGGTTTTTCCGGAACCCATGACGGCACCCGTATATTCCCCCCCCTTTATCACCTTTTCGGTGTGCACTATTGTTTTGGGTGCTTTTTTAGTTAATATGATGTGGTGTTGGATTGCCATGTGTACTAACCAGGGGGGCCTCTCATGCTCTGAAAACCAACTGAAGCGAGGGAGAGGTACCGCCCTTTTATTTTCAGTAGGGTTTCCTGTCCTGGCTGGGCGGATCCCCTCTCTCAGGTGTGCCGTCATGGGTTCCGGAAAAACCGGCTACCAGTAAGTAACCTTGGTGTATCAATTTTTTTTTTTTTTTTGTTGTGGCGATGTGTCAATTAATAAACCAAGATCAGTTTAGAATCCAAAAGTTGTGTAATAGTGCATATCGTTTACCTCTGGGAATTACGTAGAGCTTCTTCGTCCAATCTAAGATTTAGAGAGGTTTATGTCCTAGTGATTGTGGGTTGTTTTTTTTTTTTTTTTAAAAACCAAAGATTGGACAACCATTCCTTGCTGGCCAAATATATCTTTGTAAGAAACGGGAGATCTGTCAATAGGAGTATGAGTGATGAATCAGCCTAAGCAGTTTGTAGTCCACTACCACGGAGACATATAGGTCTACATGAGAGCTGCATACATACAACAAAAGGATATGTAGGAAAAAAGATGACTGTGAAAAAAAAGTGCAGCAGTTAGCGTATAGAAATTTAGATTTGCACATGCATATTGGGCCGATCTTTTTGAGTCTTGCAGATGTATTTTTAAGTGTTTCCTGTATTTTATTGTTTTAGGTTTATACCGACTCATTCATTTTCTAAACAAATAATTTACAATGATGGATAGGAACACTTTGCCCTTTTTCTTCTGTCAGAGCATAACTTTCACAATAGCTATCATGTGTCAAATGTCTTTGAGGTTAGGAGCAAGTGCAGCTTGTTGTTCATATACAAAGCACTGCAGAGTTGGTCTTTTTTTGTTTTAAGTACCCTGAACTTTTTAATACACACC
This sequence comes from Ranitomeya imitator, assembly GCF_032444005.1. Taxonomy (NCBI): domain Eukaryota; kingdom Metazoa; phylum Chordata; class Amphibia; order Anura; family Dendrobatidae; genus Ranitomeya; species Ranitomeya imitator. Next base: position 105,212,273 of record NC_091282.1, on the reverse strand, counting down.
CTTTTGTCCCCAAAACATCTTTTTATTATTACTTGTGTACATTAAGTTACACTGAATGGCCACTTTTGTTAGAGCCATCCATTTAGTAGTGCTTTGGACCTTCTTTGGCCTTCAGAACTGCAGCATGGATTTCAATAGGTGCTTAGATCGGTTTGCAGCAACATTGACCCATGCAGACATGGTTGCCTTAGATTAGAGGTACTTACCGTAAATGCTCTGAACAGCCTTTTCGATACCATCACGGAGATTTTGTAAAGAATTATGAACTGAGGACTGCAGGAAAAGGGAAACTTGCTGTAATTTTCCGAGATTTAATCCTTGGCTCTACGATCTACGTTGTATGGTGCATTGTCCTTTTAAGAGTTTTCTTCTGCTATAGGGTAAAGGGCTGCCATGAAGGGATGAACTTGGTCAGTCATAATAAGGGCTTATGTCACGAGTGTCATAGGTCACTGGGTGTGAAAAAAACAAAAACAAAACCGCATTCTGCCCACCATTACTCTACCTCCACTAGCCTGGACTATGAACATATGTCAAACAGGCTTCATTGATTCGTGCTGCTTGCTCCAAATTGTGACTGTACCATCAACATGATGCCACAGAAATCTAGATTCATCTGACCAGACAGTGGTTTTCCACTGCTCTATTATCCATTTTTTTTTCTCTTTTAAAGATGAGTCTTTCCTTTTCTGCTTGTCTTAGACAGTAATGGCACTTCAAGTGGTCCTCTACTGTTATGGCCCATCTATGTTAAGGAATGATGAGGTTTATAGTTGGACATGTTAGTTGGAACACCAGTAATGAATTCTGCATAACTGCCCGTTTATCAGAATGACTCTTTACATCCTCTTTTGACCCCTTTTGTTGACTATTTGTTTGCATTCACTGAATTTTCTTCCTTTAGATGTTTTTTTTTCTCAATCACACCAATCTGAGTTTAAACTCATCACTGATGCATGAGAACCTTCATGAGGTTGAAATTTTTTTTTTTTTTTTTTTTTTTTTATTGTCTCGCTGTTCAATTTTCTTATTCTAGTGTGGATTTAGACTAAAATTGGTGGTGGAAATCTTACTTGCTTCTGTTCCACACTCCGGGTCATGTTTCAATTTCCATACAGAGAAGCTCTAATCATGAAGTTGCAGGCGACTGAGACATTAGCCATACCATGTATGCAGGTCATAGTCAGTTCTTTTCAAACTAATTGAATGTCCGTTTAATGCACCACTCCAGCGTATTTTTTTTATTATTGTCGCTCTGGAGTGTTGCTAATAATTAGCTCCTTTATAGATATTTACCCTGGTTACCATTGTAAAAGTAAAAAAACAACAAAAAAAAACACACTACATACTTACATTCCGATGTCTGTCACGTCCCCCGCCGTCAGCTTCCCTGAACTGTCTGTCAGCGCCGGCCGTAAAGCAGAACACAGCGGTAAACGTCACCGCTGTGCTCTGCTTTACGGCCGGCGCTGACACAGTCAGTGCGGGAAGCTGACGGCGGGGGACGTGACAGACATTGGAATGTGAGTATGTACTGTTTTTTTTTTTTTTTTTTTTTACTTTTACAATGGTAACCAGGGTAAATATCGGGTTGCTAAGCGCGGCCCTGCACTTAGTAACCCGATGTTTACCCTGGTTACCCGGTGACTTCGGCATCGTTGAAGACAGTTTAAACGATGCCGAAGTCGTTCCCCTGATCGTTGGTCGCTGGAGAGAGCTGTCTGTGTGACAGCTCCCCAGCGACCACACAACAACTTGCCAACGATCACGGCCAGGTCGTATCGCTGTTCGTGATCGTTGGTAAGACGTTTAGTGTAATGGTACCTTTATTCTTTGATGGCCTGATCGTTTTTAAATTTAAACCCAGGTCTGACAGGTCACAGAGGTCGCCATGCTCTATCCACAAAAATAAACAAAAAGAGAAAATGCAACATTGATGACTGTTTCTCCACTTTCGCAATGCCTTAAGAAGTGCATTCTTCTATGCTAGTTAGGGTTTGTTCCCACTTGCGATTAAATGGAATGAATGCAATCTAATTAAAAATACCAATTTAATCCTATGGTTCTGTTGTCAATTGTTTTGTGTTTTTTTTTTGTTTTTGTTTTCCTGCACCAATCGGATCGCGATCAGACAGGAATAAAATCGCAGCAGACTGTGATTGCATGCTGAATTTGGATCACATGGATCTATATAAGTCTATGGGTGCAATTAAAACGTTGCTTTGCACTCAGATACAACTCGAGTCCAGTGCGATTCCCGTGGACACCTGCGGCAGAGGAGATGGAGAAATTAATTTCTCTGTCTCCTCCTCAGCTGTGCTGCGATCCTCTCTCATGCGAGAGGATCAAAACACAGAGCACTGGTACCCAGATCACACTCGCAGCAGAGCAGGAGCTGCCGAGAGCATCAGATATGGTTCGCTAGTAGGACCGTTACCCCGGCCTTACAGTTGCAACTCTTTCACGTCCCATGATTCAGGTAAACCAAACTTTTCTATGCTGATCCAAGGTTAATTTGCTTTAACTGCAAGAGATCTGTGTGATGCAGTCATGCAGATGGAAAAATGCAACTATGGCTGCGTAAGTGATCTTCAGCAGACACTAGATCATTGAACTTAATTAAGATCTCAGGGTTTCTGCATAAATGGCACATCTCATGGGCATTAAGATCACAGAATTCGATGGAGCTGGTTGTCTCAAGATATTTATTGACTTTTATATAGTGACATCAAAAGTTTGATATGGTAGAACAGTGCCATTTTTTTCCTTTAATCTTTTTCTATGGGATAATCCATGATCCAGCATGTTTTAAACTTTGGAATTGGAGGGGTTTCTGGTTAAAGGAGGTAGTTAAAGACTTTAGTAGACTAAAATACAAATTTGATTAGAAACTTCTAAGATGTTAAAAAGAAAATAATTGAGGAAATACTGTTTGATTTCATATCAATATACAGTAGATATACATTCATAGGGTATCATTTGAATAAGTACATGATAATAAGCCTATTAAATCCACACAGATAAATGATATGATTGAACATATGACATTAGAATTTAGTAGAAAGTACACTATGGGGGCAGTACGATATCTCAGTGGTTAGCACTGTTGCTTTGCAGTGCCTGGGGCCTGGGTTCAAATCCCACCAAGGACAACATCTGAAAGAAGTTTGTATGTTCTCCCTGTGTGTGTTTCCTCCCATGCTTCAAATACATACTGATGGAGAATTCAGATTGTCCCCATTGGGGCTCACAGTGTTGATGTTCATAAAGCGCTGTGGTAATTAATGGCATTCTGTAAGTGAATAAAATATATAAATATGGCACACCATATATTATACAGCAAATATATATATTTAAACCACACAATGTAACTCCAAATCAATCACATCTATGTGCCATCAGCCTGTCCAGTTATGAAGCAACATTGTGAATCAATTTCTCCTGCTGTTGTGCAGATGAAACTGGTAGAGATGATAAACAATTAGCAAGACAAGCGCTAAAAAGGAGCGGTTTGCATGGGGTGACCACAGACCATTTCTCTGTTCTCATCCTTTTTAGCTGTTGTTTTGGTCACTTTTGCATTTTGTCATTGCTGTCACCTCTAGAGGTACTACACAGTAGCAAGAGGTGGTGTCTGCAATCCACAGATGTTTCTCAGGTAGTGCAGCTTATTCAGGATGGCATATCAATGTGAGCTGTGGCAAGAAGGGTAGCTGTGTCTGTCAGCAGAGTGTCCAGAGCATGGCGCAGATACCAGGAGACAGGCCAGTACACCGGGAGACGTGGAGTGGGCCGTAGGAGGGCAACAACCAAGCAGCAGGACTGCTACCTCCTCCTTTGTGCAGTGCTAGAGCTCTCAGAATGGCCTCCAGCAGGCCACTAACATCAATGTGCCTGTTCAAACCGTCAGAAATAGACTCCATAAGGGCGGTATGAGGGCCCAAAATCCACAAATGGGTGTTGCGCTTACAGTCCAACACCATGCATGGCGACTAGCATTTGCCAGAGAACACCAACATTGGCAGATTCGACATTGGTGCCCTGTGCTCTTCATGGATGAGTAGGTTCACACTGAGCACATGTGACAGATGTGACAGAATCTGGAGACGCCATTGAGCACATTCTGTTGCCGGCAACATCCTCCAGCATGACCGGTTTGTCAGTGGGTCAGTAATGGTGTGAGGAGGTATTTCTTTGGAGGTCCGCACAGCCCTCCATTCGCTAGCCAGAGGTACCCTGACTGCCATTAAGTACCGGGATGAGATCATCAAACCCATTGTGAGACCATATGCAGGTGCATTGGGCCGTGGGTTCCTTCTGATGCCTGACAATGCTAGACCTTGTTCCTGAAGTGTCAGTAGTTCCTGCATGATGAAGGCATTGATGCTATGGACTGACCTGCCTGTTCACCAGACCTGAATCCAATCGAGCACATCTGGGACATCATGTCTCGTTCCATCCACCTGTAGCGGTACCTGAACGACACAGCCAGGCAGGCACGCAAAAACTGTACTGTAGACTAGGCAGAAACAAAACACTGACTTTAATGAAAAATTGAGGATTATATGCTGGAAAATAAGACTAAATCGTTATTGTATTGATGGCAGCAATAATAGATACAAGAGAGACAGCTAGAGCGTGTTTCCATAAGCTGCACTCCAGCTATAGCAATGCAAAGTTCAATATCAACAAGTTTCACAAACTACTCTTTTCTATCTTTCTACCTGGCTTCTGATAATTGGCCCGCGCTGCTACAGCGTCGTAGCTAAAAAAAAAAACTGCTCTACACCCTAACGCCATTAAACAACAGTGTCTCACTCACAATTCTGCAGATTTATAATAAAGTCTGGTTGCTGTTTCTTGGTCCTGATGTAGCAGAGCCAAGTTCATTGTGTTGAGCAAGTTTCCTCTTTCATTGACTGCTACCACATTGTTATTTTCTCTCTCAGGTTACAGGTGTTTGGGGAGAACTGCCCTGGCTGTGCAATACAACTTTTACTCTTTCCTTTTGGACAAGGTCTTGTTGATCAATCTTACAGTAGCTGGCACTATCTCCTCCCTTGAAGCCGTTGGCTCATTTGTTAGCCTTTCATGGCAAGGACACCGAAAATCGTTCAGCCAGTGTCCCTCAGACACAAGCCTTCTCTCACTACCTTCTTCTTGTCCAAAACCAACACACAGCAAGCTCCAGGGAAGAAAGGACTAGTTCATGTGCACACAAATCAGAGGGGAGCATGGTCTCTTAAAGTCAGTGTCATTCAGTGCCTAGCAAGGGCTGACCCCCTATGCACCAAAGCCACAATGCACCACACACTGTCCAATAGTTTATTGATGCTTTAATCCAGGCCTAGGAGGAGATCCCTCAGAAGAACATCTGCCACCTCTTCAGCAGCATGCCCAGGCGTTGTAGGGCGGTAATACAGGCACATGGAGACCACACACACTACTGAGCATCATTTCCTTGTCTTAAGGCATTTCTACTGAAATTGGACCAGCCTGTAATTTGATTTTCCACTTTGATTTTGAGTATCATTCCAAATCCCGACCTCCATGGGAAATTAATTTTGATTTACATTTATTTTTGTTTTATTGTTCGCAATGCATTCCAATGCATTCCACTAAAACGTTCTTAAAAGCGTTCTCTTGTTGATATAGAATTTTTTTTTTTTAAGGTTACTGTCATATTTATTCTTAGATTCCTTATGAGTGTACCTCTATAATGCTGTCCAGTGTCCTGTCAATTTGTGTTGTATTTCCTGAATTTCTTTTGCTCTTTTTAATATCTTTTTAAAAGCTTCTAATAAAGTTTTGTACATGGTTTGTTATGATTCTTTAGTGCGATGTCCTAATTGTAAATTGGTTTTAAGTAGTGGTGAGCGAATTTGCTGGGATAAGGTTATCTGACTATGCTCGGGTGTTAACTGAGAGTCTTCGGTGGTCTCGAAAAATACACATGCAGGGATTTCATAACAAACAGGCAGTCCCTGCATGTGTTACGGCGGTCTAAGAGCTGCTAGACATGCAGCCGCGGGGAGTCGAACATATTTTTTAAGCACGCCAAAGACACTTGGTTAGCACCCGAGTCTGCTCAGATAACACCTTATCCGAGCACGTTCGCTCATCACTAGGGTTAACCTATGGACAGGTGTGACGCTATTGTTCTTTCTGTTTAAGAAAGCAGCCATGTTTTCCTAATCCTAGACAACCCATTTAGGGAAAGCCATTGGTTTGTGGACATCTGGGATTACTGTTTGACAGAATTGCATGACGGACAGTAGTCAAGTATGTTTACAGTACAAAGGGGGCGGGCAGTATGTTGTGTTTGTGGTGAGTGGTAGGTAACTTTTTAACTTTTTATTTGCCAGGGTTGAGTTGCTAATTACACAAGCTGTTCTTTCATGTATAAGAACTCGCAGTTGAGCTGTAGATTTCCTTTAATTTGCACTCGCAGGGAAAGTACAGCATTACATGACATCACTTATAACGTTAAGGGCTCACTTAGATAATTGCCGCGCTTTGAACTTGAAATGAATTGTAGAAGCGTATACTTTACTGCAAAATAAACACTCATTACAGGGTAAATAACACGGATTTACCATGTTATTTTTTTAATCTTTCCCTCAAGGTAGGACTTTCTTATTTGTAGAATTGTGGTTGAAAATTTTATAATCTACTACTTCTGTATCCCACATTTCCTCTACTTGTAGGTTTTTCTACGCACAGATGACTTTGATTTATATGGTTATGCTGAAATCTTTCTTTCAGACTTTTTTTTTGTATATTTGTGAAATTAATGTTTATAAAGCTATAAGACTGCAATGAACATGCACACGGAGGCGTTTCAAGTTTTTTTTTTTTTTTTTTTTAAATTCTACTAGAACTAGACTTCGTAAGAAGCCCACAGGAAAAAAAGTGCCTATAACTGTGACTCCAATAGGCTGACACACTGTTCTTCTGCTGGTTGGAGGCCCTGTGCACAGAGATCACACTTTTCAAGGACAGGGGAGTAACTATTGTGTGTGCTGGGTTTGCCGTCGTACTCTGACTCTGATCTTTTAGGCTCACATGAGAAGGTCGATACTGTTAAGGATGTGTGATAGCTGGGGGATTTCTTGAAATTTTGTAATGGGGCTCATGAGCTGCAAACGGGTACGGACTGGGACTGAAATTCAGCCCTGGCATTTGCAATCACACAGGCCCATGTTGTCCCCGTTTCCAAGCACCAGATGGGATTTCTTACTAATATTACCCTGGATGGAGGAAAGCAAGATTTACTACAAGACCAATATTTCTAATGGTACTTGTGGCCTGCTGGGGTAAGTGACACTCAGTAACTTTCTGCTCCATTACAACTGTTAACAGTATGGGTGTCTTTAGAACACCGATTCTGTTAACAATTTAGCAGATAAGGCAGCCTACGACCAGACAGGCCCTTCTGGCATTTGCCAGAATTGCCAGAAGGCCAATCAGCCCATGAGCTTCAATTTAATTACGCTACTGCTTCAGGAGTTTTCTCAGTTTATTCAATAACCAATACCAGGACTGTCCTAAAGCACCAAGTCTCTTCTTTCCCATTCCAAATATTTTATTTTTTTGCTAAACGTCGGAAGACAAAGGACAATTTCTACCCTTGGAGTTACAGCAGCTTATCGACTTGGGTCATCTGAGCGGCCATAGTGCACTGCCATTTTTAATAGAATCCCAATTCTTAGCAAGGGTGTCTGGTTCTGTAAAGTTACAATAGGTCATCAAAATTAGATTCTAGGGGGTTCAAATCTGCACTTCTATCGATCTGTTTGACTTTGAAGGAGCTGTAGTACCGTACCACAGCAGCTGAACCTGATGCTGCAGTTTACTTGAGTTTTGTCACATTAAAGTGAATGGAAATAAGCAACAGATCCTGACACATCCACTACTTAAAGTACAAAGCTGTGGTTTACAGGCTAGTGTAGACAATAAATGGTACATCAGACCGCCACAGCCATTTCAAACAGTCGATTAGTGTGGCAGGTTTCTCAGGTTCTTGAATGGTTGGATCGTCTTTCTGGTTTCAGAAGTGACTAGATCGTTGAAAGCACAAAAACATAAAAAATAATCGAAAAGTCCCTAATAATAGTCATAATACAAATGTTTATTGAAAGACCAAAAGCTGAGGAGAAAAGAGTGTATATACACACACAGGTAAACAAGGACGCACGTTCCATAAAAACATATGCATATTAATGTATATTTGTATCCCGTAATGATTAGCCTGCATGAGTTTATGCAGGGTGGCAAAGCCCCAGTATTCCTGAAGTAGTGTAGTATATTTAATGCCAAAAGCTTAAAATATAACTAGATTTGTAAGTGTATAGTTTTACCCAATAGGACAGTAGATTACCTGAAAGCAGTATTAATCATGTGCACTGGGGCTCCATAATGGATGTGCTTCCACCCCGACGTACGTTTTGGCACAGCCTTCATCAGGGAGCGGCACATACATGCGGGCCGAGAGGATTAAAAAGGGCTCTGCCCAATCAAACCACAGCGCAAACCGGAAGTGATGCATGGGTCACCATGGCAGCCAGGATTCCCGTCAGTGTCTGCATCATGTACCCAGTGACGTCAGAGCCACATGACTGAGCATGACATTGAGATACAGATCCGACAAGGTGCCCATGTGTACTGGTCTGCAGGAAGGTTACAGCAATGTAGATATGGGTATACCTATAGCAACATTTTTAAGCCGGGTGGCTTACCCCTAAATATTGCAGCAAATATGTTATATGTTCAGGGATGTATTGTCAGCATTATAGTCTATACCGGACCCAACAGAAGTAATCCGTATATCATCTGTATATCATATTTGTTAGAGAACATGGCCGTAACTTACTTTACATACATCAGGTATATCCGAAGTACCAATAGCTACATCATATCCAACAGGTATATACGGTCATTCAATAAAAGGGGCTAACATTTTAAGTCTGATATGTAGTCTACATAGGATACGATAACAGATGGCAAATAGCAGGGGTGTGTATATATAATACCTCTCTCTATCATCCGAAGCAGGATCGCACCATAAACACAGGGTCACCAATATAAATGTCAAAATTGTATAAAAATTCAAATCATAATACCGTATATATGTGTCGTCTCTAAAGATGTTGGCCACATCTATGTATCCATGTAACAAGATGGTAAACCCCAATATATACACATAGTTAGATATGAATAGCTATAGTAAGACTTTTTGGGATTAACCATTGCAACAATAAATTCCCTCTACATGTAACTTTGGCATCTCAGATGATTACATGCTTAGTTGCCGTGAAGTAGGGTACAAGTTATTGAGTTTTAGCTTGCTTCGTATGATGCAGCGATATTAGACAAGTGGCTCTGTAAGACTGAATCTCATATTAAAAAAGCAGAAGTACCATAATCTTTAAAATCATGTCTGTATACAAAATACCGCTAAAACACCAGCGATCATAGAAACGGGGCGAAACTAATATTCTCATTCAAGCCCATTGGATGTAATGTCTTTAAGGCCCATATCCATCTGGACTCAAGTTGGGCAAGTCTCTGGCTAATAATGCCCCAATGAATGTGGATGTCCATTTGTTCAATGCCTCTGATTCGTAGAAGTGTGCTGTCGCATTGATGGTACAATTTTAAAATGTCATGGAAGAGTTTTCAGCATGGATATGTCCATGTGGTTCAGTGCTGCTGTAAATCATAGCAAATGGACAAGTGGCATAATAGATCACAGATTTAGATGTACATGAAATATGTTTTTTCATCTTGTATGTTTTAGAGCCACTGGAATCACTGAACATATCACACCGCTCGATGTTAGGGCACGCAACACATCGGCCGCGCGGAACACATCCAAGTCTAGGAGTAGAATTATCAAGAAAGGTGGTTAGTCTCACCAAGGTAATGGCTGCAAAAAAGATCATCTCTTAGATCCCTAGAGCGCTGTGTAGTGATACTCTGTTTATCATCTAAAATATTAGAGATAATCTGGTCTGTTTTATAATATTGGCAAAGATTTTTCCAGGCCAATTCGGCAGAATTGTGAATAAAAACTTGTGATAAACATCCCCTGTTCATTAGATGTGACATCTTTTGATTTGCATAACAGGGTCTGGCGTGACAAATGTTTGGCCCTATGGGATGCTCGTTTCATCATACGTCTACTATAACTTCGCTCGCAGAATCTTTGCTTATTGTCACCTGCTTGCCTTTCAAAGCCAGTCAGTGGAACTAATTATACGAAGACAAAGGAATTGTCCAATGGGAACGGACTGTATCATTGACCTAGGATGTGAGGAGCAGATATGTTATAGCGTGTTTCTGGAGGTGGATTTCCTAAACATGTCTGTCTGTGTCACATATTACAATCTCTTTTCAGACTGACATCAAGAAAATTAATTCTGTCTCGAGCACATTGATATGTGATGTGGATATTGCAGTAATTGTTATTCTAAGACCTCATACATTTTATGTTGAGATTGTGGGGTCCCTGCCAGATCAAGAAAATGTCATCGATGTACCGCACCCAAAAAAGGATACAGTTCATCGATGTCTTTTGATCTGACCAGAAAAGGTCCCTCTCCCACAGCCCCAGGAACAGGTTAGTATAGGATGAGGCAAAAGAGGCCACCATGGCTGTTCCTTGGAGCTGCAGGTAGAAGAACCCCTTAAAAACAAAAAAAAAAGTTAATGTGGACTCCAACAATTTAAAAATCAGGGAATTGATGTTGGATGGTAAGGTAGACCTGTACAAAAATAGTTTATACTCTTTAGGCTATGTGCACACGGTGCATTTTTGATGCATTTTGCGGTGGTTTTTCAGCTCGGAAATGGTTCAAAAACGCTGTAGAAACCTTATGCAGGCTAATTCAATGGCAGTCCTGAAGTCTTGTGCATATGATCAGTAGATTTCCTTAGAGTATTTGCAGTGCGTTTTTTTTTTTTTTTTTTGTTTTCTGCAGCATTTTCCACACATTGTCTTCAATTGAGTCAGTCAAATCCGCAGCAAAAATGCAGGTGTAAAAATGTTTTCGGATTTGCTGAGTTTGTCTTCTGTTTTACCATCTTAGTATGGTGATTCCCACGTTGTCATCTGTGTGACAGCGTGGGAAACAGCGGCGCAGTGGTTCTTATTGGCGGTAATGTTACCGCCGGTAAGACGGTCTGTGTGGGGTCATGCTATCAGATGTCAGCGTGACTCCGCAGTTGTGACTGACTCTCAGTGGTTATCCGCTGTAAAACGCTTACCGCAGGTCAGCAGGTGTGGGCCACTCCTTCCATCAGCCAACATCTGCTATCACTGATAAGTGATAGCAGGAGATGTAGTCTCTCGTTACCTGGCTCCTGTGCTCAGAGTTAAAAAAATAAATAAATAAAAAAAATTTACATACATATTCAAATAAAAGCACATTATACTCACCTAACACTAAATCCTCGACGCCCATGTCTCCTAGAAATAATGTAAAATTAAAAAAAAAACATGTACTCACCTTAACGCCCAATCCTTTTCTCACGCGTAAGGGAGATCACCGGAGTTGATCAGCTTATGAACTCCAGTGAACTCTCTTGCGGCAGCTCAGTGCTATACACTGCGGGAGCGATTACCTCCTGTCAGTGTATCGCTGGCTGTCTTTGAAAGCCGTCCCATCAGTGACTGCTCTCAAAGTCATCAAGATCGTGGTGGGACATGATAGATTACCTTCTCTGCAGACAGGTGAGGAGTATTGTGGTTTATTTTTGTTGCAGGAGACGTTGGCGTCAGTGGATTAGGTGTTCGGGGAGTATGGTTTAATTTAGATTTATTAAAGGAGTCTGTGTCATTTTTTCAATTAAAGGACTGTGGGTGTCAGTGATAGTATAAAAAAAAACACAATGGGCATAACAATAGTGGCATCTTATAGATGCCTCTCCATTACTAACCTGTGGGCTTGATGTCACCTGAGAATACAAAGGAAACATCAAATCCCCAACTATCACCCCACTTGTCACCGCTACTGGGAAAGTTGGAAGAGTGAAGCTAAGTGACAGATGTGGCGTATTTTATAGATGCGCCTTTTCTGGGGTGTCTGAGAGCTGATCTGTTTAGCCTGGGGGGCGGGGCAATATCCATGGCCCCTGCCTAGGCTACTAATATCAGCCTGCAGCTGTCTGCCTAGCCTTTGGTGGTTAGATTTTATAGGGGGACCCTATGTCAATTTTTTTTCTGGCATCCAACTCTAAACTAGCCAGTAAAGTTTAAGCAGCTGTGAGCTGATAACCTGGGAACCTTTGCAGCTTTTGGCTCCTTCCCAGAATATTATCAGCTCCCAGTCGTCAGCTTTCCATTTCCTGGTTATGAAAATTACGCTGGAGCCCACGCAATTATTTTTTTTTTAATTACTTTTTTTTCCCCTTTGAATTAAGAGTTGCTGTTTGGTGGTGTGTGTGTTTTTGTTTACTTATAGGATTAGTAATGACACATTTTTATTACTAAGCCCAAGGCTTGGTGCCAATGACAGCTGCTGACACAAAGCCCTAAGGGTACGTTCAGACTAGCGTTGTGCTAGTGTGCGTCGGCGCCGCGTCGGGCGACGCAGCGGCGACGCACGCGTCATGCGCCCCTATATTTAACATGGGGGACGCATGCGTTTTTGCTTGTTGCGTTTTGCGACAAATGCGTCTTTTTTGCCGCAAGCTTCGGACCAAGAAAACGCAACAAGTTGCATTTTTCTTGCGTCCGATTTTCGGCAAAAAACGACGCACGCGTCGCAAAACGCAGCGTTTTTGCGTGCGTTTTGCCGCGTTTTTCGGTGCGTTGTGCGTCGCGTCGCCGACGCAGCGGCGCACAACGCTAGTCTGAACGTAGCCTAATCCCATTATTATGATGCTACTGTATCAGCATGAAGAAGGTGCTGTTGAACCAAGAAATTACATCATAAAACTTTTTTTTTTTAAATGTATATTTATTTTGCTCAAAAAGCATACATTGCTGTGCACAAGTGCATGCAAAAAACACAAAACGTGGTAACAATGCACCAAAGATTGCAGCAAAACTCACTTTTTTTTGCCCCAGCGTTTTTGCTGCCAAAAGATGCAGAAATTTCTGCAAGCAAATATTCAGTGTTCCAACATAGCCTTACCCTGTCCATTGCAGATCTACAGAGTTGTCTAACCCTCCCTCCTGCTATCTCTAATACTGAAAAAAAAGAGGGTGCAAGTGAAAAACTGTCAGAACCAGGAGTCCTGATGGATTTGCAAAGCACTGGAGCTATATAAGCTGCAGCAGAATGTTAAAAAAGAAAGTTTGAATAAAGCCTATATACACTGTGTGCAGAATTAATAGGCAAGTTGTATTTTAGAGGATTATTTTTATTATTGATCAACAACTATGTTCTCAATCAACCCAAAAGACTCATAAATATCAAAGCTTAATATTTTTGGAAGTTGAAGTGGGGGTTTTTCTTAGATTTGGCTATCTTAGGAGGACCTGTTGGTGCAGGTAACTATTACTGTGCAGAATTATTAGGCAACTTAATAAAAAAACAAATATATTCCCATCTCACTTGTTTATTTTCACCAGGTAAACCAATATAACTGCACAAAGTTTAGAAATAAACATTTCTGACATGCAAAAACAACCCCCCGCCAAAAAAAAATTAGTGACCAGTATAGCCACCTTTCTTTGACACTCAACAGCCTTCTATCCATAGATTCTGTCAGTTGCTTGATCTGTTTACGATCAACATTGCGTGCAGCAGCCACCACAGCCTCCCAGACACTGTTCTAAGAGGTGGACTGTTTTCCCTCCCTGTAGATCTCACATTTTATGAGGGACCACAGGTTCTTTATGGGGTTCAGATCAGGTGAACAAGGGGGGCCATGTCATTATTTTTTCTTCTTTGAGACCTTTACTGGCCAGCCACGCTGTGGAGTAGTTGGAGGCTTGTGATGGAGCATTGTCCTGCATGAAAATCATATTTTTCTTGAACGATACTGACTTCTTCCTGTACCACTGCTTGAAGAAGTTGTCTTCCAGAAACTGGCAGTAGGTCTGGGAGTTGAGCTTCACTCCATCCTCAACCCGAAAAGCTCCCACAAGTTCATCTTTGATACCAGCCCATACCAGTACCCCACCTCCACCTTGCTGGCACCTGAGTCGGAGTGGAGCTCTCTGCCCTTTACTGATCCAGCCTCTGGCCCATCAAGGGTCACTTTCATTTCATCAGTCCATAAAACCTTTGAAAAGTCAGTCTTAAGATATTTCTTCTCCCAGTTTTGACGTTTTAGCTTATGTTTCTTGTTCAAAAATGGTCATTTTTCAGCCTTCCTTTCCTTGGCCATGTCCCTGAGTATCGCACACCTTGTGTTTTTTGTTACTCCAGTAACGTTACCAGGGCTGCCACTAGAAATTTTGGGGCCCCATACTGGCAAAATTTTCGGGGCCCCCTTGAGACTCCGCCCAGGCTCCACCCCAGCCCCGCCTCCAGGCTCCACCCCTCGAACTGTCCACAGTCCCACCGCTATCTCTTGGAAAATCTCCACTTCTCACCTATCACACATTAACAGTTCCCATCACCAGATCACACATATAGCCGGCAGCTTTTGTTTTGGCCAAAAGATTTTTTAAGCCGCCACCAGAACATGGTAGACACTTTTGGCCGGGCCCTACTGTACTGTAACCTACTAAATATTTGTTAAATTATGCAATACAATTTAGGTATATTTTTATTTATTTTTCAATTTTTAAAATGACCTATAATACTACATACAAGGAACAAATACCACAACACTATGACCAGATGGCATATTACCACCACAGTGATCGAATAATATAAAATACAAGGAACAAATACCATAACACCATGACCAGACCGCATATTACCACCACATAGTGACTGAATACTACAATACTGATCAGTAATAAAAAAAAAAACAACCACAATACTATCACCATAAGTGCCATTATACACAGGAGATCTGTAATTAGTAAGCAGTGTCTGTGTACAGGTAATACAGTGATCACCGGTGACATTATACACAGGAGCTCTGTATATAGTATACAGTGTATAGTGTCAGTGTATAGTTAACACTGACTCACCAGTGACGTCTCTAGGTGAAGTCCTTCATCTTTCATCCAGCACAGACCGCCATCATTTCTTCCAGCCAGGACTCGTCTCTGCAGGAAATAACACAGTTATCTCGAGTTCCACTTGCAGAATACATTACTTAATTTTCACAGCCTCTACATTACACCACATAAAGAAGGTGACATAGTATCACTCTGCACAGTAACAGGACCTCCCCCCATTTAAAACAGTATACTCAAAAAATAAAATAAATACATCACTGCAATAATAATATCCCTTAATTAGCCCCTATGGTAATATTCGCCATCCTAGCCCCTAATCTGTGTCTCATTGCAGGCTCCAGCCATATGTTCTCCCATCCTGCCCTCATGAGTATCCATTCTGCCCCATATGATCTCCCCATCCTGCCCCATCTGTCTCCATCGTATCCATCCTGCCCCATCTGTCTCTAATCCTGCCCCATCTGTCTCCATTCTGCCCCATCTGTTTCCAATCCTGCCCCATCTGTGTCCAGCACTCTGCCCCATCTGTGTCCAGCACTCTGCCCCATCTGTTTCCAATCCTGCCCCATCTGTGTCCAGCACTCTGCCCCATCTGTGTTCAGCACTCTGCCCCATCTGTGTCCAATCCTGCCCCATCTGTGTCCAGCGCTCTGCCCCATCTCTGTCCAGCGCTCTGCCCCATCTCTGTCCAGCGCTCTGCCCCATCTCTGTCCAGCGCTCTGCCCCATCTCTGTCCAGCGCTCTGCCCCATCTCTGTCCAGCGCTCTGCCCCATCTCTGTCCAGCGCTCTGCCCCATCTCTGTCCAGCGCTCTGCCCCATCTCTGTCCAGCGCTCTGCCCCATCTCTGTCCAGCGCTCTGCCCCATCTCTGTCCAGCGCTCTGCCCCATCTCTGTCCAGCGCTCTGCCCCATCTCTGTCCAGCGCTCTGCCCCATCTCTGTCCAGCGCTCTGCCCCATCTCTTCCCAGCACTCTGCCCAGCACTCTGCCCCATCTCTGCCCAGCACTCTGCCCCATCTCTTCCCAGCACTCTGCCCAGCACTCTGCCCCATCTCTGTCCAGCACTCTGCCCCATCTCTGTCCAACACTCTGCCCCATCTCTGTCCAGCACTCTGCCCCATCTCTGTCCAGCACTCTGCCCCATCTCTGTCCAGCACTCTGCCCCATCTCTTCCCAGCACTCTGCCCCATCTCTGTCTAGCACTCTGCCCCATCTCTGTCCAGCGTTTTGCCCCATCTCTGTCCAGCGCTCTGCCCCATCTCTGTCCAGCGCTCTGCCCCATCTCTGTCCAGCGCTCTGCCCCATCTCTGTCCAGCGCTCTGCCCCATCTCTGTCCAGCGCTCTGCCCCATCTCTGTCCAGCGCTCTGCCCCATCTCTGTCCAGCGCTCTGCCCCATCTCTGTCCAGCGCTCTGCCCCATCTCTGTCCAGCGCTCTGCCCCATCTCTGTCCAGCGCTCTGCCCCATCTCTGTCCAGCGCTCTGCCCCATCTCTGTCCAGCGCTCTGCCCCATCTCTGTCCAGCGCTCTGCCCCATCTCTTCCCAGCGCTCTGCCCAGCACTCTGCCCCATCTCTGCCCAGCACTTTGCCCCGCACTCTGCCCCATCTCTGTGCAGCACGCTGCCCCATCTCTGTGCAGCACTCTGCCCCATCTCTGTCCAGCACTCTGCCCCATCTCTGTCCAGCACTCTGCCCCATCTCTGTCCAGCACTCTGCCCCATCTCTGTCCAGCACTCTGCCCCATCTCTGTCCAGCACTCTGCCCCATCTCTGTCCAGCGTTTTGCCCCATCTCTGTCCAGCGCTCTGCCCCATCTCTGTCCAGCGCTCTGCCCCATCTCTGTCCAGCGCTCTGCCCCATCTCTGTCCAGCGCTCTGCCCCATCTCTGTCCAGCGCTCTGCCCCATCTCTGTCCAGCGCTCTGCCCCATCTCTGTCCAGCGCTCTGCCCCATCTCTGTCCAGCGCTCTGCCCCATCTCTGTCCAGCCCTCTGCCCCATCTCTGTCCAGCACTCTGCCCCATCTCTGTCCAGCACTCTGCCCCATCTCTGTCCAGCACTCTGCCCAGCACTCTGCCCCATCTCTTCCCAGCACTCTGCCCCATCTCTTCCCAGCACTTTGCCCCATTTCTTCCCAGCACTCTGCCCCATCTCTTCCCTGCACTCTGCCCCATCTCTGTCTAGCACTCTGCCCCATCTCTGTTCAGCACTCTGCCCCATCTCTGTCCAGCACTCTGCCCAGCACTCTGCCCCATCTCTTCCCAGCACTCTGCCCCATCTCTTCCCAGCACTCTGCCCCATCTCTGTCCAGCACTCTGCCCCATCTCTGTCCAGCACTCTGCCCAGCACTCTGCCCCATCTCTTCCCAGCACTCTGCCCCATCTCTTCCCAGCACTCTGCCCCATCTCTGTCCAGCGTTTTGCCCCTGTGTCCAGCACTCTGCCCCATCTCTGTCCAGCACTCTGCCCCATCTCTGTCCAGCACTCTGCCCCATCTCTGTCCAGCACTCTGCCCCATCTCTTCCCAGCACTCTGCCCCATCTCTTCCCAGCACTCTGCCCCATCTCTGTCCAGCGTTCTTCCTTGGGCCCCCAGATCGCCGCTCTAAAAAAAAAAAAAAAGAAGTTCTTCTTACCTGCTGCGCTCCTGCGGCGGGCGAAGTCTCCACGCAGCTGCAGCGTGCATGCACTCGCCGGCGACTGACAATGATGTCAGACGCCGGCGACATGCACGCACGCTGCGGCTGACGTCAGCGCCTGCCAGCCTCAGATTGGCTGGCGGCGCCGCGGCTGTTAACTATTGACGTGCGGGCCCGCGCCCGCACGTCAATAGCTTTAAACAGCTGCAGCATCGGCGCTAAGGGCCCGGTTAGCCTGCGGCTGCCGGTAGGGGCCCGGTGAGCAGATAAGAGGGGGCCCGATGCGGGCCCCCTCTGCTCACCGGGCCCCATACGCCAGTCATGGCCGTCATGCCCTGATGGCGGCCCTGAACGTTACAGCTCTGAAATATGAAAGAAACATATATGTCTCATTACCATCTAATTCTATGGCACTTCCAAATCATTAAATACCTAACAAAACGCGGACTTATATTTCTTTAGCCGCAAGAAGAAACCCATATATAAAATCACATTTATTTATTTCCAAAATTAAAATCCACAAGACAGAAAACAATCACATAAACAGAGTTATAAGAAGGACACAAAATGTACTATTTTTTATATATCGGTCTAGCAGAAATCAGTAGTATTTTTGCTCCAAATGGAGACACACCTTTTATCATTTAAATATATATATATATATATATATATATATATATATATATATATATAACATCCAATTATATCTGTAGCCCATTTAAGAAAAAATCTTTTTTTTGTTTTTTGCTATTTTGCATACTGCATATATCAATAGGGATAATTTAACTTTTAGTTATTGTCTTATCATATTATTTCTCCCATAACATATATATCCAGCTACAGCAATCACTCACAGTATCCAAATGCTGCAATGAATGTGCTATTAAGATTCCCATATGGGATTTTTTAATCACATGCAGGGTTTTGGTTACCTAAGACAGATGGTGATCCGAGGGGCCAGATAAGGTGCGAAGTGCCTGCTGTGCGATCCTTCTTAGTGCGCCCCGACGCGCGTTTCGCCCTAGCTTCTTCCGGGGGCATGTCTTAGTGAGAAACAGATGGCTTTTTATATTGGTTTGGGCCAATCAGGAGGTGCGACGTGAGTGCCGAAGTACAATTGGGGGATCGTCATAGGGACGTGCCGGCTACGGTGACGCATGCTGCTTCTGCTCCGCTCCGTATAGTAGAAGCTACTTCTGCGCAAGCGCTCAGTGGAATGCAAGCGTTCCTACGTGTGAGCGCCGGCAGAAGTATCTCAGAACTCGAGCATACTGCGCATGCGTACAGCACGGCAAAGAAAAAAATTTCCTTATCTAGGCTTCATTTAATGTCTACAATACTTCGTGCATGATGGGAGATCTCCTTGGGATTATTGTATAGGTGAAAATTAATTCATTAAGAAATCTATATAAAGTGCGAAGTGCTGTTAAAAGTGAATTTATTGCAAGGTGTGATACATAGATTTAATTGTATTAACATTAAAAACAAATACTATGATAGTGTTAACTGCATAATAATATATATGAACTAATTCATTAGAAGATAAAGTGCAAAGTGCCAAAGTGCCTCTGGGGAATATGAATGTATTAATCCATAAACATACATAATAGTAAAAAAACCAAAACCTCCACATATATAAATATAATTAAGACGACACCAAATGGATTAATGCCTCTAAATTCCAGTTCACACCAGCTGTAAATAAATATCCTAGTCTTTAAATTAACAATTTATCTTTATCGTTTTAGTGGAAAGAAGACAGGGGCAGGGTAGGGGGGAAAAGGGGAGGGGGTGGGAACGGAACAGGAAGGGTAAAGCTGATAGAGAAGCCAACAGTCATCAAATCCCCAATAATGTTATACGTTTAACATAGATGTTACATTATAATTGCTTATCAATGGCACTATCCTTATATTTATAGACACTGACGGGAAATATATGGAAAGACATAAACAGTCGATGTTTTCCATCCGATGCCTCATGCTGTTTCTGGAAAGACTGCGGATAGCGTATTGTAAGTCCCAGATATCATCATCATGAAAAGAACCACACCGAATGGCCAGAAAAATATCCAAAGACATCTACTAAATAGAAACATATATTAGTAAAAAACAAATAGACAATAGACAAATATAAAATAATAAAAAGTGAATAACCTCACTACACTAAAAAGGATACCTCTATATCAAATGGAATATATATCTATCAAAGGAATGCTGCAAATCCCAAACTCTCATTGAGACCCTGTGGACTCATCGATCCCAAACGATAAATCCACTTGCTCTCTAATTGCGCTAGTGTACGACCCAAATCTCCTCCTCTTATCCCTAAATCCACCTGGTCAATCCATTTTATAGTCAGATCTTGGCTTTGACAGCCATGGTATTTCTTGAAATGCCTTGGTAAAGACTTCAAGGTATTATCGTCTTCTACTCCTCTGGCTTTTTCTATGTCCCTGATATGTTCTCGTGTTCTAATTCTTAATTCCCTAGTTGTCAAACCGACATAGATTTTACCGCAAGTACATGAGGCCTGATAGATGACGCCTTTAGAGGTACAGTTTAAATATTTCCTTATATCAAAAAACCTTGATCCATCATGGTTAGCAAAAATATTGGTTTTAACATGATTTAAACAGCCTTTACATAACCCGCATGGAAAAATCCAACCCGATTTTTATTCTCCTTTTTCTTGAAATCTGTTTTGATTCGTTTATAGTGGCTGTGCACTAGAATATCTTTAAGGTTTGCCGCTCTTCTGGCCACGAAGGAAGGTTGTGGGGGTAATTCTTTTTTTAGGATAGGATCCATCATAAGTACTCCCCAGTGCTTTTTTATTATTTGGGTCAATTCCTGCCAATCATTGCTATAGGTGGATATAAAGCGTACCTGTTTAGTATCCTTCTTCTTCTCTGATGAGCCATATACAGGTCCTTCTCAAAAAATTAGCATATAGTGTTAAATTTCATTATTTGCCATAATGTAATGATTACAATTAAACTTTCATATATTATAGATTCATTATCCACCAACTGAAATTTGTCAGGTCTTTTATTGTTTTAATACTGATGATTTTGGCATACAACTCCTGATAACCCAAAAAACCTGTCTCAATAAATTAGCATATTTCACCCATCCAATCAAATAAAAGTGTTTTTTAATAACAAACAAAAAAACCAACAAATAATAATGTTCAGTTATGCACTCAATACTTGGTCGGGAATCCTTTGGCAGAAATGACTGCTTCAATGCGGCGTGGCATGGAGGCAATCAGCCTGTGACATGCTGAGATGTTATGGAGGCCCAGGATGCTTCAATAGCGGCCTTAAGCTCATCCAGAGTGTTGGGTCTTGCGTCTCTCAACTTTCTCTTCACAATATCCCACAGATTCTCTATGGGGTTCAGGTCAGGAGAGTTGGCAGGCCAATTGAGCACAGTAATACCATGGTCAGTAAACCATTTACCAGTGGTTTTGGCACTGTGAGCAGGTGCCAGGTCGTGCTGAAAAATGAAATCTTCATCTCCATAAAGCATTTCAGCCGATGGAAGCATGAAGTGCTCCAAAATCTCCTGATAGCTAGCTGCATTGACCCTGCCCTTGATGAAACACAGTGGACCAACACCAGCAGCTGACATGGCACCCCACACCATCACTGACTGTGGGTACTTGACACTGGACTTCAGGCATTTTGGCATTTCCTTCTCCCCAGTCTTCCTCCAGACTCTGGCACCTTGATTTCCGAATGACATGCAAAATTTGCTTTCATCAGAAAAAAGTACTTGGGACCACTTAGCAACAGTCCAGTGCTGCTTCTCTGTAGCTCAAAAGTGGCTTTACCTGGGGAATGCGGCACCTGTAGCCCATTTCCTGCACACGCCTGTGCACGGTGGCTCTGGATGTTTCCACACCAGACTCAGTCCACTGCTTCCTCAGGTTCCCCAAGGTCTGGAATCGGTCCTTCTCCACAATCTTCCTCAGGGTCCGGTCTCCTCTTCTCGTTGTACAGCGTTTTCGGCCACATTGTTTCCTTCCAACAGACTTACCATTGAGGTGCCTTGATACAGCACTCTGGGAACAGCCTATTTGTTGAGAAATTTCTTTCTGGGTCTTACCCTCTTGCTTGAGGGTGTCAATGATGGCCTTCTTGACATCTGTCAGGTCGCTAGTCTTACCCATGATGGGGGTTTTGAGTAATGAACCAGGCAGGGAGTTTATAAAAGCCTCAGGTATCTTTTGCATGTGTTTAGAGTTAATTAGTTGATTCAGAAGATTAGGGTAATAGGTCGTTTAGAGAACCTTTTCTTGATATGCTAATTTATTGAGACAGGTTTTTTGGGTTATCAGGAGTTGTATGCCAAAATCATCAGTATTAAAACAATAAAAGACCTGACAAATTTCAGTTGGTGGATAATGAATCTATAATATATGAAAGTTTAATTGTAATCATTACATTATGGTAAATAATGAAATTTAACACTATATGCTAATTTTTTGAGAAGGACCTGTAGTAGTTGGTCTCGTGTTGTTCTTTTGGCTCTTGAGTAGCCTCTTTTTATCGATTTTTTTTTTTTTTTTTTTTTTTTTTTTTTTTTTTTTTTTTTTTTTTTACTATAGCCTCTTTGAATAAATCTTGTTGTCAGATCCTCTGACTGTCTCCCGAAGTTCTCATTATTGGAACAGATTCTTTTTATTCGCAGGAACTGACCGATTGGGATTCCTTGTATGGTAGATTTTGGGTGAGATGAATCTGCTTTCAGTAGGGAGTTTGTAGCTGTTGGTTTTTGATGAACATCCGTTTGGATTCTACCTCCCTGATCAATATCAATTTTTATGTCCAAAAAATCGATTTGTCTGCCAAAGACAAAAGTCAGTTTAATATTTAATTTGTTGTCGTTCAATTTGGACATGAGGCTATTTAGTCCCTCTTCATCACCCTCCCAGAAGAATAAAACATCATCGATGTACCTCATCCAGTTATGAACATAGTCCATCTCCTGGATGAGGCCATCTTGGAATATCTCTCTCTCCCATGCCCCCAGAAATAAATTTGCGTAAGCTGGGGCACAGGAAGCCCCCATTGCCGTACCCTGTAACTGTAAGAAAAAATTAGAATTAAATGTAAAAACGTTATGATGTAACAAAAATTCCAATAAAGTCAAAATGAGTTCGGCAAGGGTGGCCTCCAAGTTGCTGGAGAGGAGAAACTGTCTGACTGCATTCAATCCATCTGAATGCTTGATTGAGGTATACAGGGACTCCACGTTGGCTGTAACAATGACCATATGGTCTTCCACACATATCTGATCTAAACGTTGTAGTGCCGACGTGGTGTCCCTAATATACGAAGGAAGGGAAATGACCAAAGGTCTCAAAAAATGATCAACAATATCTGAGATTAATTCACATAACCCTCCGTTGCCTGAGACGATAGGTCGTCCAAGGGGATCCAGAGGATCTTTATGCAGTTTGGGTATTAGGTAGAAGGTAGGTACTTTTGGTTTGAAATTTTTTATCTTGTCCACAAACATTTTGGAGATGATATTCTGATCAAAATCTCTCTCTAGTATGTCAATCAGTTCGGCCTGAAAAGAAGAAATGGGATTATAGCATAGTTTACGATAACATTTTGAATTTCCCAGCAGCCTATTAGCTTGTTTTTCATAAAGTTCTGTTGGCCAGATAACTAGATTGCCGCCTTTATCCGCCGGCTTATATACTATGTCATCCCATGATTTCAATTCTTCAATGGCCAATCTTTCCCGTTTGGTCAAATTAGAGATCTTGTTATGGGTTGTGCCAGACATTCTATATCATTAGTTACCAACTTGGTAAAGATATCCACGGCTGGACATAATCCCAAAGGGGGAAATTTGGTGGATTTGGTATATAAATAGGACGGTATGGCACTAACCTCCTGTATTGTATTCTCGTTTTCCAGAGAGATTAAGGTTTCCAAAGTTTCTTGTTCCTCCTTAGAGAAGTCTTGATCAGGCATCGCATTTTTCGCATGTAGCTTTTTGAGTACTAGCTTTCTGGCAAATAGATGAGTGTCTTTTATTGATGCGAACGCATCTATATTTCGAGAGGGAGAAAATGTTAGTCCACGTTCTAATACATTTAGTTGTAATTCAGACAGTTTGTTGGGATAAGTTCACTACCTGGTATTTTTCTTTATTTCTCTTCCCTCTTTGGGCCTTGTTAAACATGTCCGGAAATCTTCTACTGTGGTTACCACTACGTAAATGGAAGTCCCGTGGGGGTTCACTATCACTAGCAGATGCATTGCTCTCTATATCGGAGATACTGGGACTCACCGATTCATCTCGTTTTTTAGATGAAAATGATCTTTTTTTGGGGGGGTTTTGCCATCTATAAATTTTGTTCATATCGTAGTCCGCAACATCACGTTGGAATTTTTTCAATTTCTCTTGACTTATATTATCTTCCCACTTCGAGATGTCAGTATCCAGTTCCGTCAACCATTTTTCAAAATGATCTTTTGACATCTTTTTGAAGATTTTTTTGTATTTCTTCCAAGTTTTTATCAATTTCAGAAAGAGATGTCGTATTATGTTCTATTAATATCGAAATGAAATCCAATGAACAGGTGGAAGCAGTATTCATCCATCTCCTTATCAATTCAGGTTCTCCCAAATCATATGTTGGCTATAGTTGGACCCGTAAACCACGAGGAATAATTTTCTTACCATAATAATTTTCTAAAGTAGTTCTATTCCACCATATTTTTATTTTGTGTTGCAAAGCATTTCTATACCGAAAAATCAAATCTTTAATTTCAATTGAGGTATCCTGCGAAACGACTGGACCACTCTGTTTAAAGATATCCACTGCCTTTGAGCGCCAGGCCAATTCCCTGGCTTTTAAATCCATTATGAGAGCCTGTTAACCAAAACAGTAATAGCAATTTCTGAATTAATAGCTCTGAAATATGGCAAAACTGGTGGCAAATGGCATCTTGGCAGCTTCACGCTTGATTTTCCTCAATTCATTGGCAGTTATTTTGCGCCTTTTTTGCCCAACACACTTCTTGCGACCCTGTTGGCTATTTACCATGAAACGCTTGATTGTTCAGTGATCACGCTTCAAAAGTTTGGCAATTTCAAGACTGCTGCATCCCTCTGCAAGACATCTCACAATTTTTGATTTTTCAGAGCCCATCAAATCTCTTCTGACCCATTTTGCCAAAGGAAAGGAAGTAGCCTAATAATTAAGCACACCTTATTTAGGGTTTTGGTGTCATTAGACAACACCCCTCCTCATTACAGAGATGCACATCACCTGATTTACTTAATTGGTAGTTGGCTCTCAAGCCTGAACAGCTTTGAGTAGGCCAACATGTATAAAAAGTATCATGTTATCAAAATACAACTTGCTTAATAATTCTGCACACAGTGTAAGAAGTTTCTTAACTTTGCATTTTGAAACTAAATAATAAAAAAATTTGTACAAAAGTGTTCATAGTCTTTTTAAGCCTTTTATGTGCACAATTGGAAAGCCCCTACTGAAAACACCTTATTAAAATCTCCACTGTGAAGTATAACCTAATTAAAACTGAATACGTGCCACTCTGACTGAATAGTGAAGGCTGCAGCCAATCAATGGCTGCTGATTGGCAGCAGCAGTCGAGTGATATTGTCACATGTTTACTGGGAGAACATCGCTCTCAGATCAGAGTAAGAGCTGTTTCAGGTGTCTGTGATAATCAAGACAATGTCTGATCACAATGCATGGGCTGGCCCCTCATCTCTTGACCCGAGCATGATGGCTTCATATATTTCTATGAGGCGCTCACGATCTGGTTGGGAGACACCCAGCCAGTCCATGCATAGTGATTCGACATCGGACTGATTATCACGCATATCTGAAATCGCCCTAACGGCTCTGGTCTGGGAGGTAAGTCGGTTTTTTTTAATTTTTTTTATTTTATGCTGCATTTTATTCAATAATACGAGGTTATTTTCTAGTGAACAACCCCTTTTAAACATTTTGTTAAAAGAACAAGGGTATTCCTTGAAACCCCCTCATAGGTGGAATCCATATGTTTTCACCTGAAGGGGGAAGGTGATAATTGCAGTATTACCAAAGTTCAGTACTGTATCGATCATGAGATGCATTTCTCAATATGCTGAAAGTGGTGAATGGTTTAATGTATGGTTCCATCCAGGGTAAGGTCTTCTGCTCAATACTCATGGGTGTGATGAAGAGCAGATCATGTTCTAGTAGAGCTGCTGCAAGGCAAGTCCCTTCTTGAAACCTAGAGAGAAACTGAGAATGAGTACTCTGCTCACTGTTTTCCATGCACTTCGGGAGAGGTCGAGTCCATGCACAGTCGCCCTAGTCCTGGGCGTTTCTTGAGACAGAAATGCCAAGGGAAAAATTTCTCAAGCGCAGACAGGGTAATAAAACTTCATGTTTATTCTACAGGGTGGGCTATTTATATGGGTACACCTAAATAAAATGGGAATGTTGGTGATGGCAACTTCCTGTTTGTGGCACGTTAATATATACGAGGGGGTAAACTCTTCAAGATGGGTGGTGACCATGGTGGCCATTTTGAAGTTGGACATTTTGGATCCAACTTTTTTTCCAATGGGAAGAGGGTCATGTGACACATTAAACTTATTGAAAATTTCACAAGAAAAACAATGGTGTGCTTGGTATTAACGTAACTCTATTCTTTCATGAGTTATTTACAAGTTTATGACCACTTATGAAATGTGTTCAAAGTGCTGCCCAAAATGGTCGCCATGGTCACCACCCATCTTGAAAAGTTTTCCCCTTCCCATATAATTAAGGTAACTTCACACATAACGATATCGTTAACGATATCGTTGCCACGTCACGCTTTTTGTGACGTAGCAACGATCCCGCTAACGATCTCGTTAGGTGTGACAGCGACCAACGATCAGGCCCCTGCTGGGAGATCGTTGGTTGTGGGAAATGATCAGGACCTTTTTTTGGTCGCTGATCACCCGCTGTCATCGCTGGATCGGCGTGTGTGACGCCGATGCAGCGATGTGTTCACTTGTAACCAGGGTAAATATCGGGTTACTAAGCGCAGGGCCACGCTTAGTAACCCGATATTTACCCTGGTTACCATTGTAAAAGTTAAAAAAAAAACAGTACATACATTCCGATGTCTGTCACGTCCCCCGGCGTCAGCTTCCCTGCACTGACTGTCAGCGCCGGCCGGAAAGCAGAGCACAGCGGTGACGTCACCGCTGTGCTCTGCTTTATGGTCGGCACTGACACAGTCAGTGCAGGAAGCTAACGGCGGGGGATGTGACAGACATCGGAATGTGAGTATGTACTGGTTTTTTTTTTTTTTTACTTTTACAATGGTAACCATGGTAAATATCGGGTTACTAAGCGCGGCCCTGCACTTAGTAACCCGATGGTTACCCGGGGACTTGGCATCATTGAAGACAGTTTCAACGATGCCGAAGTCGTTCCCTGGATCGTTGGTCGCTGGAGAGCTGTCTGTGTGACAGCTCCCCAGCGACCACACAACGACTTACCAACGATCACGGCCAGGTCGTATCGCTGGTCGTGATCGTTGGTAAGTCGTTTAGTGTAATGGTACCTTTACTGTATGTGCCACAAACAGGAAGTTGATATCACCAACCATTCCCATTTTATTTAGGTGTATCCATATAAATGGTCAACCCTGTATATACTTGTAACAAGACATGGTGGAAACACCAATGAGAATCTTGGGGGACACCAGACTGACGCATTTCGACTAGATAGTCGTAGACACTGACTAAGACTATCTAGTCTAACCGCGTCGGTCTGGTATCACCTGATATCTTCATTGGTGTTTCCAACATGTCTTGTAACAAGTATATAGAATAAACATGACATTTATTACCCTTTCTGCGCTGGAGAAATTTTTCCCTTTGCAAATCTTTATTATTTAAATGACTAGTGTTCAGCTGCAGAGGATCTTTTTACTTTTCTTTCTTCTCCAATGTTTCTTCTTTATCTATTATTGTTTCTCCTAGTTCTAATGTTAATGTTCTCAACCTGTCCTTTTGAAGCTAGTACCATACTTTAGATGTACACATGCCGGCGACCCATATTTCCGATAATGCCCAGCCAGGTATCCGTCTTAGTAATCCGCCGGAGGAGCGCAGCTTGTAGAGTGATTGACTGACTGTAACCCCACAGCTCATTCTGTGTATACCGCTTGTTCTAGAACAGGATATTTGGCTTAGAAGCCCAGTGTGCATTGAATAAAGGAATGAAGTCCTCAGAATCCATTTATAGGTTCCCCAGGCTGATGAGGTTAACATGGCATACTGTGTGCCATAATCCTCTCTAACAGCGGCACCTTTTGGAGTAAACTGCATGCTATTCTTGGGACTTGAAGTCATGTCATGCTAAAATTGTCATGTGTTGAAAGTATATTACCAATTACTTAATGAGTGGGGCACTGCATTAAAATTGCTTAGTGGTGCGTTCCTAATCCTATTTAGCACGTATTTTTGCTTCCTTTCTCTTTCATGGATGACTCCCCCTTCTATAGATTTTTTTCTCTTTTCAGATTAAATGTTTTGGTTACCATTCTAATCTTTAAAAATTCCATTTGAGAGATATCTTGAGTTAATAAATCCAAAAGCTAATTAGTGGTTTAAAAAAAAAAAGATAACCTCCTTGATTCATTGGATTATGGCCATGTTCCCACGTAGCGTTATTTTGTTGAGGCTTTTTTGTTAAAAAAAAAAATCTGCTACTGCTTAACTGTCTGTAAGCAAAGGAGAGTTCATGACAACTCATGCATTTAAAGAGGTTGTCCACCGCTTTTACATTGATGGGCTATCCTTCGGATAGGTCATCATTGTCTTGTCGGACGTGGCAAAAAAAAAAAAAAATATATATATAACTAATGAATATTCACTTCCTTATTTTGATTGTTGACCTTTTTATCAGGCTGTATTTTATTGATTTTTAGTGTGCATTGCTCTTCGTCGTCCATCTAGGTTTTGTATGCCATTTATATTACCATTGCGCTGGGATTGTCTCGTTACACTGGATATACAGGTCCTTCTCAAAAAATTAGCATATAGTGTTAAATTTCATTATTTACCATAATGTAATGATTACAATTAAACTTTCATATATTATAGATTCATTATCCACCAACTGAAATTTGTCAGGTCTTTTATTGTTTTAATACTGATGATTTTGGCATACAACTCCTGATAACCCAAAAAACCTGTCTCAATAAATTAGCATATCAAGAAAAGGTTCTCTAAACGACCTATTACCCTAATCTTCTGAATCAACTAATTAACTCTAAACACATGCAAAAGATACCTGAGGATTTTATAAACTCCCTGCCTGGTTCATTACTCAAAACCCCCATCATGGGTAAGACTAGCGACCTGACAGATGTCAAGAAGGCCATCATTGACACCCTCAAGCAAGAGGGTAAGACCCAGAAAGAAATTTCTCAACAAATAGGCTGTTCCCAGAGTGCTGTATCAAGGCACCTCAATGGTAAGTCTGTTGGAAGGAAACAATGTGGCAGAAAACGCTGTACAACGAGAAGAAGAGACCGGACCCTGAGGAAGATTGTGGAGAAGGACCGATTCCAGACCTTGGGGAACCTGAGGAAGCAGTGGACTGAGTCTGGTGTGGAAACATCCAGAGCCACCGTGCACAGGCGTGTGCAGGAAATGGGCTACAGGTGCCGCATTCCCCAGGTAAAGCCACTTTTGAACCATAAACAGCGGCAGAGGCGCCTGACCTGGGCTACAGAGAAGCAGCACTGGACTGTTGCTAAGTGGTCCCAAGTACTTTTTTCTGATGAAAGCAAATTTTGCATGTCATTCGGAAATCAAGGTGCCAGAGTCTGGAGGAAGACTGGGGAGAAGGAAATGCCAAAATGCCTGAAGTCCAGTGTCAAGTACCCACAGTCAGTGATGGTGTGGGGTGCCATGTCAGCTGCTGGTGTTGGTCCACTGTGTTTCATCAAGGGCAGGGTCAATGCAGCTAGCTATCAGGAGATTTTGGAGCACTTCATGCTTCCATCGGCTGAAATGCTTTATGGAGATGAAGATTTCATTTTTCAGCACGACCTGGCACCTGCTCACAGTGCCAAAACCACTGGTAAATGGTTTACTGACCATGGTATTACTGTGCTCAATTGGCCTGCCAACTCTCCTGACCTGAACCCCATAGAGAATCTGTGGGATATTGTGAAGAGAAAGTTGAGAGACGCAAGACCCAACACTCTGGATGAGCTTAAGGCCGCTATTGAAGCATCCTGGGCCTCCATAACATCTCAGCAGTGTCACAGGCTGATTGCCTCCATGCCACGCCGCATTGAAGCAGTCATTTCTGCCAAAGGATTCCCGACCAAGTATTGAGTGCATAACTGAACATTATTATTTGATGGTTTTTTTGTTTTATTTGATTGGATGGGTGAAATATGCTAATTTATTGAGACAGGTTTTTTGGGTTATCAGGAGTTGTATGCCAAAATCATCAGTATTAAAACAATAAAAGACCTGACAAATTTCAGTTGGTGGATAATGAATCTATAATATATGAAAGTT
Source organism: Ranitomeya imitator (assembly GCF_032444005.1). Classification (NCBI taxonomy): domain Eukaryota; kingdom Metazoa; phylum Chordata; class Amphibia; order Anura; family Dendrobatidae; genus Ranitomeya; species Ranitomeya imitator. Next base: position 105,181,970 of record NC_091282.1, on the reverse strand, counting down.
TAATTGTAATCATTACATTATGGTAAATAATGAAATTTAACACAATATATGCAAATTTTTTGAGAAGGACCTGTGTATGTATATATATATATATATATATATATATATATATATATATATATATATATATATATATATATATATATATATATATATATATATATATATATATATATATATAATTATTTTTTTTTTAAATAAATAGTGAGGTCATCACCATCATCTCTGTGCGAGCATGAAATAAGAAGCTTTGGCAGTATCTCTATAATGACGAGGATGTGGGATGAAAAGTTAATTAAGGGAGCAGTCTGTTTGCTCCATACACAGCAGTGTGATTAATGCATTGTTCTGCAATGTAGAAAAATGTAGAAATATTCATTTACATTACATTTCCCAGACATCATCAGCTCTAATGCAGAAAGCACAAGTCTCTCCAGTTTGTCTAAATCCTTTTCCTATTCTTTTCCATCCAAGCATGGCGTAATCGCTACTGAAGATGAAGAGTATTTTATTGAGCCTTTAGACAACATAACTGAAAACTCCAATCACTTTAACTCCGAAAGGGGCCACCCTCATGTTATTTACCGAAAGTCTGCCATCCATCAGCGACATTCAAGCACCCAGGGACACTGTGGCGTGAAAGGTAAGATACGTGTTAGAGGAGCTGTCACTTTTTACAAATATTTTGGACATGTGAAAGCATATTGAAACCAGAATTGAAATGCATTAAACGAGGCTTGAGATTACACAAAATTAGTGGTTTTATTTTAGAAACTGCACCAATTATGTCCATGGCCTACTTCTGGTATTGCACTTCCGTCTTATTCACTCAAATAGATCTGTGCTGAGATACGAGACATGGTGCCACTGTTTTTGAAGAAGAAAAAAGCAGATGTGTTTTTGTTTTTGTTTTTTTAACTCGTAAAACCCCTTTCTGAAGACTAGCTGCTGATGAATGATCTTATCTAGGTTAGGAAACCCATTATTATACACCCCATTAATGATTCTTCAGTTCAGGGTGTCCATCTCTTGGGCACAGTGAAGAACTGTTATAAAGAGCATTTCTGTTTCTTGAGTCTCTCTCCTGTCCAGGATTACCCAGCCAAGCCTTGATTTATATGGGCACTGGCTATTACCTAATTTCCTCTGTGTGGGAGCTACATAGAAATTACTCAAGTTTCCAAACAGGCTGTAGCTGTATGCTTGGGCATCCCGATAGGGGGCATTGTGTGACTTGTAAAGGGACCCTGCACAATAGTAAGGATTGTCCAAGGTACACAACTCCGGCAGTATACAAATATTGAGCAAACCCTAAAGCTATTGTCCTGGACTATATACCGTACATTTTTTTTTAACCCCTCTGTGACCTTAGACGTACTATCCCGTCGAGGTGCCCTGGGCTTATCTGACCCTGGACGGGATAGTACGTCATAGCCGATCGGCCGCGCTCACGGGGGGAGCGCGGCCGATCTCGGCCGGGTGTCAGCTGCTTATCGCAGCTGACATCCGGCACTATGTGCCAGGAGCGGTCACGGACCGCTCCCGGCACATTAACCCCTGGCACACCGCAATCAAAGATGATCGTGATGTGCCGGCGGTGCAGGGAAGCACCGCGCAGGGAGGGGGCTCCCTGCGGGCTTCCCTGAGACCCCCGGAGAGGGTCTCACCTCCCTCCCTGCTTCCTCCAGCCCCGGATCCAAGATGGCCGCGGATCCGGGTCCTGCAGGGAGGGAGGTGGCTTCACAGAGCCTGCTCAGAGCAGGCACTGTGAAGGCTGCAGCGCTGCATGTGAGATCAGTGATCTGACAGAGTGCTGTGCAAACTGTCAGATCACTGATCTGTGATGTCCCCCCCTGGGACAAAGTAAAAAAGTTAAAAAAAATTTTTCCAAATGTGTAAAAAAAAATTAAAAAAAATATTCCAAAATAATGAAAAAAAAAAAAAATATTATTCCCATAAATACATTTCTTCATCTAAATAAAAAAAAAAAACCAATAAAAGTACACATATTTAGTATCGCCGCGTCCGTAACGACCCGACCTATAAAACTGTCCCACTAGTTAACCCCTTCAGTAAACACCGTAAGAAAAAAAAAAAAAAACGAGGCAAAAAACGCTTTATTATCATACCGCCGAACAAAAAGTGGAATAACACGCGATCAAAAGGACAGATATAAATAACCATGGTACCGCTGAAAGCGTCATATTGTCCCGCAAAAAACGAGCTGCCATACAGCATCATCAGCAAAAAAATAAAAAAGTTATAGTCCTGAGAATAAAGCGATGCAAAAATAATTATTTTTTCTGTAAAATAGTTTTTATCGTATAAAAGCGCCAAACCATAAAAAAATGATATAAATGAGGTATCGCTGTAATCGTACTGACCCGAAGAATAAAACTGATTTATCAATTTTACCAAACGCGGAACGGTATAAACGCCTCCCACAATAGAAATTCATGAATAGCTGGTTTTTGGTCATTCTTCCTCACACAAATCGGAATAAAAAGCGATCAAAAAATGTCACGTGCCCGAAAATGTTTTCAATAAAAACGTCAACTCGTCCCACAAAAAACAAGACCTCACATGACTCTGTGGACCAAAATATGGAAAAATTATAGCTCTCAAAATGTGGTATTGCAAAAAATATTTTTTGCAATAAAAAGGGTCTTTCAGTGTGTGACGGCTGCCAATCATAAAAATCCGCTAAAAAACTCGCTATAAAAGTAAATCAAACCCCCCTTCATCACCCCCTTAGTTAGGGAAAAATAAAAAAAAATGTATTTAATTCCATTTTCCCATTAGGGCTAGGGCTAGGGTTAGGGCTAGGGTTAGGGCTAGGGCTAGGGTTAGGGTTAGGGCTAGGGTTAGGGTTAGGGCTAGGATTAGGGTTAGGGCTAGGGTTAGGGCTAGGGTTAGGGTTGGGGCTACAGTTAGGGTTGGGGCTAAAGTTAGGGTTAGGGTTTAGATTACATTTACAGTTGGGAATAGGGTTGGGATTAGGGTTAGGGGTGTGTCAGGGTTAGAGGTGTGGTTAGGGTTACCATTGGAATTAGGGTTAGGGGTGTGTTTAGATTAGGGTTTCAGTTATAATTGGGGGGTTTCCAGTGTTTCGGCACATCAGGGTCTCTCCAAACACGACATGGCGTCCGATCTCAATTCCAGCCAATTCTGCGTTGAAAAAGTAAAACAGTGCTCCTTCCCTTCCGAGCTCTCCTGTGTGCCCAAACAGGGGTTTACTGCCACATATGGGGTATCAGCGTACTCAGGACAAATTGGACAACAACTTTTGAGGTCCAATTTCTTCTTTTACCCTTGGAAAAATAAAAAATTGGGGGCAAAAATATAATTTTTGTGAAAAAATGATTTTTTATTTTTACGGTTCTGCATTATAAACTTCTGTGAAGCTCTTGGTGGGTCAAAGTGCTCACCACACATCCAGATAAGTTCCTTAGGGGGTCTACTTTCCAAAATGGTGTCACTTGTGGGGGGTTTCAATGTTTAGGCACATCAGGGGCTCTCCAAACGCAACATGGCGTCCCATCTCAATTCCTGTCAATTTTGCATTGAAAAGTCAAACGGCGCTCCTTCCCTTCCGAGCTCTCCCATGCGCCCAAACAGTGGTTTACTGCCACATATGGGGTATCAGCGTACTCAGGACAAATTGGACACCAACTTTTGGGGTCCATTTTCTCCTGTTACCCTTGGTAAAATAAAACAAATTGGAGCTGAAGTAAATTTTTTGTGTAAAAAAGTTAAATGTTCATTTTTATTTAAACATTCCAAAAATTCCTATTAAACACCTGAAGGGTTAATAAACTTCTTGAATGTGGTTTTGAGCACCTTGAGGGGTGCAGTTTTTAGAATGGTGTCACACTTGGGAATTTTCTATCATATAGACCCCTCAAAATGACTTCAAATGAGACGTGGTCCCTAAAAAAAAATGGTGTTGTAAAAATGAGAAATTGCTGGTCAACTTTTAACCCTTATAACTCCCTAACAAAAAAAAAATTTGGTTCCAAAATTATGCTGATGTAAAGGAGACATGTGGGAAATGTTACTTATTAAGTATTTTGTGTGACATATCTCTGTGATTTAATTGCATAAAAATTCAAAGTTTGAAAATTGCGAAATTTTCAAAATTTTCGCCAAATTTCCGTTTTTTTCACAAATAAACGCAGGTACTATCAAAGAAATTTTACCACTATCATGAAGTACAATATGTCACGAGAAAACAATGTCAGAATCACCAGGATCCGTTGAAGCGTTTCGGAGTTATAACCTCATAAAGGGACAGTGGTCAGAATTGTAAAAATTGGCCTGGTCATTGACGTGCAAACCACCCTTGGGGGTAAAGGGGTTAAATTAAATTTTTTTTTTTTTTAACTGTGGGCTTAAAAACCGAGGCACCTACCTGCCTGTTCTACATGGCGCTGACTCGGAGCACTCATCGGCTCTCCTGTCGGCGATGCAGCTGTTCCACATCAACAGAGCAGCTCTTCTTCCAGGCTTCTCTGTCAACTTCTGACGTCATGCTGATTGACAGCCGACTCCCTGCAGTTAGGCAATGAAAAGTCATCTGTCAATCAGCATGACGTTGGCAGTCACATCTCGTCAACAGAAAAGAAGCCACTGCTCTGACGTGACATCAGTGAAAGCCGGAGAGTCGCCAGCAGGAGTTGTCTGTGACCACTCTGTGGTGGCAGAGATCGGCGTTGAGCCCTGTAGTAAAAAAATATAGTCCTAGACAACCCCTTTAAAGATTAAATGAGAATAGATTACGGTAGTTTACACACTAGCTGTAGTATCGCTCTGGCTTTCGTCTGTTTTTCATAATGAGAATAGAGCATAGAAGTTCTATTATTACTTTCAAATATACCAGAATCTCTAAAAGTCTAAAGAATTCACCGAGATCTTTCACAGTTACATCTGCTCTGTGAAAGAGCGTTAATGTGAATAAAACCTAATAGACAAGGGTTTGTAAAAGCGTAGCTTCATCATCACTTAGTGTCCACTTTCTGGCTGCCATTTTCTACCAAGTCAATCAATCTGTAGTCCGCAGTCATCTTATGGCCTCCAGAATGCATTATATTCACTCCCTAAAAAAAAAAAAGTTTGTATTATATTGTAGTTACTAGAATTGAGCAAAATATTCATGTTGTCCGGCATCCAACCTCAGGACTTAGTAAGCAAGAGAGGCCCCCAGGATGCCGGGCTTAGGGTGGTGGCCTGCCCTATTGTGACCGGCATGTAGGACCGGACTGGACACGGAACCAGGGCAGAGCATACTTTTTTGGTGAGCCCCCAGCAGTTAAACTTCTGAATTGGGCCTACCTGATAAAGGTCTAATATATTGCAAAACTGTAAGCTTTTGAATTTAAAAACATATCCAAACAATACTGATTAATACAATTAAAGTCGTAGAAACGTGCTTAAAGGGGACATATAAGGAAAATAATATGGGAGGAGTTATAAGGAAGATGCAGTCCTCCTCAGTTAAATCGCCAAATTCTGGTCCATCTGAACACATACAGTACGTTACCCAAATCTATGTAAGTACTATTGCTTAATATCCAAACTATAGTATAAAGGATGCAATGGCTTTGGCTGCTAGTAGTAATTCATGTCTGTTATATCTAATACAGTTACTTTGATTCCTAGAAGATCTTACAGGGAACCACAAGCCTTGGTGGCTAAACCATACATTGTCCACCCCTACGACACCTTCAGATAATGACACGGAAAATGGTCCTCGCCGGCAGAGGAGATCGGTCAGTGTTGAACGATTTGTGGAGACGCTAGTGGTGGCTGACAAAATGATGGTGGGGTATCACGGACGCAAAGACATTGAACACTACATATTGAGCGTAATGAATATTGTAAGTTTGACCCCTTTATTCTTATGTTTTAGAATCAACTCCTGCGTCGTAGATGCCTTTCTTCCCCAGCTAAATTCTGGTTTCATAGATTCTGAAGTTCGCAGTCCAACCTGTAAAGGGTTCAGCTATTTATTTTTCATACTTTCTTTCTTTCTGAGACACTCTTACTTTTGATAGCTCTCTACGACATATCAGAAGATAACGGAAGGCAGAATTTGCTTTTATAACTGCAGTACCACTATCAAACTGATGAGGCGCTTTATCAACTGTGGCCATTCAGTTGTGTAACATTGTATAATGCAAATAAATGTAGGTTTTCTGCCTAGATGTAACTTGAGCATTGAGAATCGGCCGTATAGTAAAATAGTTTTAAAGGGAATCTGTCACACCAGGGTGTTTTTTTTTTTTGTTTGTTTTTTTTATACTTCTTCTGAGATCAGCATGATGTAGGGCCAGAGCTTGGTAAAACCCGCCCACACCTCTGATTGGCAGCTTTCTGTATACTCTGTGCATAGGCAGAAAGCTGCCAATCAATGGTGAGGGCGGGGTTATACAGAGCTCATGAATATGGAGGACTACCTAGATGCAGGTTTTCTTGTCTGGTGTGGTGGTCTCTTGCTGATAACCCAGTGGTTTTATCCAAATGACAGGAATCAGCCCAATAAGTGACACATCTCTGGAGTCAGTATCTCTGCCTTTAAGCTATGCTGCTTTTAGGTTAGGTAGCAAAAAACTGGTGACAAATACCCTGTAAGTGGTACTCTGCGAACATAAGGATTACAGTGGGGCAAAAAAGTATTTAGTCAGTCAGCAATAGTGCAAGTTCCACCACTTAAAAAGATGAGAGGCGTCTGTAATTTACATCATAGGTAGACCTCAACTATGGGAGACAAACTGAGAAAAAAAATCCAGAAAATCACATTGTCTGTTTTTTTAACATTTTATTTGCATATTATGGTGGAAAATAAGTATTTGGTCAGAAAAAAAATTTCATCTCAATACTTTGTAATATAACCTTTGTTGGCAATGACAGAGGTCAAACGTTTTCTGTAAGTCTTCACAAGGTTGCCACACGCTGTTGTTGGTATGTTGGCCCATTCCTCCATGCAGATCTCCTCTAGAGCAGTGATGTTTTTGGCTTTTCGCTTGGCAACACGGACTTTCAACTCCCTCCAAAGGTTTTCTATAGGGTTGAGATCTGGAGACTGGCTAGGCCACTCCAGGACCTTGAAATGCTTCTTACGAAGCCACTCCTTCGTTGCCCTGGCGGTGTGCTTTGGATCATTGTCATGTTGAAAGACCCAGCCACGTTTCATCTTCAATGCCCTTGCTGATGGAAGGAGGTTTGCACTCAAAATCTCACGATACATGGCCCCATTCATTCTTTCATGTACCCGGATCAGTCGTCCTGGCCCCTTTGCAGAGAAACATGTTTCCACCACCATGCTTTACAGTAGGTATGGTGTTTGATGGATGCAACTCAGTATTTTTTTTTCCTCCAAACACGACAAGTTGTGTTTCTACCAAACAGTTCCAGTTTGATTTCATCAGACCATAGGACATTCTCCCAAAACTCCTCTGGATCATCCAAATGCTCTCTAGGAAACTTCAGACGGGCCCGGACATGTACTGGCTTAAGCAGTGGGACATGTCTGGCACTGCAGGATCTGAGTCCATGGTGGCGTAGTGTGTTACTTATGGTAGGCCTTGTTACATTGGTCCCAGCTCTCTGCAGTTCATTCACTAGGTCCCCCCGCGTGGTTCTGGGATTTCTGCTCACCGTTCTTGTGATCATTCTGACCCCACGGGGTGGGATTTTGCGTGGAGCCCCAGATCGAGAGAGATTATCAGTGGTCTTGTATGTCTTCCATTTTCTAATTATTGCTCCCACTGTTGATTTCTTCACTCCAAGCTGGTTGGCTATTGCAGATTCAGTCTTCCCAGCCTGGTGCAGGGCTACAATTTTGTTTCTGGTGTCCTTTGACAGCTCTTTGGTCTTCACCATAGTGGAGTTTGGAGTCAGACTGTTTGAGGGTGTGCACAGGTGTCTTTTTATACTGATAACAAGTTTAAACAGGTGCCATTACTACAGGTAATGAGTGGAGGAAAGAGGAGACTCTTAAAGAAGTTGTTACAGGTCTGTGAGAGCCAGAAATCTTGATTGTTTGTTTCTGACCAAATACTTATTTTCCACCATAATATGCAAAAAAAAATGATAAAAAAAACAGACAATGTGATTTTCTGGATTTTTTTTTCCTCAGTTTGTCTCCCATAGTTGAGGTCTACCTATGATGTAAATTACAGACGCCTCTCATCTTTTTAAGTGGTGGAACTTGCACTATTGCTGACTGACTAAATACTTTTTTGCCCCACTGTAACTGTGCTATCCCATAAATATAGAAGTGAAAACAAGTGAATACCAGTGGTGCTTTATAATGTAATTATCATGTTTTTAAGTGATAGAGTAAAGATTTGGAAGGTTTCCGGTTAAGGAGCTGACATTATCTTTAGCTACATTTTGTGGCTTGTAGCGTCTTCTGTCCGGCAGATCTAATGAGCAATGGCTGATTGTGAGCTGGACACCGCCTCCTCTGCTCCTCTTCTGCCTGTTGCTTACAGTACATGTTTGTTTCCTTTTATCATCCTGACTCCTTTCTTTATTGTGCTGGTTTAGTGCTTGAAGGAACACTGATGTCATCAAGTAATGTTCTAATTCTCCCTAGTTGCCTACGCTTGGAAGTCGTCTTCTGCTCTGTGTAGGTGTATTCAGTGGGAGATCTACCTAGTGATAAAAGGAAGTTGTATGATGAGAAAATGGGTTTTTTGTGGTTTCTCAGATCTCTCCTTTGTTTTTTTCAGGATCAGATTGATCTTTCTTGTCCTTTCAGTGATTTTCATCAGAATATGTCTTCACTATTATGTGATTATTCTTTTATCACTTACTAGCCTTTCAGAATAAAGAAGCTATATGTGGCAGGATGACTTGCTAAAGATTAGTCTCCCTACGCAATGATTACGGTCTTCATTTTTCTGTATGAAAAGGGAAGGGTGATTTGATTGCAATGAAATTTCTAAGATTCTTCAGGTCATGAAAATCTCTCCTTACCGTCTCATTACTTTTCAGAGACGGTCTGTTTTGAGTGAGGTTTTGAGATAGACCGTGCCTGGTCGAAACGTTACCTTGTTGTCCGCAATCACCTGCCTTTTTCTTTAAATTATTTGGTAGTGCCTGTGCACTTGAATAAAAACAGCCAAATTTTCTACATAAACATAAAGACTTGAGTGCGGCAGTTTTTCTTGTATATTAGGGCTCATTCAGACGTCCGATCATATTCCATGTGCGAGAACAACAGCCTGATGTTGATTATTATAGTTTGAGCAGAGTTTTATCAGTTTTTTTCCACTCGTTTAGAGAGGAAAAAAAGTTTCTCGCCATCCTCTCCATACTGACAGGCCGTGAAAATCATGGTGAACTTGGCTGGCATCCATGTGTGATCTGATTTTTTTTTTTTTTTTTTTTTTTTCTTCACGGGCCCATTTGAACTTGCTTTGCTGGTTTTAATCTGACCCTTCGATTAAAATCAAACCTGTCCCCATGATTTTCCGTGGTCCTCTGTCTATGAAAAGTCATAGGACATGTGAGTATCCCCATAGACTATCACAGGTATGAGTGCTGTCCATGAAAATCACAGATTACATTCATCCATGAAAATTGGACGTCTGAATGACCCCTAGTGACACCTGTATTAAGTGCATATGCGTTGTGTGAACAGTTTGCTAGTGATCATGTCATTTATGTTCAGCCATTTTTCTTTGTTTCATTGTTTCACTGTCTGACTTTGTGTCTATTCTTCTTTTCTGGAGGTCAGGTTGCCAAACTTTACCGTGATTCCAGCCTAGGAAACGTTGTGAATATCATAGTGACTCGATTAATAGTCCTCACGGAAGATCAGGTAGGTGATCATTCACGTTGGTCTCTAATTAAATAACATTATCTTGTCCAGATAGGAAAGTCTTACAAATAGTTGACCACAATTAGATTTTATTCCAATAGTCAATAGTTTTAGTCCCTTTCTCTCTGTGGTTCTAACTTTATATTTAACTATTTAAGTGTGTTTTGATGTACTTAATACATGTTACTATGAACCTCACGGATTTGGGGCTAATCTGCAGGTTAATAGTGTTCTAACGCTGTCAGGTCTCCATATTGAAAATGCGGCTAACAGGAGAAAATTAACTTTATTCCTCCTGGAACCCGACAGCTTTCAGTCATAGAGGCATGCCCGGAGCATCTTCAGTCTAACAGACTGACAGATCAAGTTGCACAAATGCTCTTCAGAATGAGCTGTCAAAGTGCTGGGGCGTGCTTACAGCCAATGATCACTGTGCACTGAAGCTTAGCCGAACATGCCAATATGACTGACCCAATAGGGTCTCTCTCTCTCTCTCTCTCTCGCTCTCGCTCTCGCTCTCTCTCTCTCTCTCTCTCTCTCGCTCTCTCTCTCTCTCTCGCTCGCTCGCTCTCGCTCGCTCTCGCTCTCGCTCTCGCTCTCGCTCTCGCTCTCGCTCTCGCTCTCGCTCTCTCTCTCGCTCTCTCTCTCGCTCGCTCTCGCTCGCTCTCGCTCGCTCTCGCTCTCTCTCGCTCTCTCTCGCTCTCTCTCGCTCTCTCTCTCTCTCCACCAAGGATTAAATCTCTGTTTGCTGGAGGATCTAGGTCAGAGACACTTGGTGATCAGCTTGAATTTCTGCCACTTGCACCATCTAAGACATTAATTATGCAAAATATATCTTATATGTTTGATTTCAACAGTTTTTTTTACTGACTTTATGAGCAATATGCTAAACATAAAACTATAAGGAAATGGTGAAAGAGCAGCCATTGCCCATACACCTTCAACAATCGTTGGCCAAACACTCGTTTAGCGAAGAGCTATTCTTCTCAACTCCCTCATACACATTTTTCCTCAATTTAACCATGTGCTTTGACAGGATTCTGGAAGTCTTAGAACATGGTTGTGTAGAGCACTGTCTTGAGGAATGAAGGAGCACAAGTTTGACATCTGCTCCATTCATGGTTTATGGGACTCCTGTAGAAATCAGAGTAGTTGACCCACATTTTTGGTTGCCCCATTGATAATGAATGGAGCAGATGCCAAGTATGCGCATCTCTATTTGATTTATAATTAGGCACAATGCTATTCTGTGAGGTTCAAAAATGTATGGGGTCCCAGCTGTTCGACCGTTAGCAACTTATCCTCTCTCTTTTGAATAGGGGACATCTTGGTATTTTGGTAAAAACCCTGTTAATTAGAAATATCTGCGATTCAAATTGACACCACTTATATATGACTATATCCATAAATCTCATGACCGATCTTTTTCATAAATGTAACATTTGATGAATTCACCAATTTTTCTCAGAAATGCCTTTTCTCCGGTTTTCAGACTGGTCAGATGGGGGTAAATCTGGTACCTCCATGTGTAGTAGAGATTCAGCTGGCTGGGAACAGCTACTGCTGTGTAACATGGCTTTACTTATTGGCTTTACTCATAGGAAACCAAGTACAATATGAGTTTTTTTATGGGCTCTTAATAAAATATGAATATTATTAATTTGAGTTATTCAGCTGGATGTGCTGCAGTTAGGTCTTTCAATCTAATTTGCTACTTATATAGCGGGAACGGTCTGATATAAGTGGGCTTACAAACCTACTGATGTGTTAAATGCCTGTTCGATGATAATGTGAAATTATTATATTGACATAATCACTCTTGCATTTGGAACACACAATAAGTCTGCTCAGTAATACGTTGGCTGAACTCTAGGTCAGATTTTATAGAGATAAATATTGGCAAGGAGAGATTATTCCTAGAAACCACTGCATCTAATTATAGTCCCATTTTAGTCTTCAAAAGGCTTAACAACTGACCTTAGTAATTTGCTTGGAACATTCCTGGTATGCGTCTTGTATTGCAGCCAAACTTAGAGATAAACCACCATGCGGACAAGTCCCTCGACAGCTTCTGTAAGTGGCAGAAATCCATCCTCTCGCACCAGAGTGACGGGAACACCATTCCAGAGAATGGCATCGCTCACCATGACAATGCTGTACTCATCACCAGGTAGGAACTCGATTGTCCTCAGGCTGATTTTCACTGGCTAGGTCTCCTTTGATGCTCTTTTGTGGTTGTCATTGATGATTGTTCTCAGTGTTTCCACACCATTTATGTGCAATAGAACCATCGTATTGTTTTTTGCTCTTTTAGGGTTCTATGTTCTCTTTACGCTTTAGGTTTGTCTGAATGGTGATAGAGGACTATTTTGCTTACTTAACTTTTTAATCCTTTTGCCAAATTTATCAAACACTGGTAGCTGCAATAAAACTTTTTATGGTATTCTAATTTTTTTTTTTTTTTTACATTTTTGGCTAATTGTGTTTAGAATTACCAAAGTTTCACTTGGAGGTATGATTTTAGCCTCAGACGTTTGTTACCTATCCGCTAAATAGGTGATAACTGCTAGATCAGTTGGGGTCTGACATTAGTCAAGTTGGGGTCAACCCCAACCTATTCCCTCCAGTAACAAGACTGCGGCAAGAAGTCTGTATCGAGAGGTGGTCAAGCATGTGCTCAACCACACCAAATAGAGTTCATGCTGGTGATGAAACCAGCCGAGTGTAGTAGTTGGACCGCCATCAATCTAGCATATATCTCCAGTGGAGAAGTGGAAAACGATTGTGTTCAGTATCGAAGAATTTATGTGAAGGAATGTTTTCATGTACAATCTTTGTATGCCTTCTGGAAGTAAGAGTTCTTACAATTGACATGCTATTTACTTGGCTGCCATTCGGCTGTTGCATACACTGTTGTTATCATTACTGGATACATATAATTTAATTCAGATTTTTAAAAAGCATTTTTTTTATATGATTTACTTTAGGCTCATAGGGGTGTGTATGTTCAGGCGACATATTACATCCGGCTTTGTGACTAGCATGTATGTTTTCATGTGTTGGGAGATTACTTTGGACTGTTAGTCTCTCTTTGATCGCCTAATATGGTCTTAGATATACTAAGCGACTAATTGGAATAAAGAATCTTGTCTACCACTGTACTCCATAGTAAAAAATGTAAGATGGCACAGTGCAATCTTTGGCGATATGATTATCTCCTAAAAATATTGGCATTGTTTGTGAAATGTCTAAAGCGAATCTCTTGTCGTTTGCAAAAAATATTTCAGAAAAAGGGCACCTTTTTGGCTTTGCAAACTCACATAAAGTATCCAATTGCAATTTTGTATAGCCAACAAACTTAAAAGGGTTTTCCTATGAACAAAGTCCATTTTAATTAATAGATCTTGGAATAAAAATAAGTTCCACAATTAGATGCAAAAAATAAGATGTTCCTGTGCTGAGATAATCTTATAAATGTGCCCCTGTTGTTTACTGTGTAATGACCGTGTCTGACCGTACAGGAACATGGTCTGATCATATCACAGCTCCTGGGCAGGGGAGGAAGCAAAAGAGTATTCAGACAGGACAGCAATTGGATTGCATCTGATTTTAATCTGTGAAATAAAAAAATTCTTTTGCTGTTTTATAAACAGATTTTACCGCACAGGACCAATCAACTGCGATCCCCTGCTCTCCTGTTCGTAATTTTTTTTTTCTTCTTATTCAGACCATGTTCCTGCACGCCAGACACCGCCATTACACAGTACATATCAAGGGCACATTTATTAGATTATTTCAGCACAGAAAACCTTTTTTAACACATCCGATTGTGGAACTTGTTATTGGTCCAATATCTATCAATTAAAATCTACTTTGTTCATTGGAAAAACCCTTAAATTGTTGATGATGGTACCTGTGACCATCTCTATTTTCCGTGGTTGCTGTAAGATGAATTGTTTAAATTTATTTTGACCTCGCTCCTCCCTCAAGTATCATGTGTTAAAAGGGCTGCCAGGGATTTTCGTTAATATGGTTTTCCTTTTGGTGGGTCTCCACTTTTGGGACTTTAACAATCATTTAAGGCACAGCTCCATACTTTGTGTAATGACCATGAATGTTACTGCAAGCTCTTTCCCCATAAAAGTGAATTGACTGCTCTTATACAATATGTGATGTGAAGTTGGGCCATGATGCACTTTAGGATTGTGGACTTTTTTTTTCCTCTTTACCTTGCAAGAGCCACACCCAGGGGTTCATAGGTGTACACATATGGAAAAAAAAGCTGTGGCTTTCACTAGGTCCTCCAGCTGCCATATCAATCCAGTCAACACTTCACAACAATGAACAGATGGAGATCATTAAGGCAAACTCCATATTTTCAACCTCTAAAATGCTGCTGTCATGGTTGACCGCAGCATCTAAGGGATTAAGCTCCTATGTCTGAAGGGGGTTCCGATCTCCGCATTTAGGCTTGGGTGCCAGATGCAGAACAGTCTGTACCTGCTGTGTGTAGAGGCATACATGTATGGCAGATGTTGCCAATGGAAATCTGTGTCAAGTAGGCATACAATTGCTGTCAGTTCAGGCTAATGCCCTGGTTTGCCATGTGATAATACCCACCCTGTACTGGTGCATCTAACTTCAGGTGATGAATGAACCTCCCCTAATGTAATATTAATGACCTAAAGAATAGTCCGGAAATTGCCTTTTAGTATATTGCATTCATCATATTATAAAGCACTTTGTACTTACAATTGCTCATTTTGCCTTTCTACCCACATAATTCTTCTGTTTTTTCTGGTCAAAGGAGAAACTGGAAGATTCATTTCCGTCTTCAACTTCTGACCCAGCTGCTTCCTCGTTCCTCCGCCATTGACATTTGCAATGATTCATGAGACATGCAGGGAAAATTGACGTCCTGTTTCTAGATGGAGTTTAACTGGAAACTGTAACCAGGTTTGGCCGATATGAGATACGGCAACCACCTGTCAGAGCTGATATACAGCATTCTATAATGCTGTATATCTGCTTCCAACCCGACCTGTAAGAGAAGAAAAATTATTATTATACTCCCCTATGGAGTGGGGTGGTCCGGCCCGAGGGGCGTCATTCTTCTTAATCTGGCACCTCCTATCTTCTTGCTATGCTGTCCTCCTTGTTGGTTGGTGTGGATGATGCGTCCCTGCGTCATCCACACAATCTCCCCGCCTCCTGCGCAGGCATACTTCTCTGCCCTGTTCAGGGCAGAGCAAAGTACTGTAGTGCGCAGGCGCCTGGAAAGGTTAGAGAGCTCCGGAGCCTGAGCACTACAGTACTTTTGTCTGCCCTCAACTGGGCAGAGAAGTACGCCTGCTAAGGGGCATGATGCCGGGGAGACTTATTTGGATGATGCAGGAACACGTCATCAACATGAAGCAACAAGGACGGCATAGCAAGAAATTGGGAGGCGTCGGACCAAGAAGAGTGATGCCTCTCAGGCTGGATCGCCTCTCAGGTTAGTATAATAAAAGCTATTTTTCTTGTCTTACAGGTCGGATTGGGGGCTTATATACAGCATTAGCTAGTTGGTTTTTAATCACATGTCATAGTCCTAATTGAAAAGAGAATAATTAGCTGGGTAGAAAGACAAAATGAGCAATTGCAAGTGTGCTATATAATTTGATTGCAATATATTAAGAGGATAAAAACTTTGATGAGAGCGCTTCTTTAAATCTTTATTCTTCTGCATGTGACAACGTAAATTTTTTTAAGATCTAAGAGGGTGGACCTTTCCCAGGAACCACAGTACTAGCTAAGTGGTATACCTCCTTTTTATATTTTATTTTTCAATTTTTACAAGTGTTAGGGAGCAAGCAACCCTCTGCAGGGAGAAAGTCAAAGGTACCTTAGCTCTTCCCTCTCTGGATCAGAATGATGTCCCATAGGTTGAATTTACTCATTCATGATACTAGGGCATATTTTGATGATATGACGTAAAATGGGAATATCCCAATAAAGAAGTGTAAAAAAAAAAATATTAATTACCTGAAAATTCTAAATATGTTTAATTTTACCATAACTGTTAACTCATAATATGAGAATGTTTTATGCACAGATGAAAAATAGTGTTTTTTCCAATAATATTCAGTGATGTGGAATTATTTTGCCATATTTTCATTGAGGCTCTGCGTTATGACTTACATGGAGAGTATATGCATGAATAATATGTCTGCAGAATTTTTGTCACTCATCTTCCTACAAACTATATCTCACCATGAGTCATAAAAATCATAACATTTAAAGATTTCACTGAGGAAATGTGTTCTGTGGCACCAATATAGGATGTCTGTTGTAACGTTCACTAATTTATTTCCCAAACCGTGGAGAACCGCCAGTTGAGTAGTGTGCATTTTTGCCTATGAAAAATGCTTGCTATTTTTTATTGAAATTTTTATAGGAGCAGAACATGCGTAAGCTAAATAATTTTAAGGTGAAATAGAAAGCTGGATTATGGATTAATACTTAATGGTAAGTGCTTCTACCATAATTCTAAGTGAATTTATAATAGAAAAAGTTTCGCCACCATAGTTTTATATGTTTTAGCAGCGAAAATAACTTTTGGAAGACTTTGAGGTCTAGGCAACTGGACGGTAACATATTTCCATCGATTTAAGAAATGGAACAAAAATATCAAAAATACCCCAAATAGTACTGTTTAAAAAACAGTCCTCAAGATTTCAACTGAAAGTGTGTGTATATAATATATCTGTTAATATGTTTGTGTGTATATAAAAAGAACTACACATGTGTGCGTGTAATATACATACTGTATGTGTGTGTATACAGTGGCATGTTGAAGTTGAAATAATCTCTAAAAGAGCTAAAGTTAAAGGTGACACATTTACTTTGTGTTTTAGATTAAAAAAATACATTGTAATGTTTTAAACATTACAAAAAGGAAAATGGACCGATAACAAAAGTTTTGGGCCCCCTTGAAGATTTGTGTGCTCTGATAACTTTGACTAAGTTTCAGACCTTAGTTATCTAGTTAAAGTTATGGCCAGGTGATGCAAATTTCCCAGCTTTATAAAACCCCAGCCTCCTCTAACCTTGTTCAAAAAAACTACAGCTATGGGTTCTCCTAAGCAGCTGCCTAGCACTCTGAAAATGAAAGTGGTGGAGGCCCACAAAGCAGGAGACGGCTTTAAGAAGATAGCAAAGCATTTTCAAGTTGTCCTTTCCTCAGTTTGAAATGTAATTAAGAAATGGCAGTTAACAGGAACAGTAGAGGTCAAGATAAGGTCTATGAAGACCAAGCAAAATTTCAGTCAGAGCTGCACGTAGGTTTTGCTAGAGAGGCAAATTAGAACCCCCACTTGACTGTAAAAGACCTTCAGAAAGATTTAGCAGACTCTGGAGTTGTGGTACATTGTTTTACTGTTCAGAGACATCTGCACAAATATGGCCTTCATGGAAGAGTCGTCAGATGAAAAGCTTTCCTCTGTCCTCACTGTAGAATTCAGTGTCCAAAATATGCAAAAGAACATCTAAACAAGCCTGATGCATTTTGGAAACAAGTCCTGTGGACCAATAAGGTTAAAACAGACCTCTTTGGCCATAATGATCAAAGGTATGTGTGGAGAAAAAAGGGCACAGACTTTCAGGAAAAGAACATCTCGTCAACCATTAAGCATGAGGGTGGATCAATCATGTTTTGGGGTTGAGTTGCAGCCAATGAACATAATTGAAAATCTGTGGCTAGACCTCAAAATAGCAGTGCACACTCTTGGCATTCTCTTGATGAGCTTCAAGAGGTAGTCACCTGGAATGGTCTTCCAACCATCTTGAGGAATTCCCAGAGGTGCTGAGCACTTGTTGGCCCTTTTGCCTTCACTCTGTGGTCCAGCTCACCCCAAACCATCTCGATTGTGTTCAGGTCTGGTGACTGTGGAGGCCAGGTCATCTGGCGTAGCACCCCATCACTCTCCTTGGTCAAATAGCCCTTACACAGCCTGGTAGTGTGTTTGGGGTCATTGTCCTGTTGAAAAATAAATGATGGTCCAACTAAACGCAACCGGATGGAATAGCATGCCGCTGCAAGATGCTGTGGTACCCATGCTGGTTCAGTATGCCTTCAATTTTGAATAAATCCCCAACAGTGTCACCAGCAAAGCACCCCCACACCATCACACCTCCTCCTCCTCCTCCTCCATGCTTCACGATGGGAACCAGGCATGTAGAGTCCATCCGTTCACCTTATCTCCGTCGCATAATGTCATGGTTGTTGGAACCAAAGATCTCAAATTTGGACTCATCAGAGCAAAGCACAGATTTCCTCTGGTCTAATGTCAATTCCTGGTGTTCTTTAGCCCAAACAAGTCTCTTCCGCTTGTTGCCTGTCCTTAGCAGTGGTTTCCTAGCAGCTATTTTACCATGAAGGCCTGCTGCACAAAGTCTCCTCTTAACAGTTGATGTAGAGATGTGTCTGCTCCTAGAACTCTTTGTGGCATTGACCTGGTCTCTAATCTGAGCTGCTGTTACCTGCGATTTCTGAGGCTGGTGACTCGGATAAACTTATCCTCAGAAGCAGAGGTGACTCTTGGTCTTCCTTTCCTGGGGTGGTCCTCATGTGAGCCAGTTTCTTTGTAGCGCTTCAAGGTTTTTGCCACTGCACTTGGGGACACTTTCAAAGTTTTCCCAATTTTTCAGACTGACTAACCTTCATTTCTTAAAGTAATGATGGCCACTCATTTTTCTTTACTTAGAATTTGTATTATGGCAAGAAAAAAGCAGCTAACAGTCTATTCAGTAAGACTATCAGCTGTGTATCCACCAGACTTCTGCACAACACAACTGATGGTCCCAACCCCATTTATAAGGCAAGAAATCCCACTTATTAAACCTGACAGGGCACACCTGTGAAATGAAAACCATTCCCGGTGACTACCTCTTGAAGCTCATCAAGAGAATGCCAAGAGTGTGCAAAGCGGTCAACAAAGCAAAAGGTGGTTACTTTGAAGAACCTAGAATATAAGACATAATTTCAGTTGTTTCACACTTTTGTTAAGTACTTTACGGTATATAATTCCACATGTGTTAATTCATAGCTTTGATGCTTTCAGTGTGAATGTACAATTTTCATAGTCATGAAAATACAGAAAAATCTCTAAATGAGAAGGTGTGTCCAAACTTTTGGTCTGTACTGTGTAGGGGTGTGTGTGTGTGTGTGTTTGTGTGTGTATATATATATTTATGTGTACATATCTCTATCTATCTATCTATATACATATATATACACACATCTCGCTCTCTCTGTATGTATGTGTATATATATATATATACTCGAGTCTAAGCCGAAATTTTCAGCCCATTTTTTGGGGGCTGAAAGTCCCCCTCTCGGCTTATGCTCGAGTCATACCCAGGGGTTGGCAGGGGAGGGGAATCGGGGGCTTTCTAATTATGCTCCCCTGCTCCTGGCGCGCTCCCTGCAGGTACCTGGATCCTCGGGCGCCGCAGCTTCTTCCTGTACTGATCGGTCACATGTGTTGTGAATTCTGCTCTTGGGTTCCCTCCAGTGGTTGTAGGTGGGAATGCAGTTGTCTCTGAGTCACAGTCCTGGCCAGGTGTATCTGCTAATTGCTGTTCTGACTGGGATATTTAAGTGTGCAGGATTCATTAGCCATTGCCAGTTGTCAATGTTCCTTGTGAAGTGTTGGATCACTTTCTGGCTTCTCCTGCTAGCTGCCAAATTCAGCAAAGATAAGTGTTTGTTTTTTTGTGTCTGTGGCACACTGCTGTGTGCTTGTTTTTGTTTGTATTCCTGCTCTGATTGTAGGATTCGCTGGAGTTGCAGATATACGCTCCTACATCTTTACTTAGATGTAGGAAGTTTTTGTATATACTGCTGTGGATATTTTTGAAGGGTTTTAATACTGACCGCACAGAACTCTGTCCTATCCTGTCCTATCTAGCTAGAGTGGCCTCCTGTGCTAAATCCTGTTTTTCTGCCTGTTTATGTTTTTTCCTCTCCGACTCACCGCCAATACTTGTGGGGGGCTGTCTATCCTTTGGGGATCTGCTCTGAGGCAAGATAGTATTCCTATTTCCATCTTTAGGGGTATTTAGTCCTCCGGCTGTGACAAGGTGTATAGGATTATTAGGTACACTCCACGGCTACTTCTAGTTGCGGTGTTAAGTTCAGGATTGCGGTCAGTATAGTGACCACCTTCTCCAGTGAAAGTTCTCTTGCTGCTCCAAGGTCACCGGATCATAACACACATGGTACCGCTCATTACAGTAATGAATATGAGACTCTACCTACCATAGGGGTGGAGCTGCATATTCATTATTGTAATGAGTGGTAACGGTGACCAATACAGGAAGAAGCTGCGGCACCAGGGAACCAGGGACCGCGGCGGGTGCAGGTGAGTATTATGGGGTGGGGGGAGCGCTGCGCGATAGTCACCTTTCCTCGTTCCTGTGCCACTCCGTCTTCAGCGTCTTCTGCAGTGATGCTCAGTTCAGAGGGCGCGGTGACGTGTTAGTGCGCGCCCCCTGCCTGAACGTCAGTGCAGAAGATGCTGAAGACGGAGTGGCACCGGAACGAGGAGCAGGTGAATATAGCAAGTGCCGGGGGCCTGAGCGACGAGAGGTGAGTGTGATTTGTTTTTTTTTTGTTTTTTTATTTTCTTTATCGCAGCAACAGCATATGGGGCAAGTGTCTGTATGGAGCATCTTGTGGGGCCATAATTAACTTTTGTGCAGCATTATATGGGGCAAGTGTCTATATGGAGTATCTTATGGGGCCATAATCAACGTTTGTGCAGCACTATATGGGGCAAATGTGTCTATGGAGCATCTTATGGGGCCATTATTAACCTTTATGCAGGATTATATGGGGCATATTTTAAAATGGAGCATCTTATGGGGCCTATCATAAACTTTATGGAGCATTATATGGGGCTCTTGATGATTCAGTATCAATATTCAAAAACATTTAACCTACTGATGTCTCAATTTTACTTTTATTGGGATCTATTTTTACTTTTGCCATTTACCGGTAGCTGCTGCATTTCCCACCCTAGGCTTATACTCGAGTCATTAAGTTTTCCCAGGTTTTTGTGGCAAACTTAGGGGAGTTGGCTTATACTTGGGTCGGCTTATACTCGAGTATATATGGTAGTTTATTTATAAAGATTTAAGAATAATGCAATGAATACACTGGTCGCGCCCAGCCGGCCGAATCCTATCAGCAAAGCGTTGTTCAAATCCCATACCAATTTGTTGCCGGACTGCGCCTGTCCCTGATTGGCGTGACCAATCAGTGAAGCCAGGGTCGGCTCCAAGTTTTTGAGGGCCCCGGGTGAAAGAGTCTCAGTGGGCCCCCCCCTATAACACATACCACGATTCATGATGCACAGATACATTAGAGAAATACAGCATAGTCACGTAGCATATAACACAGGCCATGTAGCATATAGCACAGCCAAGAAGACACAAAAGAGCACAGTGAGGTCAAAAATACTCTGTTGTAAAAAAAAAAAGGTAGGACTGCTCTATATGGGTATACCTTGACAATTGGTGGAGCAGCTTAGTGTACGTTTTTTTGCAAAAAAAGTATCCACTAAATACCCTGTTTTTTCCATCTTTTGACTAGCACTTGCTTTTTACTGTGATTTTTTTTTTTTTACAACAGTATTTTTGACCTCACTGTGCTCTTTTGTGTCTTCAAGTCTCTTGGTGGTGTGTGAACAGGTTCCTACAGACTTGTTCAATGTGCAAGTAGCCCATGTGTTTCTGGTTCTATGTAGCACAGCTAAGTAGCATATAGCACAGCCACGTAGCATATAGCACAGCCACGTAGCATATAGCGCAGCCCATGTAGTATATAGCACAGCCCACGTAGTATATAGCACAGCCGCCCGCAGCATATAGCACAGCCGCCCGCAGTATATAGCACAGCCGCCCGCAGTATATAGCACAGCCGCCCGCAGTATATAGCACAGCCGCCCGCAGTATATAGCACAGCCGCCCGCAGTATATAGCACAGCCGCCCGCAGTATATAGCACAGCCGCCCGCAGTATATAGCACAGCCCACGTAGTATACGGCAGTGTGGGCACCATATCTCTGTGGAAAAAAAATAGCTATATACTCACCTTCCGTCGTCCACCGAAGCTGTCCTGCTCTTCACGATGCGGTCGGCAGCTTCCATTCCCAGTGATGCATTGTTAAATTACCCAGATGACGTAGTGGTCTCGCGAGACCGCTACGTCATGTGGGTAATATTGCAATGCATCTCTTGGAACGGAAGCTGGCGAGAGCATCGTGAGGAGCGGGAAAGCTGCGGAGACGACGGAAGGTGAGAATAGCATAATTTTTTTTATTTTTTTATTTTTAACATTATATATTTTTACTATTGTTACTGCATAGGCAACTTCAATAGTAAAAAGTTGGTCCGGGATGGGGCGACACACTGGAACTGACTGGAGGGGAGTAGGGAGGGGCCATTTCGCGGCCGGACTGTGCCCGTCACTGATTATATAGATAGATAGATAGACAGATAATTTTGCCTAAAATACAAAGTAAATACGGTATGTCTTCTTTAACTTTAGGCCTTTTAGAGATCATTTTTATTTCCGACTTTATTACGCACGCACGCACGCACTCACGCATGAACTTATTGTACATGAAGTGGGAGTTACCAGTGTGATATGTAATGGTCGCTTTCTGCACTCCTGATCTTACTGCAGAGCTGTGTGATTTATACTTGACACATCTTCAGGTTCCTCTCAGTCTCCATCTCACAGGCAGGTAGGATTGCAATACAGCAGAGCTCAAGAGCTGCAATAAATGTGTTTGCATGAAGACAAAGTTCAGTTCTCCTGTTCTGTGTTAGTTACTTGTCTCACACTGGTAACTCCCCTTCATGTAAAATCAAATCTGGAGGCAGAGTTATCTTCCAGGCAACATCCTCCCCATAGCCTGGAAGAGGTCATTTACATGTAAGAAAAACATGGATTTCTCTGGAATAAGACATCAAATCGCAGATATAAATGTAACATTTTATTCAGCTTCCTTTGACCTGCATGCCCCTATAGACGGTTTAGTAGGGTTGATCCTACTGACAGATTTCCTTTAAATGATGAAAACACAGGTTATGCTTAATCCTTTCCCACAAAACTATTTATGAATCTCCTCCACTCCTCCTGCTTTATAATATGATGCCTGCAGTTTGGATACATTTTCATGGTGACCAGTTACATTTTAAACAGTGTTTGCAAATAGATTGTGTTTATTAATAATGTAGCTAGAACTTTTTATACATTTTTTATAGCGCCATTTATTCTATGGCGCTTTACATGTGAAAAAGGGGTAAGTATAGACAAATACCATAAACATGAGAAAAAAACAAGGAACTAACAGGTACAGAAGTAGAGAGAACCCTGCCGCGAAGGCTCACAGTCTGCAGGGGATGGGTGAGGATACAGTAGGAGAGGGTAGAGCTGGTTGTGCGGCAGTTCAGTAGGTTGAGGATCACTGCAGGCTGTAGGCTTGTCGGAAGAGGTGAGTCTTCAGGTTCTTTTTGAAGGTTTCCATGGTAGGCGAGAGTCTGATGTGTTGGGGTAGAGAGTTCCAGAGTAGGGGGGAAGCACGAGAGAAGTTTTGGATGTTATGGGAAGAAGAGATAAGAGGGAAGTGGAGAAGGAGATCTTGCGAGGATCGAAGGTTGCATGTAGGTAAGTACCCGGAGATCATGTCACAGATGTATGGAGGAGACAGGGCGTGGATAGCTTTGTATGTCATAGCATTTTGAACTGGAGTCTCTGGACGATAGGAAGCAGTGAAGGGCTTGGCATAGGGGAGAGACTGGGGAATAGCAGGGAGACGGTTAGATTAGTCGGGCAAGAGTGTGTAGGATGGATTGGAGTAGTGCTAGAGGGGAGGCAAGAGAGTAGGAGGTTGCAGTAGTCAAGGCGGGAGATACGGGCATGCACTAGTATTTTTGTGGTTTAATGGTCAAGGAATGCGCAGATCCAGGAAATATTTTTGAGTTTGAGATGACAGGAGGAGGCAAGGGCTTAATATACAAAAATGGGATTCACCGTTACTCAACCCACCAAATGTCCAATTGTGTAGCCTCTGCTTGTATTGCCTAGACACAAAAGCAAAATAATTTTGGCAAGTCAGCAAACCACATGGTAAGAGAAGATCTGTTGTCTAAAAGTTAGTGAGCACAACGTGTTTGACTTTATAGCAAACTAGTAAGTTTTTAGTTTTAAGTCATTGCAACCTGGTACTTAAATGACCTTGGACATATAGATACGTCATAACACCTCGACCACAGTTACGTTGATTGCATTAAAATTCGGCTGCCATCTTACCTCAGACCACATGCAGTAGTCGTCCTGGGGGGTGGTGATGCCTCCCTGCGATTACAATCACTGTGATTGCCTGAAATGCTGCGATTGACAGCTAATCAGATTGACTGAAACACTAATGTCCAGCCAATGATCGGTAACTGTAAGAGCACGGATCATAGGCTGGTAGCAATGCCAGGATTACCAGGGCCAGATCTGATTGGTGCTATTGACGAGTACATCAATCGCACCTATCAAAGTGCATAGACGCGGTGTGATATGGCAGTGACCGCCCTGTACTTTCTCATTCTAGTTGTGGATTTGTACAGGGCGGTCACTCTGTCCCTCTGTGTCCCATGCTGGGCCTTGTGCCTGCTGCTGCCTGTGCTCCAGAAAAGAACAACCAAGAGTTCTTGATCCTTGCCTGATCTTTCCTAATCTACACCAATCCTCCTCTACTCCCTTTCTCACCTTTCCCCTCTCGCCGCCTCCCTATGCCCCTCTTCCTCCACCAAGAGCCTGATCCATGATCAGTACCTGATCACTCGATTTTTGGCAGTTTTTTCTTTTTCGTGCAGCCGCTAAGCGTTGATCAATAACGCATATCACTGATCATTGTCCGTACTCGCTGTTTTCCAGGACTTTTTTGTCCGTGTCCATTCCCCTCCCTTTGCACCACCTCTACGTGTGCGTCTTGCAGCCACCGAGCGTTACTAAATAACGCAAATCACTGATCCGCATTAGTGCTCGCTGTTTTTCACAAGTTTTTTTTTTCACTTACCTTTTTTCTCCCTCCCTTCCCCTTTGCACCACTCCGTGTGAGTCCTACACAGCCACTAAGCTGCTGATCAGACGTACATACTGATTATCACCTTTGCTCTTTTAGCAAGGACTTTTGTTTTCCGTGTCTATTTTATTTTTTTGTGTGGTTTTAAGCACCTTGAGGGGTGCAGTTTTTTGGAATGGTGTCAACTTTTGGTTATTTGCTGTTATATAGACTCCTCAGAGTCACTTTAAATTTGATGTGGTCCCTAAAAAAATAAATAAAATTAAATAAAAAAAAAAAAAAGGCTTTTGTTGGAAATATGAGAAATCGCTGGTCAACTTTTAACCCTTATAACTTCCTAACAAAAACATTTTGTTTTAAAAATGTTGATGTAAAGTGTGAAATGTTATTTATTAACTATTTTACTAGCATGATTCTTTGATCTAAGGGCATAAGAATTCAAAGTTTGAAAGTTGCTAAATTTTCAAAATTTTTGCCAAATTTCCATTTTTTTCACAAATAAATGCAAGTCATATCGAAAAAATGTTAACATTATCATGAAGTACAATATGTCACAAACACAATCAGAATCAATGGGATCCGTTGAAGTGTTCTAGAGTTAATACCTCATAAAGTGGCACTAGTCAAAATTGAAAAATTTGGCCTGGTCATGAAGGTATAAACAGCCTTGGGGTGGGGGTGAAGGGGTTAAACTCAGATCAGGGTTGTTTTATCAGTGTATGATCATGGTGTGATCCGGTTCTCTTGGATGAGGTGAACATGGAGAAAAAAGTCTCCATCTTCTGTCATGTACACTGAGCAGTTGACATAGGGTGTGTTTGCAAGGGTTAATTTATCTACTCTAAAGGCCCCTTCACATTAAGCGACGCTGCAGCGATACCGACAATGATCCGGATCGCTGCAGCGTCGCTGTTTGGTCGCTGGAGAGCTGTCACACAGACAGCTCTCCAGCGACCAACTATCCCGAGGTCCCCGGTAACCAGGGTAAACATCGGGTAACTAAGCGCAGGGCCGCGCTTAGTAACCCGATGTTTACCCTGGTTACCATGCTAAAAGTAAAAAAAAAACACTAGATACTTACCTACCGCTGTCTGTCCTCCAGCGCTGCGCTCTGCTTCTCTGCTCTCCTCCTGTACTGGCTGTGAGCCGGAAAGCAGAGCGGTGACATCACCGCTCTGCTTTCCGGCTCACAGCCAGTACAGGAGGAGTGCAGAGCACAGCGCTGGAGGACAGACGGCTGTAGGTAAGTATCTAGTGTTTGTTTTTTTTTACTTTTAGCATGGTAACCAGGGTAAACATCGGGTTACTAAGCGCGGCCCTGCGCTTAGTTACCCGATGTTTACCCTGGTTACCAGTGAAGACATCGCTGGATCGGTGTCACACACGCCGATCCAGCGATGTCAGCAGGAGTCCAGCGACGAAATAAAGTTCTGGACTTTATTCAGCGACCAACGATCTCCCAGCAGGGGCCTGATCGTTGGTCACTGTCACGCATAACGATTTCATTAACGATATCGTTGCTACGTCACAAATAGCAACGATATCGTTAACAATATCGTTATGTGTGAAGGTACCTTAACTCCATTCAACACTCAACCTCTGTTCTAGACTGTAATGTGACCATAAGTCACACCCTGATACAGTCCACACACCCCGGCTACCAACACGCTGCCATCACTCATCAAACACACTTGTGATGAGTCCCTGAAATATGCTCCTGTCAGACACTCAAAAAAGACCACACACTCTCTGAAAGGCTATGGATTCTTTAGAGAATACAAAGATCAAACTTATTAAAGGTTTAAGCTTTAATATAAAACTACAGCGCTTACAATAAAATATATAACAAGATACAAATAGAACGACACACAAATATGCAAAACAGTTATAAAATAAAAAGGGAGAAGTAACAGAAAATACCAAGTTGTTATTCTGTTTCCTTGAGGGAAGGGGAAAACCACCCTCCTCCACATAGTAATTAGGGAATATCCAGCTTGGCTACAATCACTATCAGCCCACATTTTGAAACTTGCCTTAATATTCTAGGTAACCCGCTATGGTTCTGAGTTCCTACAATATGAGTAAGCAGAGGTTATGTCCTTTGTGTAGAGGCAGTCAGGTGAATGCAGACTTAACTAGTTATTTTACTGATATTGTAGTTTCCCTTATATTCTCCATTCTTTCAGTCCATGGAAATTGGACTGCTCTCAGATATCAACAGAGTGCAGTCCGACAGTTTTCACAGTCATTGACTTGTATGACCGAGTGCGATCCGAATATCAGATCAAACTCCGGCATTCTGCAGGTAGTTTTTTCTCCTTGGACTGGCTTGATCCAAGGCAAAAATCTGACGTGTGAACGGCCCCATAAAATAACAATGGTCCAAGTGTGAGCCGATATTTTGTTGGACAAAACATACAGCCAGGTGCGCGAACACTTAGGTTGGCAATTACTTGTTCGGCAATAAGATGGAGATACCAGCTTACTGCTTGAAAACACAAGTACTGTATGCACATTTCTTTATGCTGTTCTCCTAAATTACCATAACTTTTTCTTGTGGCAACTGTTGCCTTGTGGCAATACATACAATTGAAAAAATCGAGGTTGTGAATTAGTCAGTGTGCTCCTGCCACATGTGCCATATTGTTGATGCTTGTAGTTAATAGCGGGCATGTCCTCGAAAGATCTTCCCTAAACCGTTTCAGCTGCAGTTATGTTTTTATTCTATTTTATGTTCCTAACAAAATTACTTTTCCATAGTGTAGGACGTTGACATTTTAAGTAACAAGAGAATCATTGCATCTCCTTATGTGCAAATATCAAGCTACTGGCTTCTCTCCATTAATAAAATACCTGCAAAAATATTTATTGGGTGAGTAACGCGACAGCTGCTTACTCAGAAACTGTTGTTTTGTAAAGCCATTGAATGACGCCCATAGATGTCTTCTTTCATACGCAGGATAATAGTTTGTCAATAGCTTATATTTGTTATTTGACATTTAAATCATTAAACCCACTTTCTTTCTTTTTTCTTAATATTTTAAGGTCTTCTCACTTTGAATAAGGCATCGTACACACCTGTGTTATGGTTTCTGTTTTATTATGGAAACCATGATACTGTGTCATATTTGTTTGATGATGGTCACCTCTGGGGTTCTATGAACTTATAGTTCTCATTGACTTACAATGAGATCTGTTGAGTCCTGATGAGGTATCCAGGAAGTCCAGGCCTGTGAAAAGTTGTCCTGCAACAGTTAGGCCAGTCTCACACGTCCAGATATTTCCGGTACCAGAAGAAACGGTCCCGGAGCTGTCCGTGTGTGCACGTAGGCCATCTCTGTGTTATCCGTGTGCTATCCATGTGTCCGTATTTATCGTCCGTGTATTGAAACAATTTGTTTCACTTTTAACCCTATGACTTTAAAAAAAGCACACGGACGTCATCCGTGTGCGGTACGTGTTTACACACACCCATTGACTTTAATGGGTCTGTGTGATCCGTGCGCTCTCACGAACACTGACATGTCTCCGTGTTTTGCACATGGATACACGGTCCATGAAAACACACTGACATCTGCAGAGACACATTTATTTTAATGTGTCTACGTGTGTCAGTGTCTTCGGTACGTGAGGAAACTGTCACCACATGTACCGGAGCCACTGACGTGTGAAACCGGCCTTAGAGCTGTTGTATACCTGCAAATAAAGTGTCGGCAAGGAGTGCCGAACGTTGATACATGTAAAAGAACAAAACAGAAAGCGCTCCTAGGGCAGTATACAAGGGGTCCGTGGAGAGATGTGAGCTAAAGCGCTCACCTTCTGACATAGTGCAATTCAGGCACAACGCTGTAGATTGCATGAGAGATATCCCTTTATTAGGTGGCAGCATAATCCTGAACTTGCCGATGCTGGGACTGTAAGGCTGCTTTTACACTTGCCATATTTTTGCAGGCCGTTTTAGCGGCCCCAATAAATTTCAATGGGGGCCGCATAAATGGGCCTCTAAAAATCATAGGAGTGCCATATGGCCGCGAAGGCCGTATTTACGGCTGTGAACAATATCGAGCTTGCTCGATAGTTTTCATGGCTTTAGAACACTGCCCCCATTGTAAATCAATGGGGCTGCAAAAACAACGTAAGGTTGTTTTTGTGGTGCGCCTTGACTTCCTGTTTTGCGGACCACTTTTTTTTCCCAATACTTTTCCTATAGTATTGGGAACCTGAAAAACGTTGATATGCAAGTTTTTTGCCGTCTGATATTGTGGCAGACCTTGAAAATTGCGGCAAAAAAAAAAAGGCAAGTGTAAAACAAGCCTAAGAAAGACCAAGAGAAAAAAGCAGCGCTGCCACAGGGACAAAGAAGAGAATCCAGGGTATGAATGAATGCTAATGCTCTACACGTTTCAGAGCCATTCAAGCTCCTTCAGTTGTATCATGTGTTGATACATGAGACTGATCGCTGTTCGTTGTCTACTTTAATTTCCATTTTGTTGATCCACCATGTAAGATGACCTTTAGAGCTCATGCAGATGATCATATTTTTGGTTTGGTCTAAGAGCCATCCGACAAAACATCAGATCGCACTCGGATCAATCTTACTTTATGGGGCCATGCACATGTCCAATCACAGCATGCCCGATTTGCATCCGGTATTCATATCTCACTTGGCCATGCAAGTCAATGAGTTTGTGTAAAAAAATAAAAATAAATAAATAAATGATTAAAATCGCACTGCACTGGGATGACATCTTCAGCGCATTTGAGAAAATCAGATCACACTATGATCAAACTCTGATCAGAATATGATCAGAGTGTGATTAGCATAATCTCTCGGATGAGCGAAAATACGCGATTGTGACCCTGGCCTTAGAGAGTCACAGGCTGGAGATGGCTGATGTAGGATACCTACCCAAGTGGTGCCTTTAGGAAAGTAGAGAAGATTTTGACTATTCGGCTCAGTCTGTTAATGTGTGACCCGGCTTACTGTTCCAATTTTGATCATTAGTATAATTTGTTAAATACTAAACAGGGGTTGTATGAGACATTGTAATGATTAACCTTGTGCGAAAACACTGCAGATACAGGGAATGGTTTGGCATTTTAATAAGGAGATCCACCACATGGAACCATGTAAACAATCTACGTTTATTAGTTTCTCAAATCGTATAAAACTTGTATCGTTATGCAGAAGATGATTTGCTTGTGACCATTTTTATGTTATTGTGGACATTCTTGACAAGTTTAATTATTGTTAGTGTCTTAACGGGAATCTCTCTCCAGGTTTTTGTTACCATATCTGAGAGCAGTATGATGTAGAGGCAAAGACCCTAATTACATCGATGTACATTACTGGACTGCTTGTTGATTTTTTTTTTTTGTTGCTTTAAACCAGTTTTATCTGTTGCAGAACTAGCAGTTTTCTGAATTCTGAGCTCTGTACACACCACTGATTGGCAGCTTTCTGCCTATGCACAGTCTGCACGGAAAGCTGCCAATCAGTGGAGGGGGTGGGGTTATACAGAGCTCATGAATATGGAGGACTACCTGGAAACAGGTTTAATAGTCCTCTAATGATGATGGATTTCCTTTAAGATAGTTTAAAAATGCAACAATATTTGTGGTGAACATGTATCATACACACTCATAAAAGCCCCTAAGGTGCCCTTGGCTTACTTTTGGTCTTTATATAGTTAAATAATGTCTGACATATGCAATTGTATGCCTGAACAGTTGCATATCTGTCGCACGTGTTTAGGATATCATTTATTACTGATCCTCACAAACCTCCCCAACAAGTGTTCCATTAATTTACAGCCCCAATATCCATTAAATGACTGTCGAGTCCTCCAATTGTGGCAGGGCTGGACAACTAACTGAAGTGTATGGACACCACCCAACTTTCCCTCAATAGATGATGAAGTAAAGAAGGATCTGGCCGTTGGGATTTCCACGACTGATTTTTATTGTTTTCATGGGTGACTGAGAACTGTATGGGGAAGTCTGGAGAGATACTATAGCTGTCTCCCAAACAACTGTTCAGATGATGACTCTCATATTTTTGGCCAGTATTACCCTTAAGTTGGCCATACACATTAGATACAAGTATG
The DNA here is from genome assembly GCF_032444005.1 of Ranitomeya imitator. Classification (NCBI taxonomy): domain Eukaryota; kingdom Metazoa; phylum Chordata; class Amphibia; order Anura; family Dendrobatidae; genus Ranitomeya; species Ranitomeya imitator. The sequence goes on along the minus strand of NC_091282.1, from coordinate 105,150,909 downwards.
CCGATGACTGAGCAGCCATTGAATGGACAGTTGTCTACTGAACGATCATGTCCGACAAAGCCACTCACATTTTATTTTATATTACCGGATCCATTATAGCTGTTCAAACCATCAATATGTGGTCCATTACACTGGGCAAAGAACAATCAATCTTTTTGAGAAAGCTTTTTTGTGGATCAATGTCCATTTGCCAAATTTTTCTTATAAATATCCGATTTAGTTTCAGAATATGACAGTCTGCCATTGGGTGGCTCAATCAATCTTTCATTGTTAAATTTCAGAGATGAACATTGTTGCCTGAAATCTTCAATTTTTATCAACTTTGGACTAAATTGTGTTGGACATTTTTAATGGTAATATTTGTTGATTAAATGAATGGGCAAAGACACTATGAATACAGCAGTGGAGAGGTCTGGAATTGCCCACCCTCCTAAGGCTATGTGCACACGTTCAGGATTTGTCACATTTTTTTTCCGCGTTTTTCCCCCTATAAAAACGGTTAAAAAATGCATACATATGTGGTAAAAAACGCAGCATGTTCATTAATTTTGTGGATCCGCAAATCCGCAATAACAATCCGCAAAGACAATGTGCAAAAAAATAAAAATAAAATAATATATATATATATATATATATATATATATATACTTACATACATATGCAATTTTTTCATATTATGATCTCTATTACCAAATGGGAAAATTTTTTTAAAATTGCAATATTTACACTCGCCTCAGTTATACTTATTCTCCTTTGTGACAGTTTTCAGCAGGCTCATTATCATCAGAGGCAGAATTACAATAACAGGTGATGCCTACTTACATGGCTGATAGCACCAGGATCCACCAAATACAATGGGTAATGTCACAGCTGACCCTGCTCCCTTTTCTTTTACAATGACTCTTGCACAGGCTCGATAGATACTTCAGTACAAAACATAGGTTCAGAGTCAAACCATTGTGGCTATATACATATGTTGTTTCCCGAAACATTGGAATATTCGAGCCTCAAAAAGCGTCAATGGCCATAGTTAGAATTGCAATATTTTTATCCTTTTTTTAACATTTTTTTTCATGCAGATTGTGATATCTACTAAAAAAAACTGCCAAAAATATTATAAAAATACAATTCACACATAATCTGATTCCTATTAAGAGCCAATTTGTAGCCACATAGTGTTTTGTAGATAACGTTGGTGTAAAATACATCACATCTAATCCTGTAGATAAGTTGTCTTGATGCAGGGCCTTATCTATCTTGATGCTCTACTGGTCTATATCCTGTTAACTGTTTTGTATTTTCCATCAACAAGTGAAAATTTAACCTCCAGCCTGACAACTAGAATCGCAGACATGTCCACAAGCACCGAGATCCACGAGACTAATGACAATAACACACACCAAAGACCTGTGAGATTTTCTTCATTGTCATCCATACCTTAGCCCACCTTTATTTCCCTCAAAGATTGCTCCATTTCTAATGGCCCAAGCACATGTAGAGCGGAAAATGTGAATGGGTCATTTACAGAATGTATTGATGGACAAAAAAACATGTCCTATCAAAGTATCCTCCGCTACAAGCTGCACCTACCGGTATATACACTAATATAACAGTACCAATCCACAATGTAGTGGAAAATGTCCTTGAGTTTACATTTCTTGTAAAGCGTATATACCATATCTAAAACTATAGGACATAAATTATTCGTACAGGAACCACTTAGAAAAAATGAAAAAGTATCTAGCTCATGCTCAATCATTTTGTCAGGCACAGGATTTTTTTTTTAAATATTGATAAGCTGTTCAAAATGGAATATTAGAACACCAGAAGGATTTGGGACCTTGAGGCCTAAAGCAAAATGTTTGGAATATTGTATTCTGCAAAATAATTATTATTTTTTTATTCTTCCAGAGAACATGTCACCAGGGAAAGTAGGCCAGTTTTTGCTCTTATTTTATTCCCCACGCTCTCTTGAGTATTCCTTTTTTTTTCTGCCGTACGGTTCTAGAGAGATGTTTTTTGTGTAGCGCTAATTTTTTTTGAGGGACTGGTCACAGGATTTTCTGAGGACATATATTTAGGCTGTTCTGCATTAATACCCTGTGAGCTACACTCCCTTGGTAAAGACCATAAAGGTTAGCACTAAATTGAAGGGCCAATATCTCTGAAACTGTGTGGTGGATTTAACCAAAACAAAAAAATGGAATACTCCGGGGCAGTGAAAAGAAAATAAGAGCGAAAACTGGCCACTTTTGACCTAGTGACCTGTCCTCCTTAAGATAGTCATACTCATTAGATGTATGTTGCCCAAACGCGCCCATTTTGGTGGGCTGGCCAGGCATCTAGCGGCAGCCTTGACTTTCTACCAATGGCCGTTGTTCATGAAAACATAATTAAATTGCTGGATTTAAAGGCTTTTGTTCTCAGTGGCAATATACCCTCGCCACAGGCGTCTCACTGCTGCCTACTCCCTTCTCCCCATGTGGAACTAAAGGTACCGTCACACTAGACGATATCGCTAGCGATCCGTGACGTTGCAGCGTCCTCGCTAGCGATATCGTCCAGTGTGACAGGCAGCAGCGATCAGGCCCCTGCTGTGCTGTCGCTGGTCGGGGAAGAAAGTCCAGAACTTTATTTGGTCGCTGGACTCCCCGTAGACATCGCTGAATCGGCGTGTGTGACACCGATTCAGCGATGTCTTCACTGGTAACCAGGGTAAACATCGGGTAACTAAGCGCAGGGCCGCGCTTAGTAACCCGATGTTTACCCTGGTTACCATCCTAAAAGTAAAAAAAACAAACACTACATACTTACCTACAGCCGTCTGTCCTCCAGCGCTGTGCTCTGCACTCCTCCTGCTCTGGCTGTGAGCGTCGGTCAGCCGGAAAGCAGAGCGGTGACGTCACCGCTCTGCTTTCCGGCCGCTGTGCTCACACAGACAGTACAGGAGGAGAGCAGAGCACAGCGCTGGAGGACAGACGGCTGTAGGTAAGTATGTACTGTTTGTTTTTTTTACTTTTAGGATGGTAACCAGGGTAAACATCGGGTTACTAAGCGCGGCCCTGCGCTTAGTTACCCGATGTTTACCCTGGTTACCGGCATTGTTGGTCGCTGGAGAGCGGTCTGTGTGACCGCTCTCCAGCGACCAAACAGCGACGCTGCAGCGATCCGGATCGTTGTCGATATCGCTGCAGCGTCGCTAAGTGTGACGGTACCTTAAGCTGATGGCTTTTGGAAAGAATGGGATGGATAGCTGTTGGCTGTGTAAAATGTGTGACCACCTTAATCTTTCATAAATGGCTAGATAAGCTGTCTGTTTGTCTGTATCTATCTATTTATCAATCGCAAGAGGAGGTGAGGTCAAAAATTCCTGATTTGAAAGGTGCAACAAGTCTCCCATATCCACAGGCACTCCATTCATATGTATGAGTGGCAGATAGCTGAGTGTAGGACACAACCAATAAAGTGGATGTTCATATGCAAGTCTCGAGACCACCAACGTAATCAAACAGGGTTTTGAGTCACCTGTTCTTGTAGTGGTGCCAGGGATGGACCTCCATCAATTAGATATTTATCCGGTGTCAACCCATTTAAGTCTGACACTCTGTTCTTAGATAGCAGGTTCAATCAGTATTTTTTTACTTAAACATAATTGCTTTGTATGCATAAATTTAAATTAATTTTTTTTGTCTAACATCTAATACCATTTTGATTCTCTTTAAGAACAATACCAATAATAAGACAGACTAAACCAGTTGGTGGCAGTGAGCACGAGAGCGAGCAGAGCAGTGGCATCCAACGGAGCGCTGCGATCATTGGCCTGGAAAATTAATTGAGGCTGCCAAAAAGGGGTTAATAACAAATTAATTTCCCTCAATTGTGTCTCTGTACTTTGATTTACAGACCACAACCCAGAATCTTGGAACTGTTGAAAATTGAAAACACAAAATATCAAAATATATTAGAGATGTGCACAAGTTTCTATTCTACAATCATTACGCTTTATTCACATAAAACCGGAAATCTTCTTTAAACAGTCTGTTGTTGAAAAATGTAAAGCAGTTCTTTTTATCAGTTGAGTAATCCTGTGAATTTGGCCAGAAACCCGCAGGGTAAGGACTTGGTGAGTTTCCAATTTACAGCTGCCAATCATATATTAACTTTGTTAGTGTAATGTAAGTTAGACTAATGAAAAAACAATATTTAATTGGTTTCCATGGTCTGCGACCTAGATGGCCCTGAATAGCGGAGTATCGTTGAGCAGATCTTACTGTAGTGTCGTTATGAAATAGTAGCAGAAGCCCCGCTTACCGCGATTTCTCTTGGTCTGTGTGTGTTTGATACAACTTATTTGCCTTACTGTCACATGCTAAACACATGCAAACACTAAATCCTGGAGAAGGACCGGGCAGGCTATAAACCAAGTTGAATTTTAACTTTGGATGTTTCTTAGATATCGGAGCATTCTTGCCTTTCATGGTAACATGGACAGGTCTTCAAGAATTTCCCTACGCTCTGTAAATCACATAAACCACCAGCTCAGCCTCGATTTTAATTTTGGGATTCAAAACTGGAAACAAAAGCGTAGAAGAGAGAAAAGATCTGGGAAGTTAAGTTTGTTTGTTTGCGGAAGACCTGTAGGTCACTCAGCATGTTGTCTCATTAGGTAGAGAAATGAAAGGTTCATTCACTCTTTATCTTTTCCACATTGCTTTATATTTCCGTCCCTTCTTTTAGGTTTGTGATAAGTGGATATCTGAATACTTTAGCTTCCGGCTCTTTTGAGACTTTACCAATGAGCTCCATTGATAACGTATACACATACACCTGGTTTGAAGAAGTCTGTTGCGATATACAATACAGTGTGTTCAGTATGGATCTGAGGTTTCTTGTGCTCACCGGAGGAAATTATTCTGAGGCCCTAACAAGGCTGAATTTAGAAGGGAGAAGGTGAACGTTTTTTTGGTAATGTGCCTTTTATGAAGTAGATTAATTCAATAAGTGAAGGCTGATAATAATTAATAATTAATTAATCTATTGGCTACCAGGCATTTATTTTGGTCGATGTGCTACTGCAACGGGTCCTGATGCCATCCAATGACTGTGTTCTGCAATATTTTTTTGTGGCCTGAGATAATGAAGGGTTCTGGAGTCTAAATGTATTTAGGGGACTGGGACTGGATGTCTGCTCTAGGATCTTAATTTAGAGGTTGGTCTGAGGTCCAGATTTATTTTGGAATTTGATCCAAGTTCTGATTTTATTGGCGAAGTCTGGTGTCTGAATTTTATTTAAAGGAGGTGTTTGGTCTGCTGTTTGAATTCATTTGCTATGGAGTATGAGAATAGCGTGCAGAAGCAAGGGGAAAAAGATATCAAGGTGGTAAACTCCTTAGCCATTAGAAGAAGTTTGTCAGGAACACCGCACTACACCTGTTAAAGGGAACCTGTCACCTGAATTTGGCGGGACTGGTTTTGGGTCATATGGGCGGAGTTTTCAGGTGTTTGATTCACCCTTTCCTTACCCGCTGGCTGCATGCTGGCTGCAATATTGGATTGAAGTTCATTCTCTGTCCTCCATCGTACATGCCTGCACAAGGCAAGATTGCTTTGCACAGGCGTGTACTATGGAGGACAGAGAATGAACTTCAATCCAATATTGCGGCCAGCATGCAGCCAGCGGGTAAGGAAAGGGTGAATCAAACACCTGAAAACTCCGCCCATATGACCCAAAACCAGTCCCACCAAATTCAGGTGACAGAGTCCCTTTAACTGAGCCAGTGCGGGTGTTCTGAATAACCAAACTGTGCCCAAAGATACCTGTGGAGCAGGGCAACAGCAATGAAGATGCATGCTTCAGACAAACAGGACCTGAAGCACGTGACTTCTGGGGGCATGGCCTAACTCAGGAGAGCTAGGAGGTGAAGGAAAACTCCTAGAAAGATAACTACGGGACAAAGTTAGAAAGGGGCAAATAATTGTCCTCCCTAGTAGGAAAAAAAAGAAGTATGACCGAGCACATGGTGGCAGTCTGCACCATTATAGTCAATGGCCCCCCTAAGCAAATGCGGCAGCTGCATTGTCAATGTGATGTCGGCACCGCAGCTAATATCTGACACCAGGAGCAGTGCTAGAGAATCAGCCCTGGACCTGGGGATGGATGGTAAAGAGCAGTTTGTTACTTTATAACAAACTGAAGCTGGGGGTTAAGATTTTCTGACCGAGGACACCACTTTTTATCTGGCAAAGTTGCTTCACCAATGTTCCCAAAATACAATGGTATAGGGGTCTACTCTTCTGACAAGAGGAAAAGCTGGCCACATAAACAGGGTAATTATGAAACTGAGAAAAGACATGACGTAGAGAAAAATAAAAGTGGAAACGTGACAAAACAAGCAGAGAATTAGAACCACAAGCCAAAGCCTGGGAAGTGGGGAAGATCCCATGTCCTAGTGAGTTAAAAAAAAAAAAAGAAAAGCCTGCAATTTTTCAAGTCCGGTTCAATTACCAAGTGCGTAAATAAAGGCAAATATGGGGTTTAAAAGATTCCCAAAAACTGGTGCGCTGCTTTGAATTACGGTATAATTTTCTGAGTTCTCCGTTTCCTATTTAGGTGCTTATAGGTCAATACTACAGCCTGTGGCAGCCTTCAACGAAATCCATGTGATAAGTCGAAATAGCCGGGCACTTAGTACTGCTGCACCTGTTGCCCAAGCCTTAAGTTTATCCCATGTGAAAAGCTGGATTAAATCCAGAAAGTGACTGGAATTAGGTCACCAAAGAGAAGATGCTCTTATCGGCCCCTCTTCTAAAAGAGCTGTGGTGTTTGTTGTCATCTTACTGTCATTAGTGGTGTAACTCTGTATGCTTAAGCCCACAAAGACCTTCTCTCTGTCCTTTTCTATATGGCTTAAACTAAGCTCTGATGTAACCCTTCTTTAAAAAGAGATGACACTCTTCTATTTACTGTTGTATACAGAGATGCCTGTGAATAGGAATCTGACAAATCCCGTGTAGCTTAGACCTGACAAAGCACTTCTTTATGAAAGGATAGAAACTAAAAAACTTTTTTTTTTTTAAATATATTTATATAGTGCCAACAGACACCGTGAATCAGTCATTAGCATTGTTCTGTTGCAATGCTGGGGCCTTCAATCCAGTTCTGCTCTGACCATCGTATGCAAATAACTCAGAATTCTTCAAATAATTTATGTGGCATATGCTTATTTTAATGTGTAAAAGCATGAATTAAAGAGCGCGGCTAAGGAGAACAAAAGGCACAGGAGTGGCTATAGACTGTGGCTGTGCAGCAGCATTGTGTTGACAGGCAATGTTCAAACTACATCCATTACTGAGAAAGTTAATACAAATGTATTTCTAAAGCACCAATATATTCCACAGCACTTTACAAATCGGAGAGGACATGTACAAACGAAACAGGACATTGCAGAGTAACACAGTTCAGCAAATACCAAGGAGTGTGGGATCTACTCACAATCTCAAAATCTATGAAGAATTGGGGTAATAAAAAAATGGTAAAATGTGCTTGTCGTGTATGGTGCAGCCATCTTTATAGTAAACTAGCTGAAGAGCCTGGCGTTGCCTGGGCATAGTAAATATCTGTGGTTAGTTATAGCACCTCACTTCTCTTATTTTCCCATCACGCCTCTCATTTTCCCCATCACATCTTTCATTTTCCCTTTCACACCTCTCATTTTCTCCCTTACACCTCTCATTTTCTCCATTACACCTCTCATTTTCCCCCTCACTCCTCTCATTCCCCCCTAACACTTGTCATTTTGACCTCACATCTGTCATTTTCCGATCACTCCACTATTTTCCCTCACTCCTCTCATTTTGCACTCGCACCTTTTCATTTTCACCTCACACCTCTCACCTCTCATTTTCACCTCAGTATATACATGTTTGTCATCTCCCTTATATATAGTATACACCTGTATGTCATCTCCTGTATATAGTATATACCTGCTGTGTCATCTCCCCTGTATATAGTATATACCTATACGTCATCTCCTCCTATATATAGTATATACCTGTATGTCATCTCCTTCTGTCCTGTGTATATAGTATGTACCTGTGTCATCTTCTCCTGTATATAGTATATACCTGTATGTCATCTCCTCCTATATATAGCATATACCTGTATGTCATCTCCTCCTGTGTATAGTATATACCTGTGTCATCTCTCCTGTATATAGTATATACCTGTGTCATCTCCCCTGTACATAGTATATATCTGTATGTAATTTCCTCCTGTAGTAGACCTCGTTCACACGTTATTTGGTCAGTATTTTTACCTCCGTATTTGTAAGCTAAATTGGCAGCCTGATAAATCCCCAGCCAACAGGAAGCCCTCCCCCCTGGCAGTATATATTAGCTCACACATATACATAATAGACAGGTCATGTGACTGACAGCTGCCAGATTTCCTATATGGTACATTTGTTGCTCTTGTAGTTTGTCTGCTTATTAATCAGATTTTTATTTTTGAAGGCTAATACCAGACTTGTGTGTGTTTTAGGGCGAGTTTCGTGTGTCAAGTTGTGTGTGTTGAGTTGCGTGTGGCGACATGCATGTAGGGACTTTTGTGAGATGAGTTGTGTGGCGACATGCGTGTAGCAACTTTTTGTGTGTTGAGTTGCATGTGACAGGTTAGTGTAGCAAGTTGTGTGCAGCAAGTTTTGCGCATGGCGAGTTTTGCGCGTGGCGAGTTTTATGTGTGGTGCCTTTTGAGTATGTGCAAGTTTTGTGTGAGGCAACTTTTGCATGTGTTGCAACTTTTGTGCATGTGGCAATTTTTCCGCGGGTGCAAGTTTTGCGTGTGGCGAGTGTTCCCATGAGGTGAGTTTTGCACGTGTGGCGAGTTTTGCGTGAGCCTAGTTTTGCATATGGCGAGTTTTGCGCGTGGCGAGTTTTGAGCTGCGACTTTTGTGTTTCGACTTTTATGTGGCGAGGTTGGTGTATGTGTGGTGAAATGTGTGCGGAGGGTGATCTGTGTTCAAGCACGAAGTAGTGTGTGGCGCATTTTGTGTGTGTGTTCATATCCCAGTGTGTGGTGAGTATACCATGTCGGGGCCCCACCTTAGCAACTGTACGGTATATACTCTTTGGCGCCATCGCTCTCATTCTTTAAGTCCCCTTGTTCACATCTGGCAGCTGTCAATTTGCCTCCTACACTTTTCCTTTCATTTTTTCCCATTATGTAGATAGGGGCAAAATTGTTTGGTGAATTGGAAAGCGCGGGGTTAAAATTTCACCTCACAACATAGCCTTTGACGCTCTCGGGGTCCAGACGTGTGACTGTGCAAAATTTTGTGGCTGTAGCTGCGACGGTGCAGATGCCAATCCCGGACACACACACACACACACACACACACACACACACACACACACACACACACACACACACACACACACACACACACACACACACACACACACACACACATTCAGCTTTATATATTAGATAGGGGTATTCGTATAACTCATCAATTGGTCACCAGTCAGTATTTGTATACAATAAGTAAAGTGCTGTGGAATATGATGGCGCTGTATGAGAAATAATAATAGATACAAAGTGCTATTGAATGCAAAGAGAATGTAGAAACAGATACGAGGGACCAGATTCTATGGAAACTTTACTAAGGAGGAACAGGAAATGGTTAGATTAGTGAGGTGTGGTGATAGGTCAGTCTAAAGAAATGTGTTTTTGGGCACTCTTAAAACTGTTGATACCAGGAATTAACCAGATTGTCTGGGGTAGTAGATTCCAGAGAGCTAGCGCAGGACAAGAGAAGTCTTGGAGATGGGAGTGTGAGATTCAGATTATAGAAGATGTTGGTCTTAGCACGGAGAACATGGGTGATTGAGATGAGTGAGGAGATATATGGCGGTGCAGAACTATGAAGATCTTTGTGGGTGGGAGTAATAAGTTTATATTGTACTCTCTAGCAGATGAGCATCCAGTGCAATGATTGGCACAGAGTGGAGCAGCTGGACAGAAATATGACCCTGGTCGCTGCCTTGAGGATAGATTGGAGAGGAGATAGCTTGGTAAAAGTTAGACCAAATAGTAGAAAGTTGCAGTAGTCTGTTGAGAATGAATCGGAGAAACAGTATGCATTGCTTAGAGGGTTAATGCAACATGGAAAATGACCAGGATATGGTATACATATTCACTAGCATCACTACCAATATAATAATATAAATATATTAAAGTCTTTCTTAAAGTCTGATTGTCCATGTTGTCAAGGAAACAGGAATTTTACACTTATAAGTAATCAAAGATAACCCCATACCACAGATGAGTAAGAAGTTATTAGCCAAGGGAGATTTACCATGTTTTCTGTTCATGCTTGAGGAAAAATAGCCACACAATTAATGGAACAAAAATAATTAATGCAAGTAACACAAAGAAAATCAGAGCTAAGCATTAACATGGTTATCAACTCTGGTGCCTCATCCCATGGAGGATATGACAAGAGCCATAACTTTTAATTATCTTGACTCCCGAACATAAACCCCATTTGAACTCCTCCTGTTTCCATTTGCTTGCTCACTCAGATGACTCTGAACTTTATGACTGAGGAAAGTCTCTGTGAATAGATGTTATTTACTGACCAGTTATAAAACCGGAGTCGTTCTCCAAAGTCTCTCAATAGGTAAGCGCCAACTACTAAGGAATTCCTTCCATGCTTTGTTGAGGTTACACCTCTTTGTATGTCGCACGCTCAAAACAAAGGCAGCAAAGTAAAGTAAAACAAGTCATTAAAAGTAACCTTAACCATGGTGGAGTCAAAGGTATTTTACATGTGAATACACATATGACTGTTGTTGACAATTTAGGAACCTCGACATGGTGCTAAAAAGGTTATGACGTGGAGTCACATCTGGTGATGCCTGAGATCATAGGTAATGCTGAGACTAGTAACCCGAGTTTCAGTTAGTATTACAAAATGCAATGCGTTTTTTGGTGAGGTCTTCTAGAACTTCTTGCCCCTCATTGGGAATAATTAGTCTCCATCGGTAATGTGTTAAATTTCCATAAGTGCTCTCCAAAATATTTGATGCAAAATCCAAATAATGAAAGTTCTATGAATCTATTCTGGCTTATTAAAGATGAGGATATAAATCAAACACATATAGAGTCTTGAACCTAACCATGGACTTTACCACAGGGTAGAAGGCATGGCATCAACACTAGATGAGTGAGAAGTGGAGACCATAATGATACTCAGAAGTTTTCCATGACGGAGCTCACCCTAAAAGGTGGTCATGATGGAATTGGACCCCACTCCATCCCTTGTTCTCGGTTTACCTGAAGGCCATGCTTTTCTCACTCAGTTCATAATCTGTTGACCTCCTGGATGTTAATGTCGTCTGCAGCAGAGAAAAGGGATTACAAGGGAAAACCAAGCATCTCAATGGAATGTGATGGAAAGCCAGTTATGTACCATCGTAATCCTGTGTCTTCCCGGAAAAGTGCTGGTGTTATCTTAGGATGTAAAAAAACCTGTCACTCTGAGTTGTTTTTATTTCTAGATTGGTGACCTCTGACTTCTGTGTTTATTCACGCTTAGTTACATGTCACTATGTACAATCTAGAGAACAAAGATTAATGGGGTTGGGAATAATTCATGACCTAGGGTTAGAGTACCTTTGTTGTTATGGCTTAACGGGAGCCTGTCATGTAAAATAACGCTATTAACTTGGTTAACTTGCAGATAGGGGGTTAATCTGCAGGTTAATAGGAAATGAATGTTAGTCAGTGCCAGGAACATGGTTACAACCACTGTTCTTTATGCACAGAGCGGTGACGAACCGTGCCAGCCCATCCCCCATGACTGAAGGAGCGAGCATGACCAGTTCCCTTTAATGGCAGACAGTTCACTAACGATCCTCTCTGCTCAGGTCATTTAGATTCACAGCAATAAAAAGGATCTGAATATTTCACAATGGGCAAAGAGAAGGCTAGCTATGCCTGCCTGGTGCTCTGAATTACTTGTTATTGCTGCACCATATGGCTGCTGTGTGTCCAAGCACTTAAAGGGACTCTGTCAGCACAAAATCACTGTTCAAACCTACCAAGCACAGGTGTTTTGCACACTCTGGCAGTTCAATGCACCTTCTCACCTACTTGTGTTCCATCTATGGTATCTCTGCACTTACTTAGCTCCTATAAGAGCTGTCCATAAAGGAAGAAGAAATCTGAGATGGATGGAAAGAAGTACGTGGGAAGGTGCATTGAACTCTTTTATCTACATGAGTGCCTGTGCTTTGTTTGAATAGTCATTTTGTGCTTTTGATCTCCCTTAAATGAAAGCAATATCAGATTTTGCTTTAGAAAACCATGACTGCTTCTTCCAAAATCAGTGCAAAACTTTTTTTTCATAGGTTGTGTCTTCTATTGTAAATTAGTATCATTGACCTGAATAGTGTTGAGTGTCAATAGTAACACGGACAGGGACGACTCTGCCTCTTTTGGTGTCCAAAGCAAGGGTTTCAAAATACGACTTCCTCGGAGTTGGGTATGATCAATTTTGACTTGCCCATCATTAAAGGAGTTGTCCATTATTCTGACAAGCCCTTCTCATTTGCAATAATCTCATTGTGAAACAGCCTGTTCTCCCTTTCGGTGCCAGTGCCTTCCCAGTGATCTCAGCGCCAGGTATCCCAGGATATTATATTGTTATGGTCTGTAAAAACAGCATGTATAATCCCGCTGATGCCGGCACCATTCCATTGATGACTCTCGTTACCTTGTTGCGTCACGCGAGCCCTGCAGCTAATCAGCGACCACTTCACTCTCACTTCCTTTGGACGAAACGGACACCCAGAAGAATTGGGAGCTGCTGCTTCTCGCACTTCCTCCAAATGTCAGTTATGTCTAAAGGAAGTGAGAGAGAAGCTGTGTCTGATTAGCTGCAGGGCTCGCGTGACGCAATAAGGTAATGAGAGCCAGTGCCATAATCACTAGAATGGTGCCGGCATCAGCGGGAGTATATAGGCGGTTTTCATTTTATAAGGGAAACCTAGTGATTGAGAAGGGATTGTCTGAGTAGCGGACAACTTCTTTTATTTATTAATATAATTCATAGCTTTATCCATCTCCGAAAGGATCCATCATGCACTACATAAAGACTATTTTTTTCTTTGCAAATGCAATTGCTCACAAAAGAGCAAAATGGTAAAACAATAGGCAAGAAAACCTTAGTGAAGACAAGTCCTTATCTTAATATGCAGTAATAGTTTCCCAAATATGTGACAATTCCAGGAAAGCTGAACATCAGCATACATTCGTACATTATCGGCAGCCGTACTGGTTTTCCCTTGACTTTCCCAGAAATGGGACAACAAAGAAAAACTGACATGTGGAAAGACCACGGCGTAGAACAAAGCTTCCTTATTTTGTGTATTCTTCTGTCTGGATAACAAGTCCAATACTATCGGCTTCGGATGAGGAGGTAATCTGAAATCGGTCACCGTAGTGTGAGCTACAGAAGGACCCAGTGTTATTTCTCCACTTATTTCCTATTCCGCAGATTATGCTGAAAATAGTCTTATCTAAAGTGAAAGGTGCTCAATCCTTGTGCTTAGTTACACCTAGAAGTTCAGGTTACAGCTCGGTGACAAGTAGTCATTGTCTAAGCGCAGGGTAGACCGATGTTTTATGCTCTTGTTACTATGTCTGAAAAATGGACTCACAGATGTTTCCGCATACACGGTGTATGTATTTATACCTTTTTTGTGGCATTTTATTCTGGTTTAGTGAAAAAATTTCTATGTACATCTCTGCCTATATTCAAGGTTGGAAAAATATAGCCGTCGTATTCTGTACTTCTACTCCCGACTTTCTGTTAAAGTTTGTTTTAAAGTATGGTTATTGCGGTATCTTCCCCCTTTCTGCATATATTTAACATGGTCTAATATAATCACTTTCAATTTAATGGACATATCCCGTGTGCAATATAAGAACACCCCTTCGATTTTAATATATAGTGTCAAATGGTTTTGACAAGTGGCCGTGAACTATTCCAAGTAAAGACGTTTCTAATCCTATTGCTGCTTCGTTCTGCAGATGTAATTCTTATTTCACATATGGATTAAGATCACCCAAGTATATTGACTCATTGGGGACCCTGAGGAAGCCAGCTCCTGTGGCGATACTTGTGGGGTCCTCTTTTCCATATGACGGTTTTGCTATGATCCAATTTACCTTTTATTGCACACATTTATTGCTTACCTTGATTTTTCTTTTGATGCTGTATTACCGTATTTGTCTGTACATGTACATTTCTTCTTAACTAAATACTACTTGACATCAGTTTAGGGGTAGTGTCCATTCATACCTTTCTCAGATATCCACTACATTTATATGGCTATATTGGTTATCATGCCGATCCTATGAATTATATCTCAGTGCAAATTTTTGGCCTCAGAAACATTTTTAAATGTTTAATATTTTTCTTGTCTAGGTTTTTATGTTTGTTACTTAATACTGATTTACGTTGTTAACTTTAGGAAGTACAACTGAGTTTTTGTATGTGTCTTACCTCTTTTAGAATTACATTTGTGTTGCACGTACATTGGTTAGCCTCCATCAATATACTGGTGGTGCACTCTCCATTGTTACATTTTTGGCATCTTCAAAGCAAAAAACAACTAAGGAATGGGCTGCTCACTCTTAACCGATTGGCAATTTTGGAAACTTGAAGTGGTGAAAACATGCTGAAAGGCTGAACATATGAAAAGAAAATAATTTTTACCTAGCGATATATAATATGTTCATTCTCTTGAGAATTGTGTAGGTGTATTTTTTTTAGACCGGACAGGCACTAAGGCTGTCTGGGGAAAAAAAGCATTGCGTGAACATATCCTTAAAATCCTTCTGCTTGTATATAATTGTGTAACTCGCCCTCCTATATATTCATTGTTTCCTTTACTTTACAGTTCAGCACAATTTAAAGTTCACATCATTTTGTGTGTACAACTCCCATACAGCCCCGAATGTCTCCACCTCATATACAGACCCATGTGTGTCCATGGTAACAGACTACAAACCCTGTGTAGTGTAGTCAGATCCTGTAGTCATATTACCACGTGTCCCCCACTCCATATGTATGTCAGTAAGAGGGAATAGATAGAGGGCAATAACAGGATGGGGTTTGTGGAGGGGCGGGGGTTTGTTTTTTCTAAGTTGCCTTTTTTTTTTTCTGAGCCCTTTTTTTAGGATCAACAAAAATCTAGCCAAACGTAATAGATGCCATACATTAACAATACTATAATTACTTATATGAAAAGTTGTCTTCCACTGCAGTGTTGGCACTCCACACCAGGCTCCAATTACATCTCTATCCACGTGACTGCTGCAGCCAATCGTTGACCACAGTGGCCTCTTGTCCAGCACTTATGCTTCACTGCTGAGGCCAGCGATTTGCTGCAGTGGTCATGATGGGAGAGAACCGCAGAAGAGTAGTAAACCGTTGGGGATCAATGAAGATGTGGTGCTGGATTGACAGGAGAGTCACTAGGTAACCAAATATTGTTTTGTTTTATGACATTTACTGCCTTCAGCTAAATTTTTGTTGATCCATGAAAACCCCTTTAAGTCCTTGACCTGTCCTCTTCTGTCAAATGTTTAAATGGTTTAAGTGTAGATTATTCTTAATTGCATTGTTTTGAATTTTAACCTTTAGAGAAAATACTTTTTTTAAATTTCCCTTTGGTTCATCTCTCTATATTTTGGCCTCCTAAATCTTGACTTTATTTGCTGTCTGGCGTATAATGTTCACTGTGTTTTTGTATTTTTTTTTTTTTTGCAATTCCCCCTAATATCATCGTTGGCCATTACATGATAAATGACTTGCTATGCAATCTTGGCCAGTACGTCTTGTATATTTAGAGCATCTAAAATGGTTTGTTAAGTGACAGAGTCTGGAGCGTGCAATAGTTTTAAATGTCATCTGCAAATATTTTCTCAAAAAATAAAACTTTCTAGCCAAGTCTAGCTTCTAGTCATATGGCTGAGTAATTTTCGGCTGATGTAACTGCTCTAGTCACTGCCAGCCTTGAACCCATGGGGGTTCTGTAGAAAATAACATTAAAATGTTGTGTTGAAGAAATCCCAAGTGTCTGTCTGGGGGGTATCCTCCTAGATTTGTGTCATAGACCAGACATGCTCCATTATTTTTATGTAGTCGTTTAGTAACCCCTTTTACGCAGATGATTACATGTCTCAGACACCACAATTACCGCATTTCCACATTCTGTGTTTGTATAATTTTATTTTTTAATCACTAGATCTGTATATTTGAAGATCTTGTCCATACATAAGGAACATGCAAAGCTTGTCCCGTAATGACAAAATTGCCCATCTTCTGGACTTGATACATATCCGTTGCTTGTAAGCTTGTTTGTGAGATTACGGTAATATGTATACAGACAACTATTACATATATTAGCAGTGTAAAGGCATATTTTATTATTTGAATGTATTTTATTCTTCTCATCACAACATAAGTTTTAATTTCATACAACTAGAATTTTTTATTTTTATTTTTTTAAATCCCAAGTTATGCAAATTAAAACTCTTCCAGAAGCAAGAACCGAAAGGACACTGTGTCTTTGTTGCCACCCTTTGGAGGCAGCTGTACTGTAAGGGTATGTGCACACGTTGCGGATTTGGAAAATCCGCAGTGCAAAACCACTGCGTTTTTCACTGCGGATTTTCACGCGGTCTCTTCTGCAGATTCCTCTGCGGGTTTTCAACTGCACTTTCCTATTGGTGCAGGTTGAAAACCGCTGCGGAATCCGCAGAAAGAAGTGACATGCTACTTCTTTTTTTCCGCGCGGAATTTTGCATGTGCACTGCGGTTTTTGTTTTCCATAGGGTAACATTGTACTGTACACCGCATGGAAAACTGCTGCGGATCCGCAGCAAAAACCGCAACGTGTGCACATAACCTAAGTCATTGTCTTGCTCCTCACCTTGCAAAAAGAATAAGGATATTCATGAAACAAGAAACTCCTATTGTTTGGCTTACATTCTTAGTCATGTTACAAGGCTCGATTGGGCAATGACTTATGGATAAGCTACCTCTAATAGGTGGTCATACAGAGACGGTTTTCTTATTTGATAGTGGAGCTAATTTAAATACTTTTTTCCCATGGAGAATTGCCTTTTAAATCTCCATACTTTTATCTGGACCTCCTTATAATGGTTTGCCCATTCTTAATCCATATCTTTAACCCCAATAAAATAATAACACTTATATTCACCTCCGGTTCCGGCGCCTTTCCCACAGTGTGTGCACTAGTTGTCCCAAGGTTTGTCTGACATTATGTCATGTAATCCTTGCGGCCAAGCGGTGCTGGTTTCACTTCCCCTCCTTTGGACAAATTTGTCATCTGGAGAACGTGAGAGCTGCTGCTTCTTTCTCACTTCCTCCGGATGTCTATTATGTCAGTAGGTGAGGAGAGTGAAGCCAGTGCTGATAGACTTCAGGGATCGCTTGACATAACAATGTCACACGATCCATGGGAGAACCAGCGCTGACACTGCTGGAACGGTTCCGGCTTCGGAAGGGAGTATAAATGTTATTTTACTGGGAAGAGGAAAACCTAGGGATTCGGAAGGGGTTGTCCGAATAGTGGACAATCTCTTTAATGAGAACCAATCCTTCCCCCTACCAGAGCTATATACAGAAGAATGATCAGTAACAATTGAAATGCAGCTTCACTTTTGTCACCATTTGTCTAGTAGAAACATAATGATTATGATTATCATGGTTTCTACCTCTATTCCTTTCCTTGTTCTTGTTGGAGAAATCAACAACTGCAGACTTACTGTATATTGGAGAGGACTATCCTGAGGAAACCCAAGGATGGCGCTGTATGGACTGTACTGTATGACCTCTTTGGTTTATCAGTTCTTTCCAATGTCCTCCTTGTCATAATGATGAAGATAATGATTTTTGTATGCCCGAAGTAAAACAGTGCGTCCTGGATGATTTTGCTGAAATCTGTATTAGTTTTTTCTTATCTTTTACCTTTTTGCTCCTATTTATTTGTATTTATTTTACTCTTTTATATAGCACCATTAATTCCACAGTGCTTTAGAATATCATCACTGTCTCAATTGGGGCTTACAATCAAAAATTCCCTATCAGGAATCCAGAGAACCCAGAGGAAACCCATGCAAACATGGTGAGAACCTAACAACTCCTGACAGATATATACACAACAGGATAGAGTACAAAAAAACACCATAGAGTAAAAAGTAGAAAATGTTATTATTATTAATAATAGTACGACAAACCGTATCAAATATACATACAAGAAGGAAATCAAGGAGACATGCTGGTACAGTAAGGGAGACTAGGTCACCTAATCCCAAGGGTGGGCTAGATCAAGAATGTTGCACCAAAAGGATCAATCATAGTAAATAGCAAATCTGCATTTGAAGATTATATCAGTGCATCATGCATAATAAGATTCCCCTAAGGGGTTAATCATGCTTACCCATTATCAAAGGCAGTGACCATGCGTCTCCCTACTGCTCCCTTTGACGCGCGTTTCACGTGACCGCTTTTTAAAAAAAGACAGATGTTGTCTTAGGTGGGATTTGAACCCAGGTCCCCAGTGTTGCAAAACAGTGCTAACCACTGAGCCACCATGCTAAATCAATGTCTTTGTACTCATCTTTCCTCATTTTGGCTATAGATTTTGAGTGGGTCAGCAGGCACATGTGCGCCCACCCATTCATTTCAAATCTTCCTGGCCGTGATCTTGGAGAACGATAGTAGTGTGTGTGACTTTCCGATTAGATAATAGTTTATGCACACTGCAAACACCTATAATGCTGTCACTAGAAATTAATATTTTAGAATTTATTACACAAAGAGGAATATGTTTTATAACACTGGTGAAATTAAAAATAAGTGACGTTGCCAGCCAGAAAGTTTCAGTGTTTGACTCTACCATTTGATTGTTTTTCGCAGTGAATTACTCTATAGAGCCAAAGCGTTGCCTTATACAGGACACATACCTTTACTGAAATATGGGAACTATGGTTCCAGGGCAATGTTATCTCCTCTATTGCTACGGTTTATGTTGGTATTTGGTATAGGGTGAGCCCTGTCCAATCTGTGGTACATGAGTGCTATATCCTTCACGTGTCAGTCACTGTAGCACGACATAGTGTGAATATATGTGTTTGAAGTTAGATGTCTCTATGAGATTGGGTGTGCCATGATTGCTATCATCATGAGACAGTCGTTGTGAGGCCTTCAGATTCCACCATCCATTCGTCAAATGATTGCTTTAATCAAACATGGTTTCCCTGTCCCTCACATTGGATATCACTGCTTTATTTTGAGTTTGAAGCTGATGAAAATCTCCGACATCTGTTTTCAGTGCGAGCACTGTATTGATTTTATTAGCCTGGAAAGGTAAGGTGTAAGGTTTCATGTTCCATCATCCGGGTAACATTTTCATTGGGACTTTTCAATGCTCTAGAAGTGATCTGGGATTTACAGTAGACCTACAGAAGCTCTAAAACCTTAACAGGCCATTAACCACAGGATATGGCTTATGAGGTTCACTGGGAAGTAGTAAAAATAAGACGGGGCCAATCCAAGGTAACAAAATAGCAAACAAATGCACTCACATGGGGTATTTCCTCCTGGGATGGCTTAGTAGAAGAGTTCAATCTAAACCGAAGTTATCATTTAGAAAAGTTTGATATCAATAAAACTCCTTTTTTCCTGTGGTACTGCCATAGTGCTGTGTGCGAGCTTGACTGACTTTTTGCACCGTAAGCCATATAATATTTTAATCTTTGTTAAATTTTTTACCGTTAAGCTATGTTCACATGTTACAGAAAACTTTCTCAAATCCGAAACAAAGTTTGCCGGTGTTAGGCTATATTCACACGTTGAGGTTTTTACCGCGGAACCGCAGCGATTTTGCCGCTGCGGGTCCGCAGCAGTTTCCATAGCGTTTACAGTAACATGTAAACCCTATGGAAACCGCAAACCGCTGTGCACATGCTGCGGGAAAAACCGCGCGGGAACGCAGCGGTTTACAACCCGCAGCATGTCACTTCTTTGTGCAGAATCGCTGCGATTCTGCACCCATAGGAATACATTGAACCGCTTACTTGCCGCATGGGGCTGTGCCCACGTTGCGGGAAGTAAGCGGATAATGTGCGTATGGTACCCGGGGTGGAGGAGAGGAGACTCTCCTCCAGGCCCCGGTAACCATATTTGTGGTTAAAAAAAAAAAAATAAATAAAAATAAAAAATCATGTATACTCACCCTCTGAAGTCTCAGCGCTGCACGCGGCCGTCCGGTCAGAGTTGCTGTGCGACCAGGACCTTCGGTGACGTCGCGGTCACATGACCGTGACGTCACGAAGGGTCCTTCGCGCACAGCATCTTTGGAACCGGACCGCCGGGTGCAGCGTCGAGGAGATCCGGACATCAGAGGGTGAGTATACCGATTTTTATTATTTTTAACATTACTATTGATGCTGCATATTGCTGCATATGCAGCATCAATAGTATAGGCGGAAACCCGCAGTGGAAACCGCGGAACAAACCGCGATAAATCTGCAGGGAGAACCGCAGTTGTTTTGCCCTGCAGATTTATCAAATCCGCTGCGGGAGAACCCGCAGGGACATGACGCAAAGTGTGAACATAGCCTTAGGATATGTTTGCTTGGATTTTTTTTTTTACAATTTTCAATATATAGCATTTTTTCAGTTTTAATTGGTTCATAAGTCACATCAGGGGCATTTTTTTCAAGCAGAGGCGCCTTAAAAATTCACTTGAGTAAGAAACACGTGCACCAGGGGTGTGTTTTCCTATTGAACTAGTAGGTAGATTAATCCCAGAGTATTTAAAGCATTTTTCTCATGTGGATATTAGAGCACAATCTCCTCCAAAATGCTCCTCAAATTACTGCTTGTGAGCATACCCTTAGGCTACATTCACACATCCGTGTCTGTTTTTACATCCAGGATAAATGGACTGTTGTTTTTTTTTTGTTGTTTTTTTTTATTTTTTCATGGTCTTTTCGTATTGCTTCTGTTTTTACATATGTTGCATCCATTTTCTTTTCCTCGTCCATTTTTAATAACTTGAAGAAGTAGTACGCATGACCTTTTTGGTATCCGTTGACTGTCAGTAATGGATCTGTGAAAAACTAATGAAACACTGATGGAACACTGAACTACAAAGATTGTCTTACATGTTTAAGGGCAGAGTTTGATCTGCAAAACAGATCAAAATGGGACATGCACCGGGTTTCATGGATGAGGTTTTAAAATGACTGTGTGTATGGATCAAGGAAACTCTAAAGGTTAATGCGCTGCACACAGGCATGTACTTGTTGTGTTGACCATGATTGTGTGAAACGAGCCTTAAGGTACCTTCACACTGAGCAACTTTACAACGAGAACGACAGCGATCCGTGACGTTGCAGCGTCCTGGATAGCGATCTCGTTGTGTTTGACACACAGCAGTGATCAGGATCCTGCTGTGACATCGCTGGTCGGAGCTAGAAGTCCAGAACTTTATTTGGTCGTCAGGTCGGCGTGTATCGTCATGTTTGACATCAAAAGCAACGATGCCAGCAATGTTTTTACATGGAGCTAACAACCAGCGAGAACGATAAGTGAGTCGCCGTTACGTCACTGGATCGCTCCTGCAACGTTCTGGGGTTGCCGTGTTTGACGTCTCTATAGCGACCTAAACAGCGACGCTCCAGCAAGCCATTCTGTTTACCAGATCCCATTGGTTGTGCCGACCGTTACACTTTAACCACTGTACAAGGATCTGGACTTGCTTAGATAGGGAACCTCTGGGCAGGGGCAATGGAGTCAGCTGCTGGCCAGTGGAGCAAGCTGGAGGCAAGAAGGGATGTTACACGAGGGCTATACCAAGAGGTCACGACAGGGGGAAAAATAAAGCAAGAGGATGAGCAAAATGCAAGCCGAGGTCAGAAAACGGAATATGTAAAATGGCACAACTGCAGCAATGTACCAGAGTCACCAGGGCTAGCTGAACTGAGCTGCCTGCTGGGGTTTATATAGTAGGGAGCCCCACCCATAGCTCCCAGCAGAGGGCTACTTACATACCAGCTCACTGCAGCAAAACACATGAAATCGAACAACTAGTCTGACCAAACATAATACTGCTGTCATCCACAGTAACCATGGTCTTAGTGTGGTGCCACATACTGACCAGGGCAGAGGTTGCAGCCTTGAGACACAGATGTGACCCATGGTCCAAGGGTGTGTTCACACAGAAAATATTTGGCATATTTTGTTTCAGATCTGCACTAAAATCCGCATGAATGCTTAAGTTTTGTCGTGGGTTTGCTGTGGATTTACTTTAGGCGCTGCAAAAATGTGAAATCCACAGCACTAAAAACCAATCAGCCACCTGGAAACATGCCCTAATATATTGCATTCCGACACATACATCACATTGGACCTTTTCTACATGGTCTGTTGCTCACTTGTCTTTAAATGTTAAACCTTTGTATGGCTAGCTTAATTTCCTAGTAAAACCCAATGTTTCTTCCTGGAAACGTTCTTATGTATAGTTTTGCATAATAAAAATGAATTCTACATGGGAGTTTCACTTTTAGTTATCCATTTTTAACATTTATAGATTCATAGTTGAAATGCAATATGCCCAACGTGAATCATTGGCATCTCAGAAAGGCCACAAAGGGATTTAACAGTAGCCCTGCCACATAGATCAGCTCAGCCCACTCATATTAAAATAGAAATGATGTCGTAATATCCTGCAATTATTCAGTCAGGACCGCCACGACAAGTCAATATCTGCATGGTGGTCTTAGTATATTAGAAGTACATGAGGAGCGTTCTTTGCTATAAGGGCCACTGTGGATTTATGCTCGCCATCTCTTGTAGGTGTATGTTCAGTTCACCATGTAGAGGATACTATACTTTCGGAGACATATTGGCTTACAGAAACATTTCATACATGACTCGGGATGAACGTTTAAATCATTTCTTTCACGATGAGTAGCGTTTTCTTTTTTTTCCCCCTCTATTCAATCCTTGTCTTTACTATGCGGAGAGAAGTAATGCTTGCTCAGTACTTTCACCATGGGACATATAAAGACTCAAACAGATTTCCCATTCAGATTAATCCCTCTAATAATGAGCGAAAAATCCTTTGTAAGCCTTCGCTGGGTCAATATGACCTCCCCTATATTTTGATATGTATTGTTTTAGTGGTTCGCGCTTTCTAAAGATCAAAGAGAGGCCTGCAACACGCAATCATAATATCTTTTAATCTCTTTGTGTAATATAGAAACCATTTTTTTTTCCTGGGGTAACACAGCATGAGATACAGTTAATAAAATGCTGCTAGGTTGCAAATTCATTCTCTTTTCATTAAGCCTGCAATAATACAAATCGTGAATCTAATATTTCATCGCACATAGTTGTTTCATTGTTCTTTGGCCTTTAAAAAGGTTCTCTGCCAAATTTATGTTTCCAAAAATTTGCTTTACGGCACATATTTATGTAGTGATTGCATAGGGTGGCTGCTGCCAAGATGCTTTTTCCTTTGTCAGGTCAGCCTTGACCTAGCAGCACTGGTTGTGCTTGACACATGAGGATGCCATTCAGTGCAGAGACATATATAGTCTTTCCTTCAAAGCAGTCTTAGCCCTTTATCCAAATACCCAGGCCAAGGCAAAGTGACTAGTTGGTGACCCTTGGCACTCTGCACTTTGGGACACATGCTTAGTAGCCCACCATAAACATGCCTCTCTTTTAAGTAGCATGTCTTTAACCATTGTCCGTCTGGGATTTCTTCTGCCCACCAGAGTAAGAATACCCTTGTGAACAAATGTCATGTCATGCTGTTGTCCTGGGTTCAAATCCCACCAAGGACAACATCTGCAAGGAGGTTGTATATTCTCCCCGTGTTTGTGTGGGTTTCCTCTGGGTTCTCCATTTTCCTCCCATACGCCAAACACCTAATGAGAGAGAATTCAGATGGCGAGCCCCACTGGGGTCAGTCATGAAGTTGTCTGTAAAGAGCGGTTAATAGCGCTATATAAGGGAGTAAAAAATAATAAACATGTTTTCTTTTTGCATCATAAACACTTAATCAATGAGGAATAAAAAAAAATACCATATTGGTTTCATCTAGACTGGTCTTTCTCTGGGACTTTGAGAGTTATTATTGTGTAAGAGCCTAGGCAGATCATAGGATCTTCTGTTGGGCCCATCCAAGTTTGTAGCAAGCAGTCTGTTCCACGACACTTAATTCCTCTGTTTAAGGCACAATTACCATTTGGTTTGGGACAAAACTCTAGAAGTATTTAAAGTAGTTGCACAAAGTTTGTAACTTATCCATGATTACATAGCATAGGTAATAACTTCCTGATTGCTTAGGTCCCACAACTGAGACCTCCACCGCTTTCGAAACCAAGGCTCTGAAGACCTAGGCTGCTAATGTGTTGTCAACCACCTGCCTTTACGGCAGGCAGAAGATGGCCCCTGTGCAAGATCAATGTATGTGTCCTTTGCAGTGCAATAGCTCAAGATACACAATTCTACCTGCTTTTTATGTTGGTAGTGCCCCCCCCCCCCTTACTTCTTGGGCCACTGTGCGGCTGCCCATGTTCCTCCAATGGTATCTCTGCCGCTATGTTATAATATTCAGGAGATACATAATAGCAATAGGTCCTGTGCAAAGAGAGATAACTGCACATTTGAAAACCGCAGGAAAGATATCAATGTTCTTAGTGGCACTCCCAAAATATACTGTAAATGTCTATAGAAAATGTGTAAAACAAATAGTGGAGTATGAAAGTGTGCCACAGAGCTTGCATACGGGCAGAGACATAGCTAGGGGTTCAGGTCAAGGGGGCGAAGCATCTGAGTTGGCCGCTAACCAGGTAACAAATAAGATATTACACAACAGTAATAGATGATGACTTACAGGTGACTTTCTTTCTGATGGAGTTATTCACTTTACCCCCTCAGTAGCCTCCACACTGTATGATGACCCCCCTCACTGTATGATGGTCCCCACAGTAATCCCCAAACTTTATGATGGCCTCCAGAGTTGTTCACACAGTATATTGTCCCACTTAGTAGCCCTGTTTCTGTATGATGACTCCCTTATTAGCTACCACTCTTTGAGTGCCCCTTAGGCTGCTTTCACACATTATTATTTATTAATAGTAATAATAATATTTATTTATATAGCACCATTAATTCCATGGTGCTGTACATGAGAAAGAGGTTATGTACAGAGTTCTAGATATCGTTCACAGTAAACACATTTACAGTGACAGACTGGTACAGAGGGGAGAGGACCCTGTCCTTGCGGACTTACATTCTACGGGATAATGGGGAAGAGACAGGAGGTCGGGGGTGCGGCAGCTCTGGTGGCGGTGAGACGGCAGCTCTGGTGGTGGTGAGGCGGCAGCTCTGGTGGCGGTGAGGCGGCAGCTCTGGTGGTGGTGAGGCGGCAGCTCTGGTGGCGGTGAGGTGGCAGCTCTGGTGGCGGAGGTGCGGCAGCTCTGGTGGCGGAGACGCGGCAGCTCAGGTTTTTTGCTGTCAGGCACAATCCGGCGAATTTTGAAAAAAAAAAAAAAACTGATCCGACGCAAATTGTGAAAAACTGATGCAACGGATTTGTTTTTTTTTTTTGCCGGATCAGACTAGCTGTTACAGAGAAAGAGACACCCTAGAATGGAAAACGCATGCGGAGTTTAAAAAAACGGAATCCGTCGCCGGATTCAGTCATTGGACAGATCTGGTGCCATAGGTTTCTATTCTAGCAAACGCCAGATGGCGCCTATAATAAAATTGCACATGCCCCACATAGTCCCAAAAGGAAAAATTGCTTCACTTGATCTGATTTAGGCCATGTTCACACAGTGCGTTTTTTTCTGCGGAACCGCAGCGTTTTTGCCGGTCCGCAGCTGTTTTCCATGCAGGGTACAGTACAATGTACCCTATGGAAAACAGGAACCACTGTGCACACGATCCTGAAATTCAGAAAAAAAGCCGCGCTGAATAGCTGCGGGAAAAAAGAAGTACCATGTCACTTCTTTTTTCGGAGCCGCAGCGGTTCTGCACCCATAGACCTCCATTGTGAGGTCAAACCCGCAGTAAAACCCGCAGATCAAAAATATATCTGCGGGTTTTATTGCGGTTTGTGGTGCCGAACCGCTGCAGCAGGAAGTGCGGGGAAGCGGGCGGAAGTGCGTGGGCGGAGTGTGGCTGCCCCGATCCCACCCCCCCATGCTCCGATGCCCCCCCGTGCTCCGATGCACCCCCCGTGCTCCGATGCCCCCCCCCGTGCCCTAATCTCCCCCCCTTATACTTACCGGGACTCCCGGTGTCCGTCCGGCCGTCTTCTCCCTGGGCGCCGCCATCTTGCAAAATGGCGGGCGCATGCGCAGTGCGCCCGCCGAATCTTCCGGCCGGCAGATTCGTTCCAAAGTGCATTTTGATCACTGAGATAGGTTATATCTCAGTGATCAAAATAAAAAAAATAGTAAATGACACCCCCCCACCTTTGTCACCCCCATAGGTAGGGACAATAAAATAATTAAGAATTTTTTTTTTTTTCCCACTAAGGTTAGAATAGGGTTAGGGTTAGGGGTAGGGTTAGGGTATTTTCAGCCATTTTAACCCTAAAAAACTTCCTAGAAAACACACAGACTCTGCATAGAAAACTGCATAAAAAAACGCATCAAAAAACGCACCAAAAAAGCACCAAAAAAAGGACCTGCGTTTTCTGCAAAGAGCTGCGGTTTTTAGTCCTGAAAAAAAGGATGGAAATCAGGAACGTGTGAACATACCCTTAGGGTATCCCTGCTGTACATCTTGGTAAGGACCTGCTAGAAATAGGCTTGACATTTTATTTGTCTAGATGCCATAATGTGGGTTCTGTGAAAACTATGTCCTTCCCTGATATAAGTGCACTATAGCACCTTTTTCTTCTTTTTGTTTTTCTATTCCTATGTGCAATTTTATTATAGGCACTGACTTCAGTGCTTTCATGCCTCTTGTGGGTTAAATTCTATCTGGTATGAGTCACGCTTTGTTTTAAAATAGCATTCACTTTGCGGACAAGTATATATTTATGATTCTATGATATAAGTGGCTCCTGACCTATAGTTGTGCATTGTCACAACATTATTAAACCCACTTGATTTTGGTACTGTGCGACAGATGCAATATTATAAAGACAGTGACCTCAAAACCTTGTCTATTCCTGTGTCTTCTATACTGTAAGTGTTTTATATTGATATGAATAAATTTATGAATTTTTGTGCACCTACAATGCCTACAAGTAGTATTCAACCCCCTGCAGATTTAGCAGGTTTAATAAGATGCAAATAAGTTAGAGCCTTCAAACTTCAAACAAGAGCAGGATTTATTAACAGATGCATAAATCTTACAAACCAAAAAGTTTTGTTGCTCAGTTAAATTTTTATAAATTTTAAACATAAAAGTGTGGGTCAATTATTATTCAACCCCTAGGTTTAATATTTTGTGGAATAACCTTTGTTTGCAATTACAGCTAATAATCGTCTTTTATAAGACCTGATCAGGCCGGCACAGGTCTCTGGAGTTATATTGGCCCACTCCTCCATGCAGATCTTCTCCAAGTCTCATGTGGACTTTAATCTTGAGCTCCTTCCACAAGTTTTCAATTGGGTTAAGGTCAGGAGACTGACTAGGCCACTGCAACACCTTGATTTTTTGCCTCTTGAACCAGGCCTTGGTTTTCTTGGCTGAGTGCTTTGGGTCGTTGTCTTGTTGGAAGATGAAATGACGACCCATCTTAAGATCCTTGATGGAGGAGCGGAGGTTCTTGGCCAAAATCTCCAGGTATGCCGTGCAATCCATCTTCCCATGGATGCGGACCAGATGGCCAGGCCCCTTGGCTGAGAAACAGCCCCACAGCATGATGCTGCCACCACCATGCTTGACTGTAGGGATGGTATTCTTGGGGTCGTATGCAGTGCCATCCAGTCGCCAAACATCACGTGTGTGGTTGGCACCAAAGATCTCGATCTTGGTCTCATCAGACCAGAGAACCTTGAACCAGTCAGTCTCAGAGTCCTCCAAGTGATCATGAGCAAACTGTAGACGAGCCTTGACGCTTTGAAAGTAAAGGTACCTTACGGGCTCGTCTGGAACGGAGACCATTGCGGTGGAGTACGTTACTTATGGTATTGACTGAAACCAATGTCCCCACTGCCATGAGATCTTCCCGGAGCTCCTTCCTTGTTGTCCTTGGGTTAGCCTTGACTCTTCGGACAAGCCTGGCCTCGGCACGGGAGGAAACTTTCAAAGGCTGTCCAGGCCGTGGAAGGCTAACAGTAGTTCCATAAGCCTTCCACTTCCGGATGATGCTCCCAACAGTGGAGACAGGTAGGCCCAACTCCTTGGAAAGGGTTTTGTACCCCTTGCCAGCCTTGTGACCCTCCACGATCTTGTCTCTGATGGCCTTGGAATGCTCCTTTGTCTTTCCCATGTTGACCATGTATGAGTGCTGTTCACAAGTTGGGGGAGGGTCTTAAATAGTCAGAAAAGGCTGGAAAAAGAGATAATTAATCCAAACATGTGAAGCTCATTGTTCTTTGTGCCTGAACTACTTCTTAATACTTTAGGGGAACCAAACAGAATTCTGGTGGGTTGAGGGGTTGAATAATAAATGACCCTCTGAAAAGACTTTTCACAATTTAAAAAAAAAATAAACAAAGAAATAACATTCTTTTTTGCTGCAGTGCATTTCACACTTCCAGGCTGATCTACAGTCCAAATATCACAATGCCAAGTTGATTCCAAATGTGTAAACCTGCTAAATCTGCAGGGGGTTGAATACTACTTGTAGGCACTGTATGTACTCCGTGTCCTCCTATCTACTGTGCTTGCGTTTGGAGTTGGGGTTAGTATTGTTGAGGGTGGACCACCACTGAGTGTTATCCCCCTCACGCATAGAAAATGCAACTGGGTTATGTGTTTGCAATAATGAAAAACAAATACCACAGCAATCTTAAACAATATAAGTCACGACTGGTACAGGAGGAGAGAGGACCCTGCCCGCGAGGGCTCACAATCTACAAGAGATGGGTGAGGATACAGCAGGTGAGGGTAGAGCTGGTCGTGCAGTGGTTTGGTGGTTACTACAGGTTGTAGGCGGCTGTATAAGGGTCTACTTAATATCCCCCATTATGTATGATGGCCCCCTTAATAACCCACACTATGTTTGAGGGTTCCCTTAGAAGTCCCTACTATGTATGGGGGCTTCCTTAGTAGTCACACTATACTTGAGGGCCTCCTTAGTTGCCCATACTGTGCATTAGGTCCCTTTAGTATGCCCCTCCATGTATGAGGGCCCCCTTAGTAGCCCCCAATTTGTATGAGGGCCCACTTGGTAGCCCCCACTGTGTGATGACCCCCTTACCTGTGTCCACAATGCATAAGTGACCACTTATTAACCCCCATACTGTACCATCCCCTCTAATAGCCCCCACATTGTATCATGGCCCAGTTAGTAGGACCTATGCTATATGTTGGCCCTCATAGCAGTCCTCACTATGTATGAGGGTTCCCTTAGAAGACCCCACTATGTATAAGGGTTCCCTTAGTAGCCCTCACTATGTATGAGGGTTTGCTTGGTAGCCCACCACAATGTATGAGGGTCCCCGTAGTATGAGCTGGCCTTTCCAAGTCAGGGTCCTGGGGCGACCACCCCTTGGTAGCTACGTTACTGCATAGGGGTTAGTGCTTTACACTGTACAGCATTTAGATAAAGACCTTCCCCTATCCTGGATCTCCTCATACCTTTCCAACCGCACATTCAGCGTCTCCCACTCCCACACTACCTCCTCATCCCACCCTCTCTCTGTTGGAGTCCCCCAAGGCTCTGTTCTAGGATCCCTACTCTTCTCAATTTAAACACTTGGCCTGGGACAACTCATAAAGTCCCATGGATTCCAGTACCACCTTTATGCTGATGACACTTAGATCTACGTTTCTGGCCCGGACGTCACCTCCCTGCTGTCCAGAATCCCAGTGTGTCTATCAGCCATATCCTCCTCCTCCTTCTCCTCTCGCTTCCTCAAACTCAATGTGGACAAATCTGAACTCATCATCTTTCCTCCATCTCATAGATCTTCCATACCTGACCTATCTATCACAATTAACGACATCACGCTTTCCCCCGTACCGGAAGTCCGCTGCCTCGGAGTAACCCTTGATTCTGCCCTGTCCTTCAAACCGCACATTCAAGCTCTTTCCACCTCCTGTCGCCTCCAGCTCAAAAATATCTCCAGAATCCGTCCTTTCCTTAACCGTCAATCTACTAAAATGCTTGTGCATGCCCTCATCATCTCCCGCCTTGACTACTGCAACATCCTTTTCTGTGGCCTCCCTGCTAACACCCTTGTACCTCTCCAGTCCATCCTTAATTCTGCTGCCCGACTAATTCATCTCTCTCTTCGCTACTCCTCCGCTTCCCCTCTTTGCAAATCTCTTCACTGGCTCCCATTCCCTCAGCGTATCCAGATGAAACTTCTAATACTGACCTACAAAGCCATCCATAACCTGTCTCATCCATATATCTCCGAACTAATCTCCCGATATCTTCCCTCATGCAATCTCCGGTCCTCCCAAGACCTCCTCTCCTCCACTCTCATCTGCTCCTCACCAACCGCCTCCAAGACTTCTCCAGAATATCCCCCATCCTCTGGAATTCTCTGCCCCAACACATCCGACTATCAACCACATTCGGATCCTTCAGACGGAACATGAAAACCCACCTCTTCAGGAAAGCCTACAGCCTGCACTGACCTTGCTGCCTTTTCACCACTACCGAAGCTACCACCTCACCAACGCCGGAGCTCCTACATCCCTCAACCTATTGTCTCCTTCCCCACCATCCTGAAGAATGTAAGCCCGCAAGGGCAGGGTCCTCGCCTCTCTATCAGTCTGTAATTGTTAGTTTGCTTACTGTAAGTGTTATCTGTAATTTGTTTGTAACCCCTTCTCATGTACAGCACCATGGAATCAATGGTGCTATATAAATAAAAATAATAATTTAGATAGAGGCGGGACCGCCCACCAATTGCCTGCCATTTCAGAGTCCGAGTCCCAGTAGCGCCTGAACATTACTAAACGGTCTCATTCTCTACTTCGAATCTCGACTAGTCTGAGTCAGACTCTTATGATGTATCCTGCTGATATGTCTTAAATGCCTAATTTATGGAACTCCTTTCTAATAAATTGTAAGTTTATACTTTGCTGTTAACAATTGTCTTAAAGTTCCCCACTTTATAGTGTAATTACTGTAAAGTAACAAATGGTCTTTGTAACAAAAACTTTTCTTAAATTGATTCCCCGTCAAGTTCACTTTTGGATAAACTCCAGTGACTTAATTTGTTTGACTTATAATTCAGCAATTCATTGGGTTATAAGATAAATAAACCAGAATGACACGTGTTACAATGCGAGCTGCCTTTAAAGGATTTGTTATGTCTTCATTCCCTTTCTCCTGCTTCTTGGATTTCTTACATATTGTAGATGCATCATTATTTGCAGAGGGGAGGTACAGAAGAATGACGTCTATAGTTTTGTATATACATACTATATAGACCAAAAGTTTGGATACACCTTCTCATTTAAAGATTTTTCTGTATTTTCAGGACTATGAAAATTGTACATTCACACTGATGGCATCAAAACTCTGAATTAACACATGTGGAATTATATACTTAACAAAAAAGTGTGAAACAACTGAAATCGTCTCATGTTCTAGGTTCTTCAAAGTAGCCACCTTTTGCTTTGATGACTGCGTTGCACACTACTAGCATTCTCTTGATGAGCTTCAAGAGTTAGTCACCGGGAAAGGTCTTTCAACAATCTTAAAGGAGTTCCCTGAGATGCTTAGCACTTGTTGGCCCTTTTGCCTTCACTCTGCAATCCAGCTCACCCCAAACCATCTCGATTGGGTTCAGGTCTGGTCACTGTGGAGGCCAGGTCATCTGGCGAAGCACGCCTTCACTCTCCTTCTTGGTCAAATAGCCCTTACACAGCCTGGAGGTGTGTTTGGGGTCATTGTCCTGTTGAAAAATAAATGATGGTCCAACTAAACGCAAACCGGATGGAATAGCATGTCACTGCAAGATGCTGTGGTAGCCATGCTGGTTCAGTATGCCTTAAATTTTAAATAAATCCCCAACAGTGTCACCAGCAAAGCACCCCCACACCATCACACCATCTCCTGCATGCTTCACGGTGGGAACCATGTAGAATCCATCCTTTCACCTTTTCTGCGTCACGCAAAGACACGGTGGTTGGAACCAAAGATCTCAAATTTGGACTCATCAGACCAAAGCACAGATTTCCTCTGGTCTAATGTCCTTTCCTTGTGTTCTTTAGCCCAAGCAAGTCTCTTCTGCTTGTTGCCTGTCCTTAGCAGTGGTTTCCTAGCAGCTATTTTACCATGAAAGCCTTCTGCACAAAGTCTCCTCTTAACAGTTGTTGTAGAGATGTGTCTGCTGCAAGAACTCTGTGTGGCATTGACCTGGTCTCTAATCTGAGCTGCTGTTAACCTGCGATTTCTGAGGCTGGTGACTCTGATAAACTTATCCTCAGTAGCACAGGTGACTCTTGGTCTTCCTTTCCTTTGGCGTTCCTCATGTGAGCCAGTTTTTGTAGCACTTGTTGGTTTTTGCCACTGCACTTAGGGACACTTTCAAAGCTTTCCCAATTTTTCTAACTGACTGACCTTCATTTCTTAAAGTAATGATGGCCACTCGTTTTTCTTTACTTAGCTGCTTTTTTTTCTTGCCATAATGCAAATTCTTACAGTCTATTCAGTAGGACTATCAGCTGTGTATCCACCAGACTTCTGCACTACACTACGGATGGTCCCAACCCCATTTATAAGGCAAGAAATCCCACTTATTAAACCTGACAGGGCACACCTGTGAAGTGAAAACCATTCCCGGTGACTACCTCTTGAAGCTCATCAAGAGAATGCCAAGAGTGTCCAAAGCAGTCATCAAAGCAAAAGGTGGCTACTTTGAAGAACCTAGAATATGACATAACTTCAGTTGTTTCACGCTTTTTGTTAAGTATATAATTCTACATGTGTTAATTCATAGTTTTGATGCCTTCAGTGTAAATGTACAATATTCATAGTCCTGAAAATACAGAAACATCTTTAAATGAGAAGGTGTGTCCAAAATTTTGCCCTGTTTGTATGTATATATACAGTTGTGGCCAAAAGTATTGACACCCCTGCAATTCTGTCAGATTATACTCAGTTTCTTCCTGAAAATGATTGCAAACACAATTTCTTTGTTATTATTGTCTTCATTTATTTTGTCTTAAATGAAAAAACACAAAAAGAATTGTCCTAAAGCCAAATTGGATATAATTCCACACCAAACATAAAAAAGGGGGTGGACAAAAGTATTCGCACTGTTCAAAAAATCATGTGATGCTTCTCTAATTTGTGTAATTAACAGCACCTGTAACTTACCTGTGGCACCTAACAGGTGTTGGCAATAACTAAATCACACTTGCAGCCAGTTGACATGGATTAAAGTTGACCCAACCTCTGTCCTGTGTCCTTGTGTGTACCACATTGAGCATGGAGAAAAGACAGAAGACCAAAGAACTGTCTGAGGACTTGAGAAACCAAATTGTGAGGAAGCATGAGCAATTTCAAGGCTACAAGTCCATCTCCAAAGACCTGAATGTTCCTGTGTCTACCGTGCGCAGTGTCATCAAGAAGTTTCAAGCCCATGGCACTGTGGCTAACCTCTCTAGATGTGGACGGAAAAGAAAAATTGACAAGAGATATCAACGCAAGATTGTGCGGATGTTGGATAAAGAACCTCGACTAACATCCAAACAAGTTCAAGCTGCCCTGCAGTCCGAGGGTACAACAGTGTCAATCCGTACTATCTGTCGGCGTCTGATAGAAAAGAGACTGTATGGTAGGAGACCCAGGAAGACCCCACTACTTACCCCGAGACATAAAAAAGCCAGGCTGGAGTTTGCCAAAACTTACCTGAAAAAGCCTAAAACATTTTGGAAGAATGTTCTCTGGTCAGATGAGACAAAAGTAGAGCTTTTTGGGCAAAGGCGTCAACATAGAGTTTACAGGAGAAAAAAAGAGGCATTCAAAGAAAAGAACACGGTCCCTACAGTCAAACATGGCGGAGGTTCCCTGATGTTTTGGGGTTGCTTTGCTGCCTCTGGCACTCGACTGCTTGACCGTGTGCATGGCATTATGAAGTCTGAAGACTACCAACAAATTTTGCAGCATAATGTAGGGCCCAGTGTGAGAAAGCTGGGTCTCCCTCAGAGGTCATGGGTCTTCCAGCAGGACAATGACCCAAAACACACTTCAAAAAGCACTAGAAAATGGTTTGAGAGAAGGCACTGGAGACTTCTTAGGTGGCCAGCAATTAGTCGAGTCCTGAATCCCATAGAACACCTTTGGAGAGATCTAAAAATGGCAGTTTGGAGAAGGCACCCTTCAAATATCAGGGACCCGGAGCAGTTTGCCAAAGAAGAATGGTCTAAAATTCCAGCAGAGCATTGTAAGAAACTCATTGATGGTTACCGGAAGCAGTTTGTCGCAGTTATTTTGGCTAAAGGTTGTGCAACCAAGTATTAGGCTGAGGGTGCCAATACTTTTGTCTCGCCCATTTTTGGAGTTTAGTGTGAAATTATCAATGTTTAGCTTTTTGCTTCATTCTCTTTTGTGTTTTTTCATTTAAGACAAATTTAAATTAAAATAATAATACCAAAGAATTTGTGATTGCAATCATTTTCAGGAAGAAACTGAGTATTATCTGACTGAATTGCAGAGGTGTCAATACTTTTGGCCACAACTGTATATATGTATATGTATGTGTGTATGTGTATATATTGTATTGTATTAGTTCATAAATAAACTACATACATATACTAGAACGAGAATAACATGAAGGACAGTCTGTGAGGGAGAGAATAACATGGAAGATATTGTGTAAGGGAGAGAATAAAAATTTTCCCCGTTTTTAAGTTTATCATATGGCAAAGTAAATGGTGTCTTTGAAAACTATAAGTCATCCTGTAGAAAACAAGCTGTTATAGAGCGATAGATGACTAATAAAGTTTTGACTCTTAAAATAAAGACAGGAGAAAAACAATGGCAGTGTCCGATGGGTTAAAACATAAATGTAAGCACCAATGTTTATATGAATACTAGATGGTGGCCCGATTCTAACGCATCGGGTATCTACTATATAATCGTCTAATTCTGTCCGTTTGTCTGTAACGGAAATCCCGCGTAGCTGATTGGTCTCGTCAGCTGCCCGCAACTAATCAGCGACAGGCGCAGTCCAGCTGCGAATTGGCACGGCATTTGAACCACTCTTCACGGATTGGTCGCGCCCGGCTGCGACCAATCAGTGATATTGGCGCGGGATTTAAACCCCGCTTCACTGATAATGTGTATATTTTACCTGGAATATCTTGTGTATTCACTGCATTATTCTTAAATCTTCATAAATAAACGACATACATATTCTAGAATACCCGATGCGTTAGAATTGGGCCACCATCTAGTCTATATATGTAATAGTCTAAGGGGCACGTCTGTCTGTCATGAAAATCCCATGTCGCTGATTGTTCGCAGCCAGTGGTCGCGATGGGCACAGTCCGGCCGCGACAGTGTTTCAGCAGTCCGTTAAACCGACTGCGTTACACCGCGGCATAACGCAGTGTAACACAGTCTTTTAACGCTGCTATTAGCACTGTGTGACAAACTTTTTACTATTGATGCTGCCTAGGCAGCTACATACTGTATGGCTGTGCTGTATACAGTGTGGCTGTGCTGTGTACCGTGTGGCTGTGCTGTGTACCGTGTGGCTGTGCTGTGTACCGTGTGGCTGTGCTGTGTACCGTGTGGCTGTGCTGTGTACCGCGTGGCTGTGCTGTGTACCGCGTGGCTGTGCTGTGTACCGCGTGGCTGTGCTGTGTACCGCGTGGCTGTGCTGTGTACCGCGTGGCTGTGCTGTGTACCGCGTGGCTGTGCTGTGTACCGCGTGGCTGTGCTGTGTACCGCGTGGCTGTGCTGTGTACCGCGTGGCTGTGCAGTGTACCGCGTGGCTGTGCGGTGTACCGCGTGGCTGTGCGGTGTACCGCATACTACGTGGCTGTGTTATATCCTGCACCCCGAACCCCCGCCATCCAGCGCCCTGAACCCCCGACATCCTGCGACCAATCAACGACAGACGCAGTCCAGCCGCGAATTGACGTGGGAATTAAACCACACTTCACTGATTGGTGGTGCCCGGTCGGCCGCGACCAATCAGCGATATTGGCACGGGATTTAAACACCACTTCAGTGATTCGTCGCGGCCGGCCATGAGTTACCAATCAGCGATATTGGCGCGGTATTTAAACATCGTTTCGGTCATTGGTCGTGCCCGGCCGGCCGCGGCCAATCAGCAATAGGTGCAGTCTGGCCGCGAATTGGCGCCAGATTTGAACCACGCTTCACTGATCGGCCAGATGGGCGCGACCAATCAGCGATATTGGTGCAGAATTTAACCCCCACTCACAGCACAACATACATACATACATATTCTAGAATACCCGATGCGTTAGAATCGAGCCACCATCTAGTATAATATATATACGGTATATCTTTATCACTCCTCATGGGAGCGTAGCTCAAATAGGAGCAAGAGTTGGAATTGCACACTGGAGCATGGGGCTCATATGAAAAGATCATTAGTCTTAGGCTAGGTTCACATTGCGTTAGTGCAATCCGTTTAGCGGATACGCTAACGGAATGCGCTAACGCAATGTCCAGAAAGGGATTGCTTTTGGCAATCCCGCTAACGCAGATGCCCGATCTCCGCTAGCGAAGAACGGACCCTGAACGCTGCAAGCAGCGTTCAAGGTCCGTCCGAAAATAACGGGACATCGCTGACGCATGCCAAAAATGGCATACGTTAGCGATCCGTTAGCACATTGCGGTCAATGGGTGCGCTAACTGATCCGTTACATAGCATTAATTGTGACAATTGCGCCTTGTAACGGATTCCGTTAGCGGATACCCACTAACGCAATGTGAACCTACCCTTAAAGATCTAAGTTGGAGATTTTTGCATTGGGACTCACAAGCGTCACTTTGCGCCACTGACTTCTCAAGATTGAAATTGCAGTTATGGATTTATAGAAGTCACAGGATGAATAGACATGTTAATGATATATGCAAATGATGAAAAAAATGGAGACAAAATACTCAAATCAATTTGATTTTTTCAGTATGGAGTATCAGGACCACATGCAGAAATGTAAGTACTTACACCCTTGGCATAGCTATCATGCTATGTTGCTCATGCTACTGTGAGCAGGCTGTGTGGCCTAAATGTGCTACCGCATCTTACAGTGTCTTGAGATTTATTTTTTTATTTACCATCAAGCACATCTGGTACATAATTGGTTGACAATAGCAAAGAAAGCTGCCAGCAGTGGATCTTGATGATTTGCCCAAGTGCATTCAGCATGACAGAACATTCCTTAAACAATCATTAATAACCTGATTGATAGCAGCCAAGGCGTGGAAGTATTTCTGATCCTAGCGCTCATACTAGATACTAAATAGAGATGTTTTGAATATGTTCTTTCCATTTTTTCAGAATTTGGCTTATCAGTAACATACGTATGTATCCATTCTGTGATTCCCATCATTTCATGTCTTGTCCATCTCCGTGTTGCACTTTCAATGTTGGTGTGTAATTACGTGTGTACATAATATATTACACTGTACTGTGCAAAACTTTTAGCCAAGTGAGGGAAAAAATGCCGCAAAGTGACAATGATTTAAAAATTAGAAGTGTTAATAGATTATTTTTATCAATTAACAAAATGCAAAGTGAGTGAGCAAACGAAAAACCTAAATCAATATTCAAGGTGACCGCCTTCAAAGCGGCATCAATTCTCCTAGGTACATTTGTACACATTTCTTGAAGGCACTCCACAGGGAGGTTGTTCCAAACATCTGGGAAAACTAACCACAGATTTTCTGTGGATATAGATTTGCTCAAATCCTTATTTTCATCTAATCCCAGACAGACTCGATAATGCTGAGATCAGGGCTCTCTGGGGGCCATATCCTCTCTTGGGCTACTTTCACACTAGCGTCGGGCTCGGCCCGTCTCAGTGCGTCGGGCCGAGGTTACCGACGCTAGCAGTGAATACGCCGCACAACGGGGGCAGCGGATGCATTTTTCCAGCGCATCCGTTGCCCCATTGTGAGGTGCGGGGAGGTGGGGGAGGAGTTGCGGCCGCGCATGCACGGTCGGAAATGGCGGACCGTCAGAAGCAAAAAACGTTACATGTAACGCTTTTTGCTCCCCGCGGTCCGCCACAACACAGCGCAACCGTCGCACAACGGTTGCAACGTGTGTCAATGCGTCGCTAATGTTAGTCTATTGGACAAAAACGCATCCTGTAGACAACTGCGTTTTTTCCCCTAAACGACACATTGCGACATATTGAAAAAAACGCTAGTGTGAAAGTAGCTTTACGCTACTTTCACACTTCCGTCTTTTCAGATCCCTTGCAATGCGTCGTTTTGGGAACTAAACAGATCCTGCAAATGTGCCCGCAGGATCCGTTTTTTTCCCCATAGACTTGTATTAGCGACGGATGGCCTCACGTCGCATCCGTCGTGTAACTGATCCGTTGTGTTTTGGCGGACCATCGTCTGGAAAAAAACATTCAATGTAACTTTTTTTGTCTGCGTTGAAAAAACGTACAGCGACGGAACCTGCGGCGTCCGTCGTTGGCTAAAATGGAAGCCTATGGGCGCAGGATCCGTTGCTGTCCATCAAATGACGGAATCCAGCAACAGATTCCGTTTTTTTACACTGAGCATGCCTGGAAGGATTTCTATTCCTTTGATTTAACCCATTTTTCCTGCAGCTGCTGCATCGACGGATCCATCAAAAAACAGGATCCAGTGCATCCGTTTTTTACAATCTGCACAGGATCCGTCTTTTCAACACTTTGACGGATTGTGACTAGGGGTGGATTAAAGGTAGCCAGGGCCCCAGGCTGTTCAGACACTGTGGGCTCCCCCCCCGGTCATGTGACGGGGGTCATGTGACGGGGGTCATGATGTACCCGAACCAGATTATTCCAGAAAAATGGCCGGGCCCTACTCTACTGTAACCTATTAAGTATTTGTTAAAATCTGCAATACAATTTAGGTATATTTTGACCAATAATATCACATACAAGGAACATATACCACCGCACCATGACCAGACCACAAATTACAACCAGTGATCGAATAATATCACATACAAGGAACAAATACCACCGCACCATGTCAAGACCACATATTACCACCACTTAGTGACCAAATAGCACATACAAGGGACAAATACCACAACACTATTTCCAGACCACATATTACCACCACATAGTGACTGAATACTACAATACTGATCAGTAATAAAAAAAAACACAATACTATCACCATAAGTGCCAGTATTCACAGGAGATCTGTACTTGGTATGCAGTGTCTGTGTAGAGGTAATACAGTGATCACTGGTGACATTATACACAGGAGCTCTGTATATAATGTATAGGTAATACAGTGATCACTGGTGACATTGTACACAGGACCTCTGTATATAGTATACAGTGTATAGTGTCAGTGTATAGGCAACACTGACTCACCAGTGACATCTCTAGGTGAAGTCCTTTCATCCAGCACAGACCGCCATCATTTCTTCCAGCCAGGACTCGTTTCTGCAGGAAATAACAGTTATCTCTAGCTCTGCTTGCAGAACACATTACTTAATTTTTCACAACTTCTACATTACAACACATGAAGAAAAAAAGGCAATATAGTGTCTCTGCACAGTAACAGGACCGCCCCCCATTTAAAACAGTATACTCAAAAAATAAAATAAATACATCACTGCAGTAATAATATCCCTTAATTAGCCCCTATGGTAATAATAATCCCCACCCTGGCCCCGTGTGTCTCATTCCTGGCTCCAGCCATATGTTCTCGCATCCTGACCTCATGAGTATCCATTCTACCCCATATGATCTCCACATCCTGCCCCATCTGTCTCCATCGTATCCATCCTGCCCCATGATCCAATCCTGCCCCATGTCTTTCATTCTGCCCCGTGTCTCCAATCATGTCCCGTGTCTACATTCTGCCCATGCCTCCAGTCCTGCCCCCAGTGTGTCCAGCAATCTGCCCCAGTATGTCCAGCATATTTCCCCAGTGTCCAGCAATCTGCCCCAGTGTGTCCAGCATTGCCCCCAGAAAGTGTCTCCAGCATATTGCCCCAGTGTGTCCAGCATATTGCCCCAGTGTGTCCAGCAATCTGCCCCAGTGTGTCCAGCATTGCCCACAGTGTGTCCAGCAATCTGCCCCAGTGTCTCCAGCATTGCCCCAGTGTCCATCAATCTGCCCCAGTGTCTCCAGCAATCTGCCCCAGTGTGTCCTCCAGCATTGCCCCCAGTGTCTCCAGCATTGCCCCAGTGTCTCCAGCATTGCCCCAGTGTCTCCAGCAATCTGCCCCAGTGTCCTCCAGCATTGCCCTAGTGTGTCCATCAATCTGCCCCAGTGTCTCCAGCATTGCCCCAGTGTCTCCAGCAGTCTGCCCCAGTGTCTCCAGCAATCTGCCCCAGTATGTCCTCCAGCATTGCCCCAGTGTGTCCATCAATCTGCCCCAGTGTCTCCAGCATTGCCCAGTGTCTCCAGCAATCATCTGCCCCAGTGTGTCCTCCAGCATTGCCCCCAGTGTGTCCACCGTTATCAAAAAAACAAAACAAAGAAACAAACAGAGTCTCCTCACCTGACCTGTGCGCTCCAGCGGCGAGCTCCCTCCAGCAGCGCACACTAGCCGGCGACTGACAATGACGTCAGACGCCGGCGACGTGTGCACTGCGGCCAACTTCAGCTGCCAGCCTCCAATTGGCTGGCGGCTGTTGTTAACTATTGACGTGCGGGCTCGTGCCGGAAGGGGCCCAGTGAGCAGATGAGAAGGGGAACGATGCGGGCCCCCTCTCTCTGCCCACCGGGTCCGGGGGTCACATAAATGCCGGCGGGAAGTCACACTCGGGCGGATTAGCAGAGGGTCAATCTGTGCAGTAGCCCAGGGCCCCCCCACACTACTGGGCCCTGGGCTACCACCCATATTGACCCTCTGATAATCTGCCCCTGATTGTGACTGATTCTAAAAGACAGAAGTGTGAAAGTAGCCTTACAGGAATCCCTTGTTC
The DNA here is from genome assembly GCF_032444005.1 of Ranitomeya imitator. Lineage (NCBI taxonomy): Eukaryota > Metazoa > Chordata > Amphibia > Anura > Dendrobatidae > Ranitomeya > Ranitomeya imitator. The sequence continues at coordinate 105,109,540 of NC_091282.1, read as the reverse complement.
TTTACGCTGAAGATAGATATTGTTGACATTGGCTGTATGTTTGGGGTTGTTGTTCTGCTGCAAAATAATTTTTGAGCCAAACAAACACCTCTCTGATGATATTGCATGATGTTTAAGTATCTTTCTGTATTTCTTGGCATTGAGGACACCATCAGTCATGACCAAATCCCCCAACTGTGTGTGCTGAAATGCAGTCCCAGTCTTGCGAAGAATCTCCACCATGCTGCCTTGTAGCTGCAGGCACTCATTATTGTACCGCTCTCCAGCCCTTCCACGAACAACATGCATTCTGTTACAGACAAATGTTTCACTTTTTGACTCATCAGTCCTGAGACCCTTTGGCCACTTCTCTGCACTCAGTTTCCTTTGTTTTCATGCATAGTGACTTGGCCTTGTTTTCATGTTGAAGGTATTGCTTTTGGCCATATCTTCCATTTAGGGCTCATGCATACAACTGATTATGTCAGATAAGTACACTCTGTGGGTTTCAGGTTATTTTATGGGGTTGTGCACATGTCCAATCCTTTTCCAAAGGAAAAAAATCTGTGACCTTTGTGATTTTCATCAGTGTCGTATCAAAATCGGCAATGCAAGTCTTTAGGTCCGTGGAAAACCTAGGACCACACGCTGACATCAGAGTGCAGTCCGGACTGGCACAATGGAAAAGGTGGAGAAACCTTTTTTTTTTTTTCACTTCAGAATAAAACTTATGCCAACTAGTTCCCACTTTGATCAGAGTCTGATCAGCATATCGGGCTGTTTTTCACAGATGAAGAGAAAACGTAAGCATGTACCTACTTGAAGTCTTCTTCTGGTCTGACTTCTCTGAACTGTAGAAGGGTGCAGCTGGGTCCCACTGTTTACTGCCAGTTCTGTGCTGATGGCACTGCTGAACATCTTCTGATTTCGAATGGAAGTACGCATGATGTTTCTTTTCTCTGCTGCTCTAAGTTTCCTTGTCGAACCACTTCATCTACGGTTCTCAATGTTGCTTATTTCTTGGTGCTTTCTCAAAAGAGCTTGAACAGCACGTCATGAAATCAGTTTTGAGTACTTTCCTGGGAGAGAACCTGCTGATGCGGTTTAAGTGCCTTGTGTTTCTTGGCTTTGCTCAGTCTTGATATGCTGTATGACCTGTGACATGATACCGGAATCTTGGCAGTGATGCTATGGACCCTACACAGCCCTGATTTCAACATCAAATCTGTCTGGGATTACTGTAAGATACAGAAAAATATGTCCAACTTGCAAGCCTACATCCACTGAACATCTGTGGTTTCTTGTTTAGAACAACCTCCCGGTTGAGTTCCTTCTAAATTCTGCTGCTGACTTCCTCTACTAATATTTTTGAAACGTTCTAACTTTGCATCATTCTTTCAACACTTGCGCATATGATATATGTGGATATACAGCTCTTGCAAAAATGACGAGCCCACCACATCAAATCCCTGTCCTGGGCAGCCCAATCTCCAGACCTGAACCCCATTGAAAACCTCTGGAATGTAATTAAGAGGATGATGGATAGTCACAAGCCATCAAACAAAGAAGAACTGCTTACATTTTTGCGCCAGAAGCAGTGTGAAAGACTGGTGGAAAGCATGCCAAGACGCATGAAAGCTGTGATTGAAAATCAACGTTATTCCACAAAATATTGATTTCTGAACTCTTCCTGAGTTAAAACATTAGTATTGTTGTTTCTAAATGATTATGAACTTGTTTTCTTTGCATTATTTGAGGTCTGAAAGCACTTTTTTTTTTGAACACTTCTCCTTTTAAAAAAAAAAAAAAAAAATACAAAATTTATTGCTTGGAAATTCGGACACATGTCAGAAGTTTATAAAATAAAAGAACAATTTACATTTTACTCAAAAATATACCGATAGAGAGAAAAATCAGACAAACTGAACATTTTGCAGTGGTCTCTTTTTGCCAGAGCTGTATATAATATCCACATAATATCTATTTTGAAAATTGCAGGAGTATGTTGCATGCACCAAAATATATGCAAATCTTCTTCCAGAGCTTATTATAAAAGAAATCAGGAAAGCAGGATGTCAGTCATTACATATCTCACACTGGTAATGCCCACTTTGTTTATCATTTAGAATAATCTCTGGAGACAGATTTTCATGGAGATCTATGTATAGAAGTATTAAGAAAAACATGGATTTCTCTGTAATAAGACATTGATATGATGGTATCATTTTATTCAGCTTCCGATGACCTATATGTCCATGTAGACGGTTTTAGGAGGGTTGATCCCACTGACTGATTACATTTAGGCTGTGTGCACACGTTGCAGATTTCCTGGAGATCCGCAGTGTTTTTTTCCGCGCAGAAACGCTGCAGATCCGCAAGTGATTTACTGTTCAATGTAAATCAATGGCAAAAAAAATGCTGCGCTAATGGTGCAGAAAATTCCGCTCCGAAAACGCATCGGATTAAAAGAAGGAACGCCACTGGTACTATGTAAGAAGAAGCGGCAACACTCACCGGTCCTGTGTGGTCCAAGTATTTATTAATAAAACACAAACATGGTATCTTCACGGCATCGGGAAACAGACGAACAGGGAGGTGAGCAGGATGTGACGGCCGTTTCGCGCCGACGATAGCGCTTCCACGGGTCTAAGGAGCAGGAGCGAGACGCGGGTCTAAAAAGGAAGGAGAGGGGAAAAGAGCCCCTCCCCTCCTCTAGATACCCGCCCTCCCGCCCACTGCACCCACAGACAAGGTAATCGTATGTGACAGGTGAGTTAAAAAAGAGCCGGGACTAATCCGGATCATAACACCATAGCTCCCAGTTAAAAATATGAACGTAAACAAAGAGATACAAGACCCCAACGGCCGAGACGGGCATGAGGATCCAATGTAACAATACCCTCCTCTTACAAAGCGCAGTGAGTCAAATCGCATAATATCAAATACATTTATAACCGTTGGGATAACATCAATACCCCACCACGAAAAGGTGATGCGTCCAACATACACAAATTGCAGTACATAAAAGTCCAACATAAAGCAGAACAAAAAGCCTAGAAACGCAACTTATCCTAAAAAGACAGCCATATCGATTTTGTCGTTTAAGCCTGCTGGACCAACCGCCCGCGTGCGCAAGATCGACTGCGCCTCCTTCCTAAGCAGCAATTTATGCACATCGCCACCTTGTACTGGAGCGACCACCTTCTCGATGCCTGCAAAAGTAAGAACATCAGGATCCCCCCGATGGGTATCCCTGACGTGCTCAATTAGCCTCGGTGCACCTATGCCAGTACGGATAGACCTATAATGTTCTCTAAATCTAGTGCACAAATGCCTAATAGTTTTGCAGATATAGTATCTCTTACAGGGGCAGAACACCACATATACCACGTAATCGGTCTTGCAAGATATAAACTGCTGGACGGTATATTTTATAGGCCCAATATCCAAAGACCGTCCAGTTAAGTGCTGTTTACATGAGGCAGTTACCACAACGGAAATTCCCTTTAGGAATGCACTGTTCCAACCAATTGGATTTTGGATTGGAAAGACGATTCCGCACTAGTACATCCCTAATCCGTGTACTCCGTCTATTAGATATGAGCGGCCCTTTCGCCACTTTTTCCGCCAGATCTCTGTCACCTGCCAGCACGTTCCAGTGTCTCCTAATCGAAGCTCGGATCTCACGGTCCATAGGACCAAACCGAAAAGAAAAGGAAAACCGCTGGCCCCCAGAATCTCCACCCCTACCCGTCCCTGACCACTCACGTCCATCCACCCGCTCCACTGCCCCTTGTAACACACTGGCGGGGTAACCCCTAGCTCGAAGTCTCTCGCACAACTCGCCAGACTGTCTCTCAAATCCCGACTGTGTGTTATTAATCCTTCTCGTCCGGAGAAGTTGGCTATAAGGCAGAGAACGTTTTGTGTGTAAAGGGTGGAAACTGTCGAAATGTAGGACAGAATTGGTGGCAGTGGGTTTTCGATGGACCGAGGTGCATATATCCCCATCTTGAACTTTCACTGCTACATCCAAGAACTCTAGATTCTCTCCCCCAAACACAGAGGTAAAAGACATCCCCATAGAATTCAAATTCAGATAATCTACAAAGGAATGAAAGCTATCCTCTGTCCCGTCCCATACCAGGAATACATCGTCCACATAACGAATAAAAAGTTTGATGTGTTTAAGGAAAGGATTGTTAGCAGAATATACGTAAGTATCCTCAAAAACTGCCAAAAACAGATTGGCGAAAGTACATGCAGCCGGGGTCCCCATGGCAGTCCCGGTGGTCTGAACAAACCATGTATCCAAAAACATGAAAGCATTATGGGTTAGAATGAACTTTAACCCGTTGCATACAAAGTCGATGAAAGTCGGACTCTTATCAGTGGTGTCCAACACTCGCCTGATAATGATCCTAGTATATAAATTGACCATGTCAATGGACGCCAGGGAGAACCCCGGCTGCCATGTGAAGCCACGAATCTGTTTGAGAAAGGAGTTCGTATCCCTGGTATAGGAAGGGACAGAAAGGCGCAATGGTCTAAGGAGCCAGTCCATAAAACGGGACAAAGGCTCAGTCAAAGAACCAACCCCGGACACGATGGGCCTGCCCGGGGGTTGGGAGATGGACTTGTGTATCTTGGGTAGATAATACCAGTGGGGTCTTACCGGGAATTCTGGAAGTAACTTTTCCGCTTTTTTTCTGCGTGATGACCCCTAATTCAACTGACCCCCTTAAAAAGGAGCGTAACTCCTCTTTAAACCTATTAGTAGGATCCCCCGACAACTGCTTATACGTACCCAAGTCCGACAATTGACGCCTAGCTTCCGATAAGTACGCTTCCCTAGGAAGTAACACAACCTTGCCGCCCTTATCGGCTGGTCTCACGAAGACATCACTCCAACCAGCTATTTCCCTCAGGGCCATCCTTTCTGCATCAGTAAGATTACTAGGGGCTCGCTTATACACTAAGGCCTCCATATCCTTCAACACCAAAGACTCAAAAACATCAACCACATTACCCGGGGACGTGACAGGCATGAAGGAAGAAGGGACCCCCCCTGTAAATGGGGTCACCCGATTAGGCACTTCTATATTAGTAGTGATATCGTCATCTTCAAGGCTCAATAATAAAGTCGCGTCTCCACGCATATTAGTGAGTGTATCATCAGATGAGCCTGCCATAAACCCTAAGGGTCCTACGGTACAAGGTTTGTCTCCCTCCATGCAAACGATACTGGTAGGGCTGGAAGAAAAAGCTTTGTATAAATGAATTTTTCTTATCGCCTTGAACATATCGATCTGAAAATCAGTGAAATCAAAGTCATCAGGGATACAAAAGTTAAGACCTTTGGATAACAGCGACAATTGCGCAGGTTCTAAAACACGCTCGGTCAAATTTAGGACAACGTCTTCAGGGGGAAACTCCTCACTCAGGTCTACCGCCAAGACACATTCTTCCTCTTGTGTCTCCAAGCTGGGACGTGGCCGCCGCTTCCCCCTTCGAGTTCTCTTTCTAAAGGGAGAGGGCCAATACCAGCAACCGATGACGTAGGTGGATTGTCTCTTGCCTCATTCCCCGTAGAAGTCCCTTCACTGAGGCTCGAATCGGACTCGGTGGTCAAATAGTCCTTACGGCGATACTGGTTCCGTTTTTTATTTCTCCATTTCTTGCTTCGGGAAGATTTTCCCCCAGATACTTGGGAAGAGGTTCTTTCTTTTTGCATATTCTGCCAGGAAAAAACCTGCCCGGAATCATAATCACTTTTATCCCGAATAAATTTATCTTTTTCTAGTTTTAATTTCGGCCTGAATAGGGATAAGTTTGCTGTCCATTTTTTTGTTCAACGCAGTCCATTGGCTTTCAGTAAGTCTGCTTTTTAATTCCGCTTGAGTCTTAAGAATGTCGGCATTGACCAATTCGTAACTTCGTATATTTGACTTCAATACTAATGAGAGTAAATCCTGAGAGCATCTAAGCATAATGCTCTCCCACTCAGATTTAAACGTGATATCACTACTGAAATGAGAAATGTCCTTCCACACCCGAAGTCCCCTTGGGACCCGGCCATTGTCTTTGTACGACTGCAAGGAATTGTTCGTCCAGAACAGTCGGATCTCCCTCTCAGACAAATTCATCAATTTATATTCTAGAGCCTTGGTACTCAACATGTGTACCTCGTCCACCTGCTCACACTCCATAAAATAATTAGTCACATTTTCCCTGCCGGCTTGCAGACCCACACGTACGGAGGAAACGTCGGAATCCATACCACAGTGCGACTGTATAATCTCCAGTAGCAGGCACTATTCACGCACCAATCGCTCAGGAAACAAGGCGTGCTGACTCCAAAGGAGAACCATATGTAAAGCAATCTAGAGCAAAGCCGCCGCACAGCCCTTCCTTAACCAACAGCGATACACACGGTGTACGTGTCACTTCTTATGGGTCGGACCCATAAGAAGTGACACGCACACCGTGTGTATCGCTGTTGGTTAAGGAAGGGCTGTGCGGCGGCTTTGCTCTAGATTGGATTAAAAGAAGGAGCATGTCAATTCTTTGTGCGGATCTGCAGCGTTTCTGCACCCATTCCATAATAGAAATCCGCAGGGGTAACAACGCATGAAAACCGCACAGAATCCGCAGTAAATCTGCAACAAACACACAAAATCCGCATTAAAAACGCGCAGATTTTGACCTGCATTTTCTGCCAAGAGATGCAGAATCCGCACAGAAAATTCCACTGGCAAATCCGCAACGTGCGCACACACCCTTAAACTTTTTCACTTCCTAGCCACGAGTAATAAAGAGAAGTGGATGAATTGCCTTTAGATTGGCGATGCGCAAGTTTGTTTAATAGTAGGCAGCAGATGTCTATTGTCTATGATAACAGGCAAAGGCAATGGAATAATTTGCACCGATTTTAGAAAAAAATAAAAACATTTTTTGTTCTTTATTATTATTACTACAGATTTCATCTTTCTAGTGTCAGAGCAGAGTCATACGGCCATGTAACTCTGATGAGCATCGCAACGCAGTGATAGGCTCTCCCGACCCAAACATGACATCGGCATAGAAATCCACGCTGTCACGCTCGGGTCGGGGGAGCCATTGGCCAGTGCGAGCATTGCGTTACTATCCTCGTCTGAGTTATACGTCCGTCTGATTCTTCCTTTAGAAGGATCTGATCGAGCCCATACAAATAAGGCTCAATTAGCTTCCAAATCATCTGATGTTGAGCTATTTTTTTCTTATTATATAATTTAAAGTCTGATTTTACGGTTTTGATAATTTCAATTACCAATTAGCATTATCGTTAGCTTATCTCCCACCACATGTGTTACAGTGTAGATTTATCCAGTTCCGAACTCTTGTTATACAGTATAATTTGGGGGGGTGTTCCTCTTTAACAAGCTGATGTTGGCTAGTCATATCTACGTGAAGCCAGGGATTTACAACAGCTGTTGTATGATTAAGTAAGTTTACTAGGCCGGGGTGCGCATGGGACAGAACATTGACTCTGTACAGCTTGAGATATTTCTATGGAATTCAGATTATGTCTTTTCGAAAGACCCAACATTCCAGACTGAGAAGATGAGAGACGTCTGAAGACCAGACTGCAATGTATGCAAAATAAGAGAAAGATAACGAGGAGGGGGAGGAATAGGATGTGTCTTCAGGCAAACTGGAGGATGAGTGGAATTTTTATTTATTTTTTCTTCTTTCACATTTTTACTACTTACCGCTAAGATACAATATAAGCCACGAAATACCGCATAGCCAGCAAAACATTGTTAGCTCATGCGACATGACAGCGCCTTCTTGTGTTCTTTATATGTTACATTGTCACAAAGAAATCTGCTTTTCAGATTTTTTTTTTATCAGAATCGTACAATTTCATAGCCTTGTTTCACCCAACTTTTTTTGGTGTATTTGACATATCCATTTGTATCGTAAAATGTATTTAAGTGGATATGTTAATATTTATATATAATGGCAAAAACGTATGTCAGATCGATATCCGCGTGACGTACGTACGTTTGTGCACTCGTCTATTACGATCGTTATTATTATTTTTTTTTTTTTTTTTTACAAAATGCCATAAGTGCAGTCTGTTGGACTTTTTTCATACATACAAAAAAAATGATGTAACAGATAAGATTGCAGTATATAGAAGACTGATGCAAACATATTGTCCTACCTTTGCATCTGTTTTTTTTTTATATTTTCACCATTTTATTTTTCCAGAAAACAAGTTACATGATGCAGACTCAATTGCATGTTACGGGTCCATTTTTAAAAACAAACCAATGAAATGTATATGTTTTTATAGGTTATAAAAACGTGTCTACCTGCTTTAAAATGCTTGCCTTAAAGGAAGTCCTCAACACTGAAGAGACAAAAGCGGTACATTTTATTTGCACCTGGCATAAAAGAAAAGACAGATATCGCCCGTTTTGACCAATAGATGATCTTTATCAAGGACACCTGCGTAGGATACAGCCGGTTATGCGGAAGGTTGTATAGAGGTAAGGAACCATATCTGTCTATTCAACACAGATGTCCTTGATAAAGACCATCGACTTATCGAATCTTTGGACGATATCTGCCTTTTCTTTTGTGCTGTGGTCCTCGCTACACTATTATAGGACTACTGTCCTTTCCTCAAGGACGACTACCTTCAGAGCAATAGTGCCAGCTTTTCTCTTTTCTTTTTGACAGGCATTTCAAGTTTATTCACCAATTTGAAAGTTATCTCCTCTCCGTGGCATAAAGGAAAATGTTTGATCACTGAGCATCTGAAAATCGGCGCTTTTAAGTGCTCGTCTGAATGTAGTGGAGGTTGATCATGCGCACTGCTGCTCCATTCATTCTAATAGGAATGCTGAAGACCAGCGCTACTAGCGCTCGGTAACGTTCGGCCCACTCATTAAGAGTGAATTGAGCAGCAGTGCACATGATCTGACCACTGCTTCATTTTCGCAGGACTCTTTCGAACCCCAGTTCTTGGAATCGCAGGAGGCTATGGCGGTCTGACCCATAGTGGTTGTAAAGTTACTGTCTATTTGGTTAGCTGCCCACATGGATTTGATGTATATTTTCTGGTTCTTATTCTGGTGAATATTTGATAAGTCAATTTTACAGTGACACTTTTTGCCTTTTAGACCCTACTTATTGCAGGGCCTTAGAGGCAGGACTGTGCAGTTGGTAACCCAAACCTCTGACTCCACGACTCCGACTCCACAGCACTGGTCACTACTGAGCATGTCCATAAAGTGCAGCACAGATTCATTTAATCTAAAAGCCCAGATCCTTAGATCAAGAACAGAGCAGACATTTATAGGACATTTCATAACTTTCCCAAATTCTTATGAAAAAAAAATGACCACATCCTGCACTGAACTACTGAACCCAATTTATTATATACTAGATTGTGGCCCAATTCTAACGCATCGGGTATTCTAGAATATGCATGTCCCCGTAGTATATGGACAATGATGATTCCAGAATTCGCGGCACACTGTGCCCGTCGCTGATTGGTCGAGGCAACCTTTATGACATCATCGTCACCATGGCAACCATTATGACATCTACGTCGATACTGTGCCCGTCGCTGAATCAGAAACGTGAGATGTCTACGTCCTTTATGACATCATCGTCGCTGTGCCCGTTGCTGATTGGTCGAGGCCTGGCGGCCTCGACCAATCAGAGAGCCGGGATTTCCAGGACAGAGAGACAGACAGACAGACAGACAGACAGACAGACAGACAGACGGAAAAACCCTTAGACAATTATATATATAGATTTTAGGAGTCGGAGTTGGTCCATTTTATACAGACTCTGACTCCACCAAAATGGTCACAGACTCCGTCTCCACAGCCTTGCTTAGATATCACCGTAGCTGGCTGACCCAAACGCTAGTTGCCATGGCAACCTGATGCCAAGTAATATTGGCTCCTCTTGATCGCGGGGTGCCGATGGGCTTAAATAACCATCTAGATACTGCTGTCACTATTGACCATGGAATCTAAGGAGTTAAATGTCTGCAATCAGTGCTAATACCGATTTATGGCTATTCCTACAGGCTGTCGGCTATGATATACAACTAATGCCTGCTGATGATGGTGCCATCTATGTTTGTAAGCCGGCGCCATCATCGTGCTGCACATGTACGGTCGTTTGTGGGAAGTCAACGTCCGCTGCAGATGTCAGGAAGAGGTAAAAAAAATCTTCCTCTCCATAATCCCCTGGCACCAGTGATCCAGCAGCACAGGACCTGCGCTCTGACAAACTGCGCTCTGGCTTGATGCTATGAAGTAGCGTCGGTGCGCTCCTCCTTGATGCTGCTATCGTCTGCCCCTAGCATCTTTTTGTAGCTCCAGTGCCCCTTGAGACACAGATGATGGCCACAGGGGCTGCATTCGGACCTCCTAGATTTGTGTTTGAGACTGCTATAAACATGAGTAAGGCTACGTTCACATTTGCGTTGTGCGGTGCAGCGTCGGCGACGCAACGCACAACGCAAATGTAAACGCATGCACAACGCAGCGTTTTGTGATGCATGCGTCCACTTTTGCATGCTTTTTGGCGCAGAAAAAACTGCATCATGCGTCCTCTGCACCCTGACGCATGCGCCACAGTGACCTATGCGTCACCAAACGCAAGTGCAACGCATGTCCATGCGCCCCCCATGTTAAATATAGGGGCGCATGACGCATGCGTTGCCGCGGCTGCGACCGATGCAACGCTAATGTGAACGTAGCCTAAGCGAGTAAAGTGAGTTGTATATGTATTCATTCATTTCCAAACTATGGAGCTCCTAGAAAAGATGATCACTATTATTATTATTATTATTATTATTATTATTATTATTATTATTTCATGGGGAAAACAGAGATTCACTAAAACAGTCATGGCCGGGTGCTAATGGCTTGTCTGCCGATGCTGTGATCTCATGCACAAGACCCTGGGTGTAATGTGGTGCTTATCTCATTATGTCACTGTGTTCATTTGATTCTTGCTTTGTTCCATAACCTGTAATTATCAATTGTTCATTAAGTGTTAAATAAGGAAAACCTGGTATGTAGGTTGGAATGTTTTCAATTGAAGTCTGCCTCTCGAAGTATCATTTGCGTTTTGCCCCCGTTGCCAGCACGCTTAAATTTGTTTATTCATTCATGTTTTGGCAGATGTAAAGGTTTTAAGAACTGAACGTGTGCTGCATCTTGCCAAAAAAGCTACTAAGTCACTAGCGCTTTTGGCCGGTTGCCCTGGCGTATTTTTTTTTTTTTTCCTTAAGATTACAACATTTTGTACTTTGTTGGGAAATGAAGAATGTTAACAGTTTAACAAGACGTTTGACATTTTTAGTATTCCTATTATTTGAAGAAAGGGACAGTCTCAATTTAATTAATTGTAATCTAGTGAAGTGGTTATAGGAATTTGTAGAAATTGAGCGGTGATTAAATTCTACAATTTTGACTTTGTCTCCGTGCAATTAATATGTCTTCGATTGCGTTACGGTTGCTTGCTTTGATATATAAGATTATCTCGGTCTATTTGCTTACTAAAGGGTTGTTCCTTACATTAAAAGTTATCACTTATGTTTGGACAATTTACATATTGGTGGAGATCTGACCACTGGGAGACTCGTCAATCCTGAGCGTATGGCACTAAAATACTCTGTCCTAATGAAGTGTTGTCCGTACATGTTTACTTGCCTCTCCATTCATTCTCTGCAGGTTAGCCAGAAAAAGCCAAGCGCTGTTTGGCTATCTTTGATAATTCCATAGAGAAAGAAAGGAGCAGTGGGGAGCATGTGCAACCGTTACTCCATGCTGACAAAATGAATTTCCCCTTCAGAGAGGAAGAGAACTTGAACTTTAGTTCCACCTATTGCAAGTAGCAATCCTAAAAGTCAGTATTGACCATTTATCGAGCCTTGCCGAATGACTTAGGATGAAAGCCAAACCAGAATCTCAATTTGCAGACACGTATTTTGGGGTGTGACTCCTCCTCAGTGCAAAGCATGAATTTGATTTATCTGTATGATGGGTCTCTGACTGGGGCCTAAGGGGTAATGTTTGTATTTCTGTAGAGTGACATGCCAGTGTAAGAAGACTTAAAGGCCTTGCAATGCTACTCTGAGAAATGAATTATGCAAATTGCCTTTTCTGAGATTAAGAAGACTTGAACTCTCCTTACAATGGCATGCCACTCTACACAAGGAGAAACATTACCTCTTAGACCACAGTCAGAGACCTCTCATTTAACCAAATCAGATCTCATGGATTGCACTGAGGAATTAAGATTCTGGTTTGGGATTTATCCCAAGTTATGTGGCAACGCTTATTAAAGGGTCGATTTTGACTTTTAAGATTTTTACTTCCAATAGATGGTGCTAGAGTTCAAGTCCTCTTCCTCTTTGAAGAGACCATTTGCATATTTAATTTACCAGTGGAGAACTGCATGACCTAGAAGTCTCATTACACCAGCATGTCACTCTGCACAAGGAGGTACGTTACCCCTTAGACTCTATACTGATGGGCACTTCATTGTATTGTTCATGGAGCAAGTTATCACCTATCCTTTAGATGGGTTACACTCAACATTAAAAGGGATCACCTGTTAGGGGTTTTCAGTAATATCAGAAAGGGGAAGCGATCATATCTCTTTGCTTATGCTTGAGGTCCGCGTTCCCACTCTTCAGAGACAATCACGTGCCTCTGTGTATATGCGTATACACTTGACCATTATTCACTGTGAGGAAGCCATAGAGCGTGACTCTCATCAACTCCTGTTTAACATGTACATTTTTTAACAATTTGGTGCCTGTTGATGCATTAAATGACCCGCTTTACCTCCTAAATCACACCCCTCCTTGCAAAGTGACACTTTTTTTGTGTAAGCCACAAACCTTGTTTTAAATGCATAGTAAATGGATCTATCACTTTTTAATTGCCCTCTTGGCATCAAAATTCGATGTGTTTCTGGCAAAGTCAAGGCACACTGAGAATATTAAACCTGCTCCATGTGTTTGTATGCTCAGAGTATGTATCTCTATCTTGAATATGCTGCTGTAGCATAGGAGTGTTCATTAAGATGACAGACCTACGGGATTCAGGATTTTTGCATTATGCAGATTATTTATTATGCACCTTCTAGCCACTAAGTTCCTGAGGTCACCTGCTATGTTTCTAGGGAGTATTTACAATGAGTTCAGTTGTGCTATACTGCATACAATCATAGCCTTGAATGTATTTTGGGATGATGTAATTACTTTTAATATCAAGTACTTGGATTATCACAGTGGGGACACTCATTGTCACGGGCTCATTGGCATTTCACCTTCATATTAAATGGTATAAATTTCTTTTAGCAGTGTAGAGGTTAATCTGCTTAGTTGAGAGCTCCTGGAAGCTTTCCTGTGTCAAGGCTCTCAGCTGTGCACTGTTAGCCACTCCCATCCCCTATATAATCTGGGTCCTAGCTAGCACTCATTCTCAAAGTAGCTTATGCTGCATGGCTGGAGGTTGTTGTTGGTTGTTATTGGAGAAGGCGTTTGGTGGATTTATCTGTGACTGTTGCTAGATTTTGAGCGTGTGATAATTCCCTTTCTTCTAGTACTTTCGTTTAACCTCATCCACCACCCCCCCCCCAGTGTTCTCTGTTGTTTGTGTGTATATTTGTATGATTGGTATTTTCCTTTATCCTTGTTTGTATTACTTTTAGTCTGGTTGGTGTATTACGGTACACTACTACTCTCCTCTTATTTGGGTGGGGGAATTGTGTAGAATGAGGGCAGATTCGGGAGCTAAGGCAAAGTGCGTGGCCCTGGCATCTTCACCATCAGAAGTAATTTGGGGAACAGGGCGAGCTAGGGCACCTCTAGCGTAAGGGACAGGGAAGGAGCCCCTGATCCTGGGATACCCAACAAGAGAATCGTGACCCTCATCTTGCCTATACCTACCAGAGTTTCCTGATGTAACTGATGCAAGTCGTGGCTAATTCTTCCAGCTTAATGCCTGATATATTAAATATCTCAGATAGGCAGAGAATATTGTGTGCATCTCCCCAATATGCACCAGATCATGATAAAACTTAAGTTAGTGAAAATCCAGGATCTGATTTTCAGTGTGACTAAAAGCTAAAACTTTTATTGAAACCTCCAAATTAAAATTGTGGAAGCATAAAAAAAACAGGACATCCTGGAGATTGTAGCAAAATCCTAGGCATTTTGAATCGGCGTTTGTGTGTTATTCATGGCATGAACTGTCTAATCTCCTGGATATTTTAACCTGTGACAAATATGATTCTTTACAGATTGGATGACTACTGGAATCATCACAAAGTCTTTTGCAGTCCACTTGTTTTAGTTATGACTATTTTGAGCAAATACTCATAAGGGGCATCTCAAGAACTTCAGTCTCCATATTAGGAGATTTTACTATTACGTGACTCTGGCATTATACGTTCATCTCTTCCTGGACTGCAATATTTGTATACAGACTGGTTTTCGGCTGACAATTCTACAATTTGAGTAACATGATCCATTTAACTTTTTTTTCTAACTTTTGATATTATAATAAAACTAGATAGAGGCCCGATGCTATCGCATCGGGAGGGCGATAATGTCGCAATGAGGGCAGGCTTTGCAGTGTTGAGAATCTCTTCCCCCCCATGTGCTCACTCACCTATCCACTCTCTCTTTCCCCATGTGCTGACCTCTCCCTGTCTACCCCGTGTGCTGTCTCCCCCCCCACCCCCCACTGTCTCTCTCCTTCCTGTGCTGTGTTCTCCCCTCAAAGACAATACTGACATTACACCAGGAGATCTCAGAGGATACATTTTGTGAGGTAAAATATTTTTAAAAAATCAGTGAAATATTCTACTTCACAAAATGAATCCACTGTGATCCCCTGCTGTAATGTCAGTATTGTCTTTTGCTTCCTCCCCTGCCCAGGAGATGTGGTATGCTCTGTACACGGTCAGACACAGTCAATTTTTAAAATGAACTTTCGTTTGTGGGAAAATTCCTTTAATGTGACCAGCTTCCTCTGCCTGTGGACACATTGCGCATCTGCTGCTGGGATCAGCCAAATGATTATCTGCACCTGCGCGTAATTCGCGCAGACGCAGTAAATCAGACTGCCGCCATCTTTGTGCAGACAGCGGCAGTCACAGTAAAACTGCGCATGCGCTCCTCCTGTACAAAGATGGCGGCAGTCAGTGAATCATTCGGCTTATCCCGGCGGTGGCATGTTCGCAACAGTATTGCGCTGGTGGTACCACATAAGAGGCTGCATGTGTGTGTGGTGCGCCGGTGTTCCGCTGGTGGTACTGCGCTATAGGTTGGTACCAGCAGCAGTTTCCATATTGAGACATCCATCACTTGGGTGTCCCAATATGGCAGTCGGTGAACTTCCTCCGCTTGGAATTCTGGGATACGGTGACGTCTAGACAGAATAGGAAATGAAAACATAACAAGGCAATTATATAAATAGATGGTATTTTATTGGATCATCTTCTTCCTTCGTTGTCTCTATAAGTACATGATTTAAAGTGAAGGGATCACCACTTAATAGTATATGAGGTATTTACTTTAATTGACAGACAATGGATTGTTTGTGAACACGTAAATCGGACGGCACTGGATGACACACGAGTGCAGTCTGATATTTTACACGCAATCAAACTGACACTGATCAATCCCAGATAAGATAATGAGCAGAGTGTCATCGCCATAATCTATCTGATTCTCTTGGAAGAGAGAACCAACACTCGCTTGTCCATAGCCTTACAAAGACATCTGTCTGAACTCTGAGGTACCCCAGTGACTAGATGTTTATAGGATCTGATCGCTGATTCTAGGCCAGCCAGTCATCCAAATCATCAGTTTAGGTATTGTAAGAAATTCAGATGTATTGGCCTAATGGTCTTTCAGAAATCATTTACCATGGAGGATACCCTTGTTAGCAAGTGTTCTAGGTTAGGCCGAATATTCACAGCCAAGAAGGAATCTGATTTTTCTGTATTTGACTTAAAGGGGATGTCCAGAACGTTTGTATTAATAGCTTATCCTTGGGAGTTCTCATCAAAATCCGAACAGAAGGGGTTTGTCACCTGGCCCACCACCAATCAGCTGTCAGCAGGTTCTTTGACCACTGGATTTATAGAGGAGTGTACTGAGCCAGAATGCTCTGTACCCCAAGTAGTGGCTGTTATTATTGGAGACACCCACTGCGTAGTATATAGAGCTGAGGTGCTGTAGTTCTGTACACTGTATACTTCTGGCAGCTGCGGGACATGGTAACAGCAGATCGGTGGTGGTGCGGTTGTGACAACCTCGCAATCTGATTTTGATGACTTATCATAAGGATAAGATATTGGTAGAAGAGTTCTGGCCTATCTCTTTTAGAGCTTGGCTTTTGCCTGGTCATGCTTTTTGTGTGGGTTTTACTACAGTATTAGGTATTTTACAACCGCACATTTGATCATATGCATGGCAAGCTCAGCCAAAACATAGATCCAGTTACTCACGAAATGATCACCGATGCACAAGATGAATGAGATATGACTAATTTCTTGGAGAAGACTCCGTCATGGCTTCCTGCTGAGCTGGAAGACTATACTTCCAATAAAATGAGAATAGAGATGTGTTAACACAACGGAAAGGTCAAAACGACTCCTACTTCTCTTCTGCTTGAGTTCATTTCTGGGCTCTCTTCGCCCTCAGTGATGGGGTTGAATATTTAGGAGAATAGAAAGGTCAGATGGGATTCTTTGGAGTAGAGGTCATTAAATGTACCCTTTTTTTTCCATGTTTTTTCCTTTTTTTTATGAGCGTGCATGAAACAATAGACTCTTAGCGTTTCCAGAGTGTTTATAGAAACGAGTTAATATACAGCTGTTAAACTTCACATTAGCACACTTTCCACAGAATTTCATCGGAAGACGGATTTATTATGGGAACGTGTGGTAATTTTCTGCATATTGGGTTTTCCATATCAGCATGACATTAGTCGTTTCTGGAGCTGTTGAGCAGAACTGTGCAGAACTCAGACAGAAGCTCTTTGTCTGCATTTGCCGTGGGCCAAAGTTCTGCTACTATACATTATATTAATTCCTGCCGAATTAGGTCACCGCTTTAGCTTTTTTGGACGCACAAATGCAACACGTACAATTAAAACATTATTGCTGTTTGCCAGAACCGAACAGATCTTTATTAGGTGGTACTAATTCCATAAAATACATTTTTTGGCTTGTTGAAGTGAATGGGGTGGGATAAGCTTTCTACGAGTAGCACATATACATTTTATTGTCTCCTATTAGGTTTTGTGCTCTTTTAACCTTTTTTTTCCCTTATGCTAATTTTCTTATTTTCAACCATGGCATGGTTTTGTAATAAATTGTATACCATAAAAAAAATCTTCATGGTGCAAACAATTCATTTTTTCATCAAATTTGGAGGTTCTTATTTCCTACTGGTGCATTTCCACATTGTAGAGGGAGGTCTACAGAATCCCCCATTACCCAGATTCTACTCCGGCTCTCTAGTCCTGTACAAGTATTACAAGGTCACACATGAATTATAATATGATTGTGGAAATATTTCAAAATCTTTTTAAGGCCATGAAATGTGCTAAAATAAGTGTGAATTCAGACAAAAGCGAAACACTATGACTATGGGTCTCCTGACCCAAACTCTCTATGAACTGGCTTAGTTTGGGTAAGGACATCCGCGGCCATTCCTGGCATCATTGTCCGTACTCGGACTATGTTTAATAGATATCTGAATTCGGGCTATTACTTTCCTTATTTAGTCTGCTGCAAAAAAAAAAATGGCAAAGCTGCATTTATTCACCATTTCATTTTTATATTTTGTAAATGTTTTGATCCATGGTGTCAATCAAAACTGTCATTTGTCCAGCAAAAAATAAGCCCTCATACAGCTATGGCTATGAAAAGTAAGAAAATGAGGTACGACCCTTGAAAGAAGGGGAGGACATAAAGAACGAAAACTAAAAATGGCTGGGTCCTGAACGGGTTAAAATGCCAAACCAATTGACTAATAAACATGAGGGAAAGTTAGGAATTGTTGGAATTATGAGACAACACAGCATATGTGAATCTTCTACACGAAGCTAATATACTCAACAAATAAGTTCATTCTCCTTATGCTCACGGCATAAAAATAAAATAATGTTTTTCTAAGCCCATCAGCAGCACTCCTCTGGGGCCTTTGAATAATATTGCCTTATGTCTAACATCTAATTTCGTTCTGTCCAGGATGGTAATTGATTTTACGTCTAAATCTGATGCTGAATACTTACTAGTACGAGCAAAAACTATGGTAATCTTTATCATATGGTCTGTATAGATGAGATCTCTTATGAATCTGATATATTTGCTCCCAAACAGTGAAGTAATACAGGTACAACTTTTATTTTTTTTCCTTTCCATGTTCCTTATATCACCAGCCTGTAAACGAAATTAACTTGTTCCTTATGATGTGCTAAAACATTCCGTGTTCACTTGTTGCGTATTTTGCCGTGGAAAAAACAAAGCGTTTTACAGTACCAGTAAAGTGAATGGGATTGTCACGGGGTTACCACAACAGAAAGGAGCCAGAAGACCGCAGCTTCTAATTGCTCCTACTCTTGCGCTGAAACGAAGCACTTCTCCTTCTTCTTAATGGTGTTTATTTCTTTTGGCAGAACAGGGATTTATTGGCCATGTTGGAAACTCTGAGCTCAGTTAGCCACTCCCATCTCCTTTAGAATCTGTGTCCTGATTGAAACCCATGTCAGAGCTAGCTTATGCTGCATGGCTTAGGAGGAGAGAAGTTATCTGTGACTGTTGCGTGGTTTGTAAATGTGATAATTCCCTTCCCCCATCTTACTTTGGTCTTTTCCCCATCCTCCACTCCCTTGTGCATTCCTCTGTTATATGTGAGTGAATATTTGTATGCTTGGTATTTTCAGTTTACTCTTGTTTGTGATGCCTTGTACGTTGGTTTGGTGTACTACGGTACACAACGGGGGGAAGAGAACAGACAGAGAGGGCTAATTTAGGAGATAGTGCAAGGTTGGCGGTCCCGGCATCTTCACCTTCAGAAGTATCATAGGGAATAGGGGGACCTAGAGCGCACCCTAGTGGTAGAGACAGGGAAGTAGCCCCTGTTCCCAGGTCACCCGACAGCTGAGTCTTGACAGGGATTTCTAAAATCTCATTCACATGCTACTTATTTTTTCCTTACAGATTTGAAATTTCAAAGATTGTAACACAGTGCATGGACCAACTGGCAGCTGTCACGTTTGGGTTGGGAGAGCCGCTGTCCTGTTCGAGCACTGCTGTCCAATCTTGGTCCAATTTATAGTGCTGTCTGACTGCGACCTAAAGGGTGATCAGTTCAAACAATAAAAGCTAAATCTCAGTCAAAAAGATTCCTTGCTAATACTCTTGGATTTTATTTTTTTTCTCCTATAATAATTTTTTTTTTTTGTGGGGCAATTGTCATGACACATCCACCATTTTAGTGGCTGGAACCTCTGTCTCAACCATATGCAATACTTGTGCCATTGTAGCATATGGTATGTGGACACCACTCGCGGGCACAGACAGGAGAAAGCCCCTGTGCAAGAAAATTATATATGCCCTTCACAGCCTAATAAGTAAACTTATGCACAATTTCACCTTCCTTGGAGTTGGTAGTGGCCCGCCTGCAGCTGCATAGGTTTCTCCGATGGTATGTCCGTCACTGGTATTATGTGGACACTGAATGGTACCATTTTTTTTCCACTGTATTGCGAATGTATTAATTAACAGTGTGGCATTTTTATTTGGGCAATATAAGTGGAAAATGCACTCAGAATTTAAAAGATTACCGTATTTAAAGTGCTGCTCTTTCAGGACAGTATAAAAGAATGGAGCCAAGTGCATTTATACAGCTCTCAGAAGTCGGAGGTAACGTCTAAAATTCAAGGTCATTTATAGCAAAGGGTACATTATCCTTTATGATATACATCTCAGTTGTCGCATAAACTCTTTATAAAGACTAAGGGGAGCTTCTTGTTCAACATTTTCATAAAATTAATAAGAAAAAAAACTTTTTTTTTTATATTCAAAAGGATTAAATGCTACTACACTGGTACAATATGATTCCACGTGCTCCCATTCACATTCTAGTGTTCAGTAAAGATAACATTTAAGTTCTGTGATAGAAAATGATTTCTGGTTTCAAAACGGTACTCCTTGCCAGTAATTTACAGGGGAACCAATATTTCTACAGTAGGTCAAAAAACATTGACTTCTCCATTTATTGAAAATTATCATCGATATGCTATCTAATGGATTCTGGCCTAGTTTATACTATAGTGCCACTCGAAGTTATGGACATCTGGCGCTATTACAGCTTGGCAACACTAGCTTTTTAATTGTTCGTGTTTATTTTTGAGATAAGAGTACAGGATTCCAAATCTAACGAAAATCTATCTGCTGACCAAGCCTTTGGGTGAAAAATGCCTGTATATAGTGAATTATAAGTTAACTTATCAGTTCTAAGAATACTCCAAGAAAAGCATTTTTGCAATGACATGGAGTGGCCCTTCCTAATGTCTTCAAACGACTTCAAAGGAGAAATTCATTTTCCTGAGCCATAACTGGGTAACCGCTGCTACAGAAGCCTAGTCATGGTCCAGATGCTGGGATATTTGTGGCAGTTTTTACATTGAGGCAAAGCTAAGAATAGAAAAGCTTATTTTCATTAGAACATATATTATATTATACATTTCCTCCCTTTGGCTGGAGTTTTTCCTTTTTGGTTTTCCAGTTTCTCTTAGAGCCTAGGCATATAGGGTAGGATGAGTATTTTCATTTGGGTGTAGGAGCGTTGTTGTGGCACGCCACCTTCTATGCTCTCAAGTAGACTGTTCATTTTTAGACCGAGAGGAATTGTTTGTTCTCTTCCTTCTTGTAAGAACTACATTGCATATTAAGCATGCAGCGCTGTTATAATTGAGGGTTACAGTGGGGAAAATACGTATTGAATTCACTGACGATTTTGCAACTTTTCCCTCCTACAAAGAATGGAGAGGTGTGTAATTTTTATTGTAGGTACACTTCACCTGTGAGAGACAGAAACTTAAAAAAAAATACAAAAATTTGTATGACTTTTACATAATTATCTTTTTATTGCATGAAATAAGTATTTGAAAGAATAGAAAAACAGAACTTAATATTTGGTACAGAAACCTTTGTTTGCCGTTACAGAGTGCAGACATTTCCTGTAGTTGGGAGCGGTCATTGGGTAACATTAAGTTTCAGCTCCCTCTATTGGGTTCAGGTCTGGAGACTGGCTAGACCACTCCAGGACCTTGAAATGCTTCTTACAGAGCCACTCGTTAGGTGCCTTGGCTGTGTGTTTCAGGTCACTGTCATGCTGGAAGACCCAGCCACGACTCATCTTCAATGCTTTATCTGAGGAAAAGAGGTTGTTGGCCAAAATCTTGTGATACCATGACCTCATCCATCCTCCCTTCAGTACGGTGCAGTCATCCTGTCTCCTTTGCAGAAAAGCACCCTTAAAGTATGATGTTTCCCCCACCATGTCTATTAGTTGGGATAGTGTTCTTGGGGTTGTACTCATCCTTCCTCTTCCTCCAAATACAGCGAGTGGAGTTGATACCAAAAAGTTCTACTTTGGACTCATCTGACCACATGACCTTCTCCCATGCCTCCTCTGGATCATGCAGATATTCATTGGCAAACTTCAAACAGGCATGTCATGTACTGGCGTGAGCAGGATGATCTTGCAGAGCACGCAAAATTTTAATCCATGATGGTCTAGTGTGTTACTAATGGTAATATTTGAGACTGTGGTCCCAGCTTTTTTCAGGTCATTGAACAGGTCCTCCCGTGTAGTTCTGGGCTGATTCCTCACCTTTCTCAGAATTATACTTACCCCACGAGGCGACATCTTGATCTAATAATTGTGCAGTTATTGCCTTCACCAAGCTGCTTGCCTATTGTCCTGTAGCCCATCCCAGCCTTGTGCATTTCTACAATTTTGTCCCTAGTGTCCTTAGACAGCTTTTTGGTCTTGGCCATGGTGGAGAGATTGGAGTGTGATTGAGTGGGTGGGATTGTGTCTTTTACACAGGTAACGAGTTCAAACAGGTGCAATTAATACAAGTAAGGAGTGCAGAGCAGGAGGGCTTCTTAAAGAAAAGCTAACGGGTCTGTGAGAGCAAGAATTCTTGCTGGTTGGTAGGTGATCGAATACGTACGGTATTTCATGCAAAAAAATGCTAATTAATTTTGTAAAAATCATACAATGTGTTTTTTCTGGTTTTTATTTTTAGATTCATGCTCACAGTTGAAGTGTATCTACTATAAAAAATTACAGACCTCTCCATTCTTTTTAGGTGGGAAAATTGGCAGTTATCAAATACTTATTTTCGCCAATGTATGTTGTGCATAATTGTCACATTTTCTCTTACAATATATGAAATGTTTAAAACTTGACTTTTTGAAATTAGCGAACTATAATTGACCATGAATGAGATGAGCAAATAAATTTGTGGGATCCTGGTCCAGCGTCCAGGAAAGTATTCCATGATCTCTGCGAACCTCCTCTTACCTGCTGCCAACTCAAGCTCCTCTTTTGATTATCTCGCCTGTTGTGACGTCCCGAGTACAATGTATTTGCGCCAGGCCCGCTGATCGAAAGACGGGCCTGAGGTACTGGCAGGTAGTAGACAGTTTGCAAGGCTTCTGGATCTGTGTCCTGCAAATCAGTTTGCTCAACTGTAGTAACTAAAGAATATGAACATCTCTGGAGGTATTCTTATCTTCTGTTTAAACGTGCACGACTGGCGACAAGAAAAATATTTTTTGCAATTAAGGTTTATTTCAAATTTTTGGACTGTTTAGCTTCTGCCTCAATTCATCACAGTACATTGCTGGCAAAACAGATAAGTTATTCTGTAATGCACAGACTTCTCTGAAATGAGATATCCTCTTTGTAGCTACTCTTAGCACTGGCTACTACATAGGGGTCCTACATAGTGGATACCCACATTAGCTTTGAATTTCCAAATAAGTTATGTCAAAGAGTTTTAATAAGCACCTCCACCCCCAAGAGAAAACAAAAACGCTCTGCTTATCCTTTCAAATAGTTCCCAAAGGTCCAGTTACCTTTCTTTTCTTCATTTTACTCCCCTTCAGCCACCTTTATGATATGTCATGTTTACATTGAAATCTTCCTGCCTGCTCTCCCTTTGTGCCTTTAGACTAAATTCCAATGATGTTTTGCACTCTGACTTCTCTGCTAAAAGTGCATCAGCCCCACAGTTTTTTCACTCCTGCCCTCACTCTCCTCGCAGTCCACCATCAAAGAACCATCTTGAGACTCACATGTAGTCTCAAGGTGGATGAATTGCTGCTCATAATGTTTCTCGCACTTATAGTCTGCATTGTTCAGAGACTCTCCTACAGTCAGGAACAGAGCACAATTTTAACAGCATGTTAATTATAACATTTTAGGCTTTTAATTATCTATGTTCCCAGAATATCTGTTAACATCAGCAATCTGAAAAGGTTAATCCCCAAAGGGCTGTACAAAATGTCTTCTATATCTAGTTTATCAATTCATATGTGGGTACAATAAGTGTGTATGTAATATATTTATTTATTTAGACAGACCAATATATGATATAGGCACTTTAGGGTTACGAAACGTAATACCTCTTGTTAAATTCATCAATGTCATAATTTGTATATACTGTTTCATTGCAATCTTATAGCAGAGTCAGAAGGCTGACACACATGCATATATCTGAACCTTTACAAGCTCATGCACATTCCTGCCGGTGATAATATTTCATCTGCTTTAGGAAACTGATTACAAATTTTGTTTAAATAGACCAGTAAAAAATATTGCTAGGGACTTCAAGAGTGTTTGGTTTAGGAGCTACGAAACTACGTAGAAAAAGAATCAAGACTAAAGTTGGCCATAGAGTTTAGATACTGTCAGCTACTCTAGCCTACCTGCCTCCACTGTGAATGTGTTCTCCATTAAGTAATCTACTGCCAGTCTCCGCTGGTGGTGGTCTATCTCTATTGAGATGAAAAGAATTGGGCATGTTGAGATTTTACACGCCCAACTCGTCTTTCCCTTATATGTGCCCTTTGCAATAATGTGATGATGGCCCCAAACAGGTTACATGGTTGACCACATTTGATGTTCCTCCAGGTCGCTCTCAATTTTAGATTGAAATTTGATTTTAAGTAGAGGTGAGCTGCAGTAAAATTTGTGGCCAATAAACTATGTACAGATCTGTGCCAGGTAAAGTGCACCGTGGCTGCCTCACTCAACAGATTAGTGGGGTATTGGGAGCTGGCCCATCGCAATCTCATATTAATAGCCTATCTGAAGGATGAGTCTAGGAGTCCTTAAAATAGTCCTTGGGTGCCCTTTAACACAATATTTGTACAATGAATTTGGAGCTCTCTATCAGATAATCATATCTACGTTCTTTAGTATTACAGTTCTGATCTACAAACTTGGGGGAAAATGTATCATTCCCTCTATCCAAACCATATTACATTTCAGAGCACTGTGGTACTGTTCTTGGGAACGTTGGAGGTCCCAGCAATCAGACCCCCAATGATCAGTATAAGCCATCGCCTATTCTGTGGAAAGGCGGTAACTTACCCAGTCTCATGAATACCTCAGTGTCGATCAGTCCCAGTGCAAACCGCAAAGCACAGGCTAGCCTCAGGTCTCCTTACCCGATCATGACCGCTTCTTGTATATCTCTGAGGCTGTGGTGCTCTGGGCGAGATCACCACAGCTAGTCCGTGCTTAGATCTATTTGCACGGACTTCTGCATGAGCCCTTACTCTTTTGGTATGATGCTTGGTCACTTCTATCTAGTGCTTGCTTTTGCCTATTCTGAATAGTTTAGCTTTTGAGGCCACCGCCTGCCGTAACAGTTAACTGGAAAGGTTTCCCCTCTCCCCTTTTTTAAGCAGCAGGTCATCACAAAGATCCAGCATAGCTTTTGTATTTATTTATTTTTTTTTACTGCTGGCCTATGTCCAAATGGCACAAGGCCAAACGCTGTAAGCATTTTGTAGCCTGCGGTTTACACCGGCTTGCTGAAAACGCCGACACTCCAGTCGCTGGCACGTAATTAAACTGATTTGTGGTTTGACCATTGGAGCTGGAGTACACAACTGTGACCAAATATGCTGCACGCTAACAAAATAATGCGAGTTCCTTCCAAGTGTTTTATAGTGTACCAGTGTTTAGGGCAGTTTGGTAACGATTTCTTTCCAGTTTTCATGCAGTTTAGGTCAGTGGCCTCCGAGATCATTCTTGGAGTTGCTCTGTACGTGACAACGGTAAATCATTCCCAAATCTGTTTTATAGATTAATTGTAATGGATCATGTGCGCTCCAATGAAGGTTAGCTCGCGGAGATGTAAATCAGGCTCTCTTCCTCTCACCTATACTAATATATATAAGCAGGCATGACTTATCTATCCTTACATTATGTAATGATGCAGAGAATAAACACCACTTATATTCCAAGTTGTTGGTTTTTTGTTTTTTTTATAAGCCAATTTTTTTTTTAGCTGAAACGTAAAATCAAATCCCCCTGGCACCTCTGCGGATCAGCTAAAGGAAAAGCTTTCAGATCATTTGCACAGCTCCGTACGTTGTGTGGCGGCTGGGACTGCAAGTTCATCATGCAAATAAATGTGAGTGAACTTGCAGTTCCATTAATGTCCGCTACACAATGTACTGATAAGAGCCTTTCCTTTCTGGTGCCCCAAGGTGTTTTCAATCAGCTGATCAGAGGATTATGTGAGCTGGACCCCCACCAATCTGATATTGATCACTTATGCCAAGGATTAGTCATCAGCATTAAAGTCCCAACAAATCCCCTTTAACAGATCATCTGTTATCACCCCAAAATATTGCAAGTTGCAACCAGCCATTCAGTTCATCCACTGCAGAATGAATCTTTAATTATACAGAGGCCATCAGCAGTTCTCAAGTGTGGGTTATAGAGGGGAACAAGTGTGGCTCTTAGTTGGGGAACCTTCCTCTATGATGTCCATTTAACCCATATGTCACTAATAAAAATTTTTTTTAAGTATCTGTAGAAATAAAACTACTTAAAGGGAATCTGTGACACAGTTTTTCCTATCCCATGTGAGAGCAGCATGATGTAGTGCCAGAAACCCTGATTCCAGCAACATATCACTTGCTTTACTGCTTGCTGTAGGGTTGATAAAATCCCTGTTTTCTTTTGATTAAGATTCACCAGTTCTCTGAATGCTGAGCTCTGTATAACTCCACCCTCACCAATGATTGCCAGTTTTCTGTGTACGCTGTGCATAGTCAGGAAACTGGCAATCAGTGGTTGGGGCGATGTTGGACTATATAGCCGCAGGTTTACTATTCCTCAAGTGATGATCTCCTGCTGATTTAAGTGATTTTTATTAAAACTACAGCAAGCAGCTCAGTAAGTGACACATAACTGGAAGTCTCTGTCTCTATATCATGCTTTTCTCTGATTTGGGGGCAAAACTGCTGACAGATTCCCTTTAAATTTTGTGTAATATGAGGAATAACAAATATAAAATAATATTTGAATTGTAAATTAAGATGGTTCTATAAGATTAGAAAAACATATTCCAATAATAGCCTCACACCTGCAATACCAGACATGAACAATGGACGGGGTGGAGCTGTTTTTGTAAAAAAAAAGTCATGTTTTCCAGTCCTAGATAACTATGGTTATTGGTTTAAATATATATATGTATGTATATGTGTGTGTGTATACATTGCAAACAGAGTGATTTATTTCAATTGTTTATTTCTGTTTTATGCTCCTTTTGCATCAATGCGGCATAGCATGGAGGCGATCATCCTGTGGCACTGCTGAGGTGTTATGGAAGCCCAGATTGCTTTGATAGCAGCCTTCAGCTCGTCTGCATTGCTGGATCTGGTGTCTCATCTTCCTCTTGACAATATCCCATAGATTCTTTAACCCCTTCCCGACCCATGACGCCACGTAGGCGTCATGAAAGTCGGTGCCAATCCGACCCATGACGCCTATGTGGCGTCATGGAAAGATCGCGTCCCTGCAGATCGGGTGAAAGGGTTAACTCCCATTTCACCCGATCTGCAGGGACAGGGGGAGTGGTAGTTTAGCCCAGGGGGGGTGGTTTCACCCCCCCGTGGCTACGATCGCTCTGATTGGCTGTTGAAAGTGAAACTGCCAATCAGAGCGATTTGTAATATTTCACCTATTATAACTGGTGAAATATTACAATCCAGCCATGGCCGATGCTGCAATATCATCGGCCATGGCTGGAAACACTAATGTGCCCCCACCACACCCCACCGATCGCCCCCCCCAGCCCTCCGATCTGTCCGGTACACTGCTCCGGCTCCCCTCCGTCCTGTGCTCCGCTCCCCCCGTGCTCCAATCACCCCCCCTGCACTCCGATCCACCCCCCTCCGTGCTCCGTTCCACCCCCCCCGTGCTTTGTTCCACCCCCCACGTGCTCCGTTCCACCCCCCCCCGTGCTTTGTTCCACCCCCCACGTGCTCCGTTCCACCCCCCCGTGCTCCGTTCCACCCCTCCCACGCTCTGATCCACCCCCCATGCTCCGATCCCCCCCCCCGTGCTCCCCCCCACCCCATCATACTTACCGATCCTGCCGGGGTCCGTCCGTCTTCCTCCCGGGCGCCGCCATCTTCCAAAATGGCGGGCGCATGCGCAGTGCTCCCGCCGAATCTGCCGGCCGGAAGATTCGTTCCAAAGTGCATTTTGATCACTGAGATAGATTATATCTCAGTGATCAAAATTTTTTTTTTCCACTAATGTTAGAATAGGGTTAGGGCTAGGGTTAGGGTTAGGGCTAGGGGTAGGGTTAGGGTTAGGGCTAGGGTTAGGGTTTCGGTATGTGCACACGTATTCTGGTCCTCTGCGGATTTTTACGCTGCGGATTTGATAAATCCGCAGTGCTAAACCGCTGCGGATTTATGGCGGATTTACCGCGTTTTTTCTGCGCATTTCACTGCGGTTTTACAACTGCGATTTTCTATTTGAGCAGTTGTAAAACCGCTGCGGAATCCGCACAAAGAAGTGACATGCTGCGGAATGTAAACCGCTGCGTTTCCGTGCAGTTTTTCCGCAGCATGTGTACAGCGATTTTTGTTTCCCATAGGTTTACATTGAACTGTAAACTCATGGGAAACTGCTGCGGATCCGCAGCGTTTTCCGCAGCGTGTGCACATACCTTTAGAATTAGGCTATGTGCACACGGTGCGGATTTGGCTGCGGATCCGCAGCAGTGTTCCATCAGGCTTACAGTACCATGTAAACATATGGAAACCAAATCCGCTGTGCCCATGGTGCAGAAAATACCGCGCGGAAACGCTGCGTTGTATTTTCCGCAGCATGTCAATTCTTTGTGCGGATTCCGCAGCGTTTTACACCTGTTCCTCAATAGGAATCCGCAGGTGAAATCCGCACAAAAAACACTGGAAATCCGCGGAAAATCCGCAGGTAAAACGCAGTGCCTTTTACCCGCGGATTTTTCAAAAATGATGCTGAAAAATCTCACACGAATCCGCAACGTGGGCACATAGCCTTAGGGTTAGGGTTGGAATTAGGGTTGTGATTAGGGTTATGGCTACAGTTGGGATTAGGGTTAGGGGTGTGGGGGGGTTAGTGCTGGAGGTAGAATTGAGGGGTTACCACTGTTTAGGCACATCAGGGGTCTCCAAACGCAACATGGCGCCACCATTGATTCCAGCCAATCTCGTATTCAAAAAGTCAAATGGTGCTCCCTCAATTCCGAGCCCTGACGTGTGCCCAAACAGTGGTTTACACCCACATAATGGGGTACCAGCATACTCAGGATAAACTGCGCAACAATTACTGGGGTCCAATTTCTCCTGTTACCCTTGTAAAAATAAAAAATATGCTTGCTAAAACATCATTTTTGAGGAAAGAAAATGATTTTTTTTTTCACGGCTCTGCGTTGTAAACGTCTGTGAAGCACTTGGGGGTTCAAAGTGCTCACCACATATCTAGATAAGTTCCTTGGGGGGTCTAGTTTCTAAAATGGGGTCACTTGTGGGGGGTTTTTACTGTTTAGGCACACCAGGGGCTCTGCAAACGCAACGTGACGCCCGCAGACCATTCCATCAAAGTCTGCATTTCAAAAGTCACTACTTCCCTTCTGAGCCCCGACGTGTGCCCAAACAGTGGTTTACCTCCACACATGGGGTATCAGCGTACTCAGGAGAAACTGGACAACAAATATTGGGGTCAAATTTCTCCTGTTACCCTTGGGAAAATTAAAAAATTCTGGGCTAAATAATTATTTTTGAGGAAAGAAAACGTATTTATTATTTTCACGGCTCTGCATTATAAACTTCTGTGAAGCACTTGGGGGTTCAAAGTGCTCACCACACATCTAGATAAGTTCCTTTCGGGGTCTAGTTTCCAAAATGGGGTCACTTGTGGGGGGTTTCTACTGTTAAGCCACATCAGGGGCTCTGCAAACGCAACGTGACGCCCACAGAGCATTCCATCAAAGTCTGCATTTCAAAACGTCACTACTTCACTTCCGAGCCCCGGCATGTGCCCAAACAGTGATTTACCCCCACATATGGGGTATCAGCGTACTCAGGAGAAACTGGACAAGAACTTTTGGGGTCAAATTTCTCCTGTTACCCGTGGGAAAATATAAAATTGCAGGCTAAAAGATCATTTTTGAGAAAATAATTTTTATTTTTTATTTTCATGGCTCTGCGTTATAAACTTCTGTGAAGCACTTGGGGGTTCAAAGTCCTCACCACACATCTAGATTAGTTCCTTTGGTGGACCAGTTTCCAAAATGGGGTCATTTCTGGGGGATCTCCAACGTTTAGGCACACAGGGGCTCTCCAAACGTGACATGGTGTCCGCTAATGATTGGAGCTAATTTTCCATTTAAAAAGCCAAATGGCATGCCTTCCCTTCCGAGCCCTGCCGTGCGCCCAAACAGTGGTTTACCCCCACATATGGGGTAACAGCGTACTCAGGACAAACTGGACAACAACATTTGGGGTCCAATTTATCCTATTACCCTTGGCAAAATAGGAAATTCCAGGCTAAAAAATCATTTTTGAGGAAAGGAAAATTATTTTTTATTTCATGGCTCTGCGTTATAAACTTCTGTGAAGCACCTGGGGGTTTAAAGTGCTCAATATTCATCTAGATAAGTTCCTTGGGGGGTCTAGTTTCCAAAATGGGGTCACTTGTGGGGGAGCTCTAATGTTTAGGCACACAGGGGCTCTCCAAAGTCGACATGGTGTCCGCTAACGATAGTTATTTTTTCATTCAAAAAGTCAAATGGCGCTCCTTCCCTTCCGAGCCTTACCATGTGCCCAAACAGTGGTTTACCCCCACATGTGAGGTATCGGTGTACTCAGGAGAAATTGCCCAACAAATTTTAGGTTCCATTTTATCCTGTTGCCCATGTGAAAATGAAAAAATTGAGGCTAAAAGAATTTTTTTGTGAAAAAAAAGTACTTTTTCATTTTTACGGATCAATTTGTGAAGCACCTGGGGGTTCAAAGTGCTCACTATGCATCTAGATAAGTTCCTTGGGGCGTCTAGTTTCCAAAATGGGGTCACTTGTGGGGGAGCTCCAATTTTTAGGCACACGGGGGCTCTCCAAATGTGACATGGTGTCCGCTAAAGAGTGGAGCCAATTTTTGATTCAAAAAGTCAAATGGCGCTCCTTCCCTTCCAAGCCCTGCCGTGCGCCCAAACAGTGGTTTACCCCCACATATGAGGTATCAGCGTACTCAGGACAAATTGGACAACAACTTTCGTGGTTCAGTTTCTCCTTTTACCATTGGGAAAATAAAAAAATTGTTGCTAAAAGATAATTTTTGTGACTAAAAAGTAAAATGTTCATTTTTTCCTTCCATGTTGCTTCTGCTGCTGTGAAGCACCTGAAGGGTTAATAAACTTCTTGAATGTGGTTTTGAGTACCTTGAGGGGTGCAGTTTTTAGAATGGTGTCACTTTTGGGTATTTTCAGCCATATAGACCCCGCAAACTGACTTCAAATGTGAGGTGGTCCCTAAAAAAATGGTTTTGTAAATTTAGTTGTAAAAATAAGAAATCGCTGGTCAAATTTTAACCCTTATAACTTCCTAGCAAAAAAAAATTTTGTTTCCAAAATTGTGCTGATGTAAAGTAAACATGTGGGAAATGTTATTTATTAACTATTTTGTGTCACATAACTCTCTGGTTTAACAGAATAAAAATTCAAAATGTGAAAATTGCGAAATATTCAAAATTTTCGACAAATTTCCATTTTTATCACAAATAAACGCAGAATTTATTGACCTAAATTTACCACTAACATGAAGCCCAATATGTCACGAAAAAACAGTCTCAGAACCGCTAGGATCCGTTGAAGCGTTCCTGAGTTATTACCTCATAAAGGGACACTGGTCAGAATTGCAAAAAACGGCAAGGTCTTTAAGGTCAAAATAGGCTGGGTCATGAAGGGGTTAAGGTCAGGCGAGTTTGCTGGCCAATCAAGCACTGTGATAATGTTGTTTTTAAACCAGGTATTGGTACTTTGGCAGTGTGGACAGGTGTGAAGTCATGCAAAAAGAGAGAGGTGAGCAGGCACCACCTTAAATGATATATTATATCTAATGAGGGTGCAGCTATTGCGCAAAGGCATAAATGACAATAAAGAAGAGAAAAGAGGGCGCAACAAACAGTGCACACACAACCAATATAAAGATAATCTAAGCTTTATTGAGGCAGACAAGTACAAAAAGACATAAAAACATTTAAAAGAACATAGAACAATACCCAAACAAAAGCATTCCCTATGTGCAGGGGTATGCTTGAATCAAATACATAAGAGTAATAAATGTCCCTTTATAAAAGACACCAGTGAGTGTAACCCATGCAGAAAATATGAGTGCATGTAGCAACATGCGCTGGACTAAATATGCGAACAAGTACCCCCATGACATATACTATAAGCACAAATATTAAGCTAAAGCATAAGCTATTAAATAACAATTGTGCAGGACAGTTCGCATAAAGTCCAAGGCAAGTGCCAGAATACAGAAAATAAACAGAACAATGCACATGTAGTAAATACTTGCTACTCACTGGAATCCAAGAGCCCCACTCCCAACGCGTATCGCTACACCCAGTAGCTTCGTCAGGGGAAGTATGTTGCGGTCTTGTCATGTCGGGTATATATAGTCAGGTAAGTGCAGTTACTGATGCGCTGATGATTGCTAGCACATGTGCCCAGCAATCATCAGGCATCGGAACAGCCGCAGAAAGTATCAGAGCGCCGGCGCAGTATCAAAACATCGGTACATAATCCATACCAGTCACTACACTCACATGTCCCCGGCGTGCGCTCCAGGTGAACCGGATGTGTGCGTGTCACGCACCGGAAGTCCTCCCTACGCTTGCGCAGACCCACAAGTGGCGTCCTGCTGGACCGATGACATCATCCGCAAATGTGCGTTCCACATCAGTCGCAGACCTGCGTACCACCAGCATATAGTCCCGTCCGCGCATGCGCACCGGACAGTTTGCAAAATAACAAAAACTATTACTCCCAATAAAGCCGGTATAAATCCCCATACAGCAGATCAGGAGATATCAACCCATCTGCTGTATGGGGATTTATACCGGCTTTATTGGGAGTAATAGTTTTTGTTATTTTGTAAACTGTCCGGTGCGCATGCGCGGACGGGACTATATGCTGGTGGTACGCAGGTCTGCGACTGATGTGGAACGCACATTTGCGGATGATGTCATCGGTCCAGCAGGATGCTACTTGTGGGTCTGCGCAAGCGTAGGGAGGACTTCCGGTGCGTGACACGCACACTTCCGGTTCACCTGGAGCGCACGCCGGGGACATGTGAGTGTAGTGACTGGTATGGATTATGCACCGATGTTTGATACTGCGCCGGCGCTCTGATACTTTCCGCGGCTGTTCCGATGCCTGATGATTGCTGGGCACATGTGCTAGCAATCATCAGCGCATCAGTAAGTGCACTTACCTGACTATATATACCCGACATGACAAGACCGCAACATACTTCCCCTGACGAAGCTACTGGGTGTAGCGATACGCGTTGGGAGTGGGGCTCTTGGATTCCAGTGAGTAGCAAGTATTTACTACATGTGCATGTGCATTGTTCTGTTTATTTTCTGTATTCTGGCACTTGCCTTGGACTTTATGCGAACTGTCCTGCACAATTGTTATTTAATAGCTTATGCTTTAGCTTAATATTTGTGCTTATAGTATATGTCATGGGGGTACTTGTTCGCATATTTAGTCCAGCACATGTTGCTACATGCACTCATATTTTCTGCATGGGTTACACTCACTGGTGTCTTTTATAAGGGACATTTATTACTCTTATGTATTTGATTCAAGCATACCCCTGCACATTGGGAATGCTTTTGTTTGGGTATTGTTCTATGCTCTTTTAAATGTTTTTATGTCTTTTTGTACTTGTCTGCCTCAATAAAGCTTAGATTATCTTTATATTGGTTGTGTGTGCACTGTTTGTTGCGCCCTCTTTTCTCTTCTTTATTGACAGGTGTGAAGTCCTGCTGGAGAATGAAATTTCCATCTCCAAAAAGCTTGTCGACTGAGGGAAGCATGAAGTTCTCTAAAATTTCCTGGTAGACGGCTACACTGACTTTGGTCTTGATAAAACACAGTGGACCTACCCAAGTAGATGACAAGGCTCCACAAACCATCAGTGATTGTGGAAACTTCACACAAGACCTCAAGCAGCTTGGATTGTGGCCTTTCCACTCTTGCTCCAGACTCTGGGACAACAGTCCAGTTCTTTTTCTCCTTGGCCCAGGTAAGACGCTTCTGGCGTTGTCTATTGGTCATGAGTGGCTTGACACAGGGAATGCGACACTTGTAGCCCATGTTCTAGATACGTCTGTTTGTGGTGGCTCTTGAAGCAAGGACTCCAGCAGCAGTCTATTCCTTGTGAATCTCCCCCAAATTTTTTAATGGCCTTTTGTTAACAATCCTTTCAAGGCTGCAGTTATCCCAGTTGCTTGTTCACCTTTTTCTACCACACTTTTTCCTTCCACTCAACTTTCCTATAATATTCTTGGTTCTAGCACTCTGTGAACAGCCAGCTTCTTTAATAATGACTTTTGTGGCTTACCTTCCCTGTGGAGTGTGTCATTGACTGCCTTCTGGACATCTGTCAAGTTGGCAGTCTTTCCCATGATTGTGGAGCCTACTGAAACATACTAAGGGACCTTTCTAAATGCTTAGAAAGCCTTTGCAGGTGTTTTTCTTAGTTAATTATTCTATTTTACTGAGATAATGACGCTTGATTTTTAAATGACTGTAAGCCTTAATCATCAACATTAACAGAAATAAACACTTGAAATAGATCACTCTGTTTGTAATGACTCTACATTATGAGTCTCGCTTTTTGCATTGAAGAAACAAAATAAATTAACTTTTTGAAATTCTAATTTTGTGAGAAGCACCTGTGAAATAAATAATAAAATGAATTATATATATATATATATATATATATATATATATATATATATATATATATATATATATATATATATACATACAGCTTGCTGTGTCTGTCAGCGTAGTTTCCAGAGGCAGAAGGCGCTACCAGGAGAGAGGCCAGTACACCAGAAGACGTGGAGGGAGCCGTAGGAGGGCAACAACCCAGCAGCAGGACCATTACCTCAGCCTTTGTGCAAGGAGGAACAGGAGGAGCACTGCAAAGTGACCTCCAGCAGGCCACAAATGTGCATGTGTCTGCACAAACTGTTAGAAACCGACTCCATGAGGATGGTCTGAGTGCCCGACGTCCACAGATGGGGTTTGTGCTCACAGCCCAGCACCATGCAGGATGCTTGGCATTTGCCACAGAACACCAGGATTGGCAAATTCACCCCTTGCACCTTGTGCTCTTCACAGATGAAAGCAGGTTCACACTGAGCACATGTGACAGACGTGACGAGTCTGCAGACGCCATGGAGAGCGATCTGCTGCCTGCAACATCCTTCATCATGACTGGTTTGGCAGTGGGTCAGTAATGGTGTGGGGTAGCATTTCTTTGGAGGGTGTCATAGCCCTCCATGTGCTTGCCAGAGGTAGCCTGACTGCCATTAGGTACCGAGATGAGATCCTCAGACTCCTTGTGAGTCCATATGCTGGTGTGGTTGGCCCTGGGTTCCTCTTAATACAGGACAATGCCAGACCTCATGTGGCTGGAGTGTGTCAGCAGTTCCTGCAAGATGAAGGCATTGAAGCTATGGACTGGCCCGCCTGTTCCCCAGACCTGAATCCGATTGAACACATCTGGGACATCATGTCTCGCACCATCCACCAACGTCACGTTGCACAACAGACTTTCCAGGAGTTGGCGGATGCTTTAGTCCAGGTCTGGGAGGAGATTCCTCAGGAGACCATCCACCACCTCATTAGGAGCATACCCAGGTATTGTAGGGAGATCATACAGGCACGAGGAGGCCACACACACTACTGAGCATCATTTCCTTGTCTTGAGGCATTTCCACTGAAGTTGGATCAGCCTGTAAATTCATTTTCCACTTTGATTTTGAGCGTCATTCCAACTCTAGACCTCCGTGGGATATTAGTTGTGATTTACGTTGATCATTTTTAGGGTTTATTGTTCTCAACACATTCCACTATGTAATGAATAAAGATTTACAACTGGAATATCTAGGATATCTAGGATATGGGATTTTGGTGTTACCTTTATTTTTTTGAGCAGTGTCTAATTATTGTAGGATGCCAAGCCAAAAAGCTTGAGAAAGGGCAAATGGTCTGAAAACCCCCCAATCTAGAATACAATTGGTTTCTATAGTGAGCACTGATTAGACTATGTTCGGGAGAGGTTAGATTGACGTGATGTGATTTACGTAATGTGATTACTTCTTCAGCTAAGTTTGTAGAGTACAGGTGAAGACAGTTTGACATCTTATTTTCGAATCATATATAATATTTTGAATGTTTACCATGGGAACCTATATACCATCTTCTAGAAATCAGTGGAACTATTGTACTGTTTTCCAGTAATACTTTGCTGTATATTTTGTTATAAATGGAAAGTTAGTTCTGGGGGATCTTCATCAGGCTCAGCTTCCTGGGAAAAGTATGCAAATTAGCTCTTCTTTGGCGGGAAATAGGTGATTCTCTAGTTCCCTTCATTGGAGAGGCTTACAACTCTTTAGCAAGCTTTGCAACATGACTCCAGCCATTCCTGAGTCTTCTCCAAAAGTAAAAGACCCACATCTGCAGACAGCTGTCTGATGGTTCTTTCCCCTCACTGTGTAGAGCAGGATACTGACTCAGTTCTCTACAGACCAGACGGGTGAAGACTCTCGTTTGTCAAAATGTCTTTAGTAATGTTGGAATGCTCGTTTGATTTCTAGGAAAGTTACTTCCTATAACTAACTACTTGCTCTTTCCCACTGAGGGCTTATTTGCGGTAGTGATTGGAAATTGGTTGTCCATTCTGCATTGATTAAAAAAAAAAAGGGTTTTGTAATTTTCATAGCTGTAAAACAAAAATGTACCTTTATGCCTGTATTAAGTTCCATCTCCAATGTGCTTACTTTCAGAGAAAGCTTGAAAGTTCTTATTTATTGCATCCCAATATAATGCTGTAAATGGAGAGTCATCGTATGGTCTGACCTCCTCCTTTTATGTAATACAGTTTTTGACCTCTTGTAAGGGGAGTATTAATTTATTAAGCAAAAGCGATAACCTTCATCCTGACACCACTGTATTGAAGATAGTTTGAAACTTTGTTTGGGACTCCAGACGTACCAGATGGGAGATTGGGGGAATTGAGTATAATTCTGCTAAAAACAGATGTTTCACTTGAACGTTTTTACAAATGCCATATGATTACTATGAACTTGTGCATCCTGCTTTGTTGTAACTCTCATTTTCCCTTTTGTGTATTGACAGGTATGACATCTGCACTTACAAAAACAAGCCTTGTGGCACTTTGGGTATGTATTCTACATTTACGATGACTTGTTACATTTTGTCCGATTTAGAATGTTTTTGTTTGGACATGGAGTCTTTTCTGCTCACCCTACCCACCCTTTCACTTATCAATATCTCAAAAATTCCTGGAAGAATGAAGTTGGTCAGTAATAACGACTCTTTGGAATCCCTTCTGGCATCTGTCGACTTCATGTCGTTTAATAAATTATTTAATTTACTGATTAATGTGTCAGACCTGGGTTTTCACTATTTTTGTAATGTCTCAGAGTTGGTGATGAAGGGGTATTCTTGAATATTCAACAGTGTACAAAGCCTACAAATTGTTGAAATCTGCTACGTTCTAAGAGCAATAGATTTCATTATCCTCTGTAAGGCTAGGGTCACACTGGTGTATTTTCTCTTATATGAGAGAATCTGGTCGATTACTTTAATCACTCTCTGATCAGAATTTGATCATACTGTGGTCCAATTTTTCTCAGATGAGGAGAAGATGAAAAAAAGTCTCCAACTTATCCATTCTGTGAATCTGTGAAAATTGGACTTCACTCAGAAGTCATCCTAATGCAGTCCAATGTTTTACATGGACTAAGTTGACTTGCATGACTTAGTCGAATCCAATAATATGATCCAACTCTGGCATGCTATTTTTTTTTTTTGCCGTGGACTGGCTAAGTCTGAGGAAGAAATCAGATATGTGCACAGTCCTATAGGGTATCATTGGTCCGAGTTTGATTCAACGTTTTGTCGAGTCGCACTCGCACCGTAAATACTGTCACGTGCATAAGCCCCTACAGGAATAGATCAAATCTAGGAGCTAATATGTACTTCTGATGCCTACACTTTATCTAGATCTACAAAAATTTTACCAACCAACCAACCATTGCCAGACCAATAGAAAGTTTGAAACAGATGCTATATTATACTTGCAATAGATTTTCTCATCCCCTGTGATGGGAATGGATGAACCAACCCCAGGAGCCAAGTTGCAGATATGTACTTCTGATACGCCCACCAGGGCCGTGGGGTACTCTGAACCGGGTCGGACAGTTCTTTGGGGATGTCACGGGGCCGAGACCCAACTTCGTGGCCCTGGCTGTGCTGTAAAATGGAGAATATGTATATGAGGTTTAATGTGACGGCACCTGTGGTGTTCGGCAACGGGTGGCCGACGCTGCTAAAGGAGACCGCTGGGGCTGATGGCGAAACAGCTGGGATGTTCTGCCTCCCACAGGTTGTGCGGGGTCCCAGGGCTATCTGTACTGTTTGTCAGGCTTTGAGTACCTTGTAATGCAGGACTCGAGGCGCAAGAGATCACTGAATCGCACAAGGGCTGTAGTTTTCTTTTCCTATAGTTGATAGCACAGACTGTGGTACTGGTAACAGATCGTAATGGAGAGCCGGGCAGCCTGGAAGCAATTTTTGGATACACCTGGCCAGGTATGTATGGAGGCCTTCCTCCTGCGCTGTCCTCCCTTTTTCCTTGCTGCCTAACAGCTCACCCTCCTGCTGCTAAGTGTCTCTCTGTTTTTAAAAACAAGCCGTTGCCCGCATGGCAGGCAGCTCGAGGCTATGACAGGTGCCGCTCCTTTGTGTCAGCTCCAGGAAATGGTATGCTGCTGTGTCGCCAAGTATTAGACCTGCAGTCCCCTGCCCTTGGAATTAGCTGCTGGGACTTCAGTACCCACGCAACCACAGACTCTGGTATCTTGTTCCTAGCGCTGAGCTCTGGGTGAGTTTAATCACAGCTCCACTCCCCAGGTTCTGCTCTACTTCTCTCCTGCTGACGCCTGGTAAGGGGACCCCTTCTTGCTTCCAGGCATGACATTACTCCCTGTGAGGGAGGCAATGCCACTGTGGCAACCGGACTCATGGGGTGCCACATTTCTAGTTCCCATATATATAATTTTTTGGCTTTTCAATCTATAAAAATAACCAAGCCACCCAATGCCAGGCCAGTTAAAAAGGTTGAAACTGTTGTTACGAAGTTGGGTAAAAGTACAGATTGTCCCAATCGAATACTAGATGAACCTCTACTGGACCTTGGGTCTGATAGAGTAATGAATCACAAAGGTTCAGCAGCAGAAAACCTCTATTTAGAGCTCACTTTGAAGAAAATTGCTTGCCACATGGTGATTTTTCTAATTGGCCAATTCACAAATATTCTATTGGACCTTATCGAATACTTGTTCTGTCTGCAGTAGAATGATTATTTGAACATGTAAATGTTCTGTATAGATGGAGTTTTAGTCTCCAGAATTATTTCCTTTTGGAGGGATTAAATAACGTCAGTTCTACAGTGATGGAGTCCCATAGTCTACAATATTTTGTCCATCCCTGTTCTGTCATAATCCAACTGTAAGTGGCTGAAGGTGCAATCAATTTATCGTCAAGTTGAGCTTGTTGTGTTATAGCGCAAGAAACTTTTATCCCCAATCCACTGGAAATTTCAGGAATGTATCATCTATGGAGGACAACTGCTCAATCTTGCAGAGATAATTTGATCAATTCAGAGTCTGCGATTGATATTAATGGCTGGAGATTAAGCTATTTTCATTCTTTGTGCCTATGGAAGACCACCACTCTTAAATTATTTCGATAATAATGAGACATTTATCACCTGTCAAAAAAGATGGGTGATGCTTTTTAAAAAAAATAATTTAAAGCACCAATCCAGCATTTTTTATTTTATTTCAGCGCTGAAGTGGTGGCACTAATCTAGGCTTCCTGACCCTAGTATTATACTTTCCAGCAGCAGTCTTCAGCTCTTCCCGGTACCATCTTGTGATAGTAACTTCTGAAGGAGCAGAAGTAAGAGGTAGCGATCACAAGCTCTCAGTGCAAGTCTATGAGATGCTCGTTCTGGTTGTCATAGACTTACGTTGAGCTGTGACTTCCTAGAGCAATCTGGCAGGCCACAAACTGCTGGAGACCAATAGGAGTGGCGCTAATAGCAGATGTAGATGGTGACTCAGAAGTATGAGACTAGGGGCATGGAACGTAGATTAATAGTATCGCTCCAAGGCTGCAATGAAAAAAAGAACAAAAATGCTGGATAATGCTTTAAGGAATAACGCTTATAATATAGATAGGAATTACAGAAATATGAGATGGAGAACCTTGAAAACAAATACTAAAATACTACTATGTAGATATAAATAAGGAGATGCTGAATTTGTGAAAGACCAAATCTAATACAAGTGCAGGCTTTCATATCCTGCAGGGTCAACACGTTAAGAAGATAAACTTTGCCCTTAATAATTACTATTGATTAAATCATAGAATGAACTCCAAAAATCATTTCTGGGACAGCGCAGTGCACCACAATCAGGTTAGCATGAGAAGAACGTTTATTCAGCCGAGTGTTAACTCACTTGGCCAGGCATTGCAAAAATCTTACTTTCCCCTGTCAAAACACCAGGAATATCTTTCGGTCATCTGCCAGCTTGTAACAAATCACAGGTTCCTTCAACAGGAAACGTAACACATGCCAATCAGATCATTCACTGACCTCTTAAGAGCTCATTCTGTCTTTAGAACAATCATGGCATTGGATATATTCTGTAGTGGCCCATTCAGTTATTCTGTGATGAAGGAGTTCATTTCTCCTTTGGGCATGCTCTCTTCCAAGTGTGTATTTTTCCAAGAAGCAGGACACAGTAAATGGTAATGTACTGTATGTTCTTTTCAAATTTTTTTCCTTTACAGTACAGTTATCCCATTTATTGTATAAATCTGCGTGTAAATCAAAAGAAAAGATGGATTGTGAAACTATGGTCAACTGAGCCATGCTTTAAGTTTATTCATGTACAGGAAAACTTTGTAGAAATTGATTTACCTTGGAGACTGTTTATTATATTGAATCATTTGGACTCTCGTCACCTGCACCATAAAAACATCTCCAGAATCTGTCCACTGAATAAATTCATTCACATTTAGGTTAATAATCTTCATTTTACTAGACTCTCTCGTCTGCAACCAGGCTCATATTCTCTGTCCGGTCACTAAACTGATGCCATTACCCTGTGCCAGTCATTGCACTGGTTGTCAATCTGCTGTAGAAGACAATATAAACTTCTCACACTTTAAAAAAAAAAATACAACTCTCCATGGTGTTGCATCTGCTTCATATGTATGTACCTTCTTATCTAGGCTCCATGCACTGCGAGTGACCAAGGACTATATTCCATGGGTTTGTTTTTGTATTGAACTCATATCTTTGAATGCACTTCATATACCCCACGTCATTCTACATTATCCCTCTACTTCATATTTGTGTATATTCAGATTCTGGCTTGTCACTGGATCATGCAGCTTTTTATGTACTTCTTTGCATTTTATGGCTGGACTTTTATATAAAACTAGTACTTTTACCGCTAGGTTTTCATAGACTATACGCTATTGTGGACACTACCCTCACTTCTCTTGTTTCAATTAGTTGGTAACTGGGTGATGTCTGATTTTGTCTATGTACAATTTGGGACCAGCAGTTGGGGAAAAACCAAGGTTGATGCCATCTTAATATAGTTTTGACTGTAATTGTACCATAAAAATGCTATTTTTTTTTCAACATTTTGAAAAAAATTTCATCAAAAAGGAATGGAATTTGGTAATTTTCTGTTAGACCGTCAACAGCTAATTTGGTCAGTGTTACTAACACTACTTATTTCTGTGGTTCTGTTACTAAAGCCATTGTTTCTTCGCTACATGAATTTATTCCAAGAGTTGAAATTTGTGTCCAAATTGTTGCTAAGTGGATGCTATTGAAAAGTTGATGCCTCTTCATGGTGTGCCCGCTAGGGCTGTGGGGTCCTCGGGCTGGGTCTGACAGTTCTTAAAGGGGTGGTGATGGCAGCAGTGAACCTAGTCCGTGGCCCTGGTCATCCAATAAAATTAATGAAATGAAGGGTATATAAAGTTAATATGGGAATTGTTTGTCACGCCACCAGTGGTGTTCGGCAATGAGTGACTGACGCTGCTTAAAGGGACCGCTGGAGCTGATGTTGATGCGGCAGAGTTGTTACAGCTCTCCACGGGTAGAACTAGGCCCAAGGACAGTTAAAGTGAATTAAAGTCAATGATGATGAATGTTGTAGTGCAGGGCAGGTGACGCAGCAATAATTCAGAGGACACAGCAGGGTGCAGTTTCCATTACCTTTACTTGTTAGTTGCAGGTGCAGACCAGGGCATGGGCAACAGTTGATGATGGGGTCCGGGCAGTCCGGAAGCAATTTGGGATCCACCTAGCCAGGTGGGTTTGGAGGCCTTCCTTCTGCACAATTCCGTTAAGTTCTTGCTGCCTGAAGCACTGCACAAGTTCATCTCCTGCATGCTGCTCCTAACCTGTATAGCAGACAGCGTGAGCTTATCACAGGCACTGCCTTTTCACTGGCAGCCCCCAGCCCTTGATCTGCTGCGTTGCATCCAGGCATTGTGTAGCCACACAGCCAAGGACTCTGGCATCCTCTTTTGTCAGCGTTCTCTCCTGGGGTGAGCCTGGCTACGGTTCAGCTCCCTAGGTTCTCCTCGACTTGCCTCCTCTCCTCTCATTCTCCAGACTGACTCGCTAACCCCGCATCCAGGCCAGAACTTATAGGGAAGCTCCCCTGAAATCAGGTGTTAGAACTCCCCCTTCTGGTCCGGATACTGGTATTACTTGGTAAGGGGACCCCTTCTTGCTTCCAGGCATGACATCACCCCCTGTGAGGGAGGCAATGTCACAGTGGCAACCGGACTCCTGGGGTGCCACATTCAGACATGTGGTTACTCAACTTTAGTACGGTTAATGACTGTTTTTGGGAAGGCTACTTTTATGGTAGCAAAATATCTATGTGTATATTGCTCCAACAATCCTTTCAATAATGAAAAGTTAAAGATTCTTATTCCAGTGTGGAAAATCTTAATTCCATTTTGTAGATATTAATATTCATGTTTTTGCCTTCGAGGTCGAACCTTATAATTTCCAACCGTGAGGGAAACTTTACAATCCAATACAGGTGTAGATGACAGGCCTATTAGTAGATTGAAATAAGATGAATAGCCAATCTTGATCTACCATTTGTCCTTATAGAATTTCCCTTTTGATGGCATTCACTTTCCATACAAACCATAGGATTATTCTGGAAAAAAAAGTATTTTTTGGAAGGCACCATTCACAATTACATCAAGGCTTTTGTTTTCTCCTGATTCAAGATGACCTACGTATGAAATCTAAGAGATCCCATTGTACTTAATCTGCTTTAGATGCTGCCAATAGCAAAAAACACCCCCCAAAACTATAGAACCAATTGATGGATCCTTACTGTTGATCCAAATATCCCATTGTCAGTATAAGGGGTGAAAAATAATAATAGAAGAGTTTTATCATTTCGTCTGACATCCAATTACCATTGTCTCTCCAAAGTGCCCTGTCTTTGGTTTAGTCTTTAGACTTTGTTTTTTTTTCATCATGCATTCATTTAGTTTCTGGCTGTGCACTTTCACAACATTAAGTACCACTAACCATATTTTCCAATAATGAAGTCTTCTTATTAAAAGCAAGGTCTCTCTCTCTCGTAATTTGTGTTTCAAGTTAAAAGTTCTGTTTGATTTACTCAAAGATTAATTTTCTTTTTCATGCCATCAATGTCCTACTCAAAAATCTAGATGGATTCCAAAGCTGGATGGGGTCTTACATGTATCAGCCAGCTCACTTAAAATGTGATGCAGTAAATTTATTTGCTGGGAAATCGCCAACCTACAGAATAGGTGATACATGATTGATTGCTGGGAGCCTCATTGATCAGAAAAAAAAAACACAAAAAGAGGGCTAAAAATCCTCCAAAAATTCTAAAATTAATACAGTAGAAAGGGACTGCAATGCTTACCTGCCCAGGTATCTAAACTAGTGCCCCCCAGGATGCAGCAAGCCCATGTGATAAAGTTGGCAGCAATACAGGTGCAAAATACTGAGGAGACAACCACTCACAACCTACCAACTAATGGGGGGGGGGGGTTATTGCTTAGTATAGAATTGCACGAAAGAGGCTTGTATAGGGCACTGGTTACGCACAAGTAAGGCACAGTGTCTGGCTTACAGCCTATTAGTGATGCCCATACTTTTAGATCAGGTTGGATGCCCAAAAATAATGGGCCTCGCTACACCCTGAAAAATAAAGTGCAAAAAACATACGGTACATATAAATAATATATGAGGTATTGGTCAATATTTGGCCAAGATGTGCAGGCTTGCAACCGAACATTTAGGTCCTCACACTAAAATTCATAGAAAAAAATACAAAAAGAGGACTAAAAATACTCCAAAA
The DNA here is from genome assembly GCF_032444005.1 of Ranitomeya imitator. Classification (NCBI taxonomy): domain Eukaryota; kingdom Metazoa; phylum Chordata; class Amphibia; order Anura; family Dendrobatidae; genus Ranitomeya; species Ranitomeya imitator. The sequence goes on along the minus strand of NC_091282.1, from coordinate 105,065,128 downwards.
ATTCAAAAGTTAATACCTTATAATGGGACTGCAGTGCTTTCCTGTCCAGCTATCTGAACTAGTGCACTCACGGGACGCAGCAAACCCATGGGATAAAGATGGCAGCAATACAGGTGCAAAATACCGATGAGACCACCACTCACAACCTATCAACTAATGGGGGGTGATAGCTTAGTATATAATTGCACTAATGATGCTTCTATAGTGCGCCTTTATCACATGGGCTTCCTTCATCTTGTGATTGCACTTCAACCTCATTGAACACCAATAGAGATGGGCGAACCAAAACAATAAAACTCACAGCTGGAGGCTGCAACCCTCAGCTCTGTTAGCTAGGCTGGCTATCAAGAATATAGGGGTCCCCCTGCTGTCTTTTTAATTATTTAAATTGAAAAATTTGTTGGGTTCCCCCATTTTTTTGACAACCAGCCTTGCTAAAGCAGACAGCTTGGGGCTGGTGTTCTCAGGCTGGTAGGTAGCCATAAATATTGACCTCCCCTGCAGCCTTAAAATAGCAGCCCACAGCCGCCCAGAAAAGGTGCATCTATTAGATGTGCCAATTGTGGCACTTTGCCTTGCTCTTCCCACTTGCCCTGTAGCAGTGGCAAGTGGGGTTGATGTAACCTTTTGTATTGTCAGGTGACGTCAAGCATACGGATTAGTAATGGAGAGGCGTCTATAAGACACCTATCCATTACTAATCCTATAGATACATGGTAAATAAAGACACAGCCAGAATAAAGTCTTTTTATTTGAAATAAAACCAATACTCATAACAAACAGTTGTACTCATCTGATGCTTAATTCCACTGAATTCCTCGTCTTCTGTAAAAAAATAAATAAAAAACAACAATAATCCCTCTCCTGTCTGTCATTTTGTCCCACTCCATGATCCATGTCTGGAGATAACTAGTTTTCAACCTGGAAGGTGCTAAGATGCGACCATCCGTGCTGAGAACCAATGATGAATTAGCTGCTGGGAGCACAGCAGCAGTGACCTCATCGAGTTTACCTCTGGTCACTGAGGCTGTATTCCAACCTGGGCCAGTGAGTGAACTGCAGTGACTTCCCTCCAGTGAGGTCACCGCTAGCACAGTGAGAAAAAGTTCACCGGATAATTTTACTGCAGTGAATTTGATCTGTGGTGAATTCGCCTCTGCACCGTGAGACTTTTTCTCATTGTGCTAGCGGTGATCTCGCCAGAGGGAGGTCACCGCAGTTCATTGGGGTGGAAATGCAGCCTCAGTGACCTGCGGTAACCTCGATGAAGTCACCACTAGTCACTGATGCTGCGCTCCCAGCAGCTCATTCATCATCGCTTCTCAGCTTGGACAGTTGCATCCATGTAAATTGGCTCTCTTCTGGAAGTAAAGAATAGTATCTCAGAAGTACCAACTAATAGAGGTATCCAATCATTTAAGAATTTTACAACTTATTAGCCAAGCCATTCACCCATCTGCAGAAAACTGTTTCAGCCTCTTATCGGTACAGAATAGGATTTAGCTGGCTGAGTGGGATGCCTTTTGAAGCAATTCTTTTTTTCTGGAGGTGTGTCCTGGTCATAAAAGTTTCAATCTGCACCTCTGATGATACTTGGAGGTGTTGAGCTTACTTTTTCTAGAATGTATTAAAAGGATTGTTCTCAGGTGTTAATCTTCAGGTGCGTACAGTCTCCCAGCTTTCTGTTTTCCACAGGCAGTGTGCTCTGGAAGATTGACAAATCAGAACCGTGGCATAGTTTTGGCACTGGTCTGATCTGACTGCTCTCCAGTGTTACTCTCCAGTGTTACAGCAGCATTGGAGGAGCACAAGAACACAAAGGTCTCGTGCAGATGACCGTATTTTCAGTCCAAGTGCAATCCAATGAAACATCAGCTCACACCCAGTACAATGTTATTCTATGGGGCTGTGCATGTGTCTGATTTTTTTTTTTCATCGCACCTAGGCCTTCCCAGAATTTTTAATTTTTTTTTTTTTTTTTTAAGTCTTCTCCACATCCGAAGAAATTGGATCACACTGTGATCAAATTCTGATCAGAGTTAGATCAGCGTGTGATTAGCATAAAGGGACCCATCCTCTCGAATGAGAGAAAATACATTTGTGTGACCCTAGCCTTAAGCTGGCTGGATCTTTTGCTCTAGCTAGCTTTAGATCACGGCTTGCAGAGCTGTATTGAAAGGAGCATGTAAGCACTGCTCATGCTTGGCCACCGCTGCTAGACTGCAGCCATGGCCAATCACTTGGACAATGAGCATTTAACCATAAAATAAAAAATCCATCCATTTGTGAACGAAGAGGCTGTTTAATAAGATTAAAATAGCAAAGTTGCTAGTTTTTACACACAATTTGCCATTGTAACTATTATTGATCCTGAGAAAAACACATTAATATTCCTATTTGGGCATTAAAAACACACAAAAAATATAGAAAATAGGAATGTGCTATGTGGATTTTTTAATATTGTTTTTCTCTTAGGTTTTTTATTTTTTTTATAGTACCGGTATATATAAACTTGCTTATTTTTTTTACTGCACACGCTAAACTTAAACAGATCTCTTTTTGAAAAATAATGTGGATGCTTTTTTTCCCCTTTTTTTTCTTTTTTTTCTGCTGCCTCAAGAATGTTAAAGCAGAAATACTTTGCTGAATTCCCTCTCCTGGCTCAAGTTACTAGGTGGTCCCAAGTTACCAGAAGTAAAATTTATAAATCTAACCCCTAGTCTAGACATTTTCCAGCACTGACTGCAGTTCAAAAAATATTAATGTCTAGCCTGCAAAGTGAAATTCCCCCCAGTGATTTTGTAAATGGCTCGAAAGTTAACCTTTTGCCAACTGCTCCTTCTATATGTGGAGGTTATTAAAAAGAATCCAGGCATTTATAAGACTGAAACACCTTGGCCTGACCCTTTGTGTCTCCTTCTGTTTATTTAGGCTTGGCCTCAGTGGCTGGAATGTGTGAGCCGGAGCGGAGTTGCAGCATTAATGAAGACATTGGCTTGGGTTCTGCATTTACCATTGCACATGAGATTGGTCACAAGTGAGTTGGAAAAAAAAAGTCAAAATATGTTATTATGCAATCTGTTTTACATTGTTCCAGAGAATGACTTCCATTTCCAGCTTATTCATTGCTTTGCGTCCTTAGAGAAGCCATATTCGGTATCTCTGTAACAGCCCCCACACTCTTGGCGAGTTTTCCAATTGTGCACTTAAATACCCCTACTTATTCTTGCAGCACGTATCACTAAAAATCTTCCCTACTTGACGGCTCAATTTAAACTATGATTAAATATTATTTGGTAATATATTTACTGTCTATTAAACTTTTGGTTGGATAATACAATACAATGATCGTATGCAAAGTGAATCTAATAAAAGACATATAAATTCATTTATTTTTGCTTAAATTGATGTGTTTTGGGCCCATAAAAATATTTGCGATTGGGTTTCATTAAAAAAAAGATTGCACCGTTTAGCTTTCACAAGCCGTTTGTTTTCCTGCACTTTTCTGGCTTCAGAATGAATGGATCAATGAGATCGTTCTTATTATCGATTTTGTTTTTTTCCATTATTTTACTGAACTCTTTGGTGCTGATTTATGACAAAAGACCACCATCAAAGTTGATCTGGTCACGATTCAGCTGAGATGATTTCAGAAGAGACTAGGGTCCTTACAAAGTTCTTTTTAAAAGCCAAGTGGTGCAACATTTTTAATGAAACCCAATTGCAAAAATAATTTTTGGCTAAAGAGGGAAAAAAAACGGATGATGTCCACAGCTTAAAGTTTGGTGTTCTATGGGTTTGATTAAAGGAACTTATGGCTTTGTCATATAAAATCTGTCTCTGGCGAAAATTACCAAATATTTCTTCTGGCTTATAGAGAAGGTTCCCAAGCGGGCAACACTCCTCTTTGGCACCCTTGGAGGACTTATGTAAAAGATTTGTTTGATAAGACAACTAATTTTAAAATAGACAAAAGTGGATCAACGAGCTGGCGCTGCCAAAATTTAAAAAAAAAAAAAAAATGTTGTTCATTGTTACATTGGTTACAAAGAAACACGGTTTTAATCATGGAGAATCAAAATCATAATGTTTCATATGCTATGGATCAGAAAGGGTTACTCTTCCAGAAAGGGGAGGGAATTGTTAAAAACAAAAAACAAAACACTTTTTTGGGAAGATTATTGGATCCTTCTATCAAATACTAAACAACCAAATGGATTAAATTGTGGAAATGGCACTATACTTTGGTATTAAATTCATTTAAGGTCTCTAAAATGTGTGTGTGTGTGTGTGTGTGTGTGTGTGTGTGTGTATCTACTATATAATTGTCTAAGGGTCAATTCTGTCTGTCTGTCTGTCACGGAAATCCCAAGTCGCTGATTGGTCGCGGTCAAACGGCAATGACCAATCAGCGACGGGCACAGTGCGACCGCGAAATGGCCGCTCCCTACTCCCCTGCCGTCAGTGCCCGCTCCATACTCCCCTCCAGTCAGCGCTCACACAGGGTTAATGGCAGGTGTTAACGGACCGCGTTATGCACTCCGTTAACGCTGCTATTAACCCTGTGCCATTGTTTATTGCACAAGAGAACTTATCTATTAGGCTACTTTCACATTTGTGTCGGTACTCGCCCGTCACAAAGCGTCAGCGCAATGTACCGATGGAGGTTTGTCCTTTCACATTTCCGTCTGTAGTCCCGGGGAGGAAAGAGAGTGAGTGCGAGATTTCCTGCTGGGCATGCACAGTCAGAAACACTGGATACAACGTACAGAAAAACGTTCCCTTGAACGTTTTTTGCAAAAGACAGGCCACCAGATTTCGCAGGATCCAGTGCACAACGGACAAAACGTGTGTCCATCCGTCGTGATACGTCGCTAATACAAGTCTATGGGAAAATGCAGGATACTGTAAATTTTATTTGCATTTTCAACTCAATGAGACTTCACCTCTATTTAAAGAGCACTCTGACTCCATACAGTATTATGTTTATTGCATCAATCAGAAGCCTAATTATTATTTTTTGTTTTTTAAATGTAGTGTCTGGATTACAAATGTCTAAAGTATTTCCTCTAACTTTCAACTGCTGAGCCGGCTCTACCTGCCTATGAAAGGCAAGCTGTTAGTCACAATTTCCTTTCTTCACTTTTAATTATTAGTGACAAGTCAGGCCATTTGATAAAATAATATTCCTCTTTATAAGAATGTTGATACAGCTGCGGAGATTTGTTTTCCAGTCTCGGGCCTCTCTAGCATCACTTGCCTCCATACTCCAGCATATCCGCATCGTATGACATTGACATGTCAACTGTGAGGGCATCACTTATAAACGATATGCAAACTGATGTGTGTACTTGGTGACACACAAAATTAGCTAAAAGTTGACTTTGAAGTGGAAATATGTAATAAACAAAAAACAGAAAAAAAATCATCGTAATTTGTTTTCGATTTTCATTACTTTTAAATGATTGCTCTGATTAAATTACGGTGCTAATGCATCAATGGCTCCTACTACCACCTTCAATATAAAAATCATATTGGAGCTAGGCGGTTCATCTAGGGCAGGTGTCTGTATAGTTTGACCTGTAACCTACTCTACCTTTATCTTCATTGAGGTCGGCTGACACAAGGTGAGGTTTAATACTAGAGATGGGATAGGACCATCCTGATTGGGTACACCTTGTCGCGGTTGAATGGCTTTTACTCTTTTTTTACATGAACTATTACTATTTAATTATTTGCTTACTACAGGGTAGTAAATTGTACAAAAAAAGCAATATAATATAGATCAGCCAAACAGTCTGGCTAATTAAGGTCCATTAGGATGTTCGATATACATGTAGGGCATTTCTCAATGGATGCACTGAAAATCAGAAAAGTTAGAGTCCAAGGAAGCTCATTTCAGCACTTTTTGATCATCTGGAAAACTAAAGGGGATCTTATTGAGTTTTCTTATTTTAATCTGCTTTCAAGAAATCTTTGCAGGGTAGAGAAGAATCCAGAGAGGTAGATAACTAAAAAAAATGGCCTAAAATTAGCAAAATGTTTTTTTTTCCTTTGTCATCATCTGTAGACTAAAAATTCAAGTACCGTATATATACTCGAGTATAAGCCGACTTGAGTATAAGCTGAGGCACCTACTTTTGCCACTTAAAACTGGGTAAGCTTATTGACTCGCGTATAAGCTGGGTATGCATTGTCCCCTCATCCCTGTCCTGGTATGCATGGCACCCCCATCGCTGTTCTGGTATGTAACTCTCCCTGTCCTGTCCTGCTATGCATGGTTCCCCCTGTCCTGTCCTGGTATGTGGCTCCTCCATCCTGTCCTGGTATGTTGCTCCTCCATCCTGTCCTGGTGTGTGGCTCCCCCTGTCCTGGTATGTGGCTCCCCCTGTCCTGGTGTGTGGCTCCCCCTGTCCTGGTGTGTGGCTCCCCCTGTCCTGGTGTGTGGCTCCCCCTGTTCTTGTGTGTGGCTCCCCCTGTCCTGTCCTAGTATGTGGCACTCCCCGTCGCTGTTCTGGTATGTGGCTCCTCCATCCTTTCCTGCTATGCATGGTTCCCCCTGTCCTGGTATGTGGCTCCCCCTGTCTTGTCCTGGTATGTGGCACTCCCCGTCGCTGTTCTGGTATGTGGCTCCTCCATCCTTTCCTGCTATGCATGGTTCCCCCTGTCCTGGTATGTGGCTCCTCCATCCTGTCCTGGTATGTGGCTCCTCCTGTCCTGGTATGTGGTTCCCCTGTCCTGTCCTGGTATGTGGCTCACCCGGTCCCGCATGGCTTGGCTCCCCGGTCCCATTATTGCATGCATGGCTCACATCCCCCTTCCACCTTCCCATCTTACTCACCCTCCTCGCGCCGCCACTGTATCTCCGTCCCTGCATCTCTGTTGTCCCAGTGCCATCAGCTCTTCTTTGTTCCTGTGCTCAGCACATGAAGAGCTGCCACGCCGGAACCATCAGAGATGCAGGGACGGAAATGCAGCAACGGAAGGTGAGTATGGTGTCTTCTGTTAGCCTGCAGCTGTCACAGTGCCACAGCCTCTGGCCACAGCTCCCCCTCCCCCTCCAGCATTCTGGATATATATATATATATATATATATATATATATATATATATATATATATATATATATATATATATCTTGCCTGGAGCAATTCTGATAAATATATTTCCCAAAGATCTACCCTTCTGTAGACAGCTGTTTTGGGATTCTTGTCCCTCATCAGTACTGAGTAGGGTTACTGTTTTGTATATTTTTGAGGGGCATTTTTTTAACATATATATTAGAACACAACCAATTAAAACCTCTCCTGTAGTACCATCATAACTATCCAATAACTTTTTCTCTATTCTGATTTTGGGAAAATATTTGACATTCCAGCGTGTCTCTACATCAGTGTTGGTTTGCATTTTCCTCCAATATCACCCCCTGCAGCTTTCAGTTCATGACCTCTTGTTCAAGAATTTAGTTTACTCTAGAAAATGCATCCCTTTTAGGAGTTTACCCTAGAGGTGTCACTCACATTCTACTTATCAAAAAAAAGTGTTCATTTTCCAAACTTTCAAAACAATGGGGGAAACATGTAAATCATACGCACAGACATCACCAAGTAGCCACGTAGGCCTGACCAGTAGTGGAAAGATTTGATCAAGTACTAATTTTTTGTCTTTTGTGACTTCACGTCTTTGACTTTTTTCTTTTTAATGTATTAAACTTTTTTTTTTTTTTTTTTTTCAGATGCCAGGGTCTGTAGTATGTTACTTAGCTTGTTCTCTATCCTGCTTCAGTACAGTAGATTGATTAATGCATAGTTGAAACATATGCCTTCAGAGTAAGAAAATTCTTTGGGGGGAGAGCAGGCTGTGACATGTGGGTTGTTTTACACTCATATTGGAGGGCTTGTGACATTGTTCTCCTGAAGTGTCTTTAACAATTGCAGCACTGTCATCGCTGCTGTATTGGGGAAAAGTTGGACCAAAGGGCAGCAGACGTAGAAAAACAAGGTGCATTTGGTAATGAGCTCGCGGTGGTTTGTAGGGCCCGTCTGACACTGAAAAGTGTACCACACAGGAAGCTGTCAAGGAATCGCTAAATGAGATCAGATGGCAACGTAAGACAACACACAGGAATTAGAAAGTAGTTAGCTCAGAGTTGGGAGGTGTTAATGTTAGAGGGTCCACCGGGTGTCCAGTGAAAACTGGAGCAGACACTGTGGGTGTGATGTTATTCTTGGCAGCTAATCGTTATATCTGTTAACTAGAGAGCAATTTGTATACATTGTGAACGTCCCTCGGACAGAGCAATATGTATAAGGAACAAAGCACATGATAATGGTATTGAAATGGACATCAAATTAATCAATTTATAGTGCATTTGGAACGTGTTCTGTCCTGAATTGCAGCGATGTGACTAGGAGGATTGAATGTTCACCTGTATTATCAATTTAGGTATCAATTATTCTATGCATCCTGGGGACAAGCTGGGGAAGCCAACAAGCCACTTTCATCTCCCTTCCTACTGCTTTCTGCAGTATGCGTTGGAGATTGCATCTATGTATACTGGATGCACATAATGGTTTAGTGTGGATCTACCCAAGGAAACTTTCCAGCATAATACAATACCAGTTAAAGGGACACTGTCACCTGAATTTGGAGGGAACAATCTTCAGCGATAGGGGCGGGGTTTTCGGGTGTTTGATTCACCCTTTCCTTACCCGCCGGCTGCATGCTGGCTGCAATATTGGATTGAAGTTCATTATCTGTCCTCCGTAGTACATGCGTACACAAGGCAATCTTGCCGTGGGTGGCACCATAATAACACCCCAGCAGCAGGCGGGCTATCTGGGTGTTATGTTTGACTCCGATCTCTCCTTCACCTCCCATATACAATCTCTTGCCCGCTCGTGCCGCTTACACCTAAAGAACATCTCTATAATCCGCCCTTTTCTCACCATGGAAACAACAAAAACCCTCACTGTCGCCCTGATCCACTCCTGTCTGGACTACTGTAATGAGTGAAGATGGCTGGACCATCATTGTAAATACACACCTGTGCTTTGTATCTCCCCCACCTCATTGTAGATTGTAAGCTCTCACGAGAAGGGTCGTTTTATTTCGCTTTAATTATTGTATTGTTAACGTTGTTACTTATGTCTGTTGTGTTTGATACTGTTAAACGGTAAAGTGCTGCGGAATATGTTGGCGCTATATAACTAAAGCTTATTATTATTATTATTAATAATAAAGACTGACATTTTGGTATGCCTTCCTTAATGAGTGCTGTGCAGGAGTAAAATATGCCAAATTTATTAAGGGGCTCACACCAATTAATGAATTCGGTGTACCTTGTGCATCTGTGCGCTTTGCCAGAAATGTTAACTAAGTCAGGAAATGTTTCTGGTATAAGAAACATTGCTACTTTTGATTAATTTGCAGAGTTGGTTGTAGCCATGCCCAGTCCCACCCCAGCTCCACATGTTTTGGCCGAGGTGCCTGAACCTGGCATTAAAATGCCAGTAGTCATAAAATCTTTGTGCAAGTACGCAATTTTTCAAAGCGTTTTACACCAATTTTCTGGTGGAAACACTTGGATGAATTGGGCCCTTAAATTTTTTTTTTTTTTTTTTTTTTTTTTTGTGTCATGACTAGATATGAGCAAACCTTTCACGATTCAGTTCGGCGAACGCCCCCGATGTTCGCTGAATGGTTTGTTGAACACATCTGAAGCCCATTGAATTCAATGGGAAAAAAAAACAAACCCATGTACAACACCTTCAGTGGGACCAAAAAGCTACTAAAACAGCTCAAATTAGGGGCAGACGCCAAGAAAAGTGGCATCTATTGACCCAGAGTACAAATAGTAAAATTGCTCAGCATGGATGCATGGGACAGGGTCTGGACCAGCATTTCTAGCTGAAACATTGGTCAGTAACATGTGGATGAGTGACAGAAGTAGACCTGATGCTCTGAAAGACCTGCCAAATTAAAGGGAACCTGTCACCTGAATTTGGCGGGACCGGTTTTCGGTCATATGGGCGGAGTTTTTGGGTGTTTGATTCACCCTTTCCTTACCCGCTGGCTGCATGCTGGCTGCAATATTGGATTGAAGTTCATTTTATGTCCTCCGTAGTACACGCCTGCGCAAGACAGCCAGCGGGTAAGGAAAGGGTGAATCAAACACCCAAAAACTCCGCCCATATGACTGTAAACCAATCCCGCCAAATTCAGGTGACAGGTTACCTTTAGGCAACGCCCATGAAGGAGACCCAACTTTGAGTCCAAACATTTCCAAAAATTAGGAGCAGACAACAGGAAAAGTGGAATCAATGGACCCACAGTAGAAATTTGATAATGGCACAGCAGCAGTCAGCCATGGGCCATGCATGAAGTATGCAGGTCTGGGCGAGCATTTATAGTTTTTAATTTACCGTATATACTCGAGTATAAGCCGGGTCGAGTATAAGCCGACCCCCCTAATTTTGCCATAAAAAACTGGGAAAACTTATTGACTCGAGTATAAGCCTAAGGTGGAAATGCAGCATTTACCGGTGAATTTCAAAAATAAAAATAGATAATTATTTCCCCATAGCTGTGCCATATAGTGCTCTGCACCGTTCATTATTTCCCCATAGCTGTGCCATATAGTGCTCTGCACCGTTCATTATTTGGATCTGGATAAGTTGGAAACTTGGGCTGAAAGGTGGCAGATGAGGTTTAACAATGATAAATGTAAGGTTATACACATGGGAAGAAGGAATCAATATCACCATTACACACTGAATGGGAAACCACTGGGTAATTCTGACAGGGAGAAGGACTTGGGGATCCTAGTTAATGATAAACTTACCTGGAGCAGCCAGTGCCAGGCAGCAGCTGCCAAGGCAAACAGGATCATGGGGTGCATTAAAAGAGGTCTGGATACACATGATGAGAGCATTATACTGCCTCTGTACAAATCCCTAGTTAGACCGCACATGGAGTACTGTGTCCAGTTTTGGGCACCGGTGCTCATGAAGGATATAATGGAACTAGAGAGAGTACAAAGGAGGGCAACAAAATTAATAAAGGGGATGGGAGAACTACAATACCCAGATAGATTAGCGAAATTAGGATTATTTAGTCTAGAAAAAAGACGACTGAGGGGCGATCTAATAACCATGTATAAGTATATAAGGGGACAATACAAATATCTCGCTGAGGATCTGTTTATACCAAGGAAGGTGACGGGCACAAGGGGGCATTCTTTGCGTCTGGAGGAGAGAAGGTTTTTCCACCAACATAGAAGAGGATTCTTTACTGTTAGGGCAGTGAGAATCTGGAATTGCTTGCCTGAGGAGGTGGTGATGGCGAACTCAGTCGAGGGGTTCAAGAGAGGCCTGGATGTCTTCCTGGAGCAGAACAATATTGTATCATACAATTATTAGGTTCTGTAGAAGGACGTAGATCTGGGGATTTATTATGATGGAATATAGGCTGAACTGGATGGACAAATGTCTTTTTTCGGCCTTACTACCTATGTTACTATGTTATTATTTCCCCATAGCTGTGCCATATAGTGCTCTGCACCGTTCATTATTTCCCCATAGCTGTGCCATAGAGTGCTCTGCACCGTTCATTATTGCCCCATAGCTGTGCCATATAGTGCTCTGCACCGTTCATATTTCCCCATAGCTGTGCCCCATATAGTGCTCTGCACCGTTCATATTGCCCCATAGCTCTGCCATATATGCTCTGCACCATTCATATTTCCCCATCGATGCTCCACATAAATCTGTGCCGCTGCTGCCGCTGCAATAAAAAAAAAAAGCCATACTCACCTCTCTTGCTTGCAGCTCCCAGCGTCCGGTCCCGGCGCCTCTGCGCACTGACTGATGAGGCAGAGGGCGCTGCGCATACTATATGCGTCATCGCGCCCTCTGACCTGAACAGTCAGAGCGGAGCGACGCCGGGAAGATGGAGCGGCGCCCGGCGGCTGGAACGCGGACAGGTAAATATGACATACTTACCTGGTCCCGGCGTCCGGCTCCTTCCCCCGGACAGCTGGTCTTCGGTGCCGCAGCTTCTTCCTCTATCAGCGGTCACCGGCACCGCTGATTAGAGAAATGAATAGGCGGCTCCACCCCTATGGGAGGTGGAGCCGCTTATTCATTTCTCTAATGAGCGGTCCCACGTGACCGCTGAACAGGGGAAGAACTGCAGCACCGAAGACCGTGGGACAGGTGGGGAGCGCCAGGATCGCTGGAAGCAGGTAAGTATGCCTCAGCGCTCTCACCCCCTTACCCGCCGACCCTGCCGCCCACCTTGACTCGAGTATAAGCCGAAAGGGGCACTTTCAGCCCAAAAATTTGGGCTGAAAATCTCGGCTTATACTCGAGTATATACGGTAAGTTTAAATTAAGACAAGGTGGGTGAGGGACCGATGTAAGCCTGCTTTGCTGGAAACCCTGATTCCTCGTGCAACAGCTCAAACAGCTTTTCTTCTCGGCCACACTCGGGTGGCACCAATATCAGCTTTGTAGACTACTATTGCTTTAAACATTTAAGTATAGTAACACTGAAAGTATATGCAGGCCTGCCGATCTGGGAGTCCTACTGCTACAGGCAACTCACATAAAGGAGACCCAACTTGAAGTCCAAACCTCTCCAAAAATTATTTGCACACACCACTAAAGTGGCATCAATTTTAGTAGAACTAGTATAATGGTCCTTTGACACCCCTTTCACTACAGGCAGCCAACCAGATGGAGTCCCAATTTGGAGTCTCCACATTTCAAAACATTGTTAGTAACATCCGCATCAGTAGTATATACAGCAAGCAAATAAGCCACGATAAAGGTGTCACAGACTGCAATATTACAAGGTCAATGTAGCATACTAATAACTACACCATCTCCTAGTCTGCACAGTGTGCAAAAAGTCATTGGATGTGCTTACCCATCAGGACACTACCAGCAGGGCTGAAGACCTGTTCTGCAAGAACCGTGGCTGCCGGGCATGACCACCTTCAAGGCGTGACAGGCGAGCTCAGAACAATCTTCCATTTTTGAAGACCAAAATGCAAAAGGGTCCAAATTCCCTCTGATGACATTGATAATGAGCTCCAGGTACTCCTACACCATCCTCTCCAGTCGTGCACAACGTGTCAGATTTGTCTGCTGTGTGTTTCGATACTCCAGCATGCGCACTTCACTTTCAAGGGGGTAAGCATCTGGCAATATTTACTCTTGTACCATGGATCTAACAGAGTGGCTACCCAGTCGTCAGCTCTATTTCTAATCTTAACAATACAGGCATCGTGTTGCAGATAGTGCAGCAAGAAGTCGCTCATATGTTGAGTGCTTCCAAGAGGTCCAGTTGCATGGTGTGTTAGTGGCGAGGTAACATTCAAGCTTGCTTCCTCCGTCCCCTTCCGCTAACAGTGGACAACAGAGGGAGAGGAAATCATTATCCACTTCATCTCCTCACTGTTGCACGCCCATCACCTCTTCCTACTCATCCTCCTCCAATTGTTCCTGGGCTCCTGCGCCTCCACTAATAGTTTGTGTGGTACCATGAGCCCCCCTCGATTGCTGCAAACCACCCTCCCATGGCACCTGCCTTTGCGACGACAGTCTATAACTTAGAGATATTATCCCTGCCACATCCTCCTCTGCTTCCACTTCTTCCTCTGGGACCAACACCTCCTCTCGCAGACTATTCAATGTGTGCTCCAGCATGTAGATGACCGCAATAATGATGCTGATGATGGCATAGTCAGCGCTAACCATCTTAGTAGACATTTTGAAACTGTGCAGATGTCCTTCATCTGTGCCCACTCCACAAGCATGATTTGTACCACATCCATACTACGCTGGCTCAGTCTATGCAAAAAGACATATTGCACCAGGGCTCATTGCTGCTACCACAATTGCTGCAACATGAGGAGAGTGGAATTCCACCGTGTCAGTACATCACATATCTAATGGTTAACTGGTAGGACGAAAAACCTCTGTAGTGATGCAAGTCGATGACCTGTGTGGTGCGAACAATGAAAGTGAGCACACAGCAACCATGCTTTATGCAGCAGTGCATTCAGGCTGGGATAGTGGCAGAGAATTTGCTAAGGATGTGAGCAATGCATGGCACATGTTTGAGGTTGCCCTGGCGTAGGGCACTGTTGGAATGCATGTCTCATTAAGGGAGAGGTTGAGGATGCAGGTGGAGGCCCTTGAGAAGTTGAAGGAGGCAAAAGCAGTAGAGGAAGTGTTAGATACAGATGTTTGTCCCGCAGGCTTTGGGGATAACAAGAGTTATGGAGCAACTCCTTGCCCACCAGCCCCCAAAGCCACTAGAGTCACCTGGTGCCCCGTCAGCAAGATATAATGCCACTGGCCATGTTTGCTCATCTAGGTGTCAGTGGTGAAATGCACTCTGGCAGACATAGATTTTTTTCAAGCAACTGGTAATGTTGTCGTCGACATACTAGTGTAGCTCACCACAGCTTTCTTACAGAAGGAATGGCGACTGGGTACTGGGGGGGACTATGATGGTCATCAGTTTTCGGAAACCTCTTGTATCCACCAGACAGGCCTTGGTCAACTGATTTGAGATGGTGGAGTTCAAGCTCTTATCTTCTGCATGTGTAGGATCAAACATTCTTTTATGTGACTACAACTGCGGGACCAAGGGCTGGCTGCTGTGCTGAGAGGGTGGAGTAGGGGGAGCACGACAAACTGCTGGACTGAGAGCGCGGTGCAGGTGGATATGTTATGGTGGATTGAGAAAGATCTGGTGTGCTCCGTGAAACAAAAACAGCAGGCATCTGTGTCTCACCCTGACTGTTGCAAGTAAACAAGTGGAGGTTCTGCAGCTGGAGACCTGTGTGAGAACACTTGCCATGGTGACAGAGGAGGAAGAAGCAGCAGATGTGATGACTGGTGGTTGCCGAGGCCCACTTGTTGGCATTTTAGCACAGGGAGTATCCCAGACTAGACTAAAGCATGTTGATCGCGCATGTGCCAGTTCATGCATGTAGGAGTCAAATTATTGCAATTTTTGCCTGTACTGAGTCAGCCATTGACGCTCCTAGGAACTGCAGCCTCTTGACCGCTGCTTGTTACAGCCAGAGTTGGGCCTGAGGATGCAGTGCTTGTTGTGGTTGCATCATTCCGTGTCTGTGCAGGAATACGCAACATAACCTCCTTGTCTTCACTTCCTCTGCTGAGCTATTCAGCAGCGTACCTCTGGGTTCACACCAAGTGGGATCTTCAGCCCTGAAAGTCACCCTCCTCTTCCTGCCCTGACAGCACTGCACAGTCTTTGTGTGCCTTGGGTATCTGAGTCTCATCAGGATCTCGTCCACCTCTGGGGTTAATGTCTGGTGATGAGTGTCTTGTTTCTACTTGGACCCTAATTCGTCCAGACCCGGATCCAACAGGAAAAACAGTTAAGCTAGTCAAGTATCTAAGTAAAGGTGACCTTCATTTATCAGGAACATAGCCTGCATCCTGGTAAACAATATAGGATTTCTAATTGCTGTTGCTGTACAGATAGGAGAATCCATTGTTCAATTGGATGTGGCTTCTACTTATAGTTAGAATTGACAGCCGCTCCTCTGACCTATACCCACACCCTCCCCTCATAAAACATGTCCCCTTAACTCATCATACAGCACCACTATCCTAGCCAAAGTCCTAACAAAAGCATTAGTGGAAACATGATCATTTACCAATCTGCACCCAATATTAGCCAACTTTGAGGAAAAATGCTCGAATCCTACCACAAATCCGAATGAGCTACGTTTGTGCTGAATTTGAGGTTGACGAACATTTTCCGAACAAGTTTGCTCATCTCTAGTCATGATTCTGAAAGTGGAGTAAATTTTGCTTTCAAATCCAAGGGATATGAACTTGTTAAATAATGTAAGAACATTTCTCCAAAATATTAGGGACCAGATTGTAGAAGATTCTTCAAACATAAGAGAAAAAGGGATTAGAAAAATAGTAGAATTTTGCAAGCTATCATTAGTATCCTTGGTGGTTACCATCACGATGGCTATACTTTACACTGAACATAAAGTTACCATACAGTAAAAACATCCGGATAACTCTGTATGTGTGTGGTTACTATCCCTTTTTCACCTTACCAAGAGCCAGTCGTTCATTTTCTTGCTTGTGCGAATAATTACCACTTGTCTGTCTATCTACTTACGCGGTGAATTTGATTATTATGTCTCGTGTCTGTTTCTGTTATAAAAACATTCTACTTCTGTAAATGTGAACAGAATACTTCTTTGGGTTTTCAACCATTATGATTTATTGCCTAAGTAGGCTGAAATGTCATAAATGTGAAGCTTAGAAAAACAGTTTTGGTTTCTGTGATGTGGTTCAGTTTGTATTAAACGAGAATCATGTCTTAGTATCGCATGGAAAGTAGACTTCTCAAGGTAGAACTTTTCAGACGCTAAATGAATACCTTAAACAGCCACGCGTTCTATTAATACTCGACCGAGGCCGTCTATCTTGAGAAGATGGGTTAATATGGAGCCCAAAACAGCTCTCTAATTTTGGTCTTCCTGTTTTCCAATATATAAATATATGATTAGTCAGTATTTAGGGGGACAGTGGTCAGCTTCAGATACTTACCCCAAGATTTATGGCAGAGACTCGATTTTTCATTGTAATTTCAAAATCCTATGGATGAGTTAATTAGATTTCTATAATATTGGTTCCACTCCATGTGTACCAGAGTTAGGAAAATTAGACTCCAACAGAAACGAAAAACTTTTTTTTTTTCCTATTTTTTTTTTTTTTTTTAGTGCAATGTAATCTCAGAAGCATTAGTAAGTGAAGCTACAAGCTTTATAGGTATATGCACATGGAACTGATTCAGAGTATTTTCAGTAGTAAAATCTGCAACCCCATAATCCACACCAAATCCAGATTTATTTTTATTTATTTATTTTTTTTACAAATTCTGAATATTTGCCGCAATGAAGTCCATAGTATTAATTGACATGTTATGTGTGGAGGATATTTTGTAAAATAGCCACTATGTTGGTACTGTAATATGTAGCAGATTTTCTGCCCTAAAAATATGCTGTGTAGTGATACCCTTGCTATGCAAGTTGTTTTTGAAAAATATATATATATATATTGGACTCCTCATAATGGAACTACATTGAAAATGTTTGCCAATAGAATGTGTATATCTATGTATCTACACTTCTCAGCATGGAAATGCAGCACCAAGTATTAGGTTAATAATGGTTGTATAACGAAAGCTCTGCCAGAATGAATGCACTCAGCAATGCATAAATAATCAATATCCACCTCTGGCAACTTCCTTTGCATTTGCTGACTAATGCTGTGCCAGATTTGCTCAGTAGGTGATAAGTACAGAGACAATGCATTGTCGTGTTGAAAAACCGTTTCTAGGACAGTTTAAAGAAATGGCTGTACCACTTCTTCATGAGCAAATCATGAGCTGTTCATTTATTTGCAATGAAAACTAGAGGGGTTCAGCAACCGTACACTTTGCCACCCCACACCATAATCATGGCAGTAGGACCAATGTGTCATTCCCTTATGATAAGCCTCTACATGGTGTTTTGTACGTGGACTCCAGCTAACATGTAGTCTTAAGACAAAAGCAAGACTCAGTGCTGAAGAGGATAGACCTAGATTCAACATACATTGTTGTCTTGCTCTGCACCATGATATCCCTTGAGTGGTGGCTTGAGATAAATGGAAGACCTCTGGTTGGGCATCCAGCTTGTAGCTCAATGTCCTCCAAATGCCTTCTGAAAAAAAACAAGCCCTCGCATGGCTGTCGAAGACAAGTAAATAACGAAATTGCAAATAATGGAGAATGGCCATGTCGGGAAGGGGTTGGGGTTAAGGCTATCCTCTCAGGACAGGACATAGTCGCTATTTGTCTGGATTAGCACACTGCAACCAAAAACTGTCATCGGTAGATACCAATGACGAACCCATGAAAAGGACTTAAAACATGACTAAAACAGAGACATTCCTCTATATACTGCCATTTTGATGTTCATTTCCTTTTAGTTCAAAGCAAGGTACTGGATGTCTGGGAGAAATGCCTTTTGTCTCAGTTCTTGGGGAGGTCTAGTAATGGTTCTCCTTGGGGAGATCCAGTGGATAAATCTTCTGCATTGTCGCTTCGGTCTACTGCACCACGTTTAACCTTTGGCTCTTGTCTTCTGCTTGAAATTATTACTCTTAAGTCTGTACAATGCATGTTGTGCTTCATAGGCCGAAATTCTTTTATGAAATGTCACTTGAGTGAATGGCTTGTCTGGAAAAGCCAGAAGAGAAAGAACACATGCATACACAAATTCGTCAGTGTTAATCTTAGACTAAATTATTTTGGCTAAGATGAAATATTGCTTTAAAGACTCCTGATGCAATAAAATGCCTTCTAAATTCCTAAAGGACTGACACGTTCCTTAAGTGCAGCTCAGGCCTCCATGTTCTGGTCTTTCGCAGAATCTCAAATAACCTTGTTAGAATCAGCCCCAGTATGTTCCCTGACAGCAGGCAGATTTTATAATTTTTTTTTTTGTTTTCATTTAGTCTCGCTTCCACTGATCGGAGTGTGGTTAAAATAAATGGTATGACTTACTGATATGATGTTGTTCTTTGGAAGTAAATGAGGTTAGAGTGTGGTTAAAATAAGGTGAAAGGTGGTGGAGAATTAGTTCAAGCCTGGAGTAAAATTCACATACAAATCTTTAAATATTTGGCAAAAGATATATTGGATTTAGGGCATTTAGAGAAGATAATACATGCTGTTACAATGCTACCGTGTGTTGGTACTTGCTTTATGGGTTAAGATGGTGTAGGAGTCTCCAGTTAACGAAGTTGTGTACTAATAAATCAAACTGTTCTAATTAGTGTAATAACTAGGTTGTGCCCCTGTTGTGTATCTTTTTCTCTGTGAATTGCTGTGTGTGTTCCCAAATGTTTGACATATGAGCCATATCTGCTGTTCTAGTGTTCAATGCATAATAATTTTTTTCCATTAAATGCATTATTTTAATATAATTACAAATTCAAAGGGGTCTCTACTTTAGATAACCCCTACCTTTTTAGCAGGGTCCCTTGACAATAAGTATTCCACATTATGCCCTCCCACTGGAACCCCCATTGATGATCAACAGTAAGTAATGTGTATTTCCCTACAGCTCCTCCACAGGGGAAAATAGGCATTACACATTTGTCCATTCATATCAATTGTTTGGTTGTGTAATGCAGGACAAATCCCACAGAGTGAGACACTCTATGTAATAAAGCCCAGACGCAGTAGATACAATTTGTGTGAAATGTATGATTTCTACCATATTGAATGATTGTCTGTCCAATTTTGTTTTTGACTGATAACCAACCAACGAAAGTTCAGGCATTTGGGATTTTTAAAGCCAAAGATCAGCAGTGACTAAATCAGCCAAAAAAAATACAATATTGGCAGATAGTCTATGATTTGTTTGGAGGCTACCAACGATTGTTCGTGGACCCATTTTATCTCTTGTATGGGGCCCTAGCATTGTTTGACCGATGGATAAGGATCCTGGACCTTTATCATTTTTTCATTCTCTAGTAGGTAATGAAATGTGTTTTCTTAACTGGACAACCCCTGTCATTGGTGTATAATCCTAAAAGGAGTTGTACAGGATAAAGAAAAACCTGTCTGCTTGCTTCCAAAAATCTTGTAATGGTCTGCATTAGTGTAAGCTCTTGATGTAAACGCTCCAATAAGGCCTCTGTGAAAGGTCTTGAATAGTATTTGTCTGCCTCCATGGGCCACAGGGACCTTTTTGGTCCCCTAGTATCCAGTACCTGGGTGAAAAGGCAACCCCTCTACACCCACTATAATTACACCCATGATATTCTTGTCTGGTGTTGCAGCCGGACAACTGCATTAATGGAAACCATTTTTGTCCATAGGTTGTGACTAGTATTGAAAGTGAGTACATGGAAGTAAAGGGGGTTGAGCTGCTCAAATAGGCCCAGTTCATGGAAAAATATGCACTTTTGAACAAAAAGAAATCAAACCTTTTTTTTGTAATATTAAAAAAACCCTTTCAAAGATAGTTCCTTACGAAGCCCCTGAAAGATGTCAATAGTAGTTTGTAGTGTTGCATTGAAGTCTTTGGACCCGATTAGTGTACATTTCTTTGGATTCTTTACCTTTCTTCTCCATGCACACAGAGTATAACTATATACAGTACAGTATATACAGTATACAGCCTTATCTATTCATCGGTCAATAGAACTCAATGTCTTGGAACTCTAGAAGCAAGGGGGTTAATATATGCAGCCCTAATCAGTATTTTTTTCCTGCACATTCTGCTTCATATTCATCATATACTTAATCATAGCATAATAACTGATGCATATTACCTGCATCTTTTACTATATGTACTTTTTTTATGTGTAGCTGCTCTTTAGAAGGTTCTTGTATGTCTGTGTGGGTAAAAGCATGCCAAGTATGTCTACCCCACAGTTGGTATTTTGTGGAATTTCTCAGTGACACCTGTATTTGAGTTGCAGGCCGCATACTGTACATCACACAGACAGATAGTTGTTCCCAGTAGTGTGCAGAGTCCGCTGTGACATGACAGTCTGGACCCACAAGAGGATGTGGTACACCCCTTGGTAATTACACGTTAGCTGGAGGAATTACTGATGTGGGCACACAGATAGAATCTGTATAGCGTCTTAAATATCTCTAGCTGTCTGCCTTCTTGGTATGGCAGAGTGACAGGATGTTATGACTGCAGTTTTCTGTTTTGTCTGGTAAAGCCAAGTAATCAAGCGTTGAATGTTAATCACAGTGTCCACCCCCAGGGTGATTTAGTTTTAATTTGAAGAAGTAACCTGAGGGAAAATGAAATTCTGTACATTTTACGCTTAACGACTATACTATAATTCCCCCATGCTGCCGCTTTTGTCTTGTACTTCTGACCTCTACCAATCGTATATACTCATGTATAAGTATAAGCCGAGGCATCTAATTTCGCCACGAAAAACTGGGAAAACTTATTGACTCAAGTATAAGCTGCGTATGCACTGTCCCCTCAACCCTATCCTGGTATGCATGGCTCCCCATCCCTGTCTTTATATGCATGGCTCCCCATCCCTGTCCTTATATGCATGGCTCCCCATCCCTGTGCCTGTATGTATGGCTCCCCATCCCTGTCCTGGTATGCATGGCTCCCCATCCCTGTCCTTGTATCCTTGGCTCCCTGTCCCTGTCCTTGTATGCATGGCTCGTCGTCCCTGTCCTTGTATGCATGGCTCCCTGTCCTTGTATGCATGGCTTCCCCATCCCTGTCCTTGTATGCATGGCTCCCTATCTCTGTCCTGGTATGCTTGGCTCCCCGTCCCTGTCCTTGTATGCTTGGCTCCCCGTCCCTGTCCTTGTATGCTTGGCTCCCCGTCCCTGTCCTTGTATGCATGGCTCCCCGTCCCTGTCCTTGTATGCTTGGCTCCCCGTTCCTGTCCTTGTATGCATGGCTCCCCGTCCCATCCTTGTATGCATGGCTCCGATCCCTGTCCTTGTATGCATAGCTCCCATCCCCGTATGCATGGCTCCCCACCCCCATCCTTGTATGCATGGCTCCTTATCCCCTATTCTTGTATGCATGGCTCCTATTTAAAAAAAAAAAACACATCCCACTTACCTTCCCTGCGCGCCCTCACTGCATCTCATTCCGATGCCAGCATCTCTTCCGTGTCCCCGCTCATTAAGGTAATGAATATTCACTCCACGCCTATGAAAGTGGAGAGAGGTGATTATTCATTCCCTTACTGAGCGGGCACCGTGAGAGCACGCCTGCTGCTGGAAGCCGGTGGCTGCGGCTGAAACTGTGTGCGCTATAAGAGAAATGAATATTCACTGCTGCGCCGCTCCCACTCCCCTGCCGTCATTCTAGGACAATGACTAATGTATAATCCGAGGGCGGGTGTTTTCTGCACAAAAAAAGGTGCTGAAAAACTTGGCTTATACACGAGTAGATATGGTACCTAATTAAGATAGGCCTGGTCCTCATGTGGCTATGTTTTTTGTCACCCAGTTGAACCTGCCTCTTTCCTTTCTCAGGTCTCCTGAGAAATCAGTTACCAATTTCAACAGGATTGGTCTGCCATCTAATGCGTATGGGATTGTCCTGACTTTACCCTGACAAAAGTCTGAAGAGAGAAGGATCCAGCCTGTTGAATTTCCACGGTTGATCCTTTTGTTCAGTGTTTAGATGAAGTCAGGCTTCATCTTCGTGAATGCTCAGCCAAGCTGAATGGTCATTCTTCAAACAACTATTTAATGATGGGGCTCACACTTAGGACTAGTGTTATCAGTGTATCCTTGGCCCCTTTTCAGACTATTAATATCAGCTCGCCACTGTCTATTTAGCCTTTGCTGGTTATTAAAGATAACCAGTAAGTAAAGTAAACTCACACAGCTGTGAACTATTATTAAGCTGGGAAGATCCATGGATAGTGCCCCCTTTCCAAAATAATAACACCAGCTGTCCGCTTTCCCTCAGCTGGGTACTAAAAATAAGGGGGACCTCACGCCATTTTTTTCTTTTATTTATCAGCTAAAAACACGTACTGTAAGCTACACACGCACTGCACTAATAATGTGTCACAAACCTCTTTCTATCACTATATTCTAAGTATTCTATTCCTACGGTTCGGCCTGTGAATTTACTGTACTTGGCTGATGTAATGTTGGGTTTGCTATGAGATGGGTGTGTAAAAATCGGACTGCGCATGCATAGTCCGTGTGCCGTGTGTTTTTTGCATTGGCGATTCTCGTCAGATATTCGCTGCCACTCTCAGCATGCTGCAATTTTTTTTCTCAGTCTGATCTGAGCTGAGAAAATATCACAGTTGAACACAATCATTCAATAACATTAGTCATAGTCCAATCCAATATTTTAACGCAGATGAGTATGGGCGCTTAGACTCTAGCTCTGACTCAATAATAGGCTCTAAAGAGGCAGCCATTCTGGTGCTGACAAATGTTAAATTGTGCATAAATTGCTCCAGATTTTACAATACAACCTATATACATTAATATATGTTTGTATATCCGTAATGCATGGAAGGTCTATTGTGTGGTTGGTGGTACGGATGGCACAGTGTGTAGCTCCCATTATGTGTTCTTTATTAAATGTATCTTCATACACATGATGAGAGACACCAGACCCAGCAATGCAGAGGAGCTGAAGGCTGCTATCAAAGCAACCTGGGCTTCCATAACACCTCAGCAGTGCCACAGCCTGATCGCCTCCATGCCACACCATTTTGTTGGAGTATTCTAATTTACTGAGATAATGGCTTTTGGGTTTTCATTGGCTATAAGCCATAGTCATCAACATTAACATAAATAAACACTTGAAATAGATCACTCTGTTTGTAATGACTTTCTATAATGAGTTTCACTTTTTGTATTGAAGAACTGAAATAAAATAACTCTTTGATATTTTAATTTTGTGAGAAGCACCTGTAAATGTCCTTCCCAAACATACACTGGTCACAACATGGATATTGGTGGCAATGGTGAGATACAAAGCTGCACCTTTACACCAAAATTATGGTGTGGATTTGACGAAATTATTTTTTCTCCAGGCTGATTTGATCCTACTGTATTCAAAACTGTTCCCACAATTCTAGGTAGAGAAAAAATTGTTTTTTTTGTTTTTTTTTGAGGTATGATTATTTTATATTCTTCAACTGCAATATCACCGCAGTGTGAATGTATCCATAACTGGGAGGTGTACCTATTATATCAGTATTTTAGCAAGATAAGAAAAATAAAGCCATAATGGGCAATTTTTGGCGGGCATGTTCATGCCTGTAGTTGTTAATATAGAAAAATGATCAAAATAATAAACCTATATACCGTATATACTATACTAGGTGGCCCGATTCTAACGCATCGGGTATTCTAGAATATGTATGTAGTTTTATTTATGAAGTTTTCAGAATAATGCAACTTATACACAGGATTCGGCCGGCCAGGCGCAACCAATTAGCGAAGCGTGGTTCAAATTCCGCCCCAATTCGCGACCAGACTGCGCCTGTCGCTGATTGGTCATGCCTGGCCGGCTGCGAACAATCAGTGAAGCCAGGGCTGGCTCCAGGTTTTTGAGGGCCCCGGGCAAAAGAGTCTCAGTGGGCCCCCCTCTTTAACACATACCATGATTCATGATGCACAGATACAGCAGAGAAATATACCACAGCCAAGTAGCATATAGCACAGCCCACGTAGCAAATGGCATAGCCCACATAGCATATCGCACAGCCCACGTGGCATAAAGCTCAGCCCACGTGGCATATAGCACAGCCCACGTGGCATATAGCACAGCCCACGTGGCATATAGCACAGCCCACGTAGTATATAGCACAGCCCACGTAGTATATAGCACAGCCCTCATACTGTATAGCACAGCCCGCGCAGTGTATAGCACAGCCCGTGCAGTGTATAGCACAGCCCGCGCAGTTTATAGCACAGCCCGCGCAGTGTATAGCACAGCCCGCGCAGTGTATAGCACAGCCCGCGCAGTGTATAGCACAGCCACGTAATATATAGTACAGCTCACGTAGTATACAGGTCCTTCTCAAAAAATTAGCATATAGTGTTAAATTTCATTATTTACCATAATGTAATGATTACAATTAAACTTTCATATATTATAGATTCATTATCCACCAACTGAAATTTGTCAGGTCTTTTATTGTTTTAATACTGATGATTTTGGCATACAACTCCTGATAACCCAAAAAACCTGTCTCAATAAATTAGCATATCAAGAAAAGGTTCTCTAAACGACCTATTACCCTAATCTTCTGAATCAACTAATCAACTCTAAACACATGCAAAAGATACCTGAGGCTTTTATAAACTCCCTGCCTGGTTCATTACTCAAAACCCCCATCATGGGTAAGACTAGCGACCTGACAGATGTCAAGAAGGCCATCATTGACACCCTCAAGCAAGAGTGTAAGACCCAGAAAGAAATTTCTCAACAAATAGGCTGTTCCCAGAGTGCTGTATCAAGGCACCTCAATGGTAAGTCTGTTGGAAGGAAACAATGTGGCAGAAAACGCTGTACAACGAGAAGAGGAGACTGGACCCTGAGGAAGATTGTGGAGAAGGACCGATTCCAGACCTTGGGGAACCTGAGGAAGCAGTGGACTGAGTCTGGTGTGGAAACATCCAGAGCCACCGTGCACAGGCGTGTGCAGGAAATGGGCTACAGGTGCCGCATTCCCCAGGTAAAGCCACTTTTGAGCTACAGAGAAGCAGCACTGGACTGTTGCTAAGTGGTCCCAAGTACTTTTTTCTGATGAAAGCAAATTTTGCATGTCATTCGGAAATCAAGGTGCCAGAGTCTGGAGGAAGACTGGGGAGAAGGAAATGCCAAAATGCCTGAAGTCCAGTGTCAAGTACCCACAGTCAGTGATGGTGTGGGGTGCCATGTCAGCTGCTGGTGTTGGTCCACTGTGTTTCATCAAGGGCAGGGTCAATGCAGCTAGCTATTAGGAGATTTTGGAGCACTTCATGCTTCCATCGGCTGAAATGCTTTATGGAGATGAAGATTTCATTTTTCAGCACGACCTGGCACCTGCTCACAGTGCCAAAACCACTGGTAAATGGTTTACTGACCATGGTATTACTGTGCTCAATTGGCCTGCCAACTCTCCTAACCTGAACCCCATAGAGAATCTGTGGGATATTGTGAAGAGAAAGTTGAGAGACGCAAGACCCAACACTCTGGATGAGCTTAAGGCCGCTATTGAAGCATCCTGGGCCTCCATAACATCTCAGCAGTGTCACAGGCTGATTGCCTCCATGCCACGCCACATTGAAGCAGTCATTTCTGCAAAAGGATTCCCGACCAAGTATTGAGTGCATAACTGAACATTATTATTTGATGGTTTTTTTGTTTGTTATTAAAACACACTTTTATTTGATTGGATGGGTGAAATATGCTAATTTATTGAGACAGGTTTTTTGGGTTATCAGGAGTTGTATGCCAAAATCATCAGTATTAAAACAATAAAAGACCTGACAAATTTCAGTTGGTGGATAATGAATCTATAATATATGAAAGTTTAATTGTAATCATTACATTATGGTAAATAATGAAATTTAACACTATATGCTAATTTTTTGAGAAGGACCTGTATAGCTCAGAGACGCAGTACATAACACAGCCGACGTAGTATATAGCACAGAGACGTAGTATATAACACAGCCCACGTAGTATAGAGCAATGTGGGCACCATATCCCTGTTAAAAAAATAAAAATAAATAATATAAAAAATAGTGTTATACTCACCTTCTGTCGGTCCCAGGATCCAGGCGAGGCATTTAGCGATGCTCCTCGCGACACTCCGGTCCCAAGAATGCATTGCGGTCTCGCGAGATAACGTAGCGGTCTCGCGAGATTATATAGCGGTCTCGCGAGACTGCAATGCATGGCCCGGAGCGTCGCGAAGAGCGGGAAAGGTGCCAGAAGGTGAGTATATAATGATTTGTTATTTTTTTTATTATTTTTAACATCAGATCTTTTTACTATTGATGCTGCATAGGCAGCATCAATAGTAAAAAGTTGGTCACACAGGGTTAATAGCAGCGTTAACGGACTGTGTTGCACCGCGGCATAGCGCAGTGTAACGCAGCCATTAACCCTGTGTGAGCGCTGATGGGAGGGGAGTATGGAGGGGGCACTGACGGAGTAGGAAGGTGCGAATTCATGGCCGGACTGTGCACGGCCGGAGGCCGCGACCAATCAGCAATGTGGCATTTCTGTGACAGACAGACAAACAGACGGAAGTGCCCCTTAGACGATTACATATATAGATATAACACACTTGTCCTCATATATATTCCATCATCAAAGGTTGTATGATGCTTCAACACAACCATTAACATGAGACGTTATTATTCTTGTTGGTTGCATGTTTTTTGTTTTACATAGATATACACCGTGTATGTTTTTGTGTGTGTGTATGTATATATATATATATATATATATATATATATATATATATATATATATATATATATATATATATATATATATATATATACACATATACACACACACACACACACACACACACACACACATATATATATATATATACACATATATATATATATATACACACACACACACACACACACACACACACACACACACACATATATATATAATGTGTGTGTGTAATCTATTATGTACACAGTAAGACTAAAGTTTCAGGTTAACACAATCTTACACAAGAAAATTAATGTGATATTGTTCTCCCCTCTATCCATTTATTGTAGAACAGAATATATCCATATTATGGTGATGTACAGGGGCACTGTATGGTGGTACAGTTTGTACTATGAAATCATGGGGACTCCATGTTGTGCTTCTTCTTAAGGACTAATGATTCTGCTTCTCGATGCTTACAATCTAAGGCTGAATTCAGACGCCCCTGAAACCCAGGTCCGAGTAAAGACTGATGTCCGGTCTGGTCGCTGGTCTCCTGGCTGGAACTTCACAGTCTCATAGGCATATATGAAGCTCTTGAGTTCAGGTCTGGAGACCCTTGGTCAGACCTGACAACATGGTCCATACTCTAACTATGTCTCACAGATGTCTGAATTTTGCCTGTAGGTACCACACGTTGCGTGTGAGCTGTGATGGCCTTTACCTGGATTACTGCTAATTGCCATTCCTGCAAAACCATAGCAAGTACCTGATTAGATATATACAACTTGTAGTTACCGCATATCTGCCACAATGTGTACTGGCACCATAAAAGGGATGAAAATAATTACTTAATCAGCATCTGGGGTATAGTTGAGGCCCTTTTGATATGGCATTGTCATACATTTTTATACAGTACACCAGCTTATCTCCACATGTTTTCTTTCTCATATATTCTAGTTTTGGCATGAATCATGATGGAATTGGAAACTCATGTGGGACCAAAGGTCACGAGGCAGCAAAGTTAATGGCAGCTCACATTACGTCAAACACAAACCCTTTCTCCTGGTCGGCATGTAGCAGGGAATACATCACCAGCTTTCTAGAGTGAGTACTGTTTTCTTTTCTGTGTAGATTTTTTTTTTTTTAACTCTTATCTTTTAGAATTTAATTGAACAGTTTTACAGTAATAGAGTATCACTTTTAATTCACTTGTATATTTAGAAGGGTATTCCTATACTAGTACTTTTATGTTTTATTCGTCTCTGGGACTCAAACTAATGCTTAGAATGGGCATACCCCTCGTGCCTTGGACGGAGAATAAATGACTGCCAATATCCACTTTTCCTTACATTCACTTTTG
This sequence comes from Ranitomeya imitator, assembly GCF_032444005.1. NCBI lineage: Eukaryota > Metazoa > Chordata > Amphibia > Anura > Dendrobatidae > Ranitomeya > Ranitomeya imitator. The sequence continues at coordinate 105,036,774 of NC_091282.1, read as the reverse complement.
TGGGATATATGGAAACTGATAAGAGAACACCCAGAGACACCTTTGAATATGCCATAAATGTCTGAGATGCATAGACCACTAGTGAGATACAGTACATCCCCTTACAGAATATTGACCATGGACAATCAGCAGGTCCCATTTTCGGAAACTCCAGACAACAGCTGTATTTCCAAATGTAATGTTAATATCGGTAGCTATCACTCACTAATGGACTAGTAGTCATTGTTCACACCTAGAGTCTTCCAAAACAGGAGAACCCTACCAATAGCCCCCCATTATGGATCATAGAGGGAGGGTCCTGGGTGGGAGAGCCACTTATATGTTGTCCGAACGTTCAGCCAGTAGCTATCTCTTCCAGCTCTCATACACATTTCTCTGATGGTATCTTATCTCTTCGAGGACATTAGGATCGGCTGCTTGGAATCAGACATGCCAAATGCTTTTCTCCCCCAACAATTATCAATCTAGAGACAGCCAGACCTATTAATATCGGAGGGTTAAGCCAAAGTAAATGTAATGTATGGGGGCTATTAAGATAATTAAGCCATGTGGCCAACATTACAAGTTATCACAAAACTATAGGATAGGTGATAACTTTGTGATTAGGTGTCTAACTGCTGTGTCCCCAACCAATCAAGTACGAGGCACCGAAATGGACCATTTGAATGACGTAGAAGACCTGAAATAGTTTGAGCCCCAGCAGTCTGACTCACACTGATCGACAATATTTCACAATACTTTATAATGTTGAAAGTATCCCTTTAATGAGGCAGGCCCTTAAAAATGTAATTCACAAATATAAAGGAAATAACACTCCTAGTATAAAATGGAATAATCACATGAATTCAACAGGAGAAATTTAATGACAGATGCCTTTTTAGGGCAACTTTCACACATCAGGTTTTTTGCATCAGGCGCAATCTGGCGAATGTTGTAAAAAACGGATCCGGTGCCGATTGTGAAAAACTGATGCAACGGATCCGTTTTTTTGACGGATCCGGCTAGCATATCCAGATAATTGAATTAAAAAAAATTTGGAGCATGCGCAGTTTAAAAAAAAAAAAAGGAATCCGTCATTTTACAGATCCGGCACCTTCCGGCTCCCATAGGCTTCCATTCTAGCAAACAGCCAGAAGCGCTGGATCCAGTGCTTCCGGCTTTTTTGTCGGAGACCGAAAACGTTGCTATGGACGGTTTTTTCCAGAAACCGGAGATGGCAAATTTGCCGGCAAAAACTGGACGAAACGCAATGTCATCCGGCGCAATCCGGCACTAATACAAGTCTATGGGGAAAAAAAACGGATCCAGCAGCAACATTTGCCGGATCCGGTTTTTTGAAATTTAGCCGGATTGAACCTGACGGTGAAAACCTAATGTGTGAAAGTAGCCTTACTCAATTATTTTGTTTTCTGGGCGCCTCAGCTAAAACGACGGTACTTTTCCTACATGTTTGTGTACCACATGGCCATTCAGTTTCATTTTCCTGTAGCGTTGTAGGGAAGACAATTAACAAGGAAGATGAAAAGTCTGATCTTTCTATGTCTTTTCACTACATAATTGCTTATGTGGTTCTGGGGAATCTTTCTCTACAAATAAAATATTATGCCACAAATATAGTTGTACTGTAGGGCAAAGCCTGATTAATTTTTTGGCTGATAATCCTAAAATTTTGAAAGTAGCTTGTTCTGTAAGATTTATTTTGGCAAACGTTGAGGTAGCAAGAAGAAAATGCAAGTTTATGTGGAAACATTTTTGGGAACAAAGAATGAACTAAGCATTTTGTGATTCAGTAGATTCTAAAAGTCCGAATCTTATTTTGGGATTTTCGTCTTAATTAATATTTGAAGCAGAGCCTTGGGCAGAGACTGTTGGTGTCTAGTTCCAGCAAGTGACTTAGTGGTCCATGTTGAGACTACTTTCCCCAGTCTAGACATGTGTATCTAGCTAGCACCTTTTTGGCAGTAAACAAATGACATGGCACAGCAAAACATACCACAACTTCTGGACGCCATTCAGCAATGTTCTTGACTTGGCATTTAGTTTGTGCCAACTTAGGTGTATTATTGGATGGATTTTTTTGGAACTGATGTGAAGCAAACAAGAATGTCATGTGAAAATTATTTTTAATTTGGTAAAGTTGTTATAAATTCCTTTTTTTGTTACATTTTCCAAAAGACATTGCAGAAAACAAAATGCCCTCCAGCATATGTTGATTAAAAAAGGACAGATGTTTGTGTTTTAGAGTTAAAGGGGCGTTGGGGTTTTTCCTATTTTAATGAAAAGATTCAGTGTACAGATAGGGTCACACAACTGATTTTCTCTCATCTGAGAAACTGGATCCGATTATGATCATCGTGTTTATCAAGGTTTCTCCGATGTGGAGAAAAAAAGTGTCCTCATACTGTGGTCCAATGTTTTCCACTTACCCATAGACTTGAATGGCCGAGTTACCTCCAATTATCGGAGGCAAATCATACGTGATGTGTTTGTATGCTGCAGCCAGGATCATATTCCTCACCAACTGCTACACTGATGCCTCTACCCTGTGCCAGTCAATGCACTGGTTACCCATCCGCTCCAGAGCTCAATATAAATGTATCACTCTCACCCACAAAGCGCCCCATGGTTTAGCACCACCCTACATCTCCTCCCATGTCTGTCTACCACCCTACCCGTGCCCTCTGTTCTGCTAATGTCCTAAGATTAACATCCTCAATAATCCGAACCTCCCACTACCATATCCAAGACTTCGATTAATCCCCAATACCCATAGTTTTAATGTCTATTACGGGAAGGTTTCCTTAGGGGTGTATACAGTTTCAGGATATTTTGACGGAAGTGCAAAAAAAAACCCATGTCCTATACAAAGGTGTCCTTGCAATAGAAAACTGATTAAGCCTCCATACCCATTCAGGTATTGCCACTTTGATCCCACCTACTATATGAGATTATGGATAACACCTTTGGTACTTTATGTACTTGCACTGTGGTGGATCATTTTTTTTTCTATTGGGAGTAGTTACTTAAAGAGAACCTGTCAGTACGATTTTGTAATGTAAAGACATGGCTGCAGGGATGGATTAAGGGTAGCCAGGGCCCTTGGCTGTTCAGGCGCTGTGGGCCCCCATCATGTGACGGGTTCATGCAACAGGGTCATCATATACCTGAACCAGATTATTCCAGAAAAATAGTTGCTGAGTGAAACTCCACTTCTCACCTATCACACATTAACGGTTCCCATCACCAGATCACACATATAACCAGCAGCTTTTGTTTTGGCCAAAAGATTTTTCAAGCCGCTACCATTACACGGTAGACACTTTTGGAAGGGCCCTACTCTATTGTAACCTATTAAATATGTTAAAATATGCAATACAATTTAGGTATATTTTTATTTATTTTTCAATTTTTAAAATGACCAATATTATCACATACAAGGAACAAATACAACACCATGACCAGACCACATATTACCACCAGTGACCGAATAATATCACATACAAAGAACAAATACCACCGCACCATGACCAGACCACATATTACCACCACATAGTGACCTAATACTGCAATACTCATCAGTAATAAAAAAAACCCACAATACTATCACCATAAGTGCCAGTATTCACAGGAGATCTGTATTTAGTATGCAGTGTCTGTGTAGAGGTAATACAGTGATCACCGGTGACATTATATGCAGGACCTCTGTATATAGTATACAGTGTACAGTGTCAGTGTATAGGTAACACACTGACTCACCAGTGACGTCTCTAGGTAAAGTCCTTCATCTTTCATCCAGCACAGACCGCCATCACTTCATCCAGCCAGGGCTCGTCTCTGCAGGAAATAACACAGTTATCTCAAGCTCCGCTTGTAGAATACATTACTTAATTTTTCTCAACTTCTACATTACACCACATGAAGAAAAAGAGGCAACATAGTGTCACTCTACACAGTAACAGGACCGCCCCCCCCCACCTTTTAAAACAGTATACTCAAAAAATAAAATAAATACATCACTGCAGTAATAATATCCCTTAATTAGCCCCTATGGTAATAATAATATCCCCCATACTGGCCCCGTGTATCTCATTCCTGGCTCCAGCCATATGATCTCGCCATCCTGTCCCATCTGTCTCCATCGTATCCATCTTACATAGTTACATAGTTATTAAGGTTGAAGGAAGACTATAAGTCCATCTAGTTCAACCCATAGCCTAACCTAACATGCCCTAACATGTTGATCCAGAGGAAGGCAAAAAAAAACCATGTGGCAAAGAGTAAGCTCCACATTGGGGAAAAAAATTCCTTCCCGACTCCACATACGGCAATCAGACTAGTTCCCTGGATCAACGCCCTATCAAGGAATCTAGTGTATATACCCTGTAACATTATACTTTTCCAGAAAGGTATCCAGTCCCCTCTTAAATTTAAGTAATGAATCACTCATTACAACATCATACGGCAGAGAGTTCCATAGTCTCACTGCTCTTACAGTAAAGAATCCGCGTCTGTTATTATGCTTAAACCTTTTTTCCTCCAAACGCAGAGGATGCCCCCTTGTCCCGGTTTCAGGTCTATGATTAAAAAGATCATCAGAAAGGTCTTTGTACCGTCCCCTCATATATTTATACATTAACATAAGATCACCCCTTAGTCTTCGTTTTTCCAAACTAAATAGCCCCAAGTGTAATAACCTATCTTGGTATTGCAGACCCCCCAGTCCTCTAACAACCTTGGTCGCTCTTCTCTGCACCCGCTCTAGTTCAGCTATGTCTTTCTTATACACCGGAGACCAGAACTGTGCACAGTATTTTAAGTGTGGTCGAACTAGTGACTTGTATAGAGGTAAAATTATATTCTCCTCATGAGCATCTATGCCTCTTTCAATGCATCCCATTATTTTATTTGCTTTGGAGCAGCTGCCTGACACTGGCCACTGAATATGAGTTTGTCATCCACTCATACACCCAGGTCTTTTTCATTGACGGTTTTGCCCAGAGATTTAGAATTAAGCACATAATTATACATCTTATTACTTCTACCCAAGTGCATGACCTTACATTTATCCCCATTAAAGCTCATTTGCCATTTATCAGCCCAAGCTTCTAGTTTACATAAATCATCCTGTAATATAAAATTGTCCTCCTCTGTATTGATTACCCTGCAGAGTTTAGTGTCATCTGCAAATATTGAAATTCTACTCTGAATGCCCCCTACAAGGTCATTAATAAATATGTTAAAAAGAAGAGGGCCAAATACTGACCCCTGTGGTACCCCACTGCTAACCGCTACCCAGTCTGAGTGTGCTCCATTAATAACCACCGTTTGTTTCCTATCCCTGAGCCAGCTCTCAACCCACTTGCACATATTTTCCCCTATCCCCATTATTCTCATTTTATGTATCAACCTTGTGTGGCACCGTATCAAAAGCTTTTGAAAAGTCCATATACACTACATCTACTGGGTTCCTTTGGTCCAGTCCGGAACTTACCTCTTCATATAAACTGATCAAATTAGTCTGACATGAACGGTCCCTAGTAAACCCGTGCTGATACTGGGTCATGAGGTTATTCCTATTCAGATACTCCAGTATATCATCCCTTAGAATGCCCTCCAGGATTTTACCCACAGTAGAGGTTACGCTTACTGGCCTATAGTTTCCGAGTTCAGTTCTTGTTCCCTTTTTGAATATTGGCACCACATTTGCTATACGCCAGTCCTGTGGTACAGACCCTGTTATTATGGAGTCTTTAAAGATTAAAAATAATGGTCTATCAATGACTGTACTTAATTCCTGCAGTACTCTAGGGAGTATCCCATCCGGACCCGGAGATTTGTCAATTTTAGTGATTTTTAGACGCCGCCGCACTTCCTGCTGGGTTAAGCAGGTGACATTTAATGGGGAATTTTTATCACTAGTCATTTTGTCTGCCATGGGATTTTCTTGTGTAAATACTGATGAAAAAAAGTCATTTAGCATATTGGCTTTGTCCTCATCCTCATCCACCATTTCACCCAGACTATTTTTAAGGGGGCCAACACTATCATTTTTTAGTTTCTTACTATTTATGTAGTTAAAGAATATTTTAGGATTATTTTTACTCTCTCTGGCAATGAGTCTCTCTGTCTCAATCTTTGCTGCCTTGATTTGCTTTTTACAGAATTTATTTAATTTTTTGTATTTATTTAATGCCTCCTCACTACTTACTTCCTTTAATTCTCTAAATGCTTTCTTTTTGTCACTTATTGCGCCCCTTACAGCTCTATTTAGCCATATTGGTTTCCTCCTAATTCTAGTATGTTTATTCCCATACCGTATATACTGTGCACAGGTCCTATCCAGGATGCTAATAAATGTCTCCCATTTTCTTTGTGTATTTTTGTGTCTCAGGATATCGTCCCATTTAATTGCACCAAGATCCTCTCTTATCCGTTGGAAATTTGCCCTCCTGAAGTTTAGTGTCCTTGTAGCCCCTCTATTACACATCTTTTTAAAGGATACATGAAAACTTATTATTTTGTGAGCGCTATTTCCCAATTGACCCCCAACCCTTATATTTGATATGCGGTCTGGCCTGTTGGTTAATATTAGATCTAGCAGTGCCCCCCTTCTTGTTGGGTCCTGAACCAGTTGTGAAAGGTAATTGTCTCTCATAGTTGTCAAAAACCGATTACCTTTGCTGGAACTGCAGGATTCTGTTCCCCAATCTATTTCAGGGTAGTTGAAGTCCCCCATAATAATGACTTCTCCTTGAGTCGCAGCTTCATCTATTTACTTTACGAGGATATTCTCCATTGCTTCCATTATTTTTGGAGATTTATAACAAACCCCTATCAGTAATTTATTATTTTTTCCCCCTCCCCTTATCTCCACCCACAGGGATTCTACATTTTCATTAAATTCACCTATATTATCACGCAGGATGGGTTTTAAGGACGATTTTACATATAGACACACCCCACCCCCTCGCTTATCTGTATGGTCATTTCTGAAGAGGCTATAGCCCTGCAAGTTAACAGCCCAGTCATGGCTCTCATCCAGCCATGTCTCAGATATCCCCACCATGTCATAATTATGCTCCAACAACATTAGTTCTAATTCATCCATTTTGTTGGCGAGGCTTCTGGCATTAGTATACATACATTTTATGTATCTCTCTGCATCTCTATTCTTTCTTAAATTATTAACTGTTCTAACCCCACTCCTCATGCCACCGCCACCCCCAACTTCCTTATTTGTTCCCAGGTCTCTATCTGCACTATCTTCCCCTCCTATAAAATGAATACCCTCCCCCCCAATTCCTAGTTTAAACACTCCTCCAACCTTCTAGCCATTTTCTCCCTCAACACAGCTGCACCCTCCCCATTGAGGTGCAGCTCGTCCCTAACGTGGAACCTGTAGCCAACTGAGAAGTCGGCCCAGTTCTGCAGGAACCCAAACCCCTCCTTACTACACCAATTCTTGAACCACTTATTAACCTCCCTAATCTCCCGTTGCCTCTCTGGCGTGGCACGTGGTACAGGCAGTATTTCGGAAAATACCACGTTGGAGGTCCTTGCTTTCAGCTTGCAGCCTAATTCCCTGAAATCATCTTTAAGGACCTTCCACCTACCTCTAACTTTGTGATTAGTGCCAATGTGCACCATGACCGCTGGCTCCTCACCAGCCCCTCCCAGTAATCTGTCCACCCGATCAGCGATGTGTCAGACTCAAGCGCCAGGTAGGCAGCACACCGTTCGACGATCCCTGTCTTTCTGACAGATTGCCCTATCTGTTCCCCTAATAATTAAGTCCCCCACTACCAGCACCTGTCTGGCCTGCCCTGCTCTCCTATTTCCCTCCTTACTGGAGCAGTCACTCCTCCGGCTTTCAGAGGACATGCCCTTCTGCAGCAGTGCTACCCCTGTACTGGCACCCCCCTCATCTGCCAACTTAGCAAACTTATTGGGGTGTGCCAGATCAGGACTAGCCTCCCTGGCACTCTTCCCTCTACCCCGATTCCTAACTGTCACCCAGCTTGCTACTTCATCGTCCTGCAGCTCCATTCTACCATCCCCCCCTCATACATGTGGCAAGATGTGCACTGGATGGCATTAACAAGAGTGGATCACATTTCCTAATGGGGATTGCACCAGACAGAAAAGTTAAATAAATAAAATAAAAAATAAATACAAAGTATTAATAAAAAACAGACAGTAATTCAGTAATTCCTCCCTTGGAAACTCCCTGACTCCAAAGTCACTGAATCACAAGTCACACTTACCGCCGTTCACACTTACACTTAGCTCACACTCAGCTCGCTCACACTCGCTAAGCTGAAGATTTATAGATTTTTTTTTTTCTCTAGTTCCCTTAACAGCAATCCACCTTGCTGTCCAAATGCACTTCCAAAAAGGACACCCCTGCACGATCTGTCTCCAATCCTGCCCCATGTATCTAATTCTGCCCCATTTCTCCAATCATGCCCCGTATCTACATTCTGCCCATATCTCCCATCCTGCCCCATCTGTCTCCAGTCCTGCCCCAGTGTGTCCAGCATCTCTGCCCCAAATGTGTCCATCATTTCTGCCCCCAATGCGTCCAATATCTCTGCCTCCAATGTGTCCAATATCTCTGCCCCCAATGTGTCCAATATCTCTGCCCCCAATGTGTCCAACATCTCTGCCCCCAATGTGTCCAGCATCTCTGCCCCCAATGTGTCCAGCATCTCTGCCCGCAGTGTCCAGCATCTCTGCCCGCAGTGTCCAGCATCTCTGCCCGCAGTGTCCAGCATCTCTGCTCGCAGTGTCCAGCATCTCTGCCCGCATCGTCCAGCATCTCTGCCCGCAGTGTCCAGCATCTCTGCCCGCAGTGTCCAGCATCTCTGCCCGCAGTGTCCAGCATCTCTGCCCGCAGTGTCCAGCATCTCTGCCCGCAGTGTCCAGCATCTCTGCCCGCAGTGTCCAGCATCTCTGCCCGCAGTGTCCAGCATCTCTGCCCGCAGTGTCCAGCATCTCTGCCCGCAGTGTCCAGCATCTCTGCCCGCAGTGTGTCCAGCATCTCTGCCCGCAGTGTCCAGCATCTCTGCCCGCAGTGTGTCCAGCATCTCTGCCCGCAGTGTGTCCAGCATCTCTGCCCGCAGTGTGTCCAGCATCTCTGCCCGCAGTGTGTCCAGCATCTCTGCCCGCAGTGTGTCCAGCATCTCTGCCCGCAGTGTGTCCAGCATCTCTGCCCGCAGTGTGTCCAGCATCTCTGCCCGCAGTGTGTCCAGCATCTCTGCCCGCAGTGTGTCCAGCATCTCTGCCCGCAGTGTGTCCAGCATCTCTGCCCGCAGTGTGTCCAGCATCTCTGCCCGCAGTGTGTCCAGCATCTCTGCCCGCAGTGTGTCCAGCATCTCTGCCCGCAGTGTGTCCAGCATCTCTGCCCGCAGTGTGTCCAGCATCTCTGCCCGCAGTGTGTCCAGCATCTCTGCCCGCAGTGTGTCCAGCATCTCTGCCCGCAGTGTGTCCAGCATCTCTGCCCGCAGTGTGTCCAGCATCTCTGCCCGCAGTGTGTCCAGCATCTCTGCCCGCAGTGTGTCCAGCATCTCTGCCCGCAGTGTGTCCAGCATCTCTGCCCGCAGTGTGTCCAGCATCTCTGCCCGCAGTGTGTCCAGCATCTCTGCCCGCAGTGTGTCCAGCATCTCTGCCCGCAGTGTGTCCAGCATCTCTGCCCGCAGTGTGTCCAGCATCTCTGCCCGCAGTGTGTCCAGCATCTCTGCCCGCAGTGTGTCCAGCATCTCTGCCCGCAGTGTGTCCAGCATCTCTGCCCGCAGTGTGTCCAGCATCTCTGCCCGCAGTGTGTCCAGCATCTCTGCCCGCAGTGTGTCCAGCATCTCTGCCCGCAGTGTGTCCAGCATCTCTGCCCGCAGTGTGTCCAGCATCTCTGCCCGCAGTGTGTCCAGCATCTCTGCCCGCAGTGTGTCCAGCATCTCTGCCCGCAGTGTGTCCAGCATCTCTGCCCGCAGTGTGTCCAGCATCTCTGCCCGCAGTGTGTCCAGCATCTCTGCCCGCAGTGTGTCCAGCATCTCTGCCCGCAGTGTGTCCAGCATCTCTGCCCGCAGTGTGTCCAGCATCTCTGCCCGCAGTGTGTCCAGCATCTCTGCCCGCAGTGTGTCCAGCATCTCTGCCCGCAGTGTGTCCAGCATCTCTGCCCGCAGTGTGTCCAGCATCTCTGCCCGCAGTGTGTCCAGCATCTCTGCCCGCAGTGTGTCCAGCATCTCTGCCCGCAGTGTGTCCAGCATCTCTGCCCGCAGTGTGTCCAGCATCTCTGCCCGCAGTGTGTCCAGCATCTCTGCCCGCAGTGTGTCCAGCATCTCTGCCCGCAGTGTGTCCAGCATCTCTGCCCGCAGTGTGTCCAGCATCTCTGCCCGCAGTGTGTCCAGCATCTCTGCCCGCAGTGTGTCCAGCATCTCTGCCCGCAGTGTGTCCAGCATCTCTGCCCGCAGTGTGTCCAGCATCTCTGCCCCCAGTGTGTCCAGCATCTCTGCCCCCAATGTGTCCAGCATCTCTGCCCCGGGTCCCCCGGATTGCCGCTCTCAATTAAAAAAAAAAAAAACAAGTTCTTCTCACCTGACTGCACTCCTGCGGCGAAGCTCCCTCCTCGCAGCTGAAGCGTGCACTCGCCGGCGACTGACAATGACATCAGACGCCGGCGATGTGCGCGCTGCGGCTGACATCAGCTGCCAGCCTTCGATTGGCTGGCGGCTGTTAACTATTGACGTGCAGGCGCGAGCCCACACGTCAATAGTGTTAAATTGCCGCAGCGCTGGTAGGGGTCCGGTGAACAGATGAGATGGGGCCCGATGCGGGCCCCCTCTGCCCACCGGGCCAATACGCCAGTCAGGGCAGTAATGCCCTGATGGCGGCGTTCAATATGAGCGGTAGCCCAGGGCCCCCCACACCACTGGGCCCTGGGCTACCGCCCAGATTGACCTCATTATGATCCGCCCCTGCATGGCTGTAATGTCGTCGTAATACTGATTGATACTTTGGTGAAGAAATCTTCTTTGTGACTTTATGTAATCAGCATTTGAAATTTTCTACTACTTAGGTCTTCTCCTCTATGTTAATGATTCCCCTTCCCCTCTGCCTGCCTCAAGTTTTTGAATGGCAGGTCACTGCTAAGATTTCAGAGGAGGCAAGTCATTCACAGACCGGATGCAGGCACAAGGGCTGGGGAATCACAGATGGAGGAGAAGACTCAGTGTACAGTCCGACCCCTGGGCACCGAGCTCTAATTAGCAGAAAACTTCAAATGATGATTAAAGAACCACCAAAAAGTGGATTTCTTCACCAAAGGTATCGGTGTAATCAGTATTACAGCCATGTCTTTACATTACAAAATTCTGCCGAGAGGTTGTCTTTGATTCTTGGGAAATTTACAAGTTATTAGGTTGGTCAATTTTTCTCACTGTCAGATATATCTACATGTGGATTGTAGCATTATCTGGCCAAAGTAATGACACTAGGATCGTGTCCTATACAGCGACATGTAAACCGGGTGATATCCTGAGAAAAGCACGGTCCAGTGATACAGGTGGAAACCCTCCTTCTATACACTGTACTTACTCTCCAGTGTGGTTACATATGGTTGTGCCGAAAGTAGTCATTGCTTCATTTTACTAAAAGTCTGATTAGTAATATCCCAAGTGTATCAGTCCTAATTCTGTTCTGTGTTAACCAGTTCAGGCCGGGGAACATGTCTTGACAACGAACCTCCAAAACGTGACTTTGTGTACCCTGCAGTGGCTCCAGGTCAAGTCTACGATGCCGATGAGCAGTGCCGTTTCCAGTATGGAGCAACATCTCGTCAATGTAAATATGGGGTAAGAAATTGTCATCTCTATTCTCATTGCCTAGGCTGTTATCCTCTTAAGGGGGTTGTCCACTTCATCTTTTTTTGTTTTGGATGTGATTTTAATAATAATAATAATAATAATCTTTTATTTAATAATCTTTTATTTTTTTTTTTTTATGGCACTTACGATTATATAGGTATGGCAGGTTCTCCTCCTGCACTTATTAGTAGAGCCATCATCAAACACTGCATGTGACCAGTCCTGTCCATTATCCTCCTCCAATAGGAAAACATTACACATGAGGAAGCTGTTTTCAATTGTGTGACAGTGAAGTCCTGATTAGTCACTGGTGTCTCTGTAGTGACATCACAGAATTTTTTATTTTTTTGCCAAATTAAAAATTCACTCCCAACGTTGCACCAAACCCCTTCATGACATGAGCAGTACATGTACTGCTCATATCGTGTCTCCCCCTTTGATGTGGGCTCCGGCGTTGAGCCCACATCAAAGTCGAGACATGTCAGCTGTTTTGTACAGCTGACATGTGCGCGCAATAGCGGCGGGTGAAATCGCGATTCCCCCGCCGCTATTAACCTGTTAAATGCCGCTATCAAACTCTGACAGCGGCATTTAACCGTCGCGCGGCCGGAAAAGAAGTGCATCACCAACCCCCGTCACATGATCGGGGGTCGGCGATGCGTCAGGATGGTAACCATAGAGGTCCTTGAGACCTCTATGGTTACTGATGCCGGCCTGCTGTGAGCGCCCCCCTGTGGTCGGTGCTCATAGCACACCTGCAATTCAGCTACATAGCAGCGATCTGATGTTCGCTGCTATGTAGCAGAGCCGATCGAGTGGTGCCAGCTTCTAGCCTCCCATGGAGGCTATTGAGGCATGGCAAAAGTAAACAAAAAATGTTTTTAAAAATATGAAAAAAAATAAAAAAATATGAAAGTTTAAATAACCCCCATTTCGCCCCATGCCAAATATAATTAAAAAAAAAAATCAAACCTACACATATTTGGTATCGCCGCGTTCAGAATCGCCCGATCTATCAGTAAAAAAAAAAGCATTAACCTGATCACTAAACAGCGTAGCGAGAAAAAAATTTGAAACACCAGAATTACGTTTTTTTGGTCGCCGCGACATTGCATTCAAATGCAATAACGGGCGATCAAAAGAACATATCTGCACAAATGTGGTATCATTAAAAATGTCAGCTCGGCATGCAAAAAACAAGCCCTCACATGGCCATATTGACGGTAAAATAAAAAAGTTACGGCTCTGGGAAGGAGGGAAGCGAAAAACGAAAACACAAAAATGAAAAAGGGCCGCGGCATGAAGGGGTTAATACTTTGTGAGTGTCACATTATCCTCTATACATTAACAGCTCAAATCCACATTGACATCCATAATTAATGCTGACATTTTCTTCCAGCGTCATTAAATTTCAATGTCTTGGTGATTTTTCTGTAATTTCTGTCTTTATGTATTTCTATCACGCTGCTTTAAGAATAGATGTTCTCGTTAATTAGTGATGCCCAAAAGGCCAACTTCCTAGGTGTGTTCCCGCTGTGTGTCGGTGTCTGCATCCCCTCTCACGTCCTTTGTGGTTTCAAGATGTTCCTATTTCATTAATATAAAGTTTCCTTTTTAATTGGTAATCTGAGTTTAGTTGGTTTGGAAAAATAAAGGGATCAGGATGAGAGCGGTCGATTTATGATTTTTTTATAAGATATTTTTTTTCATGTTTTAAGTTCTGTTCACAAATGCAGTGACGTGACATGTCATACGGCAAAACCCAGAAGTATAAAATGGATGTATTATTGTAACCGCATTAGAGACTCCTCCATCAGTGGCTTATCTCTGCGGAGCACAAAAGGCTGGGCGGCTGCAATGAATGAGGCGGGAGTCTTTGCTCCACAGACAACACCTGTCAGTGGAGAGTTAGGAGGAGCCCCCAATGTACACTTTAGTCTAAGGGCACGTGTACATGACCATATTTATTGCTTTGAGTGCAAACTGACAAAACATCAAGTCGCGCTTAGATGCTATGGAGCCGTGCACATGTCTGATTTTTTTGCTTGGACCGAGCAGGACTGGGGAAAAAAATTGTAGCGTGTCCAAGTTTGATCCGATATTCAGGTTGCAATTGGCCATGTAAGTCAATGAGTGTGTAGGAAACATTGGACTGCACTCAGATGACATCAGGGTGCAGTCCGAATTCCACAGACTGATACAATGAAAAAGACGGCAGAGTTTGTTTTTCTCCATCTAATCCACATCTGAACGAATCGGATCACACTTTGCTGACACTCTATACAAATCATCATATGCTCAAAGTTTGTTCAATCAACCCGATTCTCTCGGATGAGAAAACATTCGGTTGTCTGCACCGAGCCTGATCCACATCTGAGAGAATCGGATCTCACTGTGATGACACTGATCAGAGTTTGATCAGAGTGTGATTTGCATAATTGACCCAATTTTTTCAGATGAGATAAAATACGCTTGTGTGTCCCCAGCCTTATGGCCATGGGCGCCTTTATTTTAACGCCCCCTGGGTTTATATATTCGTGTCCCTTAACTATTTATTTGCCACCGTTCTATCCTCTTATCCTGGACAAGATTAGGATATACAATCAGACTGCTGGTGGGGACATTATGGGACAAAAGTTCTCAGATTTAGCATTTGTGAACCTGTTGAGTCGACCTGATCAGTACAGTGTTTCCAAAAAGCGTAGAATTTCTACTTGTGTTCCAGTCGTCTGAAATCCTTGAATCATTTTCTCATCTTGTGATGAGAGATTCTCCAGTGATCATGTAACATTTAAAAGCTTTTTACACCGTGCAGCCCCCGCTGCTGTCATCTCACCTGACTTCTCCTCGGTGAGAGGAACATAATTGCCTGCTATTTCTTCCTTGTCATTCAGACATGTGGCTGCTACTGTGAACTTTCTCTAAAATGTGCTGCAATTATGCCTCCTTCATCCCAATGCTTTGTTAGATATTTTAGTAATTGGGACTTGCAGTGGCGTAACTAGAGTCTGATGGGCCCCGCTGTAAGATTTGGAGTGCCCCATCCTGGTATATATGTCCCTCATCCTGCCCCCATCCTGGTATATATGTCCCTCATCCTGGCCCCATCCTGGTATATATGTCCCTCATCCTGCCCCCATCCTGGTATATATGTCCCTCATCCTGCCCCCATCCTGGTATATATGTCCCTCATCCTGGCCCCATCCTGGTATATATGTCCCTCATCCTGCCCCCATCCTGGTATATATGTCCCTCATCCTGGCCCCATCCTGGTATATATGTCCCTCATCCTGCCCCCATCCTGGTATATATGTCCCTCATCCTGGCCCCATCCTGGTATATATGTCCCTCATCCTGCCCCCATCCTGGTATATATGTCCCTCATCCTGCCCCCATCCTGGTATATATGTCCCTCATCCTGGCCCCATCCTGGTATATATGTCCCTCATCCTGCCCCCATCCTAGTATATATGTCCCTCATCCTGGCCCCATCCTGGTATATATGTCCCTCATCCTGGCCCCATCCTGGTATATATGTCCCTCATCCTGGCCCCATCCTGGTATATATGTCCCTCATCCTGGCCCCATCCTGGTATTTATGTCCCTAATCCTGCCCCCATCCTGGTATATATGTCCCTCATCCTGGCCCCATCCTGGTATATATGTCCCTCATCCTGGCCCCATCCTGGTATATATGTCCCTCATCCTGGCCCCATCCTGGTATATATGTCCCTCATCCTGGCCCCATCCTGGTATATATGTCCCTCATCCTGGCCCCATCCTGGTATATATGTCCCTCATCCTGGCCCCATCCTGGTATATATGTCCCTCATCCTGGCCCCATCCTGGTATATATGTCCCTCATCCTGCCCCCATCCTGGTATATATGTCCCTCATCCTGGCCCCATCCTGGTATATATGTCCCTCATCCTGGCCCCATCCTGGTATATATGTCCCTCATCCTGGCCCCATCCTGGTATATATGTCCCTCATCCTGGCCCCATCCTGGTATATATGTCCCTCATCCTGGCCCCATCCTGGTATATATGTCCCTCATCCTGGCCCCATCCTGGTATATATGTCCCTCATCCTGGCCCCATCCTGGTATATATGTCCCTCATCCTGGCCCCATCCTGGTATATATGTCCCTCATCCTGGCCCCATCCTGGTATATATGTCCCTCATCCTGGCCCCATCCTGGTATATATGTCCCTCATCCTGGCCCCATCCTGGTATATATGTCCCTCATCCTGCCCCCATCCTGGTATATATGTCCCTCATCCTGGCCCCATCCTGGTATATATGTCCCTCATCCTGCCCCCATCCTGGTATATATGTCCCTCATCCTGCCCCCATCCTGGTATATATGTCCCTCATCCTGGCCCCATCCTGGTATATATGTCCCTCATCCTGCCCCCATCCTGGTATATATGTCCCTCATCCTGGCCCCATCCTGGTATATATGTCCCTCATCCTGGCCCCATCCTGGTATATATGTCCCTCATCCTGGCCCCATCCTGGTATATATGTCCCTCATCCTGGCCCCATCCTGGTATTTATGTCCCTAATCCTGCCCCCATCCTGGTATATATGTCCCTCATCCTGGCCCCATCCTGGTATATATGTCCCTCATCCTGGCCCCATCCTGGTATATATGTCCCTCATCCTGGCCCCATCCTGGTATATATGTCCCTCATCCTGGCCCCATCCTGGTATATATGTCCCTCATCCTGGCCCCATCCTGGTATATATGTCCCTCATCCTGGCCCCATCCTGGTATATATGTCCCTCATCCTGGCCCCATCCTGGTATATATGTCCCTCATCCTGCCCCCATCCTGGTATATATGTCCCTCATCCTGGCCCCATCCTGGTATATATGTCCCTCATCCTGGCCCCATCCTGGTATATATGTCCCTCATCCTGGCCCCATCCTGGTATATATGTCCCTCATCCTGGCCCCATCCTGGTATATATGTCCCTCATCCTGGCCCCATCCTGGTATATATGTCCCTCATCCTGGCCCCATCCTGGTATATATGTCCCTCATCCTGGCCCCATCCTGGTATATATGTCCCTCATCCTGGCCCCATCCTGGTATATATGTCCCTCATCCTGGCCCCATCCTGGTATATATGTCCCTCATCCTGGCCCCATCCTGGTATATATGTCCCTCATCCTGGCCCCATCCTGGTATATATGTCCCTCATCCTGGCCCCATCCTGGTATATATGTCCCTCATCCTGGCCCCATCCTGGTATATATGTCCCTCATCCTGGCCCCATCCTGGTATATATGTCCCTCATCCTGGCCCCATCCTGGTATATATGTCCCTCATCCTGGCCCCATCCTGGTATATATGTCCCTCATCCTGGCCCCATCCTGGTATATATGTCCCTCATCCTGGCCCATATGTCCCCGTTCTGCCAGTGTTCAATAATGGATAGAAAAAATAAACTATTAGGCTATGTGCACACGTTGCTGATTTTGCTGCGGATCCGTACAATGTAAACCTATGGAAACCGCAATCCCCAGTGCACATGCTGCTAAAAAAAACGCATGGAAACACTGCGGGTTACATTCCGCAGCGTATCAATTATTTGTGCGGATTCCGCTGCAGTTTACACCTGCTCCATAATAGGAATCCGCAGGTGTAAAACCGCAGGTGGAATCCACATAAAAAATGCGGTAAATCCGCAGGTAAAACGCAGTGCCTTCTACCTGCGGATTTCTGAAATCTGCTGCGGAAAAATCCGCAGAGCTCCTTACTAGGTGTGCACATAGCCTTATACAGTCTCGCCTTCCTCCGCTCCCTCACCGCATGGAGTCTTCTTCTAAAGCCAGCTTTTGCTGGTGTGATAAAAAGCTTCTTGTAATTTGCATTAAAAAAAACCTGCACGTGAACGTAAGCAAGAAGTGACACAAAGACCAAACGCTGATGATTGGGTCCAAACCACTGATAAAAAATCTGTCTTTTATGAGAAAATTACTGATATGTGAATGTGTCATTATAGTGGAATTATCCCTCAATATTTACTTAAATTTCTTCAATTTCCCTTCTTAAAAACAGTTATTTGGATTTTTTGGGTTCCTGTGCGCACCTTTTTTTTTTTTTTTTTTTTTTTTACAGTACGCAAGTTTTACTACTTGAAAATTTGATATTAATAAAAAATAAAGTTCTGCTCCTTGACCTTTGCTGGTCGACTTTCTGCAATTGCTCCCAGCTGTTTTATTGATAACAGCTGTTAAAAGATGTTACTGATAGGATAATGAGAATACAGCTGGTCGGGGAACACTCCTTTACTAGAACAAAGGCTACACTAAGTTGAGTATTTCCTTCAGGGCAGGAAAACTCCAGGCATTATAATTAACTTGTCCCAGACTTTCTTTTTTTTTTTTTTTTCATTTGTTTATAATTGACCAATATTCCGGCTGCCATCTTCCGCGCTGGGTAATAATCTCTGCCACTTTCATGTAACGTCAGGAGTCTCATGTATTTTCATTGGGCCCATAGTCATTTGAGCGTTATAATTACGGTGAATACTTTGTGCCGTGGCTGCGCGTTACTTGTGTATAATTGCTGTCGGTCTTGTCGGGGCATTTTTAAACACCTGGCAGACATTTTTTTGTTCAAAGTTGTTTCAGCCTCCTGCCTGGATGTTGAAAGAGTCGTCCCGTAAACTTCAGGAAGCAATTTGATTTATACTGTGCAATAATAGATTTTATGTCAACTGCCTGCTATTATTCTCATGTTTTATTAAACTGCCGAACAGTAAAACAAGCGACAAGTCAGTGTTGCCATTGGTGGAAATCCCGCATCGAAAAGGTACTTTGAATGGCGGAATAGATTGAAGGCATTTCTTTATGGCCACCAACAATGTTGTCGAGAACTACAGGTGGCTGAAAAATTCTACATAAATTTAGAGTAACTTTGGAAATACTTTGCCTTTTTTATGTTCTTTTGATCTTGGCTAACGTAATTATTTTTATCCATTTTTTTTTTTAGCGAAAACCTAAATTTTGAATTTCACTTGTTTCCCATTAATTGTGAACATGAGTTTTGCCTGAAATAAAAGTGCATCAAGGGCCATAGGCAAGATGAACTAGAATGTTAAGGGGCCCACTAGTAACATTCTGAGGGCCCACTCTTCAGCTCTTAAACTGCTATTTCCAGGCTGAGCACAGGTCTCCTGACCACATATATGACCATGAGGCTGATTAGTTAGGGTCAGGAAACTGGAAGCCGGCTGTTGCTGTGAGTATACGCAGTGTAGGCCTGGGGTGTTAGGGGCCCATCAGTAAACAACTCCATTATGTGGTTTGCTACTGATTTTTTTCATGTGATCTCAATTCATCGAAGCTTTTATGCATGAATGGTGTGAAGAGCTTTGAAAAGTTGCAAATCTTGGCACAAAATTTGATGCACTAAAATGTTGACTCTTGGAGTTCTCACGCCATTTTCCCAGAGGTCCAGCAAAGTGGGTAGGTCTGGGGCGGGATGGGTTCGTTGAATTCATGGCGTGTTGTGGCGTTCCTTACACTTGAAATCTTGCTCCATTCTTCCAACTAGAGTTAGATTTGTGGAGTCCATTGTCAGATGATCCTGATGAGCATGAGCAACTTACTGAAATCTGATGAATCGGGGCTTTTGTTTCTATATAGTACAGCAGATACTTTAAACAAAATGATGAGATGTTGCCTTTGTCTGTATATATTGCATCTAGTGTACTGTGCCAAGGACTGCTAATCTTGGGATGTGAGGGGGCCTGTCCTGCACAGGGACCCCCATCCCCCCCCAATCCCCCCCCCTCTCTTCCTCTTCCCCCTCCCCCCCCCAACCCCCCCCCCCCGGTGGATTTGCCTGTCCCATTGTTAGCTAATTTGAGCACGGCCATAAGTAGTTAATGTACCATGAAATAATACTACAACAAGATGATTGTGCGTGCATTGCCCTGATCGCAGCACAGTACAAGAGGTGGTGGTGCCATTTTCTCTGGTCTCACCAGTCTCTACCAGAGGTGAATATTGTAACAGCTTGTTAGAGCACATACCAGTGGTATTCAATCACAGGTGCTGGTGTATATCTCAGTGCACAGGCACAGTGTTCTGGTACATAAGTGCCTCTGAGGCTGCCATCACACTATCCGTATTTGGTCAGTATTTTACATCAGTGTTTGTAGCCAAAACCAGGAATGGAACAATTAGAGGAAAAGTATAATAGAAACATATGCACCACGTCTGCATTTATCACCCACTCCTGGTTTTGGCTGAGAAATACTGATGTAAAATACTGACCAAATACTGCTAGTGTGACGGCAGCCTATGGAATAAAAAAACAAAAAAAATAGAATTAATAAAAAAAATCACTAATAAAATCCCCACATATTTGGAATCCCCAATATTACTACATGTACCATAAATGCACTTATTTTTGGTCATCTGAAGAAAAAAAAAAACATGAGAAAATTGTGCATTTTTGGCTTGCCAAACCCACGCTCTTCCCCCCCCCCCCCCCCCCTTCAAAAAAAAAAAAAACTTAAGAAAATGCTCTGTTCAAAAAAGCATATTGTTTCTTTTTTGGCTAAAAAACAAAAATAGAAATGTAGAAAAGTTTTTTTCTGGAGTGGAAAGATGGAAAAGTTTTTGTGTGTTCTTAGAGAAAAAAGGCGTTCAATAGGCTTAGCGGGACTGGAGAGCCACTTTGAAGACAGATGTGATAGTCGTACATCACATAGCACATTTATTTCTATGGGCAATGAAATATTGCTTCCTTGCTGTATTTTGGTATTCCTAGTAAATGTTTTGAAAATCATCCCAAAGTTCTTTTCTGAAATCCCTGAACAATTAGATGAATTGTGTGAAATTTTTGTTCCTTGTTTTGTTTTGCCGTCCTGTAATAAAACTATAACTGCTCTACCGCCATCATACATTGCACTGTTTCCATTTTCATCAGAACTGTAAGGCTATATTCACACGTTGCGGTTTTTACCGCGGAACCGCAGCGATTTTGCCGCTGCGTGTCCGCAGCAGTTTCCATAGCGTTTACAGTAACATGTAAACCCTATGGAAACCGCAAACCGCTGTGCACATGCTGCGGGAAAAACCGCGCGGGAACGCAGCGGTTTACAACCCGCAGCATGTCACTTCTTTGTGCAGAATCGCTGCGATTCTGCACCCATAGGAATACATTGAACCGCTTACTTCCCGCATGGGGCTGTGCCCACGTTGCGGGAAGTAAGCGGATAATGTGCGGATGGTACCCGGGGTGGAGGAGAGGAGACTCTCCTCCAGGCCCCGGGAACCATATTTGTGGTTAAAAAAAAAAAATAATAAAAAATAAAAAATCATGTATACTCACCCTCTGAAGTCTCAGCGCTGCACGCGGCCGTCCGGTCAGAGTTGCTGTGCGACCAGGACCTTCGGTGACGTCGCGGTCACATGACCGTGACGTCACGAAGGGTCCTTCGCGCACAGCATCTTTGGAACCGGACCGCCGGGTGCAGCGTCGAGGAGATCCGGACATCAGAGGGTGAGTATATCGATTTTTATTATTTTTAACATTACTATTGATGCTGCATATTGCTGCATATGCAGCATCAATAGTATAGGCGGAAACCCGCAGCGGAAACCGCGAAACAAACCGCGATAAATCTGCAGGGAGAACCGCAGTTGTTTTGCCCTGCAGATTTATCAAATCCGCTGCGGGAGAACCCGCAGGGACAGGACGCAAAGTGTGAACATAGCCTAATGCTGTGTTACCCCCTACAGTGTCTACACAGTGTCTACAGGGCCTACACTGATTGAAGAGAAAGAAACTGTTCTTTTGGAAAGAAAAATAAATTATTGTATTTTGTCAAATCCATTACATTTGTAAAGTAAGGCTGGTTTCACATTTGCGTTTTTTGCCACTGCGTTTTTGCGCAAAAAAACACATGCGTTTTTTTTCCTATACTTAACATTAAAAACGCATGCGTTTTTTTGCATGTGTTTTGCCGCGTTTTGACAACGCATGCATCGTTTCTATGCATGCGTTTGGTTGCAGAAATGCAACATGTAGTAATTTCTATAGACCTATAAATTTCAGAGAGCATAATGCCCCATATCAGATAAATGTGACATGATCAATTTTAGGTGTAAAATCAATAGACTTTATTCACAAAAATACAAACAGGTAAAACAACACGTATTGAGGATAAGGTGTATGACAATAAAGGACATTCACACTGGAATGCGCACATAAAACAAAGTATAGGCGCAACGATAACACCGTATAGGGTGAATAATAAGTAGCATAAGGCTGGTAAAAAGTGCAAAAATTGTGTGCACATATGCAGGGTGGAGGCCAAAGACAAAAGGGTTAAATAGAACCAGTAACCCTATAGTAGGGATAAACCCTGTCCATATTAGCACCCACCCATATTGCAACCTGCCCAAATAGAATTCCACATTAAAGTTACAACCCTAGACCGTGCCTAGTGCTTACCCATGTGCCCAGACTCCTGTGTGGGATGTCCAACCGATAGCCCCGACGCGCGTTTCGCGTTTTTGGTGCTTCCTCAGGGGGCTGTGTTGCTACTGAAAGATGCCCGGTTTTTATATCATTCATGCAGCTGGAGCCGATAAGCCGCAGGAGTGTTGCTGCGCATTTGGGCGGATCGAACAGCCGGCATCACGCCACTTCCGGCTTTCCCAGCGGCGCCCAGAGGAGAAGGAAATCCCTCGTGACGTCACCATGTCTGGGCGTTGCTGTTACGGAAGCTTTATGGAGGCGTGGCACGGCTGAAGATCCACGGCGCATGCGCACCACTGCGGCGGCCATTTTGGAAAAGGGAAAACCTGACACCGCGAAAACACGGGTAACGTATAACAATCTAATATATAAAGCTGAATGTGTGTGTGTGTGTGTGTATGTATGTATGTATGTATGTATGTATGTATGTCCGGGATTGGCATCTGCACCGTCGCAGCTACAGCCACAAAATTTAGCAGTCACACGTCTGGACCCCGAGAGCGTCATAAGCTATGTTGTGAGGTGAAATTTTAACCCCGCGCGTTCCAATTCACCAAACAATTTTGCCCCTATCTACATAATGGGGAAAAAAGTGAAAGGAAAAGTGTTGGAGGCGTCGCAGCTACAGCCACAAAATTTTGCACAGTCACACGTCTGGACCCTGAGAGCATCATAGGCTATGTTGTGAGGTGAAATTTTAACCCCGCGCTTTCCAATTCACCAAACAATTTTGCTCCTATCTACATAATGGGGAAAAAGTGAAAGGAAAAGTGTTGGAGGCAAATTGACAGCTGCCAGATGTGAACAAGGGGGACTTAAAGATTGAGCGATGGCGCCAAAGAGTATTTACCGTACAGTTGCTAAGGTGGGGCCCTGACATGGGATACTCACCACACACGGGGATATGAACACATACACAAAATGCGCCACAAACTACCACGTGCTTGAACACATATACCGCCCTCAGGACACATTTCACCACACATACACCAACCTTGCCACATAAAAATCGAAACACAAAAGTCGCCGCTCAAAACTCGCCACGCACAAAACTCGTCACATACAAAAACTAGGCTCACGCAAAACTCGCCACAAGTGCAAAACTCACCTCATGGAAAACTCGCCACACGCAAAACTTGCACACGCAGAAAAATTGCCACATGCACAAAAGTTGCAACACACGCAAAAGTTGCCTCACACAAAACTTGCACATACTCAAAAGGCACCACACATAAAACTCGCCATGCGCAAAACTTGCTGCACACAACTTGCTACACTAACCTGTCACATGCAACTTGACACACAAAAAGTTGCTACACGCATGTTGCCACACAAAACTCATCTCACAAAAGTCGCTACATGCATGTCACCACACGCAACTCAACACACACAACTTGACAAACGAAACTCGCCCTAAAACACACACAAGTCTGGTATTATCCTTCAAAAATAAAAATCTGATTAATAAGCAGACAAACTACAAGAGCAACAAATGTACCATATAGGAAATATGGCAGCTGTCAGTCACATGACCTGTTTATTATATGTATGTGTGAGCTAATATATACTGCCAGGGGGAGGGCTTCCTGTTGGCTGGGGATTTTTCAGGCTGCCAATTTAGCTTACAAATACTGAGGTAAAAATACTTAGCAAATAACGTGTGAATGAGGTCTAATACAGGAGGAGATGACACACAGGTATATACTGTATACAGGGGAGATGACACACAGATATATACTATATACAAGAGAGATGACACACAGGTATATACTATATAGAGGAGATGACATACAGGTACATACTATATACAGGAGGAGATGACATACAGGTATATACTATATACAGGAGGAGATGACACACAGGTATATACTATATACAGGAGCAGATGACCTACAGGTATATACTATATACAGGAGGAGATGACATACAGGTATATACTATATACACGAGGAGATGACACACAGGCATATACTATATACAGGAGCAGATGACCTACAGGTATATACTATATACAGGAGGAGATGACACACAGATATATACTATATACAGGGGAGATGACACACAGGTATATACTATATACAGGAGGAGATGACATACAGGTATATACTATATATAAAAGGAGATGACATACAGGTATATACTATATATAAGGGAGATGACAAACATGTATATACTGAGGTGAAAATGAGAGGTGTGAGGTGAAAATGAAAAGGTGTGAGTGCAAAATGAGAGGAGTGAGGGAAAATAGTGGAGTGATCGGAAAATGACAGATGTGAGGTCGAAATGACAAGTGTTAGGGGGGAATGAGAGGATTGAGGGAGAAAATGAGAGGTGTGAGGGAGAAAATGAGAGATGTGAGGGGGAAAATGAAAGATGTGATTGGGAAAATGAGAGGCGTGATGGGAAAATAAGAGAAGTGAGGTGCTATAACTAACCACAGATATTTATTATGCCCAGGCAACGCCGGGCTCTTCAGCTAGTACAATAATAAAAGACAATGTCCAGCATGGCATTACACCCAAGTGAATGTAGACATCACTATTACTAGTGACAGATCAATCAAAGCTTGGTAAGATGTTCCAGGTTCCATCTATCCATCAACGTCCACATTTCATCATATAGGAGATGCCATATCAATAAGATAGTACTTCATATCTTCCAGATATTATATTCCAAAAGTAAATATATCAGCAACACAGCCGCCTGATCCAGACCAATTTGAATACGAATAGGTTCGCTATGAAGTGAATATGAAAAACAAATAACAAACTAAAAAAAGAAAAAGGGGAGAACAGAACAATAATTAAAAACACAATGACAATAAAAAAAATAATGAGAGAACAGCATAACAAAAAATAGAAAGAACAGCCCCGCGTCTATAGAAAAGGGAGAAAGGACACCTGCTCATTTAGGCCATTTGGGACCATAGTACCCAATGAAACGATCCATTGGCACTCCATTTGTGCCAAGGTCCGTTTAAGGTCACCCCCTCTACTACCAGCTTGGACCCTATCGATTCCGCGCACCTTGAAGGACGCCGGATTGCAGGCATGATATAGCCTGAAATGTCTCGGAATGGTGTTAAGTTCCGAGACATCAGGCACCTCCTTCGCCGCTATAATACCCATGACATGCTCACGGACCCTGACACGGAGTTCACGCGAAGTAAGGCCAACGTAAATCAAATTACACGCACAAGTGGCGTAATACACCACAAAAGTGGTGCTGCAAGATATATAGCTTGTGATTCGATAGTCCCTACCTCCCCCCGCCGCCGAAAAGTTAGTGGCTCTAATGATATTATTACAGGCCTTACATGAGCCGCATGGATAACACCCCCATCTCTGCGGTCCTGATCAGAAAATTCTGGACGGGGCGGGAGCATAGTGACTCCTCACCAACTGGTCTTTTAGACTTTTCCCCCTTCTCGCAGTAAGGAGGGGGCGATCAGGCAGAATCTTATTGAGGGTGGGTTCCGTTTTTAATATTGACCAGTGCCTCTGTAAGATCTCCCGAATATCATCCCACCTATTATTATAGGTGGAGATGAATCTCAATGGCTGAGCTCTTTTGACAGAAGCGAGTCTGGGAGGTCTACAGAGCAACTGATTTCTGGGCGAGCTCCTGGCACGTAAATAACCCTTTTTGATGACTCTATTACTATAGCCCCGATCCTGGAACCGTCCGGCAAGGTCCCGAGCCTGCCTCTCGAAGATCTCATCCGCAGAGCAAATCCTCTTCATTCTGATGAACTGACCCACTGGTACAGCCCGTATAGTGGACCGCGTGTGTGCCGAAGTGGAATGTAAGAGGGCATTGACCGACGTTTCCTTTCGGAAAACGTCGGTCTGTATCTCACCATCTTTGAACTTTGTTATTTTGATGTCTAAAAAATCTAGCGTCAAAAGTATTGCTGTCTATGTAAACGCATGCGTTTTTAAGCACATGCGTTTGCATGCGTTTTTAAACGCATGCGTTTTAATAGAAAAACACAAGAATACACACTGATAAGCCAACCCTAAGGGTTAGGGTTAGGATCCCTTAGGGTTAGGGTTAGGATCCCTTAGGGTTAGGGTTAGGGTTAGGATCCCTTAGGGTTTGGGTTAAGGTTAGGGTTAGGATCCCTTAGGGTTTGGGTTAGGGTTTGGGTTGGGGTAGGGTTAGGGTAGGGTTAGGGTTTGGGTTAGGATCCCTTAGGGTTAGGGTTAGGATCCCTTAGGGTTACGGTTAGGATCCCTAGGGTTACTAGGGATCCTAACCCTAGCTATTTCTGTTTATAGTGGGTTCTCTTGATGATTTTGATGATTGGCAGCTGTCACACACTTCTCATCATGCGTTTCAAAAACGCAAACGCAGGAAAAATGCATGTAAATGCATCAAAACACCGCGTTTGTATTAAAACATGCGAAAACGCATGCGTCTAAAAAAGCGCAGCGTTTAAACGTGTTTAAACGCGTTTTTTCACCAAATGCGTTTGCGTTTAAAACGCTGCGTTTTTAAACGCAAATGTGAAACCACCCTAATTAGGTGTCAAGTCTTGGAATAACCGAAACTGCTGTTACGTGTATTGCATGGGTGAACGAGGGTCACTCGGTCAGGATGAGAACCAAAGGACACTTTGTCACTTTTTTCAAGGTTCGATGACTTTTTAACATTCCATCCGAATTAATAAAGTTTGTTTGCACGTTAAATTGTAAACGGATTGTATTGTATTCATGTGACGGTTCTAGCCCCCCATATTCACCCTTTGTATCTATAATTCTGACCAACTTGCTTCTGCCTTCTTTCCTAGGAAGTGTGTAGAGAGCTCTGGTGTCTGAGCAAAAGTAACAGATGTGTAACTAACAGCATTCCTGCCGCGGAGGGGACTCTGTGTCAGACTGGGAGCATCGAAAAAGGGGCAAGTTTATGGTTATACATTTTATATATATTTCTCCCTCACTCCCTCATCCTGACTGATTGCTAGTACAGTTGTGTTATATCTATATAATATCTAATGAATTGGAAACACGTCCTGGAAAAATTAAACAGGTGCAGATTCCTGCAGTGCACTAGTGTACAAGCAACCATATACCGTACTCTGACGTTTATGAAAATGTAGAATTTTGGATTGCATTATTTTATTTATAAGCTTAAAAAGGTTCATAATGTATATTTTGATCAAACTGTATGAGCCCAGCAGTCAGCTATTTATGTGGCTCACAAAAATATTCACCCACTCGGCTTTTTACCTATTTTATTAAATTGTTTAAATATTTTTGTAATCCAATTTGTATGTGATGCATCGACACTATACAGTCTAAGTTTGAAAAGTGAATTGATAAAAATATAGGCATAAATTAAATTTATGGGATCAAGTAACTAAAAATTGGCATGTGCATATGTATTGCCCCCTTAAAAATTTCTGGTGCAAGCAATTACTGTCACGATCCATTTTTGGATTTGTGACCGCTCTGGCTCTCCTTTTTATTTAAAAGTTGTTTTTTGCTTTCGTGCCAGCAAGGGTTAATGTAATTTTTCCTTGCTCAAAGCTGCTGAGTTGCTAAGTCAACTGATGTGGGTGATGACCACTCCCACCATCCTTTAAATAGTCAAATGATGCATCAGCCAACTGTTGGTGATAGAGTTTTTATATAGATCAGACCTGGAGTGTGCAACTTTCTGGTGTCAGCGCTGAATAAGTTAATTCTGTGGAGTTCGGGGTCCTGTTTCCATGTCCTCGGTGGAGTGTAGCTTGGCAGCGGTGCCTGGAGCTAAGTTACTTGTGTATATTCCCTGTCTGTCTCGTGCTTGTCACTATTCCCTGTGTTTGTATCATCTGCAGTGGTGAGGCTAGTGTCCTTGCTGGCCAGTGCATTAGCCAGGGTTAAGTGAGTTGACAGCTAGGGACCAGGTTTGTGATGGCGGCGGGGAGAAGGACATACATAGGGCGTTAGGGGGGAGCTTAGGGATAGGGTACCGTCACACTATACGATTTACCTACGATCACGACCAGCGATACGACCTGGCCGTGATCGTAGGTAAATCGTAGTGTGGTCGCTGGGGAGCTGTCACACAGACAGCTCTCCAGCGACCAACGATGCCGAGGTCCCCGGGTAACCAGGGTAAACATCAGGTTACTAAGCGCAGGACCGCGCTTAGTAACCCGATGTTTACCCTGGTTACCAGCGTAAAAAAAAAAAAACAGCACATACTTACATTCCGGTGTCTGTCCCTTGCCGTCTTCTTCCCGCACTCGCTGACTGCCGGCCGTAAAGTGAAAGCACCGCACAGCGGTGACGTCACCGCTGTGCTCTGCTTTCACTTTACGGCCGGCAGTCAGTGAGTGCGGGAAGAAGACGGCTAGGGACCTGACGGACACCGGAATGTAAGTATGTGCTGTTTTTTTTTTTTTACAATTACGCTGGTAACCAGGGTAAACATCGGGTTACTAAGCGCGGCCCTGCGCTTAGTAACCCGATGTTTACCCTGGTTACAAGTGAACGCATCGCTAGATCGGTGTCACACACACCGATCTAGCGATGACAGCGGGAGATCCAGCGACGCAAGAAAGTTCCAAACGATCTGCTACGACGTACGATTCTCAGCAGGATCCCTGATCGCTGCTGCGTGTCAGACACAGCGATATCGTAACGATATCGCTGGAACGTCACGAATCGTACCGTCGTAGCGTTCGAAATGGCACCGTGTGACAGTACCCATAGGCACAGGCTGTTAGGAGGTGCCCCATCCCTTGTTCCCTATTAGTGCTTTCCTTCCCCTTTTCCCATCCCATTGTTGGTGTTTGCTGTGCCGTCCGCTGGACTGTTCCTTGTGGTCGTGACAATTACTTTAATAAATCACATGCTTCGTGAAAAGATTACACTCAGGTGGTCTTCCAAGTGTCACTTGTTGGTCAGTATATACACAGCTTTTCTAAAAGGCTACAGAGTCTGCAACATCACTAAGCAAGAGACACCACTAATCAAGCAACACCATGAAGACAATGAGATCTCCAAACAAGTCTGGGATAAAGTTGTTGAGAAGTACAAGTCATGATTGGGTTATACATTTAAAAAAGCAAAAATCCCAATCTCTGATGATCCCTCAGAGTACAATCAAATCCATTATCATCAAATGGAAGAACATAGTACCATAATTAACCTGCCAAGGGCTTCCCACCAAAACTCTCAGCCTGGGCAAAGAGTGCATTAATCAGAGAGGCAGCACATACACCAAAGGTAACTCAGATGGAGCTGAAGAGTTCTCAAAGACTGAAGTATCTATCCATATGACCACAATATACCATACACGCCATAGAGGGAGCCTTTATGGAAGAGTGGACAGAATAAAGGCTTTACTGCTCACAAAAATTGTAATACTTGTTTGGAGGAAGATGCTGTGGTGAGATGAGAGCAAAGGTTAACTTTTTGTCCACTAGGGTAAACGATATGTCTAAAGCCAAACCAAAACAGCTCATCACCCCAGGAACACCATCCCTACAGTGAAACATGCTGGTGGCAGCATCATGGTGTGGGGATGTTTTTCGGCAGCAAGGACAGGGAAAATGGCCAGAGTCAAGGGAATATGAATGGTGCAAAATACAGGAATATTATTGAGAAAAACCTGTTTCTGTCAGTGATTTAACACTGTGACAGAGGATCAGCTTCCAACAAGACAATGACCCAAAGCATACTGCTAAAGTAACACTCGAGTGGTTTAAGGGGAAATGTGTAAATGTTTTGTAGTGACCTAGTCAAAGTCCAAACGTTAATCTAATTTAGAATCTGTGGTTGGACTTGAAGATTGCTGTTCACCAGAGAAAACCATCTGACTTGAAGGAGCTGAAGCAGTTTTAGCAAAAAAATTAAGCAGGAACAGGCAAAAATCCCAGTGGCAAGATGTGGGAAGCTCATAGAGACTTATCCAGCGGTAATTGCTGCAAAAGGAAGCTCTTCAATGTACTGACTTTAGAGGGTGAAAAGTTATCCACACTAAAGTTTTCAGTTATTTTATCCTATTTGTTGTTTGCTTCACAATGAAAAGAAAATCAAATGATCAAAGTTGTAGGGATGATCTTGGCATGAACTGATGCACACCCTCCAAAAAAAAAAAAAAATCAGGTTGTGAGTTAGCAAAACACGAAAAACGCCAAGGTGGATTGGGGTGTAAATACTTTCACAAGGCACTATATCTATGTATCTGAAGATTCAGTTTGCAACTAAAGGGGCAGCACAGTGGCTCAGTGGCTAGCACTGTTCCTATGCTGCACTGGAGTCCTGGGTTCAGATCCCACAAAGTACAACATCTACAAGGAGTTTGTATTTTCTCGCCGTGTTTGTGTAGATTTCCTCTGGGTTCTCCATTTTCCTCGC
This sequence comes from Ranitomeya imitator, assembly GCF_032444005.1. Taxonomy (NCBI): domain Eukaryota; kingdom Metazoa; phylum Chordata; class Amphibia; order Anura; family Dendrobatidae; genus Ranitomeya; species Ranitomeya imitator. The sequence goes on along the minus strand of NC_091282.1, from coordinate 105,006,053 downwards.
ACACCTCAGACATTCTGATAGGGAATTTAGACTGTGAACTCCAATGGGGACAGTGATGATAATGTGTGTAAAGTGCTGCAGAATATGATGGCGCTCTAGAAGTGAGGATAATAAGTAATAAAATAAATAATAATAAGTTTGTTTTTTGCATACCGGTGGTGCAGATAGTGGGAATAGATGCAGAGCTGCCATAAAGCCAGACCATGAGGCTAGTGCAAGGTCTTTGGAGAGAAAGCTGGAACCCGTCACTCATTGGTTTTATCCCCGTGGCTGCACCAGGCAGGGCCTCTCTATCTAAATTAAATGAAGTGATAGAGGTTGGAGAGGAAATAATAGTTCCTTCAGTCAAGGAGTGGTAAAACGTGTCACCATAATTCAATTCCCAGTCCGATATGCTGTGGGCAGTCTTTTCATTTTATGCCACTGACTGGAGCTGTGCATAGCACGGTACAGCTGTTTCTCATACCTGCTTACATAATATAGTATTTCTATTTATCTATGTATATGTACAGTCTTCTGCCAATTTTCTGTAAGTATAAGGGCTTTTGCATAGCGCTATACTACATGCTTGTGTTGTGACCGTGACACATGCAGCTGATTATTATTATTATTATTATTTATTGTTATAGCGCCATTTGTTCCATGGCGCTTTACATGTGAGGAGGGTATACATAAAAACAAGTACAATAATCTTAAACAATACAAGTCATAACTGGTACAGGAGGAATGAGGACCCTGCCCGCGAAGGCTCACAATCTACAAGGGATGGGTGAGAATACAGTAGGTGATTAGCCGGCGAACTCTGTTGTGAGTTCTGTTTTTGGGCTCCCTCTGGTGGTTACTGATGGTACTGGGTGATTTGTGTTCTGCTGTCTCTGGTGTCCACCTGTTCTATTAGGATTTGGGAGTTTCCTATTTAACCGGGCTTTCTTGTCATTTCCCCGCTGGCTATCAAGGTTATCAGAGTGTTTTGTTACCTCAGCTTCTGGCTTCAGTAATCTTCAGGACAAGCTAAGTTTTTGATTTTCTTGTTCCATGTTTTGCTCTATTTTTGTCTTGTCCAGCTTGCATATAATTGTTTCTTTGCTGCTGGTTGCTCTAGCGGGCTGTAATTGCTCCTCATGTTCCATGAGTTGGAACATGAGTTCAAGTAATTACAGGATGGTTTTTTGAAGGGTTTTTTGCTGACCGCGCAGTTTACTTTTGTATCTTCTGCTATCTAGTTTTAGCGGGCCTCATTTTGCTGAATCTGTTTTCATACTGTGTATGTGCCTTCCTCTCATTTCACCGTCATTATATGTGGGGGGCTGCTATTTCTGTGGGGTATTTCTCTGGAGGCAAGAGAGGTCTGTGTTTCTTCTAATAGGGGAAGTTAGATCTTCGGCTGGTGCGAGACGTCTAGGATCAACGTAGGCACGTTCCCCGGCTATTGTTATTTGTGTGTTCAGGTTTAGGGTCGCGGTCAGCTCAGGTTCCATCACCCTAGAGCTCGTTGGTGCTTGTCCTTTTGTGATTCCCTGCCATTGGAATCATGACAGTATAGCCGGCCAAAAATGTTTGGGCTGAAGTAGGAGGAAAAGTAGTCTGAGGAAGTTTTTTTTTTTTTTTTTTTTCTCCTCTGAGGTTGCTGCCTAGCCCTAATTGCAGCCTGGCTGATTTTTTTTTTTTTTTTTTCTCCTCCTCTTAATCCTTGAATGGCTCTGACCTTAGCTGTTTATCATGGACGTCCAGAGTTTAGCTTCCAGCTTGAATAATCTTGCTGCTAAGGTTCAAAATATACAAGATTTTGTTGTACATGCTCCTATGTCTGAACCTAGAATTCCTATTCCAGAGTTCTTTGCTGGAGATAGATCTAGTTTTCTGAATTTTAGGAACAATTGCAAGCTGTTCCTTTTTTTGAAATCTCGCTCTGCGGGGTGACCCTCAAAATTGGGCATTTGCATTAGCACCAGGGGATCCTGCGTTGCTTAATGTGGATGCGTTTTTTCTGGCATTGGGTTTGCTCTATGAGGAACCTAACCAAGAGATTCAGGCTGAAAAAGCTTTATTAGCTCTCTCTCAGGGGCAAGATGAAGCAGAAATATATTGTCAAAAATTTCGGAAATGGTCAGTGCTTACTCAGTGGAATGAGTGCGCCCTGGCTGCAAAGTTCAGAGATGGCCTTTCTGAGGCCATTAAAGATGTTATGGTGGGGTTCCCTGCGCCTACGGGTCTGAATGAGTCTATGACTATGGCTATTCAGATTGATCGGCGTTTACGGGAGCGCAAACCTGTGCACCATTTGGCGGTGTTTTCTGAACAGGCACTTGAGACAATGCAATGTGATAGAGTTCAGTCTAGAAGTGAACGGCAAAACTATAGGCGGAAAAATGGGTTGTGCTTTTATTGTGGTGATTCAGCTCATGTTATATCAGCATGCTCTAAACGCACAAAAAAGGTTGATAAGTCTGTTGCCATTAGTACGTTACAGTCTAAGTTCATTCTGTCTGTGACTCTGATTTGTTCATTATCATCCATTTCCGTCGATGCCTATGTGGATTCAGGCGCTGCCCTGAGTCTTATGGATTGGTCATTTGCCAATCGCTGTGGGTTTAGTCTGGAGCCTCTGGAAGTCCCTATTTCTTTGAAGGGAATTGACTCTACACCTTTGGCTATGAATAAACCTCAGTACTGGACACAAGTGACCATGCGTATGACTCCCGTTCATCAGGAGGTGATTCGCTTCCTGGTATTGTATAATTTACATGATGTTCTAGTACTTGGTCTGCCATGGTTACAAACTCATAATCCAGTCCTTGACTGGAAAACAATGTCTGTGTTAAGCTGGGGATGTCAGGGGGTTCATGATGATGCACCTCCGATTTCTATCGCTTCATCTACTCCTTCTGAGGTTCCTGTATTTTTGTCGGATTATCGGGATGTTTTTGAGGAGCCTAAGCTCAGTTCGCTTCCTCCTCACAGGGATTGCGATTGTGCTATAGATTTAATTCCTGGTAGTAAATTTCCTAAAGGTCGTTTGTTCAATCTGTCAGTGCCAGAGCATACTGCTATGCGGGATTATGTTAAGGAGTCCTTGGAAAAGGGACATATCCGTCCATCTTCGTCCCCTTTGGGAGCAGGTTTTTTTTTCGTGGCCAAGAAAGATGGGTCCTTGAGGCCTTGTATAGATTATCGTCTTTTGAATAAGATTACCGTAAAATATCAGTATCCTTTGCCTTTGTTGACTGATTTGTTTGCTCGCATTAAGGGGGCTAAATGGTTCACTAAGATTGATCTCCGGGGTGCGTATAATCTTATACGAATAAAGCAAGGTGATGAGTGGAAAACCGCATTTAATATGCCTGAGGGCCATTTTGAGTATTTGGTAATGCCTTTCGGACTTTCTAATGCTCCTTCAGTCTTCCAGTCCTTTATGCACGATATTTTCCGTGAATATCTGGATAAATTTATGATTGTGTATTTGGATGATATTCTGTTTTTTTCTGATGACTGGGAGTCTCATGTTCAGCAGGTCAGGAAGGTGTTTCAGGTCCTGCGGGCTAATTCCTTGTTTGTAAAGGGCTCAAAGTGTCTCTTTGGAGTCCAGAAGATTTCTTTCTTGGGGTATATTTTTTCCCCTTCTACTATTGAGATGGATCCCGTCAAGGTTCAGGCTATTTGTGACTGGACGCAGCCTGCATCTCTTAAGAGTTTGCAGAAGTTCTTGGGCTTTGCTAATTTCTATCGTCGTTTTATAACTAATTTTTCTAGTGTTGTTAAGCCTTTGACGGATTTGACTAAGAAGGGTGCTGATGTTGCTGATTGGTCTCCTGCGGCTGTGGAGGCCTTTCAGGAACTTAAACGCCGGTTTTCTTCTGCTCCTGTGTTGCGTCAGCCTGATGTTTCGCTTCCTTTCCAAGTTGAGGTTGATGCTTCCGAGATTGGAGCGGGGGCGGTTTTGTCACAGAGAAGCTCCGATTGCTCGGTGATGAAGCCATGTGCGTTCTTTTCTAGGAAATTTTCGCCCGCTGAGCGGAATTATGATGTGGGTAATCGGGAACTTTTGGCCATGAAGTGGGCATTTGAGGAGTGGCGTCATTGGCTGGAGGGTGCTAGACATCGTGTGGTGGTCTTGACTGATCACAAAAATCTGATTTACCTTGAGTCTGCCAGGCGTCTGAATCCTAGACAGGCTCGTTGGTCACTGTTTTTCTCTCGTTTCAATTTTGTGGTTTCATACCTGCCAGGTTCAAAGAATGTGAAGGCGGATGCTCTTTCTAGGAGTTTTGTGCCTGACTCCCCTGGAAATTCTGAGCCCACTGGTGTCCTTAGGGATGGGGTGATTTTGTCGGCCGTCTTCCCAGACTTGCGACGTGCTTTGCAGGAGTTTCAGGCGGGTAAACCTGATCGTTGTCCGCCTGAGAAACTGTTTGTTCCGGATAGTTGGACCAGTAGAGTCATCTCCGAGGTCCATTCTTCTGCGTTGGCAGGTCATCCTGGAATATTTGGTACTAGAGACTTGGTGGCCAGGTCTTTTTGGTGGCCTTCCTTGTCGAGGGATGTGCGTTCTTTTGTGCAGTCTTGTGAGGTTTGTGCTCGGGCTAAGCCTTGCTGTTCTCGAGCCAGTGGATTGTTGTCACCTTTGCCTATCCCGAAGAGGCCTTGGATGCACATTTCCATGGACTTTATTTCGGATCTCCCTGTCTCTCAAAAAATGTCCGTCATCTGGGTTGTGTGTGACCGCTTTTCTAAAATGGTTCATCTTGTACCCTTGCCTAAGTTGCCTTCCTCCTCTGAGTTGGTCCCTCTGTTTTTCCAGAACGTGGTTCATTTGCATGGGATTCCGGAGAACATCGTTTCTGACAGGGGATCCCAGTTTGTGTCTAGATTTTGGCGGACGTTCTGTGCTAAGATGGGCATTGATTTGTCCTTTTCGTCTGCATTCCACCCTCAGACGAATGGCCAGACGGAGCGAACTAATCAGACCTTGGAAACTTATTTGAGGTGTTTTGTTTCTGCTGATCAGGATGACTGGGTTACCTTTTTGCCGCTGGCCGAGTTTGCCCTTAATAATCGGGCTAGTTCTGCTACCTTGGTTTCTCCTTTCTTTTGTAATTCGGGGTTTCATCCTCGTTTTTCCTCTGGTCAGGTGGAGCCTTCTGATTGTCCTGGAGTGGACATGGTGGTGGATAGGTTGCATCAGATTTGGAGTCATGTGGTGGACAATTTGAAGTTGTCCCAGGAGAAGGCTCAGCAGTTTGCTAATCGCCGTCGCCGCGTGGGTCCTCGACTTCGTGTTGGGGACTTGGTGTGGTTGTCTTCTCGTTTTTTTCCTATGAAGGTCTCTTCTCCTAAGTTCAAGCCTCGGTTCATCGGTCCTTATAGGATCTTGGAAATTCTTAACCCTGTGTCGTTTCGTTTGGATCTCCCGGCATCGTTTGCTATTCATAATGTGTTCCATCGGTCGTTGTTGCGGAGGTATGAGGTACCTGTTGTTCCTTCGCTTGAGCCTCCTGCTCCGATGCTGGTGGAGGGAGAATTGGAGTATGTTGTGGAGAAGATCTTGGATTCTCGTGTTTCCAGACGGAAACTCCAATATTTGGTCAAGTGGAAGGGTTATGGTCAGGAGGATAATTCTTGGGTGGTTGCCTCTGATGTTCATGCTGATGATTTGGTCCGCGCTTTTCATAGGGCTCATCCTGGTCGCCCTGGTGGTTCTCGTGAGGGTTCGGTGACCCCTCCTCAAGGGGGGGGTACTGTTGTGAGTTCTGTTTTTGGGCTCCCTCTGGTGGTTACTGATGGTACTGGGTGATTTGTGTTCTGCTGTCTCTGGTGTCCACCTGTTATATTAGGATTTGGGAGTTTCCTATTTAACCGGGCTTTCTTGTCATTTCCCCACTGGCTATCAAGGTTATCAGAGTGTTTTGTTACCTCAGCTTCTGGCTTCAGTAATCTTCAGGACAAGCTAAGTTTTTGATTTTCTTGTTCCACGTTTTGCTTTATTTTTGTCTTGTCCAGCTTGCATATAATTGTTTCTTTGCTGCTGGTTGCTCTAGCGGGCTGTAATTGCTCCTCATGTTCCATGAGTTGGAACATGAGTTCAAGTAATTACAGGATGGTTTTTTGAAGGGTTTTTTGCTGACCGCGCAGTTTACTTTTGTATCCTCTGCTATCTAGTTTTAGCGGGCCTCATTTTGCTGAATCTGTTTTCATACTGTGTATGTGCCTTCCTCTCATTTCACCGTCATTATATGTGGGGGGCTGCTATTTCTGTGGGGTATTTCTCTGGAGGCAAGAGAGGTCTGTGTTTCTTCTAATAGGGGAAGTTAGATCTTCGGCTGGTGCGAGACGTCTAGGATCAACGTAGGCACGTTCCCCTGCTATTGTTATTTGTGTGTTCAGGTTTAGGGTCGCGGTCAGCTCAGGTTCCATCACCCTAGAGCTCGTTGGTGCTTGTCCTTTTGTGATTCCCTGCCATTGGAATCATGACAGAACTCCATGTAACCGGGTTCCCTCTGCAGCTTATTCGGTAAGCGCTATAGCTTGCCGAATAAGAGGGAACCCAAACATATTCGCTCATCTCTATTTATTACCTGTTGCACTATTCTGCTCCTTTTGCTGCTTTCTTGAGGCAATGGACAAAAGTCCCTTATTTTGGTGTTTGGTGGCATCACCTTTAGCATTTACATTGATCTAGTTAGTAATCACATATTCATTAGATTGGTAATAACTCAATAATATCCATTTAATATGGAGAGGTATGGACTCCATGGGCCAGCGCTCTGTGAGCATGGATCTCCAGCCTTCAGTCTTCTTGGTTCCACCAGAGAGGCTCCTGTACTAAAACTCAGCTGTCCATTGATCAGACATTTACATTGTAGTGATCTTAGTACGGACCATATGGACTGGGCTGACTCCAACAAAGACTATTCTGCATCTTGACTTTCAACCTGGTACTAAAAATAAGAAAAAAGAGAAAGCTTTTGAGTCGCTATCGCCCTCTTTTAATCCTTGCTGATGGCTTCATTCACAAGGCCTGCCCTGCTTCCACTTAGTCTTTTTCGTGCTGACTCTGACTTGGGACACTTTTTGTTAGCAAGGCGTGCTCGCTTAATTCATCATTCATTAGATACGGTTACAGAGAACGCGGTGAGCACTAGTTTTATTATTTGGATTTAGAACATTTGCTCATGAGATTGATTTCTTGTCTCTGTTACAGAGTGTTTCATTATAATTTTTTTTCCACAATATATTTATTTTCCGCTTGTATTTAAAAAAAAAAATAAATAAAAATCCTTGCTATTTTTCTCCTTTTCTGGTTTGCAGACAGACATTTCTATCAGCAGACTGTATTTTTTCTTGTTAATTTTTGGCTTGCAATATGATGCAAAGCTATTGCCTGGATACAAAGCAGATGGACTGTAGTCAGCTACCCACATACCTTGTGGTTTTGATAACTGGTATAATATGCAGAATAAAGTTTGAGTCTGAAACACTCTGCTGTTTTTTCTATTAAGAATCGTTGCCAATTTAAAAAAAAAAAATTATATATGTGTTTACCAACTGGAAGGAAAGAATGAATGTTTAACATGTGCGTTATTTTGAACTTTGTTAACCTTGTTTTCCAAAAAATAGAAACATTAAAGAAATACTTTTAATTTACAAATCAAACTCACTTTAGCTAATGAGATAATCATTTTAGTACTTCAAAATGGCCTCCGTTTTGTTACACTAGAATATTAATAGGACCGGTGTCTGTGAGCATGTACAGTAGGAAGCTGGACCACCTCACTTATGTAGGAAGATGTGTTCCCCGTGGATATTCTTATCTAATACTGGAGATATCAGGAGTGCTGAGGTAAGAGGAGACTCACGGTCATAGAATACTGTGGCGAGGGTGGGGACAGCTTTTGAGCTATGCTGCAGCTAATAACTGATTGAGCCACAAGTGAAACATTGTTCTAATCAGGGTCTCTTTTCCTACATTTTTGCTGCTCTCAGATGAGGTAGTGAAAACCTGGTGACAGACTAACATTCTATGATCCTAAGAAAGGCAGAGTTGGAAGGGAACTCAAGTGTCATCATGTCCAACCTCCTTATCAATGCAGGATTCACTAAACCATCTCACACAGATGTCTGTCAAGACTCTGTTTGAAGATTTCCATTGAAGGAGAACTCACCACCTCTGTGGCAGCCTGTTCCTCTCACTGATCACCCTCACTGTCAAAATTTTTTTTCTAATATCTAATCTGTATCTTCTCCCTTTCCGTTTCATTCCATTGCTTCTTGTGTTTCTATGTACTTCCTTTTTACAAGCTAAACATTCCCAGATCCTTTAACCGTTCCTCGTAAGGCATACTTTGCAGTCCGCTCACTATCCTGGTAGCTCTTCTCCAAACTTCCTCCAGTTTTTTTCTTTTTTAACCCCTTAGCAACCGCCGATACGCCTTTTAAAGGCGGCCGCTAAGGGTACTCAAACCACAGCGCCGTTAATTAACGGCGCTGTGGAAAAAGTAAATAGCGCCCCCCAGAGTCGGATTTTCTCCGGGGTCTCGGCTGCCGGGGGTAGCCGAGACCCCAGAGAACATGACTCGGGGGGGTTTTTTACCCACCCCGCATTTGCGATCGCCGGTAATTAACCGTTTACCGGCGATCACAAAAAAAAAAAAAGTGATCTCTTTTTAATTTCTCTGTCCTCCGATGTGATCGCACATCGGAGGACAGAGAAAAGGCGTCCCAGGTAGCCCCCCAATACTTGCCTGTCTCCCCCGGTGCTCCTCGTGGCTCCCGGTGGGCGCCACCATCTTCAAAATGGCGGGCGCATGCGCAGTGCGCCCGCCGGCCGGCCCCGCGAGAATCTTTGGGGTCTCGGCTGCCGGGGGTAGCCGAGACCCCAAAGAGCATGATCGGGGTCGGTTTTACCGACCCCTGTTTTGCGATCGCCGGTAATTAACTGTTTACCGGCGACCGCAAAAAAAAAAAAAAGTTAAGTAATTCTCTGTCCTCTGATGTGATAGCACATCAGAGGACAGAGAAATAGGGGGATTCGGGGACCCTATCATACTCACCTGTGTCCCTGGATCCTCCTGCTGCTCCTCCTGGCTGCCGGCAAAAGAAAATGGCGGGCGCATGCGCAGTGCGCCCGCCATCTGTCTCCATCTGCTGGCCGGCAGGAGAACAGCGGCTAGGGTTAGGGCTAGGGTTAGGGTTAGGGCTAGGGTTAGGGTTAGGGCTAGGGTTGGGGCTAAATTTAGGGTTGGGGCTAAATTTAGGGTTAGGCTTCTTTCACACTTATGTCGGTACGGGGCCGTCGCAATGCGTCGGCCCGACATACCGACGCACGTTGTGAAAATTGTGCAACACGTGGGCAGCGGCTGTAGTTTTTCAACGCATCTGCTGCCCAATCTATGTCCTGGGGAGGAGGGGGGCGGAGTTACGGCCACGCATGCGCGGTCAGAAATGGCGGATGCGACGTACAAAAAAAGTTTAATTGAACGTTTTTTTGTGCCGACGGTCCGCCAAAACACAACTGATCCAGTGCACGACGGACGCGACGTGTGGCCATCCGTCACGATCCGTCGGCAATACAAGTCTATGGGCAAAAAACGCATCCTGCGGGCACATTTGCAGGATACGTTTCTTGTCCAAAATGACGGATTGCGACGGAATGCCAAACGACGCAAGTGTGAAAGTAGCCTTAGGGCTAGGGTTAGGGTTGGGGCTAAAGTTAGGGTTAGAGTTGGGATTAGGGTTAGGGTTTGGATTAGGGTTGGTATTAGGGTTAGGGTTGGCATTAGGGTTACGCTTGGGATTAGGGTTAGGTTTGGGATTAGGGTTAAGGTTAGGGTTGTGATTAGGGGTGTATTGGGATTAGGGTTAGGTTTGAGGTTAGGGTTGAGATTAGGATTAGGTTGAGATTAGGATTAGGGGTGTGTTGGATTTAGGGTTTTGATTAGGGTTATGGTTAGGGTTGACATTAGGGTTGTTTTGGGGTAAGGGTTGTGATTATGGTTAGGGTTAGTGATTAGGATTATGGATCAGGTTGGGATTAGGGTTAGGGGTGTGTTGGGGTTAGGGTCGGAGCTAGAATTGGGCGGTTTCCACTGTTTAGGTACATCAGGGGGTCTCCAAACACGACAGCCAATTTTGCGCTCAAAAAGTCAAATGGTGCTCCCTCCCTTCTGAGCTCTGCCGTGCGCCCAAACAGTGGTTTACCCCCACATATGGGGCATCAGCATACTCAGGATAAATTGGACAACAACTTTAGTGGTCCAATTTCTCCTGTTACCCTTGTGAAAATAAAAACTTGGGGGCTACAATATCTTTTTTGTGAAAAAAAAATATTTTTTATTTTCACGACTCTGCATTCTAAACTTCTGTGAAGCACTTGGGCATTCAAAGTTCTCACCACACATCTAGATAAGTTCCTTGTGGGGTCTAGTTTCCAAAATGGGGTCACTTGTGGGGGGGTTACTACAGTTTAGGTACATCAGGGGCTCTGCAATCGCAACATAATGCCCACAGACCATTCTATCAAAGTCTGCATTCCAAAAAGGCGCTCCTTCCCTTCCGAGCTCTGCCGTGCGCCCAAACAGTGGTTTACCCCCACATATGGCGCATCATCGTACTCGGGATAAATTGGACAACAACTATTGCAGTCCAATTTCTACTGTTACCCTTGTGAAAATAAAAACTTGGGGGCTAAAAAATCTTTTTTGTGGGAAAAAAAAATATTTTTTATTTTCACGACTCTGCATTCTAAACTTCTGTGAAGCACTTGGGCATTCAAAGTTCTCACCACACATCTAGATAAGTTCCTTAAGGGGTCTAGTTTCCAAAATGGTGTCACTTGTGGGGGGTTTCCACTGTTTAGGCACATCAGGGGCTCTCCAAACGCGACATGGCGTCCAATCTCAATTCCAGCCAATTCTACATTGAAAAAGTAAAACGGCACCCCTCTTCCAAGCTCTGCGGTGCGCCCTAACAGTGGTTTACCCCCACATATTGGGTATCAGCGTACTCAGGAGAAATTGCACAACAACTTTTGTGGTCTAATTTCTCCTGTTACCCTTGTGAAAATAAAAATTTGTGGGCAAAAAGATCATTTTTGTGTAAACAAAAGCGATTTTTTATTTTCACGGCTCTACGTTATAAACTTCTGTGAAGCACTTGGGGGTTCAAAGTGCTCACCACACATCTAGATAAGTTCCTTAAGGGGTCTAGTTTCCAAAATGGTGTCACTTGTGGGGGTTTCCACTGTTTAGGTACATCAGGGGCTCTCTAAACGTGACATGGCGTCCGATCTCAATTCCAGCCAATTCTGCATTGAAAAAGTCAAACGGCGCTCCTTCACTTCGAAGTTCTGCGGTGCGCCCAAAAAGTGGTTTACCCCCACATATGGGGTATTGGCGTATTCAGGAGAAATTGCATAACAAAATTTATGGTTACATTTCTGTTTTTACACTTGTGAAAATAAAAAAAATAGTTCTGAATTAAGATGTTTGCAAAAAAAAAGTTAAATTTTCATTTTTTCCTTCCACATTGTTTCAGTTCCTGTGAAGCACGTAAAGGGTTAATAAACTTCTTGAATGTGGTTTTGAGAACCTTGAGGGGTGTAGTTTTTAGAATGGTGTCACACTTCATTATTTTCTATCATACAGACCCCTCAAAATGACTTCAAATGTGATGTGGTCCCTAAAAAAAAATGGTGTTGTAAAAATGAGAAATTGCTGGTCAACTTTTAACCCTTATAACTCCCTAACAAAAAAAAATTTTGTTTCCAAAATTGTGCTGATGTAAAGTAGACATGTGGGAAATGTTATTTATTAACTATTTTTCGTGACATATCTCTCTGATTTAAGGGCATAAAAATACAAAGTTTGAAAATTGCAAAATTTTAAACATTTTCGCCATATTTCCGTTTTTTTCATAAATAATCGCAAGTAATATTGAAGAAATGTTACCACTAACATGAAGTACAATATGTCACGAAAAAACAGTCTCAGAATCAGCGGGATCCGTTGAAGTGTTCCAGAGTTATAACCTCATAAAGTGACAGTGGTCAGAATTGCAAAAATTGGCTCTGTCATTAAGTACCAAATTGGCTCTGTCACTAAGGGGTTAAAATGTGGTACCCAGAACTGGATACAGTACTCCAGAAGAGGTCTGACCAAGGAGGAGTAGAGGGGGATTATTACTTCACGTGATCTAGACTCTATACTTCTCTAATAAATCCTAGAACTTTGTTTGCTCTTTTTGCTGCTGCATCACACTGACTCATTGTAGGACAAGTTGCGGTCAGTGTGATAAGACAGATTATACTTCGAGAAAAAACTGGTGTGATTAGCTAATTAATATTTAGGGTTTTAGTTAGGATGACATTATTATTTATCTATTTCCAGAGAACCCTTTTAAGACACTTACCGTATATAAGCCAAGATTTCCTGCACAATTTTTTGTGCTGAAAGCGCCCCCCTCGGCTTATACACGAGTCAATTGTCCAGAACACTGGAGGGGGAGCAGTGGCAGGAGCTGGCGGTTGTGACTCGGTGACAGCTGCAGCCGCCGGCTAACAGAAGACATCACTCATCCTCCGTCGCTGTATCTCCGTTGTCTTGGCGCCGGCGGCTCTCCTCTCCTGTGCTAAGCGGTCTCGTGGTACCGCTCATTAAGGTAATGAATATGGATGCGTCTCCACTCCCATAGGCGTGGAACGCATATTCATTACCTTTATGAACAGTACCACGTGACTGCTGAGCAGAGGATAGGCGCTAGGACAGCGGAGATGCAGGCTTGAGGAGGGTGAGTATGACGGGGAGGGGGAGGGCAATGTGAGCCATGCATACAACCAGGAGAAGGGGGGAGCCAAGCCATAGGAGACGAGCCATGTGGGACCGGGGTAGCCACATAGGACAGGATGGGGGAGCCATGCATTGCAGGACAGGACAGCGGGAGCCACATACCAGGACAGGGGAGCCACATTCCAGGACAGGACAGAGGGAGCCACGCATGACAGTACAGGGGGAGCCACACATAGCAGGACAGGACAGGGGGAGCCACGCATAGCAGGACAGGACAGGGGGAGCCACGCATAGCAGGACAGGACAGGGGGAGCCACGCATAGTGGGACAGGGGGAGCCACGCATAGCAGGACATGGGGAGCCACACATAAAAGGACAGGACAGGGGGAGCCACATACCAGGACAGGATGGGGGAGCCACATACCAGGACAGGATGTAGGGAGCCACATACAAAGACAAGATTGGGTAGCCACATACCAGGACAGAACAGGAGGAGCCTCATACCAGAACAGGACAGGGGGAACCACATACCAGGAAAGGACAGATGGAGCCACGCATAGCAGGACAGGAAAAGCCACATACCAGGACAGGATGGGGGAGCTACATACCAGGACAGGACAGGGGGAGCCACACATTGCAGGACAGGGATGATGAGGACAATGTATATCCGGCTTATACTCGAGTCAATAAACTTACCCAGTTTTCCGTGGCAAAAGTAGGTGCCTCGGCTTATACTCGGGTCGGCTTATACTCGAGTCGGCTTATACTCGAGTATATATGGTAATTCATTTAATTATTGATAGAAAAAAAGGGTTATGTGATCCTTAAATTGTGTTGTGAGAGCACAGATTACAATGGCTAGACTGACTGGAATTCAGGGGTTAAAAGGGTTTGCGTATTAACCTAAGGATCCTGGAAGGTAGATGAGACCTAACATGCATCAGTACCACTTGTTGTTCCTTTGTTGATAGGAGTGTGGTGATGTTACTCAAAGGGGCTCATTTTATTATTTGGTAGGGGGCCCATGTACCTCTGTGACTACTTTTATTGTGATCTCTACTCAAAAACACTTTAATGGGGTTGTCCAGGGAATAATGATATTTTTTTCAAAGGCATAATAGAATCAATTTTCATTCCCACTGATCTCCTGCAGCTACCATACCAATGTTCTCCCAGTCCTGTATAATTCAACTTTTGTTCCATCTTGATACACTAGAAATGGGTGGAAATTACTTCTCTGGATGTGACAGGACTTGATGATGATCTACAAAGGAGAAAGCCAGATGTAACCAAAGAGAAACTGAATCCAACAATGTATCGCTTCGATTACTGGGTGCAGCCGTTCTGATACAACCATAGATTTTAGATTTAGCAAAGAAGCAGAGCTGAAAGAGCTAACCCCGCCCACACCAGGCTATATTGTATATAAAATGTCTGGAAACAGTGAGCTGCCTATCGCAGGAGGGGGCGTGTCAGAACAGGAGGCACAGAGCCATTTAGTCACAGCAATAATAAGCTACTGGTGCTATAACAATCATTGTACAAACAAAATCCTGGAGCTTGGAAAGAGAGGCATCCCTGAAATCTGTGTGTTGACCTCTACAACATGCGGTCTTCAGTTAGTATAGCAAAAACCTGCTGACCGTTTCCCTTTAATGCTTCTGCTGCTTTATTTGCCCACTGTGCTATTTCCATGTCAGTTGCAGTACATCTCGACTTCCTGTGGTGATGTTTCATCCCAATTGACCGCCACAACGAGGCAGAAGCTACAGCTGTCACATAGGACAAAATCTAACTAGAGGAGGCCAGCATGTACCAACTATCATGTGAACACCACAAAGAGTAGAATTCTAAGCATCAAAATATGTAGTTGACATTTTGGTTTTATTTAAAGAGGACCTTTCACAAGTTTCAGCATGTTAAACTGGTAAATCATGGAATAGGGGTTGCAGAGCTGAATAAAACGTTTTTATTTTTCCTCTCCTCTCCATTGCAGAGATTTTAGCTTGTCAAATTTAGGTTATGATTTTTGTGAAAATTCAACTGAACGTTACCAGAGATTTGTCTCTGTGCATGTGTATTTTTTCTTCTGCATGAGGTTGACCAATCATAAGCAGGCAGAAACACACAGGGGTTAGTAGAATATGCCCTCCTTACTCATCTTTGCAGCAACTGTGATCAAGGGCAGTTTATGCCTGAAACGCGTCTGAGCGTTATTTTATTTACCACCATGAATTTTAATTCTATGTTTTAAATAAACCTTTCAAGATTTTATTTGCCGACACTTGGAATTTTTCTTCGTATTTTACTGTGGGTCAGCGGTTCTCCTTAGAACATTAATGCCATATTGAAAACAGTCCTGATATTGAATAACATAGTGAGGCTTTAAACTTTTTTTCTCATTATATGAATGTGTACAGATACACTAGGGCTGAGTTATTTATCATTACAAATGTTTGCAGATTTATCTCACAGCGGTCAATGTGGGAGAAGAGTCAGAGCTGACGGCAACCTGAGATGAGATTTTAAAATGATTTGTAATGATGTTTAACTCTGTAGCTATGGTGTAGAGATATAGCCGAGGTGAGTTATGTATCATTATAAACACTTCCAAATCTCATCCTACAGTGCTGTCAGCTCTCACATTACACTGCCTGCCATGAGATCAGATCTGGAAGTGTTTGTAATGATACCTAACTTGACTCTTCTGTATCTCTACACAGTAGCAGCAGAGATCAGTGAGGAGAGGAGGATGTGTTCTTTTCTCCCCTGTATGTTTCTGGCTGCTTATGTCATCCAGGCAAAGAAGTACATTTTCCCATAGACTAATCTCTGGTAACTCTAATTTGAACTATAACATAAATCATAACAAAAATTGTACAAGCTGATCTCTGCAAAGGAGAGGAAATTTTTTTTTTTTTATTCTTAAATGAAAACTATGTTTTGCTGAACTCTGCAGCCAATACTCCCATGATGTGGTCAGTTTAACATTCTTAAATTGGTGAAGTGTCCTTTTTAATCTCCTCTTTGGAAGTTGATTTTGTTAATTCAATTTTGCAAAAATTGACATTCTGCGGATTTTTTAATCAGCACAAGTCAATTTTCACACAAAATATTCAGTGTGTGGATGAGATTTTTTTTTAAATTCCCGTAAACTTTGCTAGTACTTGAAAGCTTTGCAGATTTTAATTTTTTTTTTTTGCTGGAAATTCTGAAGCCATTTTGTCATGTGTGGACTTACCCTTAGGTTAAGTTCTCATGAACATGCGCAAAAAAATGCTGTGTCTTACAGTTCCAGCAAGGCAGATGGAATTTATAGGAATCTCATGTCTCCTCAAATATAATGAAAAGAACACATGTAACCAAATTTAGGTGAAATTTTATAATATCAAAAACTCATCAAATACTCCTTATGGGAATTTAGCCTTACAGTACTGATGACTACTTATGTCAAAGATCAGCCGGTGGTCCGACTACAAGGCAACTTTTGTAATTTTTCATTCTCTATCATGGAAAGTATTCATATTTTTTCATTTGTTAACCTTTGTATATGTGTTATTTATCTAGTATAGGTATATTTTATACCTATTTCCGCAATTGGTTATTTTCTGAATTTTTGGGATTATCCAAGTAATTTAGAACATCCCTGTGAACATCTCTTCATCCTCCAGACTTTCTGTAAATCAAGCAGGGATTGGAGAATAAAAGGCTTTGGTTTCAGTTGGTAACTACGGGTCATTTATAGTTTAGGTTAACATAAGCAGCTCGCAGATTTGGAGCAGTTTAATCCGGGTTTGCATTTGTCACTGGCAGCTTACATCTTGAATTGGGTGATGAAATGTATTTAAGCCCACATGCCAAAAAATGAGACGTATAGCTTGTGAGTTCCTCCCTACCGCATGTAACAAAAGCCTTTTAAGGAGGACATAAAACCCCCTTATTTATACATTTGTTCAGAGCTTTGTGGCTAGCGCTGATATATAATATCTGTCGTTGTGTGTTGTATATCGTACAGTAAGGTGCTTGTGTTTTCTCTTTCATGTAGAGACTGGTGTCTTAGTTCTGTTGTACAAATATTTGATTAGTCGTTGACGTTGCGTATATATCATTGTCCGTTTTATGCTGAGCGACGCTGAATGCGGTCAGCAGCGTAGGTTGAGGCGTCCTGATACACAATATAACAACCATCGAGACGTCAAAATATCTTTAAAGGGGCCATGTATGCGATTTTCAATAATTAAATAATTTGACGCTGAATCTACTTACCCAGTCTGTGCTTGGATGGTGGTGTCATCAGATGGACTGAACCAGGCAGAGTATAGGCGAGCACTCTAATCCAGTGTTGCACTCCCTTTGTAGTCTCTTGGGATAGAAATATACATGCAAACTAGAAGGGGATTAGACATGGAGGAGAAGGGCAAGTCCTTCTTTTATATTTGCCATTCCTTTTGAATTCCCCTTAGGATTTGGCTAAAAAAACTGCATAAAAAAATGTGTATGATTCCAGTGTTAGATCACATTCAGGCGTCCATTTTCATACCAGAGTTCCATTCTTTTATTTAAATTAATAAAATAACCACCAATTATAGTCTGTGGGGCTTTTTTTGCTGATTTTGTAAGTTTGCCCACTGACAAAGACATGAACAGTCTATAATTTTAAGCGTAGGTTAATTTTAACATTGAGAGATAGACTACCAAAAATACAAATCTAGAAAATCACATTGTATAAATTTATATATATTTATTTGCATTTTGCAGTGAGAAATAAGTATTTTATCCCCTACCAACCATTATGAGTTCTGGCTCCTACAGACCAGTTAGACGCTCCTAATCAACTCGTTATCTGCATTAAAGACAGCTGTCTTACATGGTCACCTTTATAAAAGACTCCTGTCCACAGACTCAATTAATTAGTCAAACTTTAACCTCTACAACATTGGCTAAGCCAAAAAGCTTTATAAGGATGTCAGGAACAAGATCATAGACCTGCACAAAGCTGGAATGGGCTACAAAACCATACATAAGACGCTGAGTGAGAAGGAGACAGCTGTTGGTGCAATAGTAAGAAAATGGAAGAAATACAAAATGACTGTCAATCGACATCAATCTGGGGCATCATGCAAAATCTCACCTCATGGGGGGTATCCTTTATCATGAGGAAGCTGAGAAATCAGCCTAAACTACACAGGGGGGACTTGTTAATGATCTCAAGGCCAGCTGGGACCACAGTTACCAAGAAAACAATTGGTAACACATTACACCATAAAGATTTAAAATCCTGCAGTGCCCACAAGGTCCCCCTGCTCAAGGAGGCACATGTGCAGGCCCATCTGAAGTTTGCCAGTGAACACCTGGATGATTCTGTGAGTGATTGGAGGAAGGTGCTGTGGTCAGATGAGACTAAAATTGAGCTCTTTGGCATTAACTCAACATGCCGTGTTTGGATGAAGAGAAATGCTGCCTATGACCCAAAGAACACCATCCTCACTGTCAAGCATGAAGGTGGAAATATTATGTTTTGGGGTCTTTCTCTGTTAAGGGCACAGGACTACGTCACCGCATCAGTGGGAGAATGGATGGAGCCATGTACTGTACAATCCTGAGTAACAACCTCCTTCACTCCACCAGGACATTAAAAATGGGTTGTGGCTGGGTCTTCCAGCAAGACAATGGCCCAAAACATACACCCAAGGCAACAAAGGAGTGGCTCAAAAAGGAGCACATTAAGGTCATGGAGTGGCCTAGCCAGTCTCCAGACCATAATCCCATAGAAAACTTATGGAGGTTGCCAAAACTTATCCGAGTTGCCAAGCGACAGCCTCAAAATCTTAAAGGGCAACTGTCACCCCCTCCAGCCGTTATAAACTAAAAGAGCCACCTTGTGCAGCAGTAATGCACAACAGTGACAGTAGCCCTTTAATAATTTAGAGATGATCTGCAAAGAGGAGTGGACCAAAATTCCTCCAGACATGTGTGCAAACCTCATCATCAACTACAAAAAACATCAGACTGCTGTGCTTGCCAGCAAGGGTTTTGCCACCAAATATTATAAATAAATTTATATAATTTATACAATGTGATTTTCTGGATTTTATTTCTTATATTCTATCTATCCATGTTGAAATTAACCTACCCTTAAAATTATAGACTGTTCATGTCTTTGTCAGTAGGCAAAGTTACAACATCAGCAAGGGATCAAATACTTAATTCCCCCACTGTAAGTAAAATTAAAAAAAAAAACTCATGTCCATTTTTGATCTGCGTATTGAAGAAAACTTGCCTATGCAAGTCTACAGATTTTTGGAAAACTTGGACAGCATCCTAGTGCTGTCTGTTATTCTGTTATTTTAGTCATTGCTTACCAGGAGAAACTTGAAAAATCTCCAGAATTTTTTTTTTTTTTTTTTTTACATACAAAAAAAAAAAATTGAATCGAGTGCTCACTGGTATTTTGTGAACCTACTGTGTTGGTTCAGCCTGAAGGGTGACATCACTTGGCTAAAACAAAACTTTCGTCTCCTGATTTTGCCTTTTTCATGTGATTTACATCCTGTATGCTAATAATTTAATGTGGAGTACAATAATAGCAAAAAAGGTAATGCTCGGTATAAAAATTAAAAAATCTGCCTTACTTTACCCTGTGCCAACCTAATGAAGCCTTTCCATTGCTGTCCCAGTCTTTGACATGTTAGCGGTGATGATGCCATGACTATTGCATTTGACCACTGATACAAATCTCTGGACTCAGCAGTCCTGTCCAGGCTGAGAAGCTAAAACCCCTTCAATTTACCCCTGACAATTTGATTGCCACTGTAGTACTTCTCTGCATTTCTCATGAGGGTCTTCTTACAGTGATGATGGTAGGAAAGGAGTTTAGGTCGTTATCAGTCACAAGGCAATATCAACGTGGAATGAAGTAGTAGTGAATACTTGTCGTATTGTTAAACTTGCAGAATATCCTCACTTTTTTTGTTTTTTTTTTTGTTGTTGCAGAAATGTTTGTGATTGATAATCTTTCATCTTCATAGTTTTTGCAAGCAAGCATATGGATTTCACATTAACTCCATAGAAATGAATGGAACAATCGCAGAACCTTCTGTCACAAATCTTCAACTTTTACAAAGATGTTTTCAGAGATAAAGTGCAGGTGATAATGGTCTGAACACTGGGGGGCCAAGCATCGGGACCCCACTGATCACAAGAATAGAGGTTGTGTTTCCCCCTCTTTTTATCAAAGACCAAAGAAAGTCTTGAGCAAGATCAGGTTTTTAGGTCCAAAGTCCTTATATAAATTTTGGATATTTCTTTTATTTCCATTACTATCTACTGTATATAAAACACAAAGATAACATCTTTTACATCTGCCTCAAGGCTAGAGTTGCTTCTTCTTCTGGTCAGATCACTTTTCAGCAGTCTCATTGTCATGACAAACAGGTTTACAGTGACAGGTAACACCTCTATACACAGCTGATACCCCAGGATCCGCCATGGACAATAGATGATGTATCTGCTTACCTTCTTCCCATCTCTTCCCAATGACCTTTGCCCAGATTGAAGCATGCACAGCAGGTATTTAGACTAAAGATGAGGCCTGACTCACTGTATTGCTGCCAATAACCATGTGCCTTACAGAACGTATGAGTCTTAAGTTAGGACGAGTGGCCATTGTGAAAATAGCAAGATTTTCCTTTTTTTTTTTTTTTTTTTTTTAAAACCTTGATGGAGTAAAAAAAATTACCAATGATTTTATTTAATGTTAAAATCTGATTTAAAAGCGTGTTCTCAAGTTTAAGGCTGTGTTCACACGTTCCGGTTTTTTCGCGTTTTTTTTGCATTTTTTCCCGATAAAAACGCTATAAAACCGCAAAAAAAACGCATACAATTAGCATCCCATCATTTAGAATGAATTCCGCATGTTTTGTGCACATGATGCGTTTTTTTCCGCAAAAAAAACGCATCAGGCACAAAATCCGGACATGCTCTATCTTTTTGCGTTTTTTTTGCGGATTTCCCACTCCAAAATGCATTGGGAAGTGTCCGGAAAAAACCGCGGCAAAAACGCGTCAAAACCGCGGCAAAATCGCGGCAAAAACGCACGCGGTTTTCTTGCGGATTTCATGCAGAAAATGTCCGGAATTGTCAGGAATTTTCTGCATGAATTCCTGAACGTGTGCACATAGCCTAAAAGTTATACCCTGTTCACTGGTTAGGGGATAACTATACGACTGCTGGGGGTCTGACCACCATTGCTCCTACTTATTTTGAGAACCAGTGCTCGGAAGAGCCTGAATGGAGCAGAGAACGATCATGTGCACTACTGCATCTTCATTCACTTTTAAAGGGGTTGTCTGATCAAAACCAGTAAGTCTGTGTAACTTCCATCCCCCAGCACATGCACTGTGCACTGCGAGGATCTGCCGGTTTCTGATCCGTGACCGGAGGGTATGTATGAATGATGCATACCCTCGGCCATTTGGTGTGGCCATACACTTGTATTGAGCCAAGGCCGCACCCCAACCAGTGACGAGACCGGTCAGTGAGCGTATCCGGCTAGAGGACACAGCCTCGCTCCAGACAAGTGTATGGAGAGCAAGCCGGCGCCCACTGGCTGGGGGTATGAATAACTTACACATACCCACTGGTCCCGGGTGTGAAACCATGAAATCCTCGCAGTGCTTAGTGCATACATTTGGGGGATTCAGAAGTCTGTAATCACACAGAGTGACTGTAAAGTTATTGGTGTTGACCGAACAACCCCTTTAATGGGAGCTCTGGAGAATGCTGAGTGCAACACTCAGGTAATCTTTGGTGCTCCTATTAGAAAAATTGGAGAAGCGTTGCGCATGAACGTTCTCCGCTGCATTCAGCCACGGCTCTTCAGAGCCACGGTCAGACTCCATCTATAGGAAAGTTGTGCCCTAACCTTTGAGCAGTAGATAACTTTCTAACCGAGATCCCCCTTTTAAGTAATTGGTAATTTCTAATGACAGAATGTGTTTAAGGACACGTCCACTCTTTGAGTATTTGGTCAGTATTTTACCTCAGTATTTGTAAGCCAAAACCAGGAGTGGGTGATAAATACAGAAGTAGTGATGAGTTTCTATTATACTTTTTCTCTGATTCTTCAGCTTCTGATTTTGGCTTATAAATACTGAGGTAAAATTCTGAACTTGTGAATGTGGCCTAAGGGTTTGGCTACTGAACAGAGGTATAATTAGAAGAACTCTTTTTGGAGAATTACATAAAAAAAACCCTTGTAAGGCAGTAGCTTGTCTTTTGTAGAGACTTGCATGTAGGAGACGCAGAGATATGATCAAGCCTGGAAGAAGCCAGGATCTTTGTGACAGTAGTTATCAGCTTGTATTCTCGTCTGCCTAAGAAGTGGACACAATAATGAACATGTATTAATGTTGGACGATGAAGTGGAAGGTCCTTATTACCGCTGTGATAGAAAAGGAGAAGAACCACATTTCCCTATTGTCCGTGTTGTGATTCATCAGAGACATGCTCAGGTCCTTCCCTCCTGTGAATCTGTGCGGAGTGTTTTGCTGCTATGCTTACTTTGTTCTGTGTTTTATGAATGGCGGCTTTTCTCTTGCAAGCATCTTTTAGCTGCCTCATCTGGGAATCTGGCCATGATCCCATTGACCGGCTCTCACCCTCGATCTCGCTCGTTTCGTCTCCATTTCTTCACTGTGCATTCTAGGCTGACGTAATTTCATTCACACATAACCAATTGCATGGATGTCGTGCTACTGTATGTGACCTGGTGAGACCATTGCGTCGCTCTGCAGCAGTCTCATGCCTCCTGGAAGCATCCCCCTTTTTTTTCAGGGGTTGGTATTATCCTATAGGGTTGATTGTTGGGAAGACATCTAAAGTGCTCTTTCGTTTCATCATTCATTATGCAGCCACAAAAAAAACTCTTAGAACACCCAAGCTGCTGTTATTCGTTTGGCAGTGAGCTGAATTACAAAGAGTCTTTCATGCAACCAGCAGTGAGCAAGATGTATCCAAAGCTGTGGGACAGAATGCTTAACTACCTCCCTATCTTGTCTGGGTATGTGCTAGTGCTCATTGGTGCACCTTGTTCTACATGGCTTAATTGAAGGGAGAGGCCATTGTTTTTAGCACTAAATTGTGTCCTTTACTGAAAATAAAGCTGTGTACATGAATGGACCCCTGACCCCATATATGTACTGTAAGTTGCCAACACTCATGACAATCTAAAGCTATCTTTTTAAATGGATATACTACTATTTTTCACGTATTTGTGTTTTTTAACTTTTTCTAAATGCCTTTTTGGTAGCGCACGGTAAGGGCACATTCACATGTCTTTGTTTTTTGCAGACACAAAATTAATAGATCTAGGAGAAAAGTTGATGTCTGTGTACCATCCATTTTTATCTGAGCCTCAAAATAGTGCATGTCCTAACATAAGAGGACCTGGCACTTACTATATATATATATATACATATATATATATATATATACATATATACATATATATATATATATATATCTAATATATAAAGCTGAATGTGTGTGTGTGTATGTCCGGCCACCAAATTTTGCACAGTCACACGTCTGGACCCCGAGAGCGTCATAGGCTATGTTGTGAGGCAAAATTTTAACCCCGCGCATTCCAATTCACCAAACAATTTTGCCCCTATCTACATAATGGGGAAAAAGTGAAAGGAAAAGTGTTGGAGGCAAATTGACAGCTGCCAGATGTGAACAAGGGGGACTTAAAGAGTGAGAGCGATGGCGCCAAAGAGTATATACCATACAGATGCTAAGGTGGGGCCCCGACATGGGATACTCATCACACAAGGGGATATGAACACACACACAAAATGCGCCACACACTACCACGTGCTTGAACACATATACCACCCTCAGCACACATTTCACCACACAGACACCAACCTCGCCACATAAAAGTCGAAACACAAAAGTCGCCGCTCAAAACTCGCCACGCGCAAAACTCGCCACATGCAAAACTAGGCTCACGCAAAACTCGCCACTAGTGTTGAGCATTCCGATACCGCAAGTATCGGGTATCGGCCGATACTTGCGGTATCGGAATTCCGATACCGAGATCCGATATTTTTGTGATATCGGGTATCGGTATCGGAAGTGTAAAATAAAGAATTAAAATAAAAAATATTGTTATATTCACCTCTCCGGCGGCCCCTGGACATCAGCGGGAGGATCCGGCGTCCGGCACGGCTTCTTTCTTCAAAATGCGCGCCTTCAGGACCTGTGGAATGACGTCCCGGCTTCTGATTGGTCGCGTGCCGCCCATGTGACCGCCACGCGACCAATCAGAAGCCGCGACGTCATTCCTCAGCTAAAGTCCTAGAATGAGCGCCTTCTAGGACCTGAGGAATGACGTCGCGGCTTCTGATTGGTCGCGTGGCGGTCACATGGGCGGCACGCGACCAATCAGAAGCCGGGACGTCATTCCACAGGTCCTGAAGGCGCGCATTTTGAAGAAAGAAGCCGTGCCGGACGCCGGATCCTCCCGCTGATGTCCAGGGGCCGCCGGAGAGGTGAATATAACAATATTTTTTATTTTAATTCTTTATTTTACACTTTAATATGGATCCCAGGGCCTGAAGGAGAGTTTCCTCTCCTTCAGACCCTGGGATCCATGAGGATACATTCCGATACTTGATGTCCCATTGACTTGTATTGGTATCGGATATCGGTATCGGCGATATCCGATATTTTTCGGGTATCGGCCGATACTATCCGATACCGATACTTTCAAGTATCGGACGGTATCGCTCAACACTACTCGCCACACATGCAAAACTCACCTCATGGAAAACTCGCCACACGCAAAACTTGCACACGTGGAAAAATTGCCACATGCACAAAAGTTGCAACACATGCAAAAGTTGCCTCACACAAAACTTGCACATACTCAAAACGCACCACACATAAAACTCGCCACGCGCACAACTCGCCATGCGCAGAACTTGCTGCACACCACTTGCTACACTAATCTGTCACATGCAACTCGACACAGAAAAAGTTGCTACACGCATGTCGCCACATGCAACTCAACACACACAACTTAACACATGAAACTCGCCTTAAAACACACACAAGTCTGGTATTCTTCAAAAATAAAAATCTGATTAATAAGCAGACAAACTACAAGAGCAACAAATGTACCATATAGAAAATACGGCAGCTGTCAGTCACATGACCTGTCTATTATGTGTATGTGTGAGCTAATATATACTGCCAGGGGGAGGGCTTCCTGTTGGTTGGGGATTTATCAGGCTGCCAATTTATCTTACAAATACTGAGGTAAAAATACTGAGCAAATAACGTGTGAACGAGGTCTAATACAGGAGGAGATGACACACCGATATATACTATATACAGAGGAAATGACACACAGCAGGTATATACTATTTACAGGGGAGATGACATACAAGTATATACTATATATACAGGAGATGACATACAGGTGTATACTATATATAAGGGAGATGACAAACATGTATATACTGAGGGGAAAATTAGAGTTGTGAGGTGAAAATGAGGGTTGTGAGGTGAAAATGAAAAGGTGTGAGTGCAAAATGAGAGGAGTGAGGGAAAATACTGTAGTGATCGGAAAATGACAGATGTGAGGTCGAAATGACAAGTGGTAGGGGGGAATGAGAGGAGTGAGGGGGAAAATGAGAGGTGAAAGGGAACAAATGAGAGATGTGAGGGGGAAAATAAGAGAAGTGAGGTGCTATGACTAACCACAGATATTTACTATGCCCAGGTAACGCCGGGCTCTTAAGCTAAATATACAGTATATATATATACGAGGGGCGATCCAAAAGTAATGATAATCAATACTAAACACATTGAATATAGTCAAATTTTTTTTTTTTTTTTTTTTACATAGTCTCCTAACAAGTCTATACATTTAGTCCATCTCTTTTCTAAACTTAGAATTCCCTTAGGCTGCGTGTCCACGTTCAGGATGGCCGGCGGTATCGTCGGAGCGGCTTAGCCGCTCTGCGGTAAGCCCCACCCCCTTTTTGGGACGCGATGATGCCGGATGTGTTCACAGCACACATCCGGCATCATCGCTCCCCACCATAGGGCCCTGTGCTATATCTTGCGGCGACGCAGCGTCGCCGCAAGATATACGGACATGCTGCGATCTGAAAAGACGCGCAGCATGTCCGGAGTCGCAGGGCCGCCGCGTGCGTGTTACCACGCATAGTGGAGACGGGATTTCATTAAATCCCCTCCACTATGCTGTAACATCTGGACGCTGCGTGTCTGACGCTGCGGCTCTATGCAGCGTCAGACACGCAGCGTTTCCTGATCGTGGAAACAGACCCTTAGAAAAAATTCTTGATCTTGACCCTCAAAAAAATCCCCTACAGCAGTTATCACGTCGCTATTGTCATCAAATTTCTTGCCCCGGAGGTGTTCCTTGAGCCGAGGAAAGAGAAAGAAGTCACTGGGGGCTAGATCTGGCCAATAGGGGGGGGTGTTCCAGCCGTTCAAAGCCCGCTTCTTGAATGGTAGCCATGGCAACTGCAGCTTTGTGAGCCGGCGCGTTATCTTGGTGAAACAGCACTCCAGCCCGCAGTTTGCAGCGCCTTTTCTCCTTGATAGCCTCCCACAATCTTCTTATTTGTTCTGCGTAGTAGGAGCCCGTAATAGTGGCTCCCTTCTCCATATATATATATATATATATATATATATATATATATATATATATATATATATATATATATATATATATATATATATATATATATATATATATATATACACATACACACGTATGCAAAGCGGAACAAGAAAAGTTTGGACATAAGGGATTGAATGTATGCAATATTGTAACTGAAGAAATCTGGAACTTTTTAATGGATAAATAAAAGGTATATTTTACTCTACCGTTGGACTGATCG